>NC_086445.1:1014049572-1014724572 GCF_028390025.1 Pseudophryne corroboree | reverse complement strand
TTCCAAAAACACTAAAAAAACAGCTTAAATCATAGAATTTGGGGGTCATTTTGATCCCAAAGTATTATTAACCTCAAAAACCATAATTTACACTCATTTTCAGTCTATTCTGAATACCTCACACCTCACAATATTATTTTTAGTCCTAAAATTTGCACCGAGGTCGCTGTGTGAGTAAGATAAGCGACCCTAGTGGCCGACACAAACACCGGGCCCATCTAGGAGTGGCACTGCAGTGTCACGCAGGATGTCCCTTCCAAAAAACCCTCCCCAAACAGCACATGACGCAAAGAAAAAAAGAGGCGCAATGAGGTAGCTGTGTGAGTAAGATTAGCGACCCTAGTGGCCGACACAAACACCGGGCCCATCTAGGAGTGGCACTGCAGTGTCACGCAGGATGGCCCTTCCAAAAAACCCTCCCCAAACAGCACATGACGCAAAGAAAAAAAGAGGCGCAATGAGGTAGCTGTGTGAGTAAGATTAGCGACCCTAGTGGCCGACACAAACACCGGGCCCATCTAGGAGTGGCACTGCAGTGTCACGCAGGATGGCCCTTCCAAAAAACCCTCCCCAAACAGCACATGACGCAAAGAAAAAAAGAGGCGCAATGAGGTAGCTGACTGTGTGAGTAAGATTAGCGACCCTAGTGGCCGACACAAACACCGGGCCCATCTAGGAGTGTCACTGCAGTGTCACGCAGGATGTCCCTTCCAAAAAACCCTCCCCAAACAGCACATGACGCAAAGAAAAAAAGAGGCGCAATGAGGTAGCTGTGTGAGTAAGATTAGCGACCCTAGTGGCCGACACAAACACCGGGCCCATCTAGGAGTGGCACTGCAGTGTCACGCAGGATCGCCCTTCCAAAAAACCCTCCCCAAACAGCACATGACGCAAAGAAAAAAAGAGGCGCAATGAGGTAGCTGACTGTGTGAGTAAGATTAGCGACCCTAGTGGCCGACACAAACACCGGGCCCATCTAGGAGTGTCACTGCAGTGTCACGCAGGATGTCCCTTCCAAAAAACCCTCCCCAAACAGCACATGACGCAAAGAAAAAAAGAGGCGCAATGAGGTAGCTGTGTGAGTAAGATTAGCGACCCTAGTGGCCGACACAAACACCGGGCCCATCTAGGAGTGGCACTGCAGTGTCACGCAGGATGTCCCTTCCAAAAAACCCTCCCCAAACAGCACGACGCAAAGAAAAAAAGAGGCGCAATGAGGTAGCTGTGTGAGTAAGATTAGCGACCCTAGTGGCCGACACAAACACCGGGCCCATCTAGGAGTGGCACTGCAGTGTCACGCAGGATGTCCCTTCCAAAAAACCCTCCCCAAACAGCACATGACGCAAAGAAAAAAAGAGGCGCAATGAGGTAGCTGTGTGAGTAAGATTAGCGACCCTAGTGGCCGACACAAACACCGGGCACATCTAGGAGTGGCACTGCAGTGTCACGCAGGATGTCCCTTCCAAAAAACCCTCCCCAAACAGCACATGACGCAAAGAAAAAAAGAGGCGCAATGAGGTAGCTGTGTGAGTAAGATTAGCGACCCTAGTGGCCGACACAAACACCGGGCCCATCTAGGAGTGGCACTGCAGTGTCACGCAGGATGTCCCTTCCAAAAAACCCTCCCCAATCAGCACATGATGCAAAGAAAAAGAAAAGAAAAAAGAGGTGCAAGATGGAATTGTCCTTGGGCCCTCCCACCCACCCTTATGTTGTATAAACAAAACAGGACATGCACACTTTAACCAACCCATCATTTCAGTGACAGGGTCTGCCACACGACTGTGACTGATATGACGGGTTGGTTTGGACCCCCCCCAAAAAAGAAGCAATTAATCTCTCCTTGCACAAACTGGCTCTACAGAGGCAAGATGTCCACCTCATCTTCACCCTCCGATATATCACCGTGTACATCCCCCTCCTCACAGATTATCAATTCGTCCCCACTGGAATCCACCATCTCAGCTCCCTGTGTACTTTGTGGAGGCAATTGCTGCTGGTCAATGTCTCCGCGGAGGAATTGATTATAATTCATTTTAATGAACATCATCTTCTCCACATTTTCTGGATGTAACCTCGTACGCCGATTGCTGACAAGGTGAGCGGCGGCACTAAACACTCTTTCGGAGTACACACTTGTGGGAGGGCAACTTAGGTAGAATAAAGCCAGTTTGTGCAAGGGCCTCCAAATTGCCTCTTTTTCCTGCCAGTATAAGTACGGACTGTGTGACGTGCCTACTTGGATGCGGTCACTCATATAATCCTCCACCATTCTATCAATGTTGAGAGAATCATATGCAGTGACAGTAGACGACATGTCCGTAATCGTTGTCAGGTCCTTCAGTCCGGACCAGATGTCAGCATCAGCAGTCGCTCCAGACTGCCCTGCATCACCGCCAGCGGGTGGGCTCGGAATTCTGAGCCTTTTCCTCGCACCCCCAGTTGCGGGAGAATGTGAAGGAGGAGATGTTGACAGGTCGCGTTCCGCTTGACTTGACAATTTTGTCACCAGCAGGTCTTTCAACCCCAGCAGACTTGTGTCTGCCGGAAAGAGAGATCCAAGGTAGGCTTTAAATCTAGGATCGAGCACGGTGGCCAAAATGTAGTGCTCTGATTTCAACAGATTGACCACCCGTGAATCCTTGTTAAGCGAATTAAGGGCTGCATCCACAAGTCCCACATGCCTAGCGGAATCGCTCCCTTTTAGCTCCTTCTTCAATGCCTCCAGCTTCTTCTGCAAAAGCCTGATGAGGGGAATGACCTGACTCAGGCTGGCAGTGTCTGAACTGACTTCACGTGTGGCAAGTTCAAAGGGCATCAGAACCTTGCACAACGTTGAAATCATTCTCCACTGCACTTGAGACAGGTGCATTCCATCTCCTATATCGTGCTCAATTGTATAGGCTTGAATGGCCTTTTGCTGCTCCTCCAACCTCTGAAGCATATAGAGGGTTGAATTCCACCTCGTTACCACTTCTTGCTTCAGATGATGGCAGGGCAGGTTCAGTAGTTTTTGGTGGTGCTCCAGTCTTCTGTACGTGGTGCCTGTACGCCGAAAGTGTCCCGCAATTTTTCTGGCCACCGACAGCATCTCTTGCACGCCCCTGTCGTTTTTTAAAAAATTCTGCACCACCAAATTCAAGGTATGTGCAAAACATGGGACGTGCTGGAATTTGCCCATATTTAATGCACACACAATATTGCTGGCGTTGTCCGATGCCACAAATCCACAGGAGAGTCCAATTGGGGTAAGCCATTCCGCGATGATCTTCCTCAGTTGCCGTAAGAGGTTTTCAGCTGTGTGCGTATTCTGGAAAGCGGTGATACAAAGCGTAGCCTGCCTAGGAAAGAGTTGGCGTTTGCGAGATGCTGCTACTGGTGCCGCCGCTGCTGTTCTTGCGGCGGGAGTCCATACATCTACCCAGTGGGCTGTCACAGTCATATAGTCCTGACCCTGCCCTGCTCCACTTGTCCACATGTCCGTGGTTAAGTGGACATTGGGTACAACTGCATTTTTTAGGAGACTGGTGAGTGTTTTTCTGACGTCCGTGTACATTCTCGGTATCGCCTGCCTAGAGAAGTGGAACCTAGATGGTATTTGGTAACGGGGGCACACTGCCTCAATAAATTGTCTAGTTCCCTGTGAACTAACGGCGGATACCGGACGCACGTCTAACACCAACATAGTTGTCAAGGACTCAGTTATCCGCTTTGCAGTAGGATGACTGCTGTGATATTTCATCTTCCTCGCAAAGGACTGTTGAACAGTCAATTGCTTACTGGAAGTAGTACAAGTGGGCTTACGACTTCCCCTCTGGGATGACCATCGACTCCCAGCGGCAACAACAGCAGCGCCAGCAGCAGTAGGCGTTACACGCAAGGATGCATCGGAGGAATCCCAGGCAGGAGAGGACTCGTCAGACTTGCCAGTGACATGGCCTGCAGGACTATTGGCATTCCTGGGGAAGGAGGAAATTGACACTGAGGGAGTTGGTGGGGTGGTTTGCGTGAGCTTGGTTACAAGAGGAAGGGATTTACTGGTCAGTGGACTGCTTCCGCTGTCACCCAAAGTTTTTGAACTTGTCACTGACTTATTATGAATGCGCTGCAGGTGACGTATAAGGGAGGATGTTCCGAGGTGGTTAACGTCCTTACCCCTACTTATTACAGCTTGACAAAGGGAACACACGGCTTGACACCTGTTGTCCGCATTTCTGGTGAAATACCTCCACACCGAAGAGCTGATTTTTTTGGTATTTTCACCTGGCATGTCAACGGCCATATTCCTCCCACGGACAACAGGTGTCTCCCCGGGTGCCTGACTTAAACAAACCACCTCACCATCAGAATCCTCCTGGTCAATTTCCTCCCCAGCGCCAGCAACACCCATATCCTCCTCATCCTGGTGTACTTCAACACTGACATCTTCAATCTGACTATCAGGAACTGGACTGCGGGTGCTCCTTCCAGCACTTGCAGGGGGCGTGCAAATGGTGGAAGGCGCATGCTCTTCACGTCCAGTGTTGGGAAGGTCAGGCATCGCAACCGACACAATTGGACTCTCCTTGTGGATTTGGGATTTCAAAGAATGCACAGTTCTTTGCGGTGCTTTTGCCAGCTTGAGTCTTTTCAGTTTTCTAGCGAGAGGCTGAGTGCTTCCATCCTCATGTGAAGCTGAACCACTAGCCATGAACATAGGCCAGGGCCTCAGCCGTTCCTTGCCACTCCGTGTGGTAAATGGCATATTGGCAAGTTTACGCTTCTCCTCCGACAATTTTATTTTAGGTTTTGGAGTCCTTTTTTTACTGATATTTGGTGTTTTGGTTTTGACATGCTCTGTACTATGCCATTGGGCATCGGCCTTGGCAGACGACGTTGCTGGCATTTCATCGTCTCGGCCATGACTAGTGGCAGCAGCTTCAGCACGAGGTGGAAGTGGATCTTGATCTTTCCCTAATTTTGGAACCTCAACATTTTTGTTCTCCATATTTTAATAGGCACAACTAAAAGGCACCTCAGGTAAACAATGGAGATGGATGGATTGGATACTAGTATACAATTATGGACGGGCTGCCGAGTGCCGACACAGAGGTAGCCACAGCCGTGAACTACCGCACTGTACTGTGTCTGCTGCTAATATATAGACTGGTTGATAAAGAGATAGTATACTCGTAACTAGTATGTATGTATAAAGAAAGAAAAAAAAACCACGGTTAGGTGGTATATACAATTATGGACGGGCTGCCGAGTGCCGACACAGAGGTAGCCACAGCCGTGAACTACCGCACTGTACTGTGTCTGCTGCTAATATATAGACTGGTTGATAAAGAGATAGTATACTCGTAACTAGTATGTATGTATAAAGAAAGAAAAAAAAACCACGGTTAGGTGGTATATACAATTATGGACGGGCTGCCGAGTGCCGACACAGAGGTAGCCACAGCCGTGAACTACCGCACTGTACTGTGTCTGCTGCTAATATATAGACTGGTTGATAAAGAGATAGTATACTCGTAACTAGTATGTATGTATAAAGAAAGAAAAAAAAACCACGGTTAGGTGGTATATACAATTATGGACGGGCTGCCGAGTGCCGACACAGAGGTAGCCACAGCCGTGAACTACCGCACTGTACTGTGTCTGCTGCTAATATATAGACTGGTTGATAAAGAGATAGTATACTCGTAACTAGTATGTATGTATAAAGAAAGAAAAAAAAACCACGGTTAGGTCACTGGTATATACAATTATGGACGGGCTGCCGAGTGCCGACACAGAGGTAGCCACAGCCGTGAACTACCGCACTGTACTGTGTCTGCTGCTAATATATAGACTGGTTGATAAAGAGATAGTATACTCGTAACTAGTATGTATGTATAAAGAAAGAAAAAAAAACCACGGTTAGGTGGTATATACAATTATGGACGGGCTGCCGAGTGCCGACACAGAGGTAGCCACAGCCGTGAACTACCGCACTGTACTGTGTCTGCTGCTAATATATAGACTGGTTGATAAAGAGATAGTATACTCGTAACTAGTATGTATGTATAAAGAAAGAAAAAAAAACCACGGTTAGGTCACTGGTATATACAATTATGGGCGGGCTGCCGAGTGCCGACACAGAGGTAGCCACAGCCGTGAACTACCGCACTGTACTGTGTCTGCTGCTAATATATAGACTGGTTGATAAAGAGATAGTATACTCGTAACTAGTATGTATGTATAAAGAAAGAAAAAAAAACCACGGTTAGGTCACTGGTATATACAATTATGGACGGGCTGCCGAGTGCCGACACAGAGGTAGCCACAGCCGTGAACTACCGCACTGTACTGTGTCTGCTGCTAATATATAGACTGGTTGATAAAGAGATAGTATACTCGTAACTAGTATGTATGTATAAAGAAAGAAAAAAAAACCACGGTTAGGTGGTATATACAATTATGGACGGGCTGCCGAGTGCCGACACAGAGGTAGCCACAGCCGTGAACTACCGCACTGTACTGTGTCTGCTGCTAATATATAGACTGGTTGATAAAGAGATAGTATACTCGTAACTAGTATGTATGTATAAAGAAAGAAAAAAAAACCACGGTTAGGTGGTATATACAATTATGGACGGGCTGCCGAGTGCCGACACAGAGGTAGCCACAGCCGTGAACTACCGCACTGTACTGTGTCTGCTGCTAATATATAGACTGGTTGATAAAGAGATAGTATACTCGTAACTAGTATGTATGTATAAAGAAAGAAAAAAAAACCACGGTTAGGTCACTGGTATATACAATTATGGACGGGCTGCCGAGTGCCGACACAGAGGTAGCCACAGCCGTGAACTACCGCACTGTACTGTGTCTGCTGCTAATATATAGACTGGTTGATAAAGAGATAGTATACTCGTAACTAGTATGTATGTATAAAGAAAGAAAAAAAAACCACGGTTAGGTCACTGGTATATACAATTATGGACGGGCTGCCGAGTGCCGACACAGAGGTAGCCACAGCCGTGAACTACCGCACTGTACTGTGTCTGCTGCTAATATAGACTGGTTGATAAAGAGATAGTATACTACTAATATTATATACTGGTGGTCAGGTCACTTGTCACTAGTCACACTGGCAGTGGCACTCCTGCAGCAAAAGTGTGCACTGTTTAATTTTAATATAATATTATGTACTCCTGGCTCCTGCTATAACCTATAACTGGCACTGCAGTAGTGCTCCCCAGTCTCCCCCACAATTATAAGCTGTGTGAGCTGAGCAGTCAGACAGATATATAATATATATAGATGATGCAGCACACTGGCCTGAGCCTGAGCAGTGCACACAGATATGGTATGTATGTGACTGAGTCACTGTGTGCTGTGTATCGCTTTTTTCAGGCAGAGAACGGATTATAAATAAAAGTGGTGGTCACTGGTCACTATCAGCAAAACTCTGCACTGTACACTACTGAGTACTCCTAATGCTCCCCAAAATTAGTAAATCAAGTGTCTAAACGGAGAGGACGCCAGCCACGTCCTCTCCCTATCAATCTCAATGCACGTGTGAAAATGGCGGCGACGCGCGGCTCCTTATATAGAATCCGAGTCTCGCGATAGAATCCGAGCCTCGCGAGAATCCGACAGCGTCATGATGACGTTCGGGCGCGCTCGGGTTAACCGAGCAAGGCAGGAAGATCCGAGTCGCTCGGACCCGTGAAAAAAAACATGAAGTTCTGGCGGGTTCGGATTCAGAGAAACCGAACCCGCTCATCTCTAGTTTTAAGGACACAGAGATCTGGGTTATTTGATGTCACTAGAGAGCATTGAACAGAAAGATATGTCCGTGTCATGTAATCAGTGTTTATCCGGGTTCTAAGTTGCCTTTTTATTAAAGTACAATGGGCCTTATTCAGGTTGCATCGTAATCGTGATGCGACCGCAGTTTTTGCGCTGCGCAAGCAGTTAATGCGTTTGGATCACATTAACTGCAAACGCCTCTGCCTGATTGAAAGGCAGAGGGGTTTGTAGGGCACGGCAACTGAGCGTTTTCGGGGTGTCATCGACAAAATGGGGGGGTGTCGGTGGCGTTTTACGGGTGGCTGCGTGTAATCACGCAACCACTCCAATCAAAGAAAAGGCGGCGGGACTCCTGTGACGCAGCCAGGCTGCGCCGGCAGGAGGCATCCACAATTTCTGCGACAACGCTGTAATTGCAGTGCATCGCAATGACAGTACAATCGCAGGACTTGCTCTGTGATGGGCGGCCCCAGCATGCGAGGACTGCAGATTCTGCTAAAAAGCAAACTCTGCAATCCTTACTGTATAAGATCGGGATCAGTACGCGATACCGCCAGACGGAATCTAGGCGGTCGGAATACCAACACTGGGATCCAGACCGGCACAATCCCGACAGGGGGGCGAGCGCAACGCAGCCCCTTGCGGGCTTGCTGCACTCGCCACGATGCGGGCGCGGTGCCTTGCTACGCTCGGCACACTAATTTATTCTCCCTCTATGGGTGTCGTGGACACCCACAGAGGGAGAATATGTCGAGATTGCGCCGGTCGGGATCCCGGTGTCGGTATTCCGACCGCCGGGATTCCGTCCGGCGGGATCTTGACCGCATCCCATAAGGTCCTATGCATGCAGAAACAGCAATGTCCTGCAAATTTACTAAATGCCTCTCTGATATCCCCTGCGCTAATTGTAGAGGGAATCGCTTTCTCCGGCGCTGGATAAGATACTTTGGATAGTGGAATAATGTAAACAGTTGCGGGTTAATTAATGCAAATATTCAATATCAACATCCATGAATGAGCTGAAAGCAGAAACATTTCCATCCAGTAGAAACATTCTTTTATTTCAAGTTAAAAGCAGCACACAAGTATTCCAAACCTTAGAATCAGCAAATATACATTCTATAGAATTTATATCACAATTTCTTTTTTCAACAATAACATGGAAATGCAATTCATTAAACTATATAAAACAAAAATAGAGCAAAAATGAAAATAATACGGAATATTTCACTCTGGTATTTCTGCAACGCATTTCGCATAATCCATCCACTTCCTCAGACACTCAGGGTTCAGAGGATGTAACTCTCCTGCTTTCTCCTGGAGGTGCCCTGCCACCACACCTTTACATTACTACTAGCTATGCTACACTTGATGGGCAGTTGTACTATCAGTTTGTCTTGAAGCCATAAAGGTTGAGCTATTTACGTAGGTCTCAATGTTATTTTGGGCTCCAGAAAAATGGCTTCCACTTTTACAACTCAGTCAATAACTGTACTGCAAGACTGAAGTAAATTCACCTGACACTGATGTTTTACTAAGGGCTTGATTCATGTTTGTAAGTAAAGCAAAAAAGCAAGCAACTGGGCAAAACCATGTGCACTGCAGGGGGGGGGGGCAGATGTAACATGTGTAGAGAGAGTTAGATTTGGGTGGGGTGTGTTCAAACTGAAACCTAAATTGTAGTGTAAAAATAAAGCAGCCAGTATTTACCCTGCACAGAAAAAAATATTGAAATGTATCTGTTCCTCTTGCATGGCAATATGGTTTGTTCCAGACACAGTTACTTGCCTTTTTTTGCTTTACTAACAGACATGGGGGGGTCATTCCGAGTTGTTCACTCGCTAGCTGCTTTTAGCAGCATTGCACACGCTAAGCCGCCGCCATCTGGGAGCGTATCTTAGCATAGCAGAATTGCGAACGAAAGATTCGCTAATTTTCTCGTAACGATTACCCCGCAGTTTCTGAGTAGCTCCAGACTTACTCTGCCATTGCGACCAGCTCAGTCCTTTTCGTTCCTGGTTTGACATCACAAACACACCCAGCGTTCGCCCAGCCACTCCCCCGTTTCTCCAGACACTCCCGCGTTTTTCCCTGAAACGCCTGCGTTTTTCCGCACACTCCCAGAAAACGGCCAGTTTCCGTCCAGAAACACCCACTTCCTGTCAAACACACTATGATCAGCAGAACGATGAAAAAACTTTGTTACGCCGTGAGTAAAATACCAAACTTTTGTGCTAATTTACTTGGCGCAGGCGCACTGCGTACATTGCGCATGCGCAGTTTGCGACTAATCGCTCCGTAGCGGAAAAAAATAATGAGCGAACAACTCGGAATGACCCCCATGAATCAGACCCTAAGCCGTGGAGAGAGATAAAGTACCATTCAACCAGCTCCTGTCATTTTTCAGACACAGCCTGCAATTTGGCAGTTTGGAGGTGACTGGCTGGTACGTTATCTCTCCCCACTTTACTAAAATATGGAGGGTAATTAAGTCAGTTGTGGATGTGGAGTCTCTTCTGAGTGATTTATTTAAACTGGAAGTTTGGGCAATGAAATAGTGTATGAGTTTTAATGTGGAAAAATTTAAAGTTCTGCATTTTGGGACTAACACGCAAATTACCAATGAAACAGGGAAAATATGGGGGAAACTGTATTAGGAAAGGATTTGGGGGTGCTCATTGATAGTGATTTAACAGCAACACACAATGTCAAAGTGCAGCAACAAAGGCAAATAAGGTGTTAGCATGCATTAAAAGGGGAATGGACAGTGCCGTAACTAGACTTTTTAGCGCTGTGTGCAAGTAACCGCAACTGCGCGCCCCCCCCCCCTGTCATGTTTTGAAATGAATGCTACCTCTCCCCCCTCCCCCCTCCCCATCCGTTCCTATAATTCACACACCGCTAGTTACGCCACTGCCAGAGCGGCAACTAGACATTTTGGTGCCCTCTGCCAGAAAGAGAATTGCCCCCCCTCCGTTAGCCACATTACACTGCATGGTCACATTACACAGCACGGTAGCGTCCGCCAGTTACATTACACAGCACGGTAGCGTCCGCCAGTTACATTGCACAGCACGGTAGCGTCCACCAGTTACATTACACCGAACGGTAGCGTCCACCAGTTACATTACACCGCACGGTAGCGTCCACCAGTTACATTACACCGCACGGTAGCGTCCACCAGTTACATTACACCGCACGGTAGCGTCCGCCAGTTACATTACACCGCACGGTAGCGTCCACCAGTTACATTACACCGCACAGTAGCGTCCGCCAGTTACATTACACCGCACGGTAGCGCCTGCAGTCACATTACACCGCACGGTAGCGTCCGCCAGTTACATTACACAGCACGGTAGTGCCTGCAGTCACATTACACCGCACGGTAGCGTCCATTAGTTACATTACACCGCACGGTAGCGTCCGCCAGTTACATTACAAAGCACGGTAGTGCCTGCAGTCACATTACACCGCACATTAGCGTCCATTAGTTACATTACACCGCACGGTAGCGTCCGCCAGTTACATTACACCGCACGGTAGCGCCTGCAGTCACATTACACCGCACGGTAGCGTCCGCCAGTTACATTACACAGCACGGTAGTGCCTGCAGTCACATTACACCGCACGGTAGCGTCCATTAGTTACATTACACCGCACGGTAGCGTCCGCCAGTTACATTACAAAGCACGGTAGTGCCTGCAGTCACATTACACCGCACATTAGCGTCCATTAGTTACATTACACCGCACGGTAGCGTCCGCCAGTTACATTACAAAGCACGGTAGCACCTGCAGTCACATTACACCGCACATTAGCGTCCATTAGTTACATTACACCGCACGGTAGCGTCCGCCAGTTACATTACAAAGCACGGTAGCACCTGCAGTCACATTACACCGCACATTAGCGTCCATTAGTTACATTACACCGCACGGTAGCGTCCGCCAGTTACATTACAAAGCACGGTAGCACCTGCAGTCACATTACACCGCACATTAGCGTCCATTAGTTACATTACACCGCACGGTAGCGTCCGCCAGTTACATTACACAGCACGGTAGCACCTGCAGTCACATTACAACGCACATTAGCGTCCATTAGTTACATTACACCGCACGGCAGCGTTCATTAGTCACATTACACCAGACAGTAATACTCCAAATATATATATATAGTTTTATACCATAGCAGAAAAATATTTACACACAATCTTATGTATTCAATTTACAGGGGACATTACATAAATGTATATGCAGTTTATCTTTTTTTCTTTATTATAGATAAACTACACAGTAGTTTATCTAATAAGTCACTGAGAGAAAGTCCAGAATTTCCAAACACAAGAAAAGTAGTTTGTTGTTGTATTTATGTTGTTTTACTGGAATAAGTAGTAACTAGTAGCACATACCTACAATATAAGGAGCACTTGCACGAGGGGTGGGAGGGAATGGAGGAAGAGACTTCACTTGCTGTGATAAGCAGCAGCTGCAGCCGTCATCTCTCCTGTACCCGGAAGTCAGTGTACAGTGCAGGAGAGCAGGAGGAGCCGGAGGGGGGGCGGAGCAGAGCCCAGCAGCACACGGAGGACGGAGAGACTCTCACACACAGATTGCCCAGCGCTGCCTGCTCTGCCTGTGATCTATATTAGCAGCGCTGCCTCCGGCGGGGAAGGAGCCGGGCGCAGCGCTACTAATATACTGTACACTACAGCGGGCAGCGCAGCAGCTAATCAGTGTGGATGCTGATGGTGCTCCCACAGCGCGATTGCGCTGTGTGCAATGCCCCCTCAGCACACACCTAGTTACGGCACTGGGAATGGAGACAAGGGATGAGAGTATAATCCTGCCACTGTACAAATCATTGGTACGGACACATCTTGAGTATTAGGTACCATGGGCGTAGCTACCATAGGTGCAGGGGATGCAACTGCTATGGGGCCCGCGTTGTCTCTGGGGCCCGAGCCTGCCCCTGCACCTACTGTAGTTACTGAGTGAGCCCTGGAGCTGGCATCTTTTACCTTTATGTGTGCTGCTGCACTGCAGACACAGCTGCTCACCCGGCCACCAACTCCGCCTCTCCAGAGTATTAATGCTGGGAGGAGGTGTGGCTCAGTCTGCAGGGATATCCATGGACCACGGCCACGCCTCCTCCCAGCATCTATAAGGAGACACGAGGTGGAGCCGGGCCGGCCGGGAGAGCGGATGAGGCGGCGGTGCAGCCCCAATGGTGAGTTCTGCGGGGAAGGGGTTTCTACGGAGTAATCCACGGGGGGAAGGGGGGGGGGGGCACGCGCGGCGGCGGGGGGCAGGCCTGTTCCGTGGCATGGAAGTATGCTATGGGGCCCCGTCTGGCATAGCTACACCCCTGTTGTGTACAGTTTAAGGGGTTGGAGACACTGGACTATGAGGAGAGGCTTTCTAGGTTAGATATGTTTACAGTAGAAATGAGACGACTAAGAGGAGATATGATTAATATTTACAAATATATAAAGGGACAATACATGGAGCTATCAGGTGATTTGTTTATTAAGAGCCCTCTACACAAAATGCACGGACACCCGCTAAGGCTTGAGGAGATGAAGCTTCGTACTCAGCGCAGGAAGGGATTCTTCACTGTAAGGGCAATACGAATATGGAATTTACTGCCAGAGAAGGTTGTAATGGCGGACTCAGTCAATGCGTTTAAAAATATTTTTTTTACGGAAAAAGATATCCGAGGATATAGCCTTTAATCCAGAATAGAATAGGGAATATAATATATTATATATAATATATAATCAGGGACGTGCAGTCAGGGGATGACACATAAGTATCTTCTTTATTATTTTACCTATGTGAAAATCAGTTTGGGAGGCACCGATCGTGGTGCCTCCCGTAGTGATTAGGAAAGGTATGGGGAGTGGGGGTGGGCGCGGGCGGGGCCTAGCAATGGGCAGGAAAAGCCCATTGAAATAACATGGGAAAGCGGCACCATTAGTGATGCCGCTTTCCTACAGGGACGTGCTTTCATCCTATGAAAGCACGTCCCTGTGAGTGAAGGCACAGTGATTGGCCAGCGGATCCGTCACTGGATCCGCTGTCAATCACTGTGTGGGCGTCGGTACCTGTGGAGGTGCGGGCGGCGGAGATGCGGGATGCGGCGGGCCGGGCGGCGGAGGTGCTGGCGGCAGAGAGGCGAGCGGCGGTAGCGGCGGCGGGATGCGGCATTCAGACCCCTTGTGCAGAGTTTGGCAGCGGAAGCGGTACCCATTTCAAAAATGGCGCCTCAGCGTCATTTTTGAAATTCAAGATGGCCGCCGCGAGCCAATCATGGCTCGCCGCGTCATCGCCCCGCCCCCTCCCGCTGACTTATATAAGTCAGCGCGAGGCAGCGGTTGTCAGTCCGACGGCGGAGGAGGAGCGGAGAAGAGCTCCTGAAGACTCCGTGGAAGTCCTGGATGGGCGGCGGCTATGCAAAAGAGCTTAGCAGCTGCCGCACACCAGGTGAAGACGCCGGAGGAAGACCCCAGAAGCCCTGGGGAGGTGGCCCCCCCCAGGTGAAGACGCCGGAAGCCCTGGGAAGGTGGCGGCCATGCAAAAGAGCTTAAAGGCCGCCGCCCCCAGGTGAAGACCCAGTTTAATAAAGGATTTTTTAAAGAATGTCTCTTGTTTTTTTTTCAATATTTTCTTTACAGGTGGACTACAAGTGCCAGCGGGCCCTTTATGTCCGGGCATGCTGGCACTTGTGGTTCTCCAAGTGCCAGCATGCTGGGGCAGGCTTGCTGGGACCTGTAGGCCACCTGTAAAGAACAATATTACTATTCTTTGCAGGTGGACTACAGGTGCCAGCGGGCCCTTTATGTCCGGGCATGCTGGCACTTGTGGTTCTCCAAGTGCCAGCATGCTGGGGCAGGCTTGCTGGGATCTGTAGGCCACCTGTAAAGAACAGTATTAGCATACAATGAACCCCGCACCCACCGCCACCAGGGGTGCGGGGCATAGCACTGGGCTATCAGCCCAGTGCTGGTTGTTGCTCGGGAGGGGGGACCCCATTTAGATTTTTTGGGGGCCCCACTTTCCGAGGAATTCCAGCCCTGGGCTGACTGGTTTGGGGGGTGTTTAATGGCATGGCAGGGGGACCCCACACTGAGTGTCTCCCCTGCTATGGCATTATCCCCCCTGGCTGGTTCTGCCTGGTGCTGGTTTTAGTGGTGTTGGGGGACTGCACTTTTTTTTTTCCGGGGGGGGGGGGTGTTTAGCTGCAGTGCCTCCCCAGGCCCGGACCTCACCGCACGTCACTGTATATAATAATATAATATATTTCAGATTGAACTCGATGGACTACCAGTCTTTATTCAACTTCACCAACTATATTACTATTTCTCTAACGTCCTAGAGCAGTGATTTTCAACCTTTTTTCACTCGCGGCACACCGAACAATATTTTAAAAATGCCAAGGCACACCATCAGTTCCCCACAGAAAAAAGCAAAACACACACATTGGCCCTCACAGTAAAAAAAAATAAAAAAAAATCCACACATACATTGGCTTACACAGAAAAAAACAATCACATTGCTCCCCACATAAATCCTATTGCTCCACACATGAATTATTCACATTGTTCCCCCCTTAAATCCATAAATTCTTATTCTCCCCACATAAATCCTATTGAAATCCTATTGTTCCCCACAGGAGAAATAAAGTAACAAATATTATTATCAGCTGTCCTCCTCCCTGTCCCTCAGTGGCGGGGGTTGTTCATAGTGGAGTTCTGTGAATACTGAGCTGCGGGCGGTCGGGCAGGTGTGGATGTGCGTGGGCAAGGAAAGCTGTGTATGCAGGCGGGAACTGGAAGATGTGTATGCAGGTGGGGGAGGGGGGCTGGCTGGGTGGTGAGATGCGGCAGCCATGACCTATGATATCACATCGTTTTCAAGGCATAGGTCATGGCCGGAGCACGACTGATCCTCTAAGAAGAGCCCGGGCCAACAGTTCACTCTGAAGGTGCAGGAAGCTGCTCTGGCTCCGCGGCACACCTTGCAACCGGTCGCGGCACACTAGTGTGCCGCGGCACACTGCTTGAAAAAGCCTGTCCTAGAGGATGCTGGGGACTCCGTAAGGACCATGGGGATAGACGGGCTCCGCAGGAGACATGGGCACTTTAAGAAAGTCTTTAGACCTGGGTGTGCACTGGCTCCTCCCTCTATGCCCCTCCTCCAGACCTCAGTTTAATACTGTGCCCAGTGGAGACTGGGTGCTTTTCAGTGAGCTCTCCTGAGTTTGCTGACTGAAAGTATTTTGTTAGGTTTATTATTTCCAGGGAGCCTGCTGGCAACAGACTCCCTGCATCGAGGGACTGAGGGGAGAGAAGCAGCCCTACTCTCTGAATGCAAGGTCCTGCTTCTTAGGCTACTGGACACTGACAATGCTAAATTCCTTGTCGTATAAACAACCCTTTATGAAGCTAAGAACACTGTACGCTGTTTGCTCAAGAAGTACCGTAATGGTACGCTATTGGCGTAGTGATCGCTCAGCCGTAGGCGAGACGCTCAAGCGTCACGTTCGCTCACGGCCCAGTGATCACAGGACACGTTATTGGCTATGTCTAGGGGAAAGATTCGCTGTAGCGTAGCGTACGCTAGAGACCACGAGGAGGTCACCAGTGATGCAGACGCTCACGACACTATACCTTTATGTTAAACCTTATACCGATGAAATACACTGAATACCTTAATGTGAGTACAGGGTGTAAGTGCAACCTTGTGTAACCTGACTATCTACAAAGCTGTTTGAGCGTCACCGACGCTCAAGTGAACACTTATCACTATAGGAAATACACAGATACTGGTTTAGGTTTCCAAGGCCTATTAACTGTATTATGTCTAATATACTTGTAAAAGGGGATAACAGTACATATGATACACTACAATATAACAGAGACTTCCTAACCACAGAACTAAACAATAAATACAAAAAAGACAATACTACACTGACCTAAATGCAATACGATACAATACTATAATACTATAAGGTATTTAAGAGAAAAAGAGGAGAGAGAGAGATAGAGAGAGAGAGAGAGAGATTGGCTCGCAGAAAGACAATGATTATGGAGAGAACTTACGCACAAAGGGTATGATCGCCAGCGCCTCGATATCCAGCTCCCGATTATCAGCAGATAACCGTTGATGAGAGAGTGAGCGCTGGATGTGGTCGGCCTGCCTATTTATGCTCCACACACAATGCAATCTCCTGGTCCTACAATCCCATTGTCCATTGGCCGAAGGAATTCGGCCCTGCATCATAACAAAAGGTCATAGGGTGATTCATACAGGTGGGCTGTGACGATTTCCAACAGCTCAGGTGGGTGGGAAACTGGGTTTCCCGCCGCATACCTGAGTATGTGCAAATCATAGAAATGGACATAAACTTCTTATGTCCATAACTATTCGCACGAGCGATTAATACGCTCCAAACCAACACCGGAATATTGCTAATTAAATACTCTTCCGATGGGTACCAAACACTGCAGTATGATTCCTGTTAAACCCTTCGTACGATGCAAAGAGGGATTCCTCAGCTCTGGGACATTATACTTTAACCAAACTTACAGAAACTATCAAAGGGATCATGATCTATAAACTACATTAATTGTGAACATTTGTAACTAATGAGTCGCACGCTACGATCACATAAACTCTACCGTAAATGCGCATACTGCGCGTGCGAGTGCACGCTATTGCGGGTATGCGCTTCCACGGGAGAGCGTACGCATGCGCAGCACGGACCAGTGTGCGGTGCAAATATGGCAACGTGCATTGAGACATTTTTCTGACTTTGACAGTCCACCCTTTGGCAGTCAATAATAACTGCCACAAAACATTTAAGGAGAAAAATGTAAGTCAGGGGTTAATTGATTTCCATGGTTGGGTAGGGGAGGAGAGAGGAGAAGGTGTGAAGAGGGTATGACCTAGTGAGAAAGCAGGAGCATGTGTGTATGAGTCCATGTTTGGAGGGTCATGTATCATCGTGCCGTACGTGTGGTAAATCAAGCTTCGAGGTATTGCGAAGTATACATTTGAATTCCTTCTTATCCTGTGGTACAGGTCTGTGGATGGGCTGTCAAACTCTACCGAGCTCATTTCGGCTGTGGTTGTAACACAATGGGGATGCACATTTTAGTTGATGATACATGAATTGGGGGGGGTATGTGGTTGCTGCTATCTGTGCCTGTATTCCCTATCGACTATGTGTGTTATTACCTGAGGGTTGCAGAGATGAAGATAAAGAACACTTACGAAAAATGCAATGATATTCTATGTCAGGTTAATGTACGTTCGTCGATTGGGGTCTTGATTGGTGTCGGTTGATTGGAGTCTTCTTCTTTGTGCTTTTGCTCATAAATCGTGAGTAAAGCAAACAACGTCCATGGATTTACAAAAAATGTTGGGCTAGCGTGATTTTAAAGTTCCTAGGGAAACTGGGGTACCCATGGCATTGTCCATCAAAATCTGGTATATCAGGTCGTCTGCTCTTCTTCTTTCCATCTTTCCGTTGTCGGCCCCTTGGCTTATCAAATCCTTCGTCTACGTGGGTCTTTGTACCTCGGAGGAAAACATAGAAATGGGTGAAAGACGGACCGTATACTCATTACATCATTACGTCATGGTTTCTAGCATTGGGTCATAAATCAAATCCAGGTTAATTACAGTTTCCTCACTCCTCAAGCTCATCACTTTCGTACTTTGTTTACACCTCATCAAAGCCTGCCCGCATCTAAATATCAATCCAAACGATATAACGACACCCAAAATACACAGTAGAAACTTTCCAACATCCATTATGACTCCTTGAGCCCACTCTCCTAAACCGGAGAACCAATTTCGCGGGTTCAACCATGACACCCAACTAGTCAGCTCATTACCTACAGCAGCAAGGGTGAGATTGTGTTTTCGACGAAATTCCCACTTTAATTGCAGAATATCATCCATCTTTTGGTCTATGACCTCTACCGGATCCTCGGTGCTATTTGTGATATACGTGCAACACTTTATGCCGTACTGTGTTGCCAATGTAACACAATATCCGCCTGTTACTGCTGTAAGATAATTAAGAACCATCCTATGCTGAACTAGTTCTGTTTTGTAAGCTTGAAGTTCTCTTCCAGTGTATCTAAACGTGTCATCATACATTTCAGTGATATTATCTAACAAATTGGCGAGTGCGGAAATGTATCTATAATTCATCACTCCCCGAGCGGTACGAGTGAAATCTAACGCTACCAGAACCTGAATCCCGGTGGATTCATGGATAAGATCAGAGGCCGGATGCTCTAACCTTTCTGACAGTTGTCTTTTAACGAGGTGCTCGTAGTGAGTGTGAGTATAAGGAGCTTGGGCACCACGGTGTATGTCCTTCATTTTGTCATGTGTAACAGTCATCACTTCAGGCAATACTTTTCCAATATAACACAATCCTTCAGAGTTTGGGGCAAGCCACTTGTACGCCTTTCTCCCGCATATGAAATATGCATCATCGGGGAGAACATAAGGGACGGAGAAGGACATGACCATGTTACAAACCTTCCAGGTGAAATCTCCTGACCCTAATTCTTCCATCTGTCTAATGCACGTATCGGTTTGTACGATATGTGCACAGTATCCTGGTGATACCTCTCCAACTTTAGTAATCCTATTTCCTAAGGTATATCGATACCGGAAAGATTTTCCTCTACTGACTATGTGGCGTACGAGCTCTGTATCTGTAGGCATTCTATCTGCTCTGTGTGAAAAGGTCATGGTAAGGTTGCTCCATGACACTTCCCAATTTCCCGGTTTTCTGGGATTGGAGATGTTAAAACATATGAGGGACCTATCCACATGGTATTGGTGGAGCTTTAAACTAGGAGGGCTGGAGATGTTAAACCTCCGGTCCACCGGTCTCCCACCACTTAGCTCAAGTACCTCCCCTAACGTTAAAGGAAATGGTACTAGCCCTGATTTGCTGTGACCCTGAGGTACTTGAGAGCATACCCAACAATCTGTTTGGTTCAACACGTTACCCACTAGAGAGTGATAGTCACTCAATGGATGCCGGTCCATATGGATATTAAAACTGGATTGGCATTACTTTGTTACAGAGCCTACAGATACAACTTTCTTTTTGAACTAACATTCCTTCACAGTTGTTTACAAATAACATGGTTGTTAGATCGTGCCCGGTACTCGCCTTTGCTTGGTGATTGGGTTGCTATTGGAAATTTACACCTCCGTCTCAGTCATCAGGACCTTTCTGGATCCTTTCTCGACCTCACTGGTACTCTCACCGAAACAGACTGCTCTGGTCAACATCATGGTTAGCGGGAAAATCCATGTCACAGTCTCTTGGGGCAAGTCCATCTTACAGGAGGAGAAAAGAAGAAATTTGTAAAGGGGGTATAAGAAAATCAGTTTGAGGGGGAGAGAACTCGTTACGATAATAAGTTCTCTCGTTTTGTTGTTCTTTTTGTTCTGCTGTCCTCTCAAAAGGTGCTGTCTCTTCAGTCTTCCGAATGAACCTTCTGGTGATGTAATCTTTCTTCCTAACTAGCGATCTTTCTGTGTGGAGCAAAATCTGGCATTACCATTGGTTAACACTTAGGGGTGGCATACCATCTTTAAATCATGGAAACATGAGTGAGGAGAGAGAGGAAAACAAGAACAAAAGAGAGAATAATTCATATGCATATATATATATTTTACATAACTTGACAATAACCATCAATAGGAAAAGAGAAACAAAGCATTTTTAAAACGTTGTCAACATTAAGAAAACATTGTTAGACTATCAGGCTGTCGTATCTACGTGTCTAATGGTCTCCTTGAGCAGTCCCTCCCCACCAGCACTTGCATTATTCCACTGTCTGTATCTGGCCAGAATACATTGTGGTGGATAGGTCATGCTGGGGTTTGGTAGACTTCTGCAAGGACCAAGCGAATATGCAATGTTTGAATTCTTACCAATAATCGTCAGAGATGGGGATAGAGAGTGAGAAAAGAGAAAAACATTTTTCACAAATACATTTACAACGTTTAACCTGGTCATTCCCGTGTCTTCAGTGAATGACCTCCCACTTCATTAACCGTTACCTCAGGCTTGCCTCCATTCCTAACAATCACCTTTCCTGCCTATGTGATTCTTGATTATACAGTTAGATCTTTCCTAGGATCTGGGTAATCAGACATGATTGATCTCAATTCTGTCCGGGACCAGGGATGGCGCATTGCACTGTCCTTGACGGGAATGGTTCCCTGATCGTCAGTCTTCCCATTGGGGACTGTGATCACCCTGACAGGACTAAACTCAATTACATCACCTTGTTTTGGTCTTACAATATGGGGTACATTTGTTTGTGCGTGATATAAAACATTGTACGTACCTGTGGACACGACCTCACCTGACCCTCCGTTAGGGGGTTCGATTATTGCCTTTACCCATTTGGTCGTGTCCACCTGGATGGCTTCTGTGGTGGTTGTTGGAAGAGGTGCTGACATCGTTCTGGGCTCACTGTCTTGTTTGTATTCCTGAGGGAGGTTTGACATGGGGTGCAACTGGCACAGGTTAATAGTTGTACATTCAACAGTATTACAATAATCATTGTTACATTTATTACACTTATTCTTATAATCTATATTACAGTTGCTAAGAGCGTTTTTATTGTTCCACCCTTGTGCTTTTCTCTCCGCAATCAACTCCTCTCCCGATGCCATGTCTCTCCTCTCAAGATAAGAGTCAGAAAAGTCAATAGACTCTCTTTGTAATTCACTTTCCTGTTGCCATAACTGTAAGTAATCATGATGCTGAATTCGTCTCTTTGATGATTTTACGAGACATATCCTCCTCCTTAAATTTTGTAACACCTCTGGACTGAAGCTACCTATTCTTGGGAACTTGTCCCTGTCTTGTACAGTCATTCTTTGCCATTCATCACATAAAACCTCTGTGTGACTACCGTATTTTTCACACATAATGTATCTTGCCGACCCAATTGGTCGGTCCTCCGAATCAACCTGAACCTGGGTTGATCGCCCCCTACCGGAACAAATGGCCCCCATAATCTGTAGGCGTTGCTTATTCCTCCTTGGATCTTTTATCTCAAGGTTTTCAGCGAACCCTTACAAACAAACCAAGATGTCCTTGGGCAGGCCGGCGGTGGTGGTTTATCAAGTACCCCACTTACTTCTCGCCCACGTTGGCCTGTGCCGCAATCACTGTAAACCAGAGCTGTGGTACCCAACCCAGGGCCCCTGTGAACCTTTAGTTTACTGGAACATATGAGGGTTACCCGCAGGACACTTACTCTTTCCAGTAAAGTTGGGGTTGTTAGATAGTTCCTGAGTGACCAGCGAACTTCCCTTCCAAAAAAAAAAAAAAAATTACACAAATCACGTCAGAATGTACAGATAGCGTTTGTGACCACTTTACTCTAATGGTATTAGGTCAGATTACTAACTACTGCACACAATAACGTGCGGTCCAATCGTTCAGTATACGAGCACTACTTGTCATGTACTGAAAGATCAATGGAATCGATGTTTTCGGCTGCGATTCCTTCAACCAGAGCTTGTATGGCCTATATGGGTTCTGCACCAACACCCCAGGCGTTGTGCCACTGGACTTTTATAGCGGACCTTTTACCTTACGACCTCCTGGTCTTGTTCCTTATGACCTCCTGGTCTTGTTACCTTATGGTCTGCTATACTCTAATGCTCAAATATTATTTAACCAGAGATGCCTCCCTGGCCACCGTATATGTCACTTACACGTATGTTCCTCGACGAGTACCCGACTTTCCTTTTGGTTCCACCTTTAAAATTGTATAAACTTTTGTATACAAAACACACTCACTCAACACATGTACACTTTTGTTTCTATATCTATTTCTGCGCAGAAATTGTCTTCAGGCCAAGAGTGTTACCAATTAGGAGCAGGATCTGTTAAACTAAATTTCAGATTTTCCAAAAATAGATTTGCGTTATTTACCGCTTCGCGTTATCTACCGCTGTGCGTTACTTATCGCTTTTGCGCTAATTATCGCTTTGCGCTAATTATCGCTTTGCGCTAATTCAACTTTTCGTGACTTGGGCTACGTGGGCGTAACCAGACGCTACGTTGCGTAGTGTACGCTGCGTGCGTCTGCCTTTTGGATTGCGTACGCTAGTCTTTGTTAGCGACACGTGTACGCAATGCAAAGGATCCACCGTAACACAATATATTTATTTATCAATGTAGATGATCCCTGATCATCTACCGCAATCCACACTGACTGCCTTGTTTTCCAGACAACCCGTGTGTTGTTCTATACTTTAACTATTACCTCTACTATTAAATAACAGCAAATCTCTTTTTAGCACTTTCTATCAACTATAAAAAAATTGGCAAACAGGAATAGTGATATACGAAATTTGAAAAAGAAATGCAGATAAATGTATGCGTACGCAAGACAAAAGAAAAAATAAACAGTTTTAAAAGACACAAGCGTTTTGTTCTTACTTCCGGTTACCGGATTCCTTCAGCACTCTTTACCTAAGCGAAGCAGACGCTTATCCCGTCAGCAACTGCGAGACAACCTCCCACCCTTTTGCTGGGGGATAACGTCTGCTGATCTACCTAGTGCAGATGTGAAAAGGACCGGACGAGCCCGCAATTGACAATGCTAAATTCCTTGTCGTATAAACAACCCTTTATGAAGCTAAGAACACTGTACGCTGTTTGCTCAAGAAGTACCGTAATGGTACGCTATTGGCGTAGCGATCGCTCAGCCGTAGGCGAGACGCTCAAGCGTCACGTTCGCTCACGGCCCAGTGATCACAGGACACGTTATTGGCTATGTCTAGGGGAAAGATTCGCTGTAGCGTAGCGTACGCTAGAGACCACGAGGAGGTCACCAGTGATGCAGACGCTCACGACACTATACCTTTATGTTAAACCTTATACCGATGAAATACACTGAATACCTTAATGTGAGTACAGGGTGTAAGTGCAACCTTGTGTAACCTGACTATCTACAAAGCTGTTTGAGCGTCACCGACGCTCAAGTGAACACTTATCACTATAGGAAATACACAGATACTGGTTTAGGTTTCCAAGGCCTATTAACTGTATTATGTCTAATATACTTGTAAAAGGGGATAACAGTACATATGATACACTACAATATAACAGAGACTTCCTAACCACAGAACTAAACAATAAATACAAAAAAGACAATACTACACTGACCTAAATGCAATACGATACAATACTATAATACTATAAGGTATTTAAGAGAAAAAGAGGAGAGAGAGAGATAGAGAGAGAGAGAGAGAGATTGGCTCGCAGAAAGACAATGATTATGGAGAGAACTTACGCACAAAGGGTATGATCGCCAGCGCCTCGATATCCAGCTCCCGATTATCAGCAGATAACCGTTGATGAGAGAGTGAGCGCTGGATGTGGTCGGCCTGCCTATTTATGCTCCACACACAATGCAATCTCCTGGTCCTACAATCCCATTGTCCATTGGCCGAAGGAATTCGGCCCTGCATCATAACAAAAGGTCATAGGGTGATTCATACAGGTGGGCTGTGACGATTTCCAACAGCTCAGGTGGGTGGGAAACTGGGTTTCCCGCCGCATACCTGAGTATGTGCAAATCATAGAAATGGACATAAACTTCTTATGTCCATAACTATTCGCACGAGCGATTAATACGCTCCAAACCAACACCGGAATATTGCTAATTAAATACTCTTCCGATGGGTACCAAACACTGCAGTATGATTCCTGTTAAACCCTTCGTACGATGCAAAGAGGGATTCCTCAACTCTGGGACATTATACTTTAACCAAACTTACAGAAACTATCAAAGGGATCATGATCTATAAACTACATTAATTGTGAACATTTGTAACTAATGAGTCGCACGCTACGATCACATAAACTCTACCGTAAATGCGCATACTGCGCGTGCGAGTGCACGCTATTGCGGGTATGCGCTTCCACGGGAGAGCGTACGCATGCGCAGCACGGACCAGTGTGCGGTGCAAATATGGCAACGTGCATTGAGACATTTTTCTGACTTTGACAACACCATTAGCTCCAGAGGGATTGGTACACAGGATCTCACCCTAGCCGTCCGTCCCAGAGTCGCACCGCCGTCCCCCTCGCAGAGCCGGAAGATAGAAGCCGGGTGAGTATTGAGGAAAAGAACATCAGAGGTAGCAGAAGACACCTTGATCTTCATAAGAGGTAATGCACAGCACTGCAGCTGTGCGCCATTGCTCCCATACACCTCACATACTCCGGTCACTGTAAGGGTGCAGGGCGCAGGGGGGGCGCCCTGGGCAGCAATATAAACCTCGTTTTGGCAAGAAATGAGCATATATACAGCTGGGCACTGTATATATGTATGAGCCCCCGCCAAGTTTACAGTTTTAGCGGGACAGAAGCCCGCTGCCGAGGGGGCGGGGCTTCTCCCTCAGCACTCACCAGCGCCATTTTTTCTCCACAGCACCGCTGAGAGGAAGCTCCCCGGACTCTCCCCTGCTTACATGGTAGACAAGAGGGTTGGAAAGAGAGGGGGGGGCACATAATTCGGCGCAAATTACATACAGCGCTACTGGGTAAACATTAATTCACTGTGTGATTCCTGGGTTATATTGCGCTGGGGTGTGTGCTGGCATACTCTCTCTCTGTCTCTCCAAAGGGCCTGGTGGGGGAACTGTCTCCAGAAAGAGCATTCCCTGTGTGTGTGGTGTGTCGGTACGCGTGTGTCGACATGTCTGAGGGAGAAGGCTATATTAGAGAGGAACGAGAGCAAATGAATGAAGTGTCTCCCCCGACAGCGCCGACACCTGACTGGATGGATATGTGGAATATTTAAATGCTAGTGTAAACTCATTGCACAAAAGATTAGACAAAGCTGAAGCTTTGGGACAGTCAGGGTCTCAGCCCATGTCTGATCCTATGTCGCAGGGACCGTCGGGGTCCCAAAAGCGCCCCCTATCCCAAATGATTGACACAGATACCGACACGGATTCTGACTCCAGTGTCGATTACGATGATGCAAAGTTACAGCCAAAATTGGCTAAAACTATTCGATACATGATTATGGCAATAAAAGATGTTTTGCACATCACAGAGGAACCCCCTGTCCCTGACAAGAGGGTGCATATGTATAAGGGAAAGAAACCTGAGGTAACCTTTCCCCCCTCGCACGAGCTGAATGAGTTATATGAAAAAGCTTGGGAATCTCCAGATAAAAGACTGCAGATTTCCAGGAGGATTCATATGGCGTATCCTTTCCCGCCAACGGATAGGCTACGATGGGAATCATCCCCTAGGATGGACAAAGCATTAACACATTTATCCAAAAAGGTAGCCCTGCCGTCCCAGGATACAGCTACCCTCAAGGATTCTGCTGACCGCAAGCAGGAGGTTACCCTGAAGTCCATTTATACACATTCAGGCACTTTACTCAGACCGGCAATTGCGTCGGCCTGGGTATGTAGTGCTGTAGCAGCATGGACGGATACCTTATCAGAGGAGCTTGATACCCTAGATAAGGATACTATTTTATTGACCCTAGGACCTATAAAAGATGCTGTCCTGTATATGAGAGATGCTCAAAGAGACATTAGTCTTCTGGGTTCTAGAATAAACGCTATGTCGATTTCTGCCAGAAGAGTCCTATGGACACGCCAATGGACAGGTGATGCCGACTCAAAGAGGCATATGGAGGTTTTACCTTACAGGGGTGAGGAATTGTTTGGGGAAGGTCTCTCGGACCTAGTCTCCACAGCTACTGCTGGAAAATCAAACTTTATGCCTTATATTCCCTCACAGCCTAAGAGAGCACCGCATTATCAAACGCAGTCCTTCCGATCACAAAGAAACAAGAAAGTGCGAGGTGCGTCCTTTCTTGCCAGAGGTAGGAACAATATGAATGGAACATATAAATAGTTGCGCAATGAACAAATGAAGCAGCCCGTATTTCTGTTAACAAAAGGTTTCTCAAATAACCTTCAAAGATACAATGGTAAAAGAAGTTGTAACAAAAACACAATGGCGCTAGATCTGAACCATAAAGAGTAATATGGATAATCACCCTTAGAATGATCCTCAAATTGGGTCAGATCCTATATGAGGGAGGACAGTCCATACGATAGTTGGATATTCTTCTTATAAGTAATCTGACAAAACAAGAAGAAACTGTGCCCACTCGGTGTCAAAGCTCAGTTTGAGACAGAGTATGTGAAAGGCACAGAGGGCAAATAATCGTGTAGTAACGCAAATATAGGGGTGTTACTTCATTAATAAACCAAAACACTCACAATATTCAGGTGTTTTTAGAGCATATCAATCCATCCTCAAGTAGTTTCCAAGATCAGGATGGCCAAATTATAGGTGTAACCCTGGTTTTCCCAAAAACCTAATAGAATGAAGCAAAACCTGTGTCCACCGTTTTCAGAGCAAAATATGGTGGTTACACAGAAAGAGAAATCATGGTGCAATACCTTTCGTAAAAAAGGGATAACTTTTATTAACAATAACGCACTCACAATTTAAAAAATGAATGAAAACATGTAATACATCACTCCAATACGAGAGTCCTCTCTGGTCTGAAGGGTAAAGCTCAAGGTGTTCCCAAGATGGAAAAGGAATTTGACACAGCCCGGGTAAAAGTGTCAATCACCGGAGATCACCACAGGAAACCCGTCCAGGACTCACGAACCACACCGTGCTTAGGTTTGATAATTAGATCTTTATTATCCTTAAGCGCCTTTATTGCTTCGTATTCCTTTTTTGTTAAATTAAGTTTTTTCTTTCCTCTATTCCTTTCTTTTAAGGCTAATTCAGTTTCTTCAACCACCAATTTTGAAAAACAGTCTATCTGACTACCCTTACAATAGGTTGGATAAAAGGTAGAGACAGGTTTGAACTGTGATCTATCTTCATCACAAGTTGAGGTCTCAGTACCATCCTTTTTATTTTTAAAGAACTTTTTTACCGTCAACTTCCTCGTGAACTTTTGTATGTCCACGAAGAGATCAAAACTATTCATTGATTTAGACGGGGCAAATTTTAAGCCTTTTTTCAAGACTCTCTTCATCAATAGTAAGTACATGAGAACTCAAATTAAATATTTTATTTTTATTTTCTTCCTCATTATTTGCCTGTCCGTTTTTTGAATTAGTGGCACATGACTTTTTTGTCTTTTTAAATGATGTTTTATTAGTTTTACCAGCTCTTACCCCTCTCCTAGTTTTCTTAGTCCTTAAAATCCTCTTGGGGTTCTCGGATCCCAATCTAAAAAATTGGGGGATACTCCCAAACGGACATCCGGATTCATGTGGGAGAATCTGTTTCTGACCTCAATCGGATGATCTACATTAGGTAAAGTTCTCATCTTGGGTTCTCCCTGATGGTAATTAAACCTATTACTCCCACGATAATCATTTACATAGGGAGTATCCTTTTCATCAAAGTGACGTTTTTTCCATCTTCTTTGTGGATATTGAAATGGAGTATCGTCACTCTGATGATTTTTTGGATACTCTATCCATCTCCTTCTTGGATTTTGTAATGGGGTTTCATTTATTCGATTGTGGTACCCTATCCTATTAGTCCTATAATTATCTTTCCTCCTCCATTTTGGAACTTTACTTCTATTGAAATTTTCCTTTTGTGATTGAGAATTTGCCGTGTTTTGTGGGTCCTCTACTACCATTAGACCTCCTGTGTCTCTAATATATTTTTTTTGTTTTTTATCCCTTAGCTCTTTAGTATTTCTTTTAATTTTAGTGAGGAGTTCTTTTTCAGCCTCTCTAAAATCTTCTAAATCCTTAAAGGGTAAAACCAACGATTGTAATTCATTGATCTGATCATTAAGGGAGGACAGTGTACCTCTTCTCTCCCGAATTATCAAATCAATGAGAGCAAGGGAACACTTATCCAAGATTGAGTTCCACTCCATCTTGAATTCTTCCCCTGAAGAGGAAAAAGAAGGTGGTTTTATTAATTTTAGTCCTTTAGGTATAATACCCTCCGCCTGGTAATGTTCTAAAGCTAGGACTTCCCACCAGATTTTATTTTCTTTCATCATAATGGTTTCTAGTTTTTTTAAAAACTGAACCCAGATCCTCATCACATAAAACAATATCAGTATCATCTTTAACATGTGAAAAAGTTCTTTTAGCCAATTCTTTTCTATTTTCTCTATACGAAAACATGGTTGCAGCAACAAAATATGTAGTATGAGAAAAAAACAGTGGAACAATATGAATGGAACATATAAATAGTTGCGCAATGAACAAATGAAGCAGCCCGTATTTCTGTTAACAAAAGGTTTCTCAAATAACCTTCAAAGATACAATGGTAAAAGAAGTTGTAACAAAAACACAATGGCGCTAGATCTGAACCATAAAGAGTAATATGGATAATCACCCTTAGAATGATCCTCAAATTGGGTCAGATCCTATATGAGGGAGGACAGTCCATACGATAGTTGGATATTCTTCTTATAAGTAATCTGACAAAACAAGAAGAAACTGTGCCCACTCGGTGTCAAAGCTCAGTTTGAGACAGAGTATGTGAAAGGCACAGAGGGCAAATAATCGTGTAGTAACGCAAATATAGCGGTGTTACTTCATTAATAAACCAAAACACTCACAATATTCAGGTGTTTTTAGAGCATATCAATCCATCCTCAAGTAGTTTCCAAGATCAGGATGGCCAAATTATAGGTGTAACCCTGGTTTTCCCAAAAACCTAATAGAATGAAGCAAAACCTGTGTCCACCGTTTTCAGAGCAAAATATGGTGGTTACACAGAAAGAGAAATCATGGTGCAATACCTTTCGTAAAAAAGGGATAACTTTTATTAACAATAACGCACTCACAATTTAAAAAATGAATGAAAACATGTAATACATCACTCCAATACGAGAGTCCTCTCTGGTCTGAAGGGTAAAGCTCAAGGTGTTCCCAAGATGGAAAAGGAATTTGACACAGCCCGGGTAAAAGTGTCAATCACCGGAGATCACCACAGGAAACCCGTCCAGGACTCACGAACCACACCGTGCTTAGGTTTGATAATTAGATCTTTATTATCCTTAAGCGCCTTCATTGCTTCGTATTCCTTTTTTGTTAAATTAAGTTTTTTCTTTCCTCTATTCCTTTCTTTTAAGGCTAATTCAGTTTCTTCAACCACCAATTTTGAAAAACAGTCTATCTGACTACCCTTACAATAGGTTGGATAAAAGGTAGAGACAGGTTTGAACTGTGATCTATCTTCATCACAAGTTGAGGTCTCAGTACCATCCTTTTTATTTTTAAAGAACTTTTTTACCGTCAACTTCCTCGTGAACTTTTGTATGTCCACGAAGAGATCAAAACTATTCATTGATTTAGACGGGGCAAATTTTAAGCCTTTTTTCAAGACTCTCTCTTCATCAATAGTAAGTACATGAGAACTCAAATTAAATATTTTATTTTTATTTTCTTCCTCATTATTTGCCTGTCCGTTTTTTGAATTAGTGGCACATGACTTTTTTGTCTTTTTAAATGATGTTTTATTAGTTTTACCAGCTCTTACCCCTCTCCTAGTTTTCTTAGTCCTTAAAATCCTCTTGGGGTTCTCGGATCCCAATCTAAAAAATTGGGGGATACTCCCAAACGGACATCCGGATTCATGTGGGAGAATCTGTTTCTGACCTCAATCGGATGATCTACATTAGGTAAAGTTCTCATCTTGGGTTCTCCCTGATGGTAATTAAACCTATTACTCCCACGATAATCATTTACATAGGGAGTATCCTTTTCATCAAAGTGACGTTTTTTCCATCTTCTTTGTGGATATTGAAATGGAGTATCGTCACTGATGATTTTTTGGATACTCTATCCATCTCCTTCTTGGATTTTGTAATGGGGTTTCATTTATTCGATTGTGGTACCCTATCCTATTAGTCCTATAATTATCTTTCCTCCTCCATTTTGGAACTTTACTTCTATTGAAATTTTCCTTTTGTGATTGAGAATTTGCCGTGTTTTGTGGGTCCTCTACTACCATTAGACCTCCTGTGTCTCTAATATATTTTTTTTGTTTTTTATCCCTTAGCTCTTTAGTATTTCTTTTAATTTTAGTGAGGAGTTCTTTTTCAGCCTCTCTAAAATCTTCTAAATCCTTAAAGGGTAAAACCAACGATTGTAATTCATTGATCTGATCATTAAGGGAGGACAGTGTACCTCTTCTCTCCCGAATTATCAAATCAATGAGAGCAAGGGAACACTTATCCAAGATTGAGTTCCACTCCATCTTGAATTCTTCCCCTGAAGAGGAAAAAGAAGGTGGTTTTATTAATTTTAGTCCTTTAGGTATAATACCCTCCGCCTGGTAATGTTCTAAAGCTAGGACTTCCCACCAGATTTTATTTTCTTTCATCATAATGGTTTCTAGTTTTTTAAAAACTGAACCCAGATCCTCATCACATAAAACAATATCAGTATCATCTTTAACATGTGAAAAAGTTCTTTTAGCCAATTCTTTTCTATTTTCTCTATACGAAAACATGGTTGCAGCAACAAAATATGTAGTATGAGAAAAAAACAGTGGAACAATATGAATGGAACATATAAATAGTTGCGCAATGAACAAATGAAGCAGCCCGTATTTCTGTTAACAAAAGGTTTCTCAAATAACCTTCAAAGATACAATGGTAAAAGAAGTTGTAACAAAAACACAATGGCGCTAGATCTGAACCATAAAGAGTAATATGGATAATCACCCTTAGAATGATCCTCAAATTGGGTCAGATCCTATATGAGGTAGGACAGTCCATACGATAGTTGGATATTCTTCTTATAAGTAATCTGACAAAACAAGAAGAAACTGTGCCCACTCGGTGTCAAAGCTCAGTTTGAGACAGAGTATGTGAAAGGCACAGAGGGCAAATAATTGTGTAGTAACGCAAATATAGCGGTGTTACTTCATTAATAAACCAAAACACTCACAATATTCAGGTGTTTTTAGAGCATATCAATCCATCCTCAAGTAGTTTCCAAGATCAGGATGGCCAAATTATAGGTGTAACCCTGGTTTTCCCAAAAACCTAATAGAATGAAGCAAAACCTGTGTCCACCGTTTTCAGAGCAAAATATGGTGGTTACACAGAAAGAGAAATCATGGTGCAATACCTTTCGTAAAAAAGGGATAACTTTTATTAACAATAACGCACTCACAATTTAAAAAATGAATGAAAACATGTAATACATCACTCCAATACGAGAGTCCTCTCTGGTCTGAAGGGTAAAGCTCAAGGTGTTCCCAAGATGGAAAAGGAATTTGACACAGCCCGGGTAAAAGTGTCAATCACCGGAGATCACCACAGGAAACCCGTCCAGGACTCACGAACCACACCGTGCTTAGGTTTGATAATTAGATCTTTATTATCCTTAAGCGCCTTCATTGCTTCGTATTCCTTTTTTGTTAAATTAAGTTTTTTCTTTCCTCTATTCCTTTCTTTTAAGGCTAATTCAGTTTCTTCAACCACCAATTTTGAAAAACAGTCTATCTGACTACCCTTACAATAGGTTGGATAAAAGGTAGAGACAGGTTTGAACTGTGATCTATCTTCATCACAAGTTGAGGTCTCAGTACCATCCTTTTTATTTTTAAAGAACTTTTTTACCGTCAACTTCCTCGTGAACTTTTGTATGTCCACGAAGAGATCAAAACTATTCATTGATTTAGACGGGGCAAATTTTAAGCCTTTTTTCAAGACTCTCTCTTCATCAATAGTAAGTACATGAGAACTCAAATTAAATATTTTATTTTTATTTTCTTCCTCATTATTTGCCTGTCCGTTTTTTGAATTAGTGGCACATGACTTTTTTGTCTTTTTAAATGATGTTTTATTAGTTTTACCAGCTCTTACCCCTCTCCTAGTTTTCTTAGTCCTTAAAATCCTCTTGGGGTTCTCGGATCCCAATCTAAAAAATTGGGGGATACTCCCAAACGGACATCCGGATTCATGTGGGAGAATCTGTTTCTGACCTCAATCGGATGATCTACATTAGGTAAAGTTCTCATCTTGGGTTCTCCCTGATGGTAATTAAACCTATTACTCCCACGATAATCATTTACATAGGGAGTATCCTTTTCATCAAAGTGACGTTTTTTCCATCTTCTTTGTGGATATTGAAATGGAGTATCGTCACTCTGATGATTTTTTGGATACTCTATCCATCTCCTTCTTGGATTTTGTAATGGGGTTTCATTTATTCGATTGTGGTACCCTATCCTATTAGTCCTATAATTATCTTTCCTCCTCCATTTTGGAACTTTACTTCTATTGAAATTTTCCTTTTGTGATTGAGAATTTGCCGTGTTTTGTGGGTCCTCTACTACCATTAGACCTCCTGTGTCTCTAATATATTTTTTTTGTTTTTTATCCCTTAGCTCTTTAGTATTTCTTTTAATTTTAGTGAGGAGTTCTTTTTCAGCCTCTCTAAAATCTTCTAAATCCTTAAAGGGTAAAACCAACGATTGTAATTCATTGATCATTAAGGGAGGACAGTGTACCTCTTCTCTCCCGAATTATCAAATCAATGAGAGCAAGGGAACACTTATCCAAGATTGAGTTCCACTCCATCTTGAATTCTTCCCCTGAAGAGGAAAAAGAAGGTGGTTTTATTAATTTTAGTCCTTTAGGTATAATACCCTCCGCCTGGTAATGTTCTAAAGCTAGGACTTCCCACCAGATTTTATTTTCTTTCATCATAATGGTTTCTAGTTTTTTAAAAACTGAACCCAGATCCTCATCACATAAAACAATATCAGTATCATCTTTAACATGTGAAAAAGTTCTTTTAGCCAATTCTTTTCTATTTTCTCTATACGAAAACATGGTTGCAGCAACAAAATATGTAGTATGAGAAAAAAACAGTGGAACAATATGAATGGAACATATAAATAGTTGCGCAATGAACAAATGAAGCAGCCCGTATTTCTGTTAACAAAAGGTTTCTCAAATAACCTTCAAAGATACAATGGTAAAAGAAGTTGTAACAAAAACACAATGGCGCTAGATCTGAACCATAAAGAGTAATATGGATAATCACCCTTAGAATGATCCTCAAATTGGGTCAGATCCTATATGAGGGAGGACAGTCCATACGATAGTTGGATATTCTTCTTATAAGTAATCTGACAAAACAAGAAGAAACTGTGCCCACTCGGTGTCAAAGCTCAGTTTGAGACAGAGTATGTGAGGGTATGTCAGGGTTATTGTTAATAAAAGTTATCCCTTTTTTACGAAAGGTATTGCACCATGATTTCTCTTTCTGTGTAACCACCATATTTTGCTCTGAAAACGGTGGACACAGGTTTTGCTTCATTCTATTAGGTTTTTGGGAAAACCAGGGTTACACCTATAATTTGGCCATCCTGATCTTGGAAACTACTTGAGGATGGATTGATATGCTCTAAAAACACCTGAATATTGTGAGTGTTTTGGTTTATTAATTAAGTAACACCGCTATATTTGCGTTACTACACGATTATTTGCCCTCTGTGCCTTTCACATACTCTGTCTCAAACTGAGCTTTGACACCGAGTGGGCACAGTTTCTTCTTGTTTTGTCAGATTACTTATAAGAAGAATATCCAACTATCGTATGGACTGTCCTACCTCATAGGATCTGACCCAATTTGAGGATCATTCTAAGGGTGATTATCCATATTACTCTTTATGGTTCAGATCTAGCGCCATTGTGTTTTTGTTACAACTTCTTTTACCATTGCCAGAGGTAGGGGCAGAGGGAAGAAGCTGCACAACACAGCTAGTTCCAAGGAACAGAAGTCCTCCCCGGCCTCTACAAAATCCACCGCATGACGCTGGGGCTCCACTGGTGGAGTCCGCCCCAGTGGGGGCACGTCTTCGGGGTTTCAGCTACATCTGGGTTCACTCCCAGGTGGATCCCTGGGCGATAGAAATTGTTTCTCATGGTTACAAGCTGGAATTCGAAGACGTGCCTCCTCGACGATTTTTCAAATCGGCCCTACCAACTTCTCCCTAGGAAAGGGAGATAGTATTACAGGCAATACAAAAATTGTCTCTCCAACAGGTGGTGGTCAAGGTTCCCCCCCTCCAACAAGGAAGGGGATATTACTCGACCCTGTTTGTAGTCCCGAAACCGGACGGTTCGGTCAGACCCATATTAAATTTAAAATCCCTGAACCTATACTTGAAAAGGTTCAAGTTCAAGATGGAATCGCTCAGAGCTGTCATCGCAAGCCTGGAAGGGGGGGATTTTATGGTGTCTCTGGACACAAAGGATGCATACCTTCATGTCCCCATTTATCCGCCTCATTAGGCCTACCTCAGATTTGCGGTACAGGATTGTCATTACCAATTTCAGACGTTGCCGTTTGGTCTCTCCACGGCCTCGAGGATTTTCACCAAGGTAATGGCGGAAATGATGGTGCTCCTGCGGAAGCAAGGTGTCACAATTATCCCGTACTTGGACGATCTCCTCATAAAAGCGAGATCAAGAGAGCAGTTGCTGAACAGCGTATCACTTTCACTGGAAGAGTTACAGCGACACGGCTGGATTCTCAATATTCCAAAGTCGCAGTTGGTTCCTACGACTCGTCTGCCTTTCTTGGGCATGATTCTGGACACGGACCAGAAGAGGGTTTATCTCCCGATAGAAAAGGCCCAGGAACTCATGACTTTGGTCAGGAACCTGTTGAAACCAAAACAGGTGTCAGTGCATCACTGCACTCGAGTCCTGGGAAAAATGGTGGCATCATACGAGGCCATTCCCTTCAGCAGGTTCCAATGGGACCTACTGGACAAGTGGTCCGGGTCACATCTACAGATGCATCGGTTGATCACCCTGTCCCCCAGGGCCATGGTGTCACTCCTGTGGTGGCTGCAGAGTGCTCACCTTCTCGAGGGTCGCAGGTTCGGCATTCAGGAATGGATCCTGGTGACCACAGATGCAAGCCTCCGAGGTTGGGGAGCAGTCACACCGGGAAGAAGTTTCCAAGGTCTTTGGTCAAGTCAAGAGACTTGTCTTCACATCAACATCCTGGAACTAAGGGCCATATACAACGCCCTACGTCAAGCGGAGACCTTACTTCGCAACCAACCGGTTCTGATTCAGTCAGACAACGTCACCGCAGTGGCTCATGTAAACCGCCAAGGTGGCACAAGGAGCAGAGTGGCGATGGTGGAAGCCACCAGAATTCTTCGCTGGGCGGAGAATCATGTAAGCGCACTGTCTGCAGTGTTCATTCCGGGTGTAGACAATTGGGAAGCAGACTTCCTAAGCAGACACGACCTACATCCGGGAGAGTGGGGACTTCATCCAGAAGTCTTCGCACAGATTGCGAGTCAGTGGGAACTGCCACAGATAGACATGATGGCGTCCCACCTGAACAAAAAGCTACAGAGGTATTGCGCCAGGTCAAGAGACCCTTAGGCAGTAGCTGTAGACGCCCTAGTGACACCGTGGGTGTTCCAGTCGGTCTATGTATTTCCTACTCTTCCTCTCATACCCAAGGTGTTGAGGTTAATAAGAAAAAGAGGTGTGAGAACAATCCTCATTGTTCCAGATTGGCCACGAAGGACCTGGTACCCGGAGCTGCAGGAAAGGCTCACAGAAGATCCGTGGCCTCTACCTCTAAGGCAGGACCTGTTGCAACAGGGGCCCTGTCTGTTCCAAGACTTCCCGCGGCTACGTTTGATGGCATGGCGGTTGAACGCCGGATCCTAGCAGAACGAGGCATTCCGGTGGAGGTCATCCCTATGCTAATAAAGGCTAGGAAGGATGTAACGTCAAAACATTATCACCGCATATGGCGAAAGTATGTTTCTTGGTGTGAGGCCAGGAATGCTCCTACGGAAGAATTCCATCTGGGCCGTTTGCTTCACTTCCTGTAAACTGGAGTGAATTTGGGCCTAAAATTAGGCTCCATTAAGGTCCAGATTTCGGCCCTATCCATTTTCTTTCAAAAAGAATTGGCTTCTCTCTCTGAAGTACAAACGTTTGTGAAGGGAGTACTGCATATTCGGCCTCCTTTTGTACCTCCGGTGGCGCCTTGGGACCTTAACGTGGTGTTAAGTTTCCTTAAGTCACACTGGTTTACTTTGAACCACTTAGGACGGTGGGGTTGAAATACCTCACCTGGAAAGTGGTCATGTTATTAGCCTTGGCTTCGGCTAGGCGTGTGTCGGAATTAGCGGCTTTGTCACATAAAAGCCCCTATCTGCTTTTCTATATGGATAGAGCGGAGTTGCGGACCCGTCCTCAGTTCCTGCCTAAGGTGGTCTCATCTTTTCATATGAACCAACCTATTGTGGTGCCTGTGGCTACACGTGACTTGGAGGATTCCGAGTCCCTTAATGTGGTCAGGGCTTTGAAATTTATGTAGCCAGAACGGCTAGAGTCAGGAAAACAGAAGCACTGTTTGTCCTGTATGCAGCCAACAAGCTTGGTGGCCCTGCTTCAAAGCAGACTATTGCTCGCTGGATCTGTAACACGATTCAGCAGGCGCATTCTACGGCTGGATTGCCGTTACCTAAATCGGTCAAGGCCCATTCCACTAGGAAAGTGGGTTCTTCTTGGGCGGCTGCCCGAGGGGTCTCGGCGCTACAGCTGTGCCGAGCTGTTACTTGGTCGGGATCAAACACATTTGCAAAGTTCTATAAGTTTGATACCCTGGCTGAGGAGGACCTCCTGTTTGCTCAATCGGTGCTGCAGAGTCATCCGCACTCTCCCGCCCGTTTGGGAGCTTTGGTATAATCCCCATGGTCCTTACGGAGTCCCCAGCATCCTCTAGGACGTTAGAGAAAATAAGATTTTAAACCTACCGGTAAATCTTTTTCTCGTAGTCCGTAGAGGATGCTGGGCGCCCGTCCCAAGTGCGGACAACTTCTGCAATACTTGTATATAGTTATTGCTTTAATAAGGGTTATGTTATAGTTGCATCGGTCTTGAACTGATGATATGTTGTTTTCATACTGTTAACTGGGTAGTTATCACAAGTTATACGGTGTGATTGGTGTGGCTGGTATGAATCTTGCCCTTGGATTAACAAAATCCTTTCCTCATAATGTCCGTCTCCTCTGGGCACAGTTTCTCTAACTGAGGTCTGGAGGAGGGGCATAGAGGGAGGAGCCAGTGCACACCCAGGTCTAAAGACTTTCTTAAAGTGCCCATGTCTCCTGCGGAGCCCGTCTATCCCCATGGTCCTTACGGAGTCCCCAGCATCCTCTACGGACTACGAGAAAAAGATTTACCGGTAGGTTTAAAATCTTATTGTTACACTTTATATCTCTTCGAGGGCGGGATGTATTAAGATACATCGCCGCCCCTCGCCGCTTATCGCAGCGATGTTGATCGCATATGTACTAACATATGCAATCAATAACGCAATGCGGTGACGTAGGCCCCCCCGCGATACCTGTGAGGTGGTCTGCGGGGGGTCTCCGTCACCTCCCCGGGATCTTCACACTGCCTAGATGCCGGGAAGCAGCAGCAGGCTGTCCCTGGCGCCTCCTCCTCCCCCTGTAGCCGGCAGGACCTCCGGCTGCGTTGCTAGGAGGAGATTACCTTCCGGTACCAGGGCTGCCTGGAGGAAGGTATGCCGGGTGGGGAGGGGGGAAGGCGTCTGCAGCGGGGGCGACGGTATGCGCCGGTCGGCGATAAGAAGCCCATAGGCTTTTATAGGGTATCGCCATCCAGAGATGGTGATACCCTGGATGGCGAAAAACCGGTGGTTGGGTCTTAGTACATTTAAAAATGTACCGCATTTTTCCGTTAGTACATCCCACCCCGAGGCTTAGTAAATAGACCCCCAAATCAGTGGTGTGCTTGGATGACAAAAGGTCTCCAATTCGCCCAGGCTTATTCATGTTGCAAATAAAAGAAGCCCAAACCACCTGCAGCGATGTGGCTGCTTTAGACATGGCTGAAAGTGGTTTTGGAGCCACTATAGTGCTCGTGCTTGGGCAGTTTGGGGCGTTTTTATGAGGGCTTTTTGATGACACAATGTCATGTGATGCCGTCTACCAATAGGAAAATGATAGGAAGTGATTTTCAAATTTCAACAGTTTTCATTGGTTTAGTTTCAGTCTATTTGACAGCGCAGTGTATCATAACTAAGATGAGCAGTAGACAGTAAAAAAGGATGGGTATTGCTATCGAAAAACACTCAAAAATGACCTTCTAAACTGACGCAGATGTCCAGCGATTCTTAGCATATATACCCCTAGTGCGACTGGGTGAGCTTTGCTTGGAACATGTTGCTGTTGGACCTGAAATGATCACCCATGGATATCTATTAACCAGTGCCGTAAGTAGGCATTTTAGCGCTGTGTGCAAGAAACGGCATTGGCGTCCCCTCCCCCTCATGCAAGATAAGGGCAGAAAAATATATATAGGGGCGTGGCTTCATGGGGATGGGGCGTGGCCACAAAATAATACCAATTCAAACTACGGTGCACAGTAGTCTCCATTATTCAAATTACGCTGCACGGTAGCGCCACTACATCCTGTAGAGCCCCTTTAACACATTACAGCAGACAGTCCCCCTTTTTACACATTATGGCAGACAGTGTCCCCTTTTTACACATTACGGCAGACAGCGTCCCCTTTTTTACACATTACGGCAGACAGCGTCCCCTTTTTTACACATTATGGCAGACAGCGTACCCCTTTTTACTAGAGATGTGCACCGGAAATTTTTCGGGTTTTGTGTTTTGGTTTTGGATTCGGTTCCGCGGCCGTGTTTTGGATTCGGACTCGTTTTGCCAAATCCTCCCTGAAATTTTTTTGTCGGATTCGGGTGTGTTTTGGATTCGGGTGTTTTTTTACAAAAAACCCACAAAAACAGCTTAAATCATAGAATTTGGGGGTCATTTTGATCCCATAGTATTATTAAGCTCAATAACCATAATTTACACTCATTTTCAGTCTATTCTGAACACCTCACACCTCACAATATTATTTTTAGTCCTAAAATTTGCACCGAGGTCGTAAGCTAAGCGACACAAGTGGCCGACACAAACACCTGGCCCATCTAGGAGTGGCACTGCAGTGTCAGACAGGATGGCACTTCAAAAAAATTGTCCCCAAACAGCACATGATGCAAAGAAAAAAAGAGGCGCACCAAGGTCGCTGTGTGACTAAGCTAAGCGACACAAGTGGCCGACACAAACACCTGGCCCATCTAGGAGTGGCACTGCAGTGTCAGACAGGATGGCACTGCAAAAAAATAGTCCCCAAACAGCACATGATGCAAAGAAAAAAAGAGGCGCACCAAGGTCGCTGTGTGACTAAGCTAAGCGACACAAGTGGCCGACACAAACACCTGGCCCATCTAGGAGTGGCACTGCAGTGTCAGACAGGATGGCACTTAAAAAAAATAGTCCCCAAACAGCACATGATGCAAAGAAAAATGAAAGAAAAAAGAGGTGCAAGATGGAATTGTCCTTGGGCCCTCCCACCCACCCTTATGCTGTATAAACAGGACATGCACACTTTAACGAACCCATCATTTCAGCGACAGGGTCTGCCACACGACTGTGACTGAAATGACTGGTTGGTTTGGGCCCCCACCAAAAAAGAAGCAATCAATCTCTCCTTGCACAAACTGGCTCTACAGAGGCAAGATGTCCACCTCATCATCATCCTCCGATTCCTCACCCCTTTCACTGTGTACATCCCCCTCCTCACAGATTATTAATTCGTCCCCACTGGAATCCACCATCTCAGATCCCTGTGTACTTTCTGGAGGCAATTGCTGCTGGTGAATGTCTCCACGGAGGAAATGATTATAATTCATTTTGATGAACATCATCTTCTCCACATTTTCTGGAAGTAACCTCGTACGCCGATTGCTGACAAGGTGAGCGGCTGCACTAAACACTCTTTCGGAGTACACACTGGAGGGAGGGCAACTTAGGTAGAATAAAGCCAGTTTGTGCAAGGGCCTCCAAATTGCCTCTTTTTCCTGCCAGTATACGTACGGACTGTCTGACGTGCCTACTTGGATGCGGTCACTCATATAATCCTCCACCATTCTTTCAATGGTGACAGAATCATATGCAGTGACAGTAGACGACATGTCAGTAATCGTTGGCAGGTCCTTCAGTCCGGACCAGATGTCAGCACTCGCTCCAGACTGCTCTGCATCACCGCCAGCGGGTGGGCTCGGAATTCTTAGCCTTTTCCTCGCACCCCCATTTGCGGGAGAATGTGAAGGAGGAGCTGTTGACGGGTCACGTTCCGCTTGACTTGACAATTTTCTCACCAGCAGGTCTTTGAACCTCTGCAGACTTGTGTCTGCTGGAAAGAGAGATACAACGTAGTTTTTAAATCTAGGATCGAGTACGGTGGCCAAAATGTAGTGCTCTGATTTCAACAGATTGACCTCCCGTGAATCCTGGTTAAGCAAATTAAGGGCTCCATCCACAAGTCCCACATGCCTAGCGGAATCGCTCTGTTTTAGCTCCTCCTTCAATGTCTCCAGCTTCTTCTGCAAAAGCCTGATGAGGGGAATGACCTGACTCAGGCTGGCAGTGTCTGAACTGACTTCACGTGTGGCAAGTTCAAAGGGTTGCAGAACCTTGCACAACGTTGAAATCATTCTCCACTGCGCTTGAGTCAGGTGCATTCCCCCTCCTTTGCCTATATCGTGGGCAGATGTATAGGCTTCAATGGCCTTTTGCTGCTCCTCCATCCTCTGAAGCATATAGAGGGTTGAATTCCACCTCGTTACCACCTCTTGCTTCAGATGATGGCAGGGCAGGTTCAGGAGTGTTTGGTGGTGCTCCAGTCTTCGGCACGTGGTGGCTGAATGCCGAAAGTGGCCCGCAATTCTTCGGGCCACCGACAGCATCTCTTGCACGCCCCTGTCATTTTTTAAATAATTCTGCACCACCAAATTCAATGTATGTGCAAAACATGGGACGTGCTGGAATTTGCCCAGATGTAATGCACGCACAATATTGGTGGCGTTGTCCGATGTCACAAATCCCCAGGAGAGTCCAATTGGGGTAAGCCATTCTGCGATGATGTTCCTCAGTTTCTGTAAGAGGTTGTCAGCTGTGTGCCTCTTATGGAAAGCGGTGATACAAAGCGTAGCCTGCCTAGGAACGAGTTGGCGTTTGCGAGATGCTGCTACTGGTGCCGCCGCTGCTGTTCTTGCTGCGGGAGGCAATACATCTACCCAGTGGGCTGTCACAGTCATATAGTCCTGAGTCTGCCCTGCTCCACTTGTCCACATGTCCGTGGTTAAGTGGACATTGGGTACAACTGCATTTTTAGGACACTAGTGACTCTTTTTCTGACGTCTGTGTACATTTTCGGTATCGCCTGCCTTGAGAAATGGAACCTAGATGGTATTTGGTACCGGGGACACAGTACCTCAATCAAGTCTCTAGTTGCCTGTGAATTAACGGTGGATACCGGACACCCGTTTCTCACCACCCAGGCTGCCAAGACCTGAGTTATCCGCTTTGCAGCAGGATGACTGCTGTGATATTTCATCTTCCTCGCAAAGGACTGTTGGACAGTCATTTGCTTACTGGAAGTAGTACAAGTGGTCTTCCGACTTCCCCTCTGGGATGACGATCGACTCCCAGCAGCAACAACAGCAGCGCCAGCAGCAGTAGGCGTTACACTCAAGGATGCATCGGAGGAATCCCAGGCAGGACAGGACTCGTCAGACTTGCCAGTGACATGGCCTGCAGGACTATTGGCTTTCCTGTGTAAGGTGGAAATTGACACTGAGGGAGTTGGTGGTGTGGTTTGCAGGAGCTTGGTTACAAGAGGAAGGGATTTAGTGGTCAGTGGACTGCTTCCGCTGTCATCCAAAGTTTTTGAACTTGTCACTGACTTCTGATGAATGCGGTCCAGGTGACGTATAAGGGAGGATGTTCCTAGGTGGTTAACGTCCTTGCCCCTACTTATTACAGCTTGACAAAGGCAACACACGGCTTGACACCTGTTGTCCGCATTTGTGTTGAAATAATTCCACACCGAAGAGGTGATTTTGTTTTGTATTTTGACCAGGCATGTCAATGGCCATATTCGTCCCACGGACAACAGGTGTCTCACCGGGTGCCTGACTTAAACAAACCACCTCACCATCAGAATCCTCCTTGTCAATTTCCTCCCCAGCGCCAGCAACACCCATATCCTCATCCTGGTGTACTTCAACAGTGACATCTTCAATTTGACTATCAGGAACTGGACTGCGGGTGCTCCTTCCAGCACTTGCAGGGGGCGTGCAAATGGTGGAAGGCGCCACCTCTTCCCGTCCAGTGTTGGGAAGGTCAGGCATCGCAACCGACACAATTGGACTCTCCTTGGGGATTTGTGATTTAGAAGAACGCACAGTTCTTTGCTGTGCTTTTGCCAGCTTAAGTCTTTTCATTTTTCTAGCGAGAGGATGAGTGCTTCCATCCTCATGTGAATCTGAACCACTAGCCATGAACATAGGCCAGGGCCTCTGCCGTTCCTTGCCACCCCGTGTCGTAAATGGCATATTGGCAAGTTTACGCTTCTCATCAGACGCTTTCAATTTTGATTTTTGGGTCATTTTACTGAACTTTTGTTTTTTGGATTTTACATGCTTTCTACTATGACATTGGGCATCGGCCTTGGCAGACGACGTTGATGGCATTTCATCGTCTAGGCCATGACTAGTGGCAGCAGCTTCAGCACGAGGTGGAAGTGGATCTTGATCTTTCCCTATTTTAACCTCCACATTTTTGTTCTCCATTTTTTAATGTGTGGAATTATATGCCAGTATCAATAGCAATGGCCTACTACTATATATACTGCGCACAACTGAAATGCACCACAGGTATGGATGGATAGTATACTTGACGACACAGAGGTAGGTAGAGCAGTGGCCTTCCGTACCGTACTGCTATATATACTGGTTGTCACTGTCAACAAACTGCAAAACTAAAATGCATCACAGGTATAGAATCTAGATGGATAGTATACTTGACGACACAGAGGTAGGTAGAGCAGTGGCCTTCCGTACCGTACTGCTATATATACTGGTGGTCACTGTCAGCAAACTGCAAAACTAAAATGCACCACAGGTATAGAATCTAGATGGATAGTATACTTGACGACACAGAGGTAGGTAGAGCAGTGGCCTTCCGTACCGTACTGCTATATATACTGGTGGTCACTGTCAGCAAACTGCAAAACTAAAATGCACCACAGGTGTAGAATCTAGATGAATAGTATACTTGACGACACAGAGGTAGGTAGAGCAGTGGCCTTCCGTACCGTACTGCTATATATACACTGGTGGTCACTGTCAGCAAACTGCAAAACTAAAATGCACCACAGGTATAGAATCTGGATGGATAGTATGCTTGACGACACAGAGGTAGGTAGAGCAGTGGCCTTCCGTACCGTACTGCTATATATACTGGTGGTCACTGTCAGCAAACTGCAAAACTAAAATGCACCACAGGTATAGAATCTAGATGGATAGTATACTTGACGACACAGAGGTAGGTAGAGCAGTGGCCTTCCGTACCGTACTGCTATATATACTGGTGGTCACTGTCAGCAAACTGCAAAACTAAAATGCACCACAGGTATAGAATGTAGATGGATAGTATACTTGACGACACAGAGGTAGGTAGAGCAGTGGCCTTCCGTACCGTACTACTATATATACTGGTGGTCACTGTCAGCAAACTGCAAATCTAAAATGCACCACAGGTATAGAATCTAGAGGGATAGTATACTTGACGACACAGAGGTAGGTAGAGCAGTGGCCTTCCGTACCGTACTGCTATATATACTGGTGGTCACTGTCAGCAAACTGCAAAACTAAAATGCACCACAGGTATAGAATCTAGATGGATAGTATACTTGACGACACAGAGGTAGGTAGAGCAGTGGCCTTCCGTACCGTACTGCTATATATACTGGTGGTCACTGTCAGCAAAACTCTGCACTGTACTCCTCCTATATAATACTGCTGGTCCCCAGTCCCCACAATAAAGCAGTGTGAGCACAGATATATATGCAGCACAGTGAGCACAGATATGGAGCGTTTTTCAGGCAGAGAACGGATAAAACTGGTGGTCACTGATCAGCAAAACTCTGCACTGTACTCCTCCTATATAATACAGCTGCTCCCCAGTCCCCACAATTAAGCAATAAGCACAAACGGAGAGGACGCCAGCCACGTCCTCTCCCTAACATTTCCAATGCACGAGTGAAAATGGTGGCGACGCGCGGCTCCTTATATAGAATCCGAATTTCGCGAGAATCCGACAGCGGGATGATGACGTTCGGGCGCGCTCGGGTTAACCGAGCCATACGGGAGAATCCGAGTATGCCTCGGACCCGTGTAAAATGGGTGAAGTTCGGGGTTTTTTTTCCGAGGAACCGAACCCGCTCATCACTACTTTTTACACATTATGGCAGACAGCGTCCCCCTTTTTACACATTACGGCAGCCAGTCCCCCTTTTTACACATTGCGGCAGACAGCGTCCCCCTTTTTACACATTACGGCAGCCAGTCCCCCTTTTTACACATTGCGGCAGACAGCGTCCCCCTTTTTACACATTACGGCAGCCAGTCCCCCGTTTTACACATTGCGGCAGACAGCGTCCCCCTTTTTACACATTACGGCAGCCAGTCCCCCTTTTTACACATTGCGGCAGACAGCGTCCCCCTTTTTACACATTACGGCAGCCAGTCCCCGTTTTTACACATTGCGGCAGACAGCGTCCCCCTTTTTACACATTACGGCAGCCAGTCCCCCTTTTTACACATTGCGGCAGACAGCGTCCCCCTTTTTACACATTACGGCAGCCAGTCCCCGTTTTTACACATTGCGGCAGACAGCGTCCCCCTTTTTACACATTACGGCAGCCAGTCCCCCTTTTTACACATTGCGGCAGACAGCGTCCCCCTTTTTACACATTATGGCAGCCAGTCCCCCTTTTTACACATTGCGGCAGACAGGATAGAGAAATAGAGAGAGAAACAGAGAGAGAGAGAGAGAGAGAGAGAGAGAGAGAGAGAGAGAGAGAGAGAGAGAGAGAGAGAGAGATACTTACCATCTTTCCCTGCCGGCAGTCAGGCTCCTCGTGCTGGCAGCTCCAGACGCAGGGGAGAAGGAGGAGGAGGGAGGGGGACTGGAGCCACAGCAGTAGTAGCGCCGCTGCAGCTGTCTCTTCTCCTCCCGCATTGGCTGCCCGGCGATGCTATGAATGCTGGGATGCGGTTCCTTCATCCCAGCATTCACAGCAGCGCCGGGCAGCCAATATGGGAGGAGAGGGGACAGCTGCAGCGGCGCTTCTACCAATTTAATAGCGCTGCTGCGGCTCCAGTCCCCCTCCCTCCTCATCCTTCTCCGCTGCTGCTCTCTCCTCAACAGCGCGGCGCACACAGCAGAGGCGGCATGTAATTTGACTCATTACATGCTGCTGGCTGTTGCGCCCTCAGGGCAACTGCGCTCTGTGCCAGGCACACCTGGCACACACGTAGTTACGGCTCTGCTATTAACATTAGCTGTTGTCTTGGACTAAAATAGACTATATCGATTTGTGGGCATTCCAATCTGAATCTAAATGGCTGTCAGAAATGTTTTTCCCGTGAATATCTTTCTGCATAAATGCAAGTATTTTTATGTTCTAAAGGCCTTATTCAAGGTTGATTGTAAAAGCAAAATCTTCCTCCAATGGGCAACCATGTGCACTGCAGGGGGGGGGGGGGCAGATGTAACATGTGCAGAGAGAGTTAGATTTTGGTGGGGTGTGTTCAAACTGAAACCTAAATTGCAGTGTAAAAATAAAGCAGCCAGTATTTACCCTGCACAGAAACAAAATAACCCACCCAAATCTATCTCTCTCTGCACATGTTACATCTGCCCCCCCCCTTCAGTGCACATGGTTTTGCCCATTAGAGAAAGATTTTGCTTTTGCAATCAACCTTGAATTAGGCCCTAACTTATGGAGCCTTGTTTTGTTCAATGGCTCTAATTCAGACCTGATTGCTCGCTAGGTTTTTTTTGCAGTCCTGCGTTTGTATAGTCGCCACCCATAGAGGAGTGCATTTTTGCTTTGCAAGTGTGCGAACGCATGTGTAGCAGAGCTGTACAAACATCTTGTGCAGTCTCTGAGTAGCCCAGGACTTACTCAGCCGCTGCGATCACTTCAGCCTGTCCGGGACCGGAATTGACATCAGGAACCCTCCCTGCAAGCGCATGGACACGCCTGTGTTTTTCCAACCACTCCCAGAAAACGGTCAGTTGCCACCCACAAACGCCCTCTTCCTGTCGATCTCCTTGCAAACTCCCGTGCGAATGGATCCTTCGCACAAACCCATCGCTAAGCGGCGATCCGCTTTGTACCAGTGTGATGCGCCTGCGCATTGCGGCCCATAAGCATGCGCAGTTTAGACCTGTACGAAAACGCAGCCTAGCGACCAGGTCTGACTTAGGCCCCATGTGACATAATCACTGCACATAATGACCTCTCTTCCAGCTTTCCTGACATTCATGCTACTTTCTTTCTTAGGAGCTTGACACCTGAGCTGCCCAAGAATAATTTGGCGTAGGTGGGTTCCCTATAGGTTTTACAGTAAGGCAGCTCTGATTGAATTCATTTCGAGGCCATAAATCAACGCTGACTGCAGGCTGGTCTGCAAACTCCATCGTGCACAGGTTTTGTTTTTTGGACTCCCGCCAAACCGTTCTACCTATTCCAAAGCTGGGCCTCCGAAATAATAGAGTGCTCAGACTGGACAGACAGGTTATTACTTTTCCAAACTTGGCTTTTAAAACAAAATTTAGAACAATGTTGTCAGTCTCCAATTTTTCGTTAATAGCAAAGTCCTATTTGTAGAATGGAGGAAACTTACAAATGACTAAACAGCGGCGTATCTATAATAGATTCAGGGTGGAGCGCACCGGCCCCTGGGTTAAGAGGGACCCCATGCCGCACACCCTGCACTCACAATAGATCCCACGGTGTGCCTGCACACAAACACAAAAGCAGGAATAGTATCCAAACAGAACTGCAGGAGACAAAAAAGAGAACTAGGGGTCTGTTCATGAAGCATTGAAAAGTGTGGAGAAGTGAATCAGTGGAGAAGTTGCCCATGGCAACCAATCAGGGCTCTGTATAATTTTAAAGTATGCAAACTATAAATGTTACTTCAATGCTGATTGGTTGCCATGGGCCACTTCTCCACTTGCTCACATCTCAACACTTTTCACTGCTGCGTGAATTGACCCCCTAATTTACTGAAGGTAGTAGTGGCAGCAATACTGGGTGTAAAAGGTGCAAGAACAAAAAGCTGGGCATCAGGTATCCCCTAAAGATGCACTTAGCACAACACAACTCAGAGACAGATGCCACAGAAGCAATCAGTGTCGGACTGGGGGATGAAGGATCCACCAGGGGAATGCAGTGATAGAGGCCTTTGTTTAGGGGTGTGGCCAGTCTCCAGAGGGGGTGTGACCAGCCGCCACAGAGGCATGGCTAACTATTAGAAAGTAGTTTGGTCTAATGGTCTGGGCCTCTTGATAAATATATATAGTAAATACTGCTAGTGAATGCATAATAATGTATCAGATTAATAATGGCATGCACTGTCGAAAATCTACCATAGGGGGTCATTCCGAGTTGTTCGCTCGTTATTTTTTTCTCGCAACGGAGCGATTAGTCGCTAATGCGCATGCGCAATGTCCGCAGTGCGACTGCGCCAAGTAAATTTGCTATGCAGTTAGGTATTTTACTCACGGCATTACGAGGTTTTTTCTTCGTTCTGGTGATCGTAGTGTGATTGACAGGAAGTGGGTGTTTCTGGGCGGAAACAGGCCGTTTTATGGGAGTGTGTGAAAAAACGCTACCGTTTCTTGGAAAAACGCGGGAGTGGCTGGAAAAACGGAGGAGTGTCTGGGCGAACGCTGGGTGTGTTTGTGACGTCAAACCAGGAACGACAAGCACTGAACTGATCGCACTGGAAGAGTAAGTCTGAAGCTACTCAGAAACTGCACAGAGAAGACTTTTCGCAATATTGCGAATCTTTCGTTCGCAATTTTGATAAGCTAAGATTCACTCCCAGTAGGCGGCGGCTTAGCGTGTGCAAAGCTGCTAAAAGCAGCTTGTGAGCGAACAACTCGGAATGAGGGCCATAGTCCGAAGAGGAGGTGGGGGTCCAAGGCAGTAGGGCCCACCGGGGTTTCCCCTCTACCTTTGTGGGCCGGTCCAATCCTGGACGCAATGATTGTGCTGGCCCACTTGGCCTTTGCATCCTAGCCAGCAATTCCGAACACTTACCCCTCATTATAGCCCTCAAAAGAGCACAATTCTACAAGCACACAAAAAATGTCACACAGTATAAAGACTTCTATTGTAATCCGATGGACACTGCCGTCTGGTTGATGTCTAAAAGTACAGTATTTATTAAACACTGAATTTGAGCATCAATCGATGTCTGACGGAGATGTTCATCGTATTACTTCTGCCTAAAACCATGTGGGATATACCCTGTCAATCTGGAGCAGATTTATAGCACTGCACGGATCACTATAAACTGACCACTGTGGGGCTGGTTGCTGTTATAGCAGGGAGAACCGACACTGGGCCTAATTCAGACCTGATCGCTGCTGTGCGTTTTTCGCACAGCAGCTGATCAGGTCTGAACTGCGCATCCGCCGGCGCCATAGCCCTGCAATCACCTCTGCCTGATTGACAGGCAGAGGCGGTCGCTGGGCGGGAGGGGGCAGGCTGGCGGTGTTTGGCCACCGTTTTAGGGCCACGGCCCTGGTAACGCAAGCGTGCCTGGTCCGTGCCGGGGGCGTGGGGGGGGGGGGTGACATTTCACACAGCCGCTGCGACCCTCTCAGCGACGAGTAGCTCCTGGAGCCGTGCTGGCTGGGAACTACTCCTGAAGTACAAAAGCATTGCCGCTTTATGATGCTTTTGTACTTGTGCGGGGGGGGGGGGGGGGGGGGGGTCGGGCCTGACATGCGGGGCGGACTAGCCCTGTGCTGGGTGTCCCCCCGCATGTCTGTGTGACTGATCGTAGATGTGCTAAATTTAGTACATCTACGATCAGGTCTGAATTAGGCCCACTGTGTGTTCCTATGCTACAGCATCAGCCCACAGACAGGTTCAGCCTAGAGCCAGTTATTTTTCAATATCAGCCTAGGCTCGGAGGCCAGACACTGGTCATTAATTTGGGGGGGGGGGGGGGGGAGGGGGGTTGACCCAACGCCATTTTCTTCTTAAAATTTACAACTTTTAAATGTTATTGATAAAATGATCCCTGTACAGATCATTGCGATGAGTGTGGTGCTTCTCTTCATCCTACCTGCCAGGGGGAAGTTTACGGGGTATGGTGGGTTGGAATGGGACGGAACTGTGTTCCGTCAGTTCCATTTGGAGATGGAACCATTTCTTCCTCCTCCGGACCACTGAACCCAGGATGTCAGAACGGCATCACAGGGAGATGCCGGGCGCCAGCTGAGATTTTGTCACCAGCTGGTGGCCAGCTCCATCCCCACAGTGACAGTCGGAGGCAGGAGTTCACTCCAGAGCTCCGGCTTCCGGCTCTTGCAGTGTGCACTATGGGAGAGATGTCATGACGTCTCTCCCATAGTTCAGAGCAGCGGGTGGCCAGGTGGACGTCAGCAGTCGGACGCAGGATCGGGGTTTAAGGTAAGTATTGTGGGATTTCTGTGTGTAAGGAGCATTACTAATGGGAGTATTAACGTGGGGAGAACTACTACTGGGGGCACAACTACTGGGGGCACAACTACTGGGGGCAGTAATACAGGGAGCATTACTACTAGGGGCACTACTACAGGGGTCATTACTAGGGATGAGCTGGTTCGGTTCCCTGAGAACTGAACCCTACCGAACATCACATTCCGATTCCGGATCCGAACCCGGCTCGGGACTTCCCGACAGACTCGGAAACCAGAACGAGGCAAAACGTCATCATCCCGGATTTACGCAGGTTTTGGATTCCATATAAGGAGCCGCGTGTCACCGCCATCTACACTCCAGTCCTGGAGAGTGTAGCGAGAGGACATGTCTCCACAGTGTCTGTGCAGGACAGTGCCGTGGCAGGTGGGGTGTAGACATGATCTATGTGTCTTTCCAGTGCTGTCTTGTGCTGCATTAGTCCAGTGGTGGTGTCTTGTGCTGCATCACTCCAGTCACAGTGGTGGTGTCCTGTGCTGCCATAAGCCCAGTGCTGCTGTATAAGTCCAGTCCAGTGGTGCTGTCTTGTGCTGCATCAGTCAAGTGGTGGTGTCCTGTGCTGCCATAAGTCCAGTGGTGCTGCTGTATAAGTCCAGTGCTGTGGTGCTGTGTTGTGCTGCATCAGTCCAGTGGTGGTGTCCTGTGCTGCTATAAGTCAAGTGGTGGTGTCCTGTGCTGTCATACATCCAGGGGTACTGGCGTATAAGTCCAGGAGTACTGCCATATAAGTCCAGTCCAGTGGTGCAGCCATATAAGTTCAGGGGTACTGCCTTATAAGTTCAGGGGTACTGCCATATAAGTCCAGTCCAGTAGTGCAGCCATATAAGTTCAGGGGTACTGCCATATAAGTTCAGGGGTACTGCCGTATAAGTCATGGGGTACTGCCATATGAGTCCAGGGGTTCTGCCGTATAAGTTCAGGGTACTGCCGTATAAGTCTAGTCCAGTGGTGCAGCCGTATAAGTTCAGGGGTACTGCCGTATAAGTCCAGGGGTACTGCCATATAAGTCAAGGGGTACTGCCATATAAGACCAGTCCAGTGGTGCAGCCGTATAAGTTCAGGGGTATTGCCGTATAAGTCCAGTGCAGTGGTGGTGTCCTGTGCTGCATCAGTCCAGTGGTGGTGTCATGTGCTGCCATAAGTCCAGGGGTACTGGTGTATAAGTCCAGGGGTACTGCCGTATAAGTCGAGTCCAGTGGTGCAGCCATATAAGTTTAGGGGTAATGCTGTATAAGTCGAGTCCAGTGGTGCAGCTGTATAAGTTCAGGGGTACTGCCGTATAAGTCCAGGGGTACGGCCATATAAGTTCAGGGGTGCAGCCGTATAAGTTCAGGGGTATTGCCGTATAAGTCCTGGGGTACTGCCGTATAAGTTCAGGGGTACTGCCGTATAAGACCAGTCCAGTGGTGCAGCCGTATAAGTTCAGGGGTACTGCCATATAAGTCCAGTATAGGGTTGCTCTGTTGTGCTGCATCAGTCCAGTGGTGGTGTTCTGTGCTGCTATAAGTCCAGTGGTGGTGTCCTGTGCTGCCATAAGTACAGGGGTACTGTCGTATAAGTCCAGGGGTACTGCCATATAAGTTCAGTCCACTGGTGAAGCCGTATAAGTTATGGGGTACTGCCGTATAAGTTATGGGGTACTGCAGTATAAGTCCAGGGGTACTGTCGTATAAGTCCAGTCCTGTGGTGCAGCCATATAAGTTCAGGGGTACTGCCGTATAAGTCCAGGGGTACTGCCGTATAAGTCCAGGGGTACTGCTTATAAGTCCAATCCTGTGGTGCAGCCGTATAAGCTCAGGGGTACTGCCGCATAAGTCCAGCGGTACTGCCGTATAAGTTCAGGGGTACTGCCGTATAAATCCAGGGGTACTGCTGTATAACTCCAGTCCAGTGGTGCAGCCGTATAAGTCCAGGGGTACTGTCGTATAAGTCCAGTGGTACTACCGTATAAATCCAGTCCAGTGGTGCAGCCATGTAAGTTCAGGGGTACTGCTGTATAAGTCCAGGGGTACTACCGTATAAGTCTAGTGGTACTGCTGTATAAGTCCAATCCAGTCGTATAAGTTCATGGGTACTGCCGTATAAGTCATGGGGTACTGCCGTATAAGTTCAGGGGTACTGCCGTATAAGTCATGGGGTACTGTCCTATAAGTCCAGTCCAGTGGTGCAGTCATATAAGTTCAGGGGTTCTGCTGTATAAGTTCAAGGGTTCTGCCGTATAAGTCCAGTGGTTCTGCCGTATAAGTCCAGGGGTACTGACGTATAAGTGCAGGGGTACTGCCGTTTAAGTCCAGGGGTACTGCCGTATAAGTCCAGTGGTACTGCCATATAAGTCCAGTCCAGGGGTGCAACCGTATAAGTCCAGGTGTACTGCCGTATAAGTCCAGTGGTACTGCCGTATAAGTTCAGGGGTACTTTCGTATAAGTCCACCAATATTGTGTGTGTATTACATCTGTGCAAATTCCAGCACGTCCCATGTTTTGCACATACAATTAATTTGGTGGTGCAGAATTTTTTTTTAAATGACAGGGGCGTGATTAAGATGCTGTCGGTGGCCTGAAAAATTGCGGGCCACTTTCAACATTCACCCACTGCGTGACACTCCTAGATGGGCCAGGTGTTTGTGCCACACACTTGTGTCACTTAGCAAAGTCATCCAGCTACCTCATTGCACCTCTTTTTCTTCTTTGCATGATGTGCTGTTTGGGGTAGAGATGTGCGGCGGGCACTTTTCGTGTTTTGTGTTTTGGTTTTGGATCTGGATCCTCGCTCATGTTTTGGATCTGGATTGGTTTTGCCACCCTTTCGAGTTTTGGTTTTGTATCTGGATGATTTTTGAAAAAAAAAATAAAAACTGCTAAAATCACAGAATTTGGGGGTAATTTTGATTTTACGATATTATTAACCTCAATATCATTCATTTCCACTCATTTCCAGTCTATTCTGAACACCTCACACCTCACAATATTGTTTTTAGGCCAAAACGTTGCACCGAGGTCGCTGGATAACTAAGCTAGGCGATCCAAGTGGGCAGTGCAAATACTTGGCCCATCTAGGAGTGGCACTGCAGTGGCAGACAGGATGGCATTTAAAAAACTATGCCCCAAACAGCACATCATGCAAAGAAGAAAAAGAGGTGCAATGAGGTAGATGTATGACTAAGCGAAGCGACACAAGTGTGCGACACAAACACCTGGCCCATCTAGGAGTGGCACTGCAGTGGCAGACAGGATGGCACTTAAAAAATAGTCCTCAAACAGCACATCATGCAAAGAAGTAAAAGAGGTGCAATGAGGTAGCTGTATGACTAAGCTAAGTGACACAAGTGTGCGACACAAACACCTGGCCCATCTAGGGTTGGCACTGCAGTCCCACTGCACTAATGGCGGATATCGGACGCACGTCTAACACCAACATACAGTAGATATGAAGGCCTCAGTTATCCGCTTTGCAACAGGATGACTGCTGTAATATTTCATCTTCCTCGCAAAGGACTGTTGGACAGTCATTTGCTTAGTTGAAGTAGTACAAGTGGTCTTCCGGCTTCCCCTCTGGGATGACGATCGACTCCCAGCAGCAACAACAGCAGCGGCAGCAGCGGCAGTAGGAGGAATTGGTTATTGATCTTTCCCTATTTTATCCTCCAAATTTTTGTTCTCCATTATTTTTCTGGAGTTATATAACAAAATGCAGCAAAGGAGAGCGTACCCCTACACCACACAGGGCAAACCCTGTAAAAATTATTTGGATTAAATATTAATAATCCCTTTATTTGGAGTAAATAATATACAGCACAGGACAGCACCACTGAACTTATAATGCAGCACCACTGGACTGGACTTATACTGCAGTACCACTGGACTGGATTTATACAGCAGTACCACTGGACATATACAGCAGTATCACTGGATTTATATGGCAGGATCACTGGAATTATATGGCAGTATCACTGGATTTACACAGCAGTTCCACTGGACTTATACGGCAGTACCACTGGACATATACGGCAGTATCACTGGACATATATAGCAGTATCACTGGAATTATATGGCAATACCGTTGGACATATACGGCAGTATCACTGGACTGGATTTTTATGCCAGTACCACTGGATTTATACGGCAGTACCACTGGACATATAGGGCAGTATCACTGGATTTATACGGCAGTATCACTGGATTTATATGGCAGTATCACTGGACTGGATTTATATGCCAGTACCACTGGACATATACAGCAGTACCACTGGACATATACGGCAGTATCACTGGAATTATATGGCTGTACCACTGGACATATGTAGCAGTATCACTGGACTGGATTTATATGGCAGTACCACTGGACGTATACGGCAGTATCACTGGACTTATCCAGCAGTATCACTGGACTTATACGGCAGTATCACTGGACTGGATTTATACACCAGTACCACTGGATTTATATAACAGTACCCCATGACATATAAGGCAGCATCACTGGATTTATATGGCAGTATTACTGGACTTATATGGCAGTATCACTGGACTGGATTTATTAGCCAGTATCACTGGATTTATACAGCAGTACCACTGGACATATACGGCAGTGTCACTGGAATTATATGGCAGTACCAATGTACATATACGGCAGTATCACTGAACTTATACGGCAGTATCAATGGACTGGCTGTATACAGCAGTACCACTGGATTTATACGGCAGTATCACTGGACATATACGGCAGTATAACTGGATTTATACAGCAGCACCACTGGACATATACGGCAGTATCACTGGACATATACTGCAGTACCACTGGACTTATACAGCAGCACAGGGACACCACCACTGGATTGATGCAGCACAACACAGTACCACTGGACTGGACTTATACAGCAGCACTGGACATATGGCAGTAGAGGACACCACCACTGTGACTGGAGTGATGCAGCACAGGACACCACCACTGGACTGATGCAGCACAACACAGCACCACTGGACTGGACTTATACAGCAGCACTGGACATATGGCAGTAGAGGACACCACCACTGTGACTGGAGTGATTCAGCACAGGACACCACCACTGGACTGATGCAGCACAACACAGCACCACTGGACTGGACTTATACAGCAGCACTGGACATAGGGCAGTAGAGGACACCACCACTGTGACTGGAGTGATGCAGCACAGGACACCACCACTGGACTGATGCAGCACAACACAGCACCACTGTACTGGACTTATACAGCAGCACTGGACATATGGCAGCAGAGGACACCACCACTGTGACTGGACTGGTGCAGCACAAGACACTACCACTGTACTGATGCAGGACAACACAGCACCACTGTACTGGACTTATACAGCTACACTGGACATATGGCAACAGAGGACACCACCACTGTGACTGGACTGATGCAGCATAAGACCTACACTGGACTGAGCAGCACTGGAATCGCCACCCCACTTTTCCTCCTGCACAGACACTGAGGATGGAGACACGTCCTCTCGCTACATTCTCCAATTCCGTAGTGAAAATAGCGGCGATGTGCGGCTCCTTATATGGAAACCAAAACCCGCGAGAATCCGACAGCAGGATGATGACATTTTGCCTCGTTCTGGTTTCCGAGTCAGGCGGGTAAAACCCGAGCCGGGCTCAGATCTGGGCTCGGGTAGTGAAGTCTGGTAGGGTTCTGTATTCAGGGAACTGAACCCGCTCATCTCTAGTTTGGGGCCTAGTTTTTAAAAGTGCCATCCTGTCTGCCACTGCAGTGCCACTCCTAGTTCGGCCAGGTGTTTGTGCCGCACACTTGTGTTGCTTAGCTTAGCCATTCAGCAACCTCGGTGCACCTCTTTTTTTTTCTTTGCATGATGAGCTGTTTGGGGCCTATATTTTAAAAGTCCCATCCTGTCTGCCACTGCAGTGCCACTTATAGATGGGCCAGGTGTTTGTGCCGCACACTTGTGTCACTTAGCAAAGTCATTCAGCTACCTCGGTGCAACCTTTTGGCCTAAAAAACAATATTGTGAGTTGTGAGGTGTTCAGAATAAACTGGAAATGAGTGGAAATGAATGTTATTGAGGTTAATAATACCGTAGGATCAAAAGTAAAGTTTTTGCCAAAAATCATCCAGAGCCAAAACCAAAGCCAAAACCCGAAAGGGTGGTTTTGGCAAAACCAATCCAGATCCAAAAAACGAGTGAGGACCCACATCCAAAACCAAAAAACAAAATATGAAAAGTTTTTGTCTGCTGCACATCTCTGAAAAATAGGCCCCAAAGAGCACATAATGCAAAGAAAAAAAAGGAGGTGCAAGATGGAATTGTCCTTGCCCCCCCCCACCCCCACCGGGGCCCTCCCACCCACCCTTATGTTGTTTAAACAATGCATGCACAGTTTAATAAACCCATCATTTCAGCAACAGGTGGTCCCCATGGAAAAAGCTCACCAAGATCTCCGAATCATGGTTAGCTACAAACATACCACCTCCATATTTGATGACTTTTCACATTATGCATACCTCCCAACTTTGTCCCGTCGGCAAGAGGGACACACGCGCGCTCCCGAAAAGGGGGCGTTGCCTATGAAAAGGGGGTGTGGCTTCGCGAGGACCGTGATCACGAGCCACGCCCCGTTTTCGTCACTGAGGGGGCATGCCCAGCGCTCTGTGAGCCTCTGGCATGCCCCCTCTCCCTATGTCTGCACTGAATAGACGCTGGGCAGCGAGAGACGGAGCCTCCCAACTGCCCCCCCCACCGCGGGACACTGCGGCCCGCGGGTGGGACAGCGGGACAGTCCCCAAAAAACGGGACTGTCCCGCGAAAATCGGGACAGTTGGGAGGTATGCATTATGAGAAGAGGCAAGAGGAAGAAGACAGTGTCAAGAAGGTGATTAAAAATTAGAGAGGTACACGCAATCAGGAACAACACACAGGCTTTCACCTGCACTCCTATATTGGTGTGGAACAAAAAGGACTTCAACCAAGCAAATATATACAGGTTGAGTATCCCATATCCAAATATTCCGATATACAGAATATACCGAAAAACTTAATTTTTTTGAGTAAGACTGAGATAGTGAAACCTTTATTTTTTGATGGCTCAATGTACACAAACTTTGTTTAATATACACAACGTTATTAAACATATTGTATTAAATGACCTTCAGGCTGTGTTTATAAGGTGTATAAGGTGTACACTTTGTTTAATGCAAAAAGTTATTAAAAATATTAACTAAAAACACCTTCAGGCTATGTGTATATGAAACATAAATGCATTCTGTGCTTAGACTTGGGTCCCATCACCATGATATCTCATTATGGTATGCAATTATTCCAAAATACGGAAAAATCCGATATCCAAAATACTTCTGGTCCCAAGCATTTTGGATAAGGGATACTCAACCTGTAATTACTACATCACTGGACAAACTGAAAAACTAGGGGCCAAAGCCTCTGAATTTGTACCTCCTTCTCCATGTTCAGGGATTAAAATAATCTTGGATTTGATGCTAGGATGCAAATAAACTGGTGTATACCACAGGATCAAGAATGGCTATTTTCCCCTCCATGGAGTCTGGATACTTATTTTGTGAAAATCTCGTGGGTTTCTTTTTTTTCCTTTTTCTTTATTGCATTTTTATTTACATATTTTGTGGCAGATACCTTATTTTTTTTTCACTGCTCCCAGTTACATGCATGTGAGCATACCTGTGTGTCCCAGTTACACGCATGTGAGCATACCTGTGTGTCTTGTTTATTTTTTTCATATATATATTTTTTTTAAAAAGCAGCCCCTTAGTTCTTTTAGCAGCCCCTCCTGAGCCCCCACAGCAGCCCCGGATGGGGCAACTTGAGTTCGGGTGGGTTCGGTACAGTGCTAAACAGTACTGTGCAATGAATTTTTTGTTATTGAGCCCCTGCCCTAGTGGAGTTTACCACTCTACAGTCGAATACAATTTCATACTATAAGTAGGACTGAGGGAGGAAGCAATGCTAACCTCTGTGCCCACAGTATGCCTCAGACTGGCAAGCTAGACATCTTCCTGACTGTAAGCTACCATGAGACTCCATATTGGGCCTTATTCAGTAATTGTTTGTGCCTCACAGGAGCTCCTGGCCCATCTAGTGCTGCAGTGCAATGGAAAGCTGATGCAATGCAAGATCACTGAAACTCTGTTCTTCTACCACCGCAAGGTCTTGCGATAACCCTACGCAGCCCTTAGAAAAAGAACCCTGTACAAGAAATGCGCATCTGCTAAATAAATAATCCCAAAATGTGGAACATCAAAAACAAATCCAAATTAAGGTTGACTAATTGGAGCCATTCATTTGAGTGAGTCCCTAACATGAAATAATTGAAAAGAACCCCTCTCTAATGCTCTGGCAGAAAATCTTTTACCTCTCCAGCACTTGTGCTGGATTATGATTCAGTCTCTTCTGAGTCACACTGACTTTGGCCACAAATGTGGTCTCTCCCCACTTTATTAAAAAAACACTTAGTCAAAATAACAATTTCCATTTCCACCTTTGAGGCTATGTTTTCACAAATCTATTTGTGATGTTGAAGCTTGTTTCATATCTGCTCTAGGCTTTAATTTAAACCTAGGATCAAGCACAGCAGCACCCCTGGAATTATAAGGCAGCACTCCTGGATTTATACAGCATAGGCAGCACCCCTGGAGAATTACACAGCACAGCAGACAGGCAACAGCACTCCTGAACTTAAACAGCAGTGGGGAAGCACCTCATGACTGATAGGACAGAGGGAAAGCACTGCATATAGGGCAGCACCCCAGGAATGATGTGGCAGACAAAGAAAAGATGTGCAAGATGGAATTGTCCTTGGGCTCTCCCACCCACCCTTATGTTGTATAAACAGGACATGCACACTTTAACAAACCAATCATTTCAACGACAGGGTCTGCCACATGACTGTGGCTAAAATGACTGGTTTGTTTGGACCCCCACCAAAAAGAAGCAATTAATCTCTCCTTGCACAAACTGACTCTACAGTGGCAAGATGTCATTCTCATCCTCAGATTCCTCCCCTCTTCATTGTTTACATCAGGCCTGGCTAACCTGTGGCTCTCCAGCTGTTTTGAAACCACAAGTCCCAGCATGCCCTGCCACAGTTTTGCTATTAATAAATGCTAGGACTGTGGCAGGGCATGCTGGGATGTGTAGTTTCACAACATCTTGAGAGCCACAGGTTGGAAAGGCCTGGTTTACATACTCATTTTCACAGAGAAATAATATTCAAACAAAACCACATCATTTAGGTGTCGGTGGACTGCTTACGCTATTACCCAAAGTTTCTGAACTTGACAATGACTTATGATGAATGTGCTGCAGGTGATGCATAAGGGAGGATGTTCCTAGGTGGTTAACGTCCTTACCCCTACTTATTATTGATTGACAAAGGCAACAGATGGCTTGACACCTGTTGTCCGGATTTGTGGAGAAATAATTCCACACCGAAGAGGTGGCTTTTTTGGTAGTTTACCCAGGCAAAACAATGGGCTTTTTAATCCCATGGCCAACAACTGTCTCCACTGGTGCCTTATTCAAACAAACCACATCACCATCAGAATCCTCATCATCCTTCCACCTCAGCGCAAGCTACACCAATATCCTTCTCATCCTGGTGTACTTCTACAGTGACATCCTCAATCTCAATATCAGCAACTGGACTGGCGATGCTCCTCCAAGCACTTGCAGAGGGCGTGCAAATGGTCTTCCCATAGTGTTGTGAGGTTAGGCATAGACATCGCAACTGCAGACAATGCCAGTACCCCTGTATTTTCACAACATCCCTGTAATTTTACAGCATACAAGACAAGGCCAGTGTACATTGATTTTCACTGCACCCTAGAATAATTACAGCATACAAGACAGGACCAGTGTACATTTATTTTCACTGCTCCCTAGATTTTTTACAGCATACAAGACAGGAACAGTGTACATTGATTTTCACTGCACCCTAGAATAATTACAGCATACAAAACAGGGCCAGTGTACATTTATTTTCACTGCTCCCCAGATTTTTTACAGCATACAAGACAGGGCCAGTGTTCATTGATTTTCACTGCACCCCAGATTTTATACAGTTAGCACCCTTGTATTTTCACAGCATACAGGAGGACAGTGCCCCTGCCCCCTGTACAACACAGTGACAGCCAGGACAGCAACACCCACGTACAGTTGCAGCACATGAAACACCAGTGACAGCCAGAACAGCACCCCTAACAGCACAGTGACAGGTACAGCACCTGTCTCCACAGTATGATACTGCCTTGAGGAAGGGAGAGGTCCTGAAATGCGTCGGCACTGTATGACAGGAGTGCTATCTCTTGGTGGAAGGCTGATCAGACCGTGACGGACATAGAGTTTGGACCATGGAGACAGGTTGCGGAGCCAGCTACTTCTCTTTTTACATCTTAAAGGCCCTTACCTTACGAAAATCTGGTAAACCTCCACCTTTACCATTGCTTGTGTTTTATATCGATATAATGAGATTTTATTTCTCTAAAGAATATATTGGCTGTTCTTATCATGTTGTGATGTAATAAATTGTTTGAAAGTATTACACTATTTTGGAAAAATCTTTTTCTCCTTTATATGGAGCTCATCATTTGAAGCATACAAAAGTTGTGCTTCAGAAGAATATTGAGGGATGTACTACTTTTTCTGCTGATAAATGATTAGCGCACCCCATCTGGTCTAACTTACACATGTTTCTAATTGGCATAGGAGGCTACTTATTCAAAATGTGGAAAAGATGAAGTTCATAAAAATTAAACTACAAATTCCATAAGGAAGACCTTATCTGCCAATTATGTCAAGGTACATATACTTCTGTAATGGTGGATTTCAGTGGGAATGAGTTACTATTATGTGATGATGATGATGAGGGTGAGGATAAGGATGATAATGACAACATTTCCCCACTGTGAAGAGATCAATAACAAAACAACACTGTTAGCTGCCTGAAGCTTATTGGTGGGTTGTTTTGTGGGGGCCAAACAAACCAAGCACTTCTGCCACAAAACTGACAGGCCCAGTTGCTGAAGTTCTTGGTTTGTTAAACTATGCATGCCCTTTTTAAAATCCAACAAAAGAGTGGGTGGCAGTACACAAGGACAATTCCATTGTGTACCACTTTTCTGCCACTCCTGTGTGGCAGTGTTTCATAGATGTGCTCTAAACTGCCATGTGTTTATGCGGCTGCTCTGTTGCTTAGTAAGTTGCTGCAGCCTTTGGTCTAAACTGGATGAAAATAATTTTTTTTAGCTGTGAAGTGGTCAAAATTGACTGGAAATTAGTGTTATTTAGGTTAATAATGCTGTAGGAACAAAACCAGTCACAAATTACATGTTTTGAAGGTTTTAGCATGTTTCTTAAAACATGTGAGAGTAGTTTTGCCCAATTAGAACTGATAAAGCTAAATATTTATCTTATAACATTCACTATATGTGGGTAAGAGACTCAGTACGCAATTGGCGTATAGGGTACCGTAAGGGTACGCACTTAGTGTAGCAGACGCTTAGCCGTGGTCGAGACGCACATGCGGCACGCTCGCTCACAGCTTAATGCTTGGTGTCGAGCACGCTATAGGCGGCCGACTACCGTAATGCTACGCTACCAGCGTAGCGGACGCTCGTGACCACGAGGGGAACACGAGCGGCGCAGACACTCACGGGATGACACTCAGTAAACCTTGTATGCAACACAATGAAAGGCTGAGCCTATACTGTAAACCTTGGTTTTGTAATGTGAACACAATGCAATGCTAATTAACCTCTATTGTATGAAAGCCTCTTGAGCGATTGAGACGCTCTGAATACTCTCAGCAATGTAATAAACACACAATACCTTGCTAAGGTTCCAACACCTTTACTAATAATATCTAGCTATGTAAAAAGGGGAAAACAGTTAACAGTTCATACACTACAGGCTAACATCAATATCTAAACATAATAACTACACATATACAATATACAACAGTTTAACAATAACAGAGAGAGAGAGAGATAGTATGGCAAATACAAACAGAGAATAAGTTGGTTACAGAGAAAGACTTACACACTGGGAATGATTGCTGCGCAGTCCTGGTACCAGCTCCCTAGTTAGTCAATGATGAAAACCGTTGTGGAGAGAAGACTGAGCTGGCCAGGCTGGCTGTTCTTATATACACTGCGTACAGTACACTACAAAGGGACCTATAATCTCATTGTTCATTGGACACAGGAATGTCTCCTCGCATTATAACAAAAGGTCATAGGTTAGTTTGAACAGGTGGGCTGTGACTATATCGAACTGCTCAGGTGGGAGGGAATCTCAGGATTCCCGCCGCATGGATAATGAACTGCAAATATAGTAAATGTCCAGAAACTACTAATAGACATAACTATACGCAGGAGCGATTAATCTTTACCTAACCAGCACCGGATTGTTTCTAATAAAATGTTCTTTAGTTAGGTACCAAACACCACTGCTCAAACCCTGTCTGACCCTTCGTATCACGCAAAGAGGAATTCCTCCGTCCAGCGACCAGTTACAATAAACAAACTTTCAGTTATTATTAAGGGGAACATTACCTATAAAACATACTATTTGGATTTACTATGTAACATTTGTCGCCCGCTAGACGCACACAAACCCTACCGTAAATGCACATATCACGCGCCAATGCGCACGGCCGTAGAAGCTTCATTACGCAGTTGCGAATATGTGCACGCACGGGAGAGAATGTGCACGTGCAGCGGCCAAGCGCATGTGGTGAATATATGGCTGTAGCATGATATTTTTCGACTTTGACAGTCCACCCTTTGGCAGTCATCAATAACTGCCACTTCCTAAAACAGTTCAAAAAAAGAAAAATATATGTCATCATGTAAATACCTTTTTATGATTGGGTAAAGGGAGGAGAGGAGAAGGTGGGAAAAAGGTATGACCTAGTGAGATAGTAGAAGCATGTGTGTATGAATCCATGTTTGAGGGGTCATGTATCATCGTGCCGTACGTGTTTTAAATCAAGCTTCGAGGTATTGCGAAGTATACATTTGAATCCTTCTTATCCCGTGTCAGGGATCTGTGGATGGGCTGTCAAACTCTACCGAGCTCTTTTCGGCTTTTGGTTGCAACAAATGGGGAGCACATTTAGTTGATGATACATGAAGGGGGGGGAACATGTGAATGCTGATATATGTGTCTATATTCCCTATCGGCTATGTGTGTCATTACCTGGAGGTTGTAGAGATGAGGATAAGAAACAATCGTTATAAATGCAGTCGTAAACTATGTGAGTTTATATAAACAGTCGCCGATTGAGGTCTTGTCTGATGTCTTGTCTTGATGTACATGTTGTCTGATGTCTCTCGGTGCTTTTGCTATAAATAGCGAGCAAAAGTTGTTCCATTGTCCATAAAGTTACAGTCTCTAAAGTATTGGGCTATCGTAAAAGTTAAAGTCACTAGGGATATTGGGGGCTTGTAGCATAGTTCATCAATGGTCTGTATAAAAGAGGTTGTCAAATTCTTCTTCCAAGCGGATGTCTTTGTACCTTGGAGGAAAACAAAGGAGAAACGGGTGAAAGAAACGGACCGTGGAATCACATTTTCATCACAACATTGTCTCTATAGTTGGGTCATACATCAAATTAGTTGTTGTTATTACAGTGTCTTCGCTCCTCAGACTCATCACTCTGGTACTACCTTTACACTTCGTTAAAGTCCGAACGCATCTAAATATCAGGCCAACCAATATGACGACTCCCAGAATACACAAGAGAAATTTCCCTACGTCCATTATAATACCTTGGGTCCATCCTCCTAAACCAGAGAACCAATTTCGTGGGTTCAACCATGACACCCAACTGGTCAGCTCATTACCCACAGCAGCGAGTGTGAGATGGTTTCCTTCGAAACTCCCACTTTAATTGTAAAATGTCATCCATCTTTTGATCTATGACCTCGGCTGGGTCCTCCGTGCTGTTTGTAATGTACGTGCAGCACTTTATTCCATATTGAGTTGCTAGGGTAACACAATACCCGCCTGTCACTGCTGTGAGATAATTGAGAATCATCCTATGCTGAACCAGCTCTGTTTTGTAGGCTTGTAACTCTTTCCCAGTGTACCTGAACGTGTCGTCATACATTTCGGTGATATTGTCTAACAGGTTCGCTAGCGCAGATATATACTTATAATTTATCACTCCTCTGGCGGTACGAGTGATATCTAACGCGAGTAAGAATTGAATCCCGGTGGATTCATGGATCAGATCAGAGGCCGAGTGCTCTGTCTTCTCTATCAGGTGCCGTTTAACGATGTGCTCGTAATGAGTGTGAGTATAAGGAGCTTGGGCACCGCGGTGAATGTCTTTCATTTTGTTATGGGATACAGTCATTACTTCAGGCAGTACTTTTCCAATGTAACACAATCCCTCTGAGTTTGGGGCAAGCCACTTATACGCCTTTCTCCCACATATGAAATATGCATCATCGGGGAGAACATATGGGAAGGAGTATGACATTACCATGTTACAAATTTTCCATGTGAAATCTCCTAACCCTAACTCTCCCATCTGTCTAGTACACGTATCAGGTTGTACGATATGTGCACAGTATCCTGGTGATACTTCTCCAACTCGCATGGTCCTACTTCCTAAAGTATACCTATACCGGAAATATTTTCCACTGTTGGCTATGTGGCGTATAAGTTCTGTGTCTATGGGCATTCTATCGGCTCTATATGAAAATGTCATGGTTTGATTACTCCATGACACTTCCCAATTTCCCGGCTTACGGGGATTGGAAATGTTAAAGCATACTAAAGACCTATCCACATGATACTGGTGGAGCTTCAAACTAGGAGGACTAGAGATATTAAACCTCTTGTCCACCGGCCTCCCACCACTTAACTCAAGTACCTCTCCTACAGTTAAAGGGAATGGTACTAGTCCTGATTTGCTATGACCTTGAGGTACTTGAGAGCATACCCAACAGTCTGTCTGATTTAACACTTTACCCACTAAGGAGTGATAGTCACTCAATGGATGCCGGTCCATGTGGACATTAAAACTGGACTGGCATTTCTTGATGCACCCATCCTCAACTATATTGTCACAATGCCTACAGATGCAGTTCTCTTCAGCTAACAATCCTTCACAATTCCTTCTATTGTCAATGCTACCAGATCGTTTTCTGATACTCACCTTTACTCTGTGATTATGTTGTTCTTGGAAATTTACGCCTCCATCCTGGTCATCAGAACCCATTCCCGATCCTTTCTCGACCTCCATGGTACTCTCACCGAAACAGACTGCTCTGGTCAACATCATGGTCAACAGAAAAATCCGGATCACAGTCTCTTGGGGCAAGTCCATCTTATAGGAGGAAAAGGAGAAAAATAAGAAGGGGGAAGGAGAATAGGAGGGAGATGGGAACTGGAGAAAATAACAAAAGGGAAAAAGAAATCTGGCTCGACAAACGCCTCCGGTCTTATTATTCTCAGCGCTCAGGTGTCGTCTCAACCTTCCCGGAACAGACACTCTAGTGATACAACCTCTACCGTCTGTTCTTTATCACGGGACCTCTCTCGGTCAGCGAACTTTTTACAATGAGACAAATGGACCCAAGTCTCTCTATCGGCAACCTTCAATGCTGTTGTGCTGGTCAATAAGACTTGATATGGTCCTTCCCATCTGTCAATAAGGCAACCTGAGCGTAGAAAATTCCGTATCATTACATAATCCCCAGGTTCAATGTCATGACAACTAATTGTCTGGCAAATCAGGAATCACCAACTTTAGATTATCATTCTGATTCCTCAATTGCTTACTCATCTTAACCAAGTACTTTACGGTTACTTCATTGTTACACTTCAAATCATCCTGGGGGTTAATCATAACATGGGGTTGTCGACCAAACAGAATTTCAAAAGGAGACAGATTAAGAGGGGACCTGGGAGTGGTTCTGATGCTGTATAATACGATTGGCAAAGCTTCGGGCCACAACAATCCTGTTTCAGCCATTACCTTGCTTAATTTGTTTTTAATAGTGCTGTTTACTCTTTCCACTTTCGCACTCGCCTGGGGGCGGTACGGAGTGTGCAGCTTACTATTAATTCCCATCAACTTACACATTGCTTGAAAAACTTCACCTGTAAAATGGGTACCCCTATCACTCTCAATGATTCTAGGGATACCATACCTGCACACAAATTCCTGCACAATTTTCTTTGCAGTAAACACAGCGGTATTTGTGGCCGCGGGAAATGCTTCAACCCAATTTGAGAACACGTCAATACAAACCAATACATTACTTTGGACTTTGAGATGACCACTACACTATTTGGCTGTTGACCCACTACTGAGCGGTCTCACCCTCATCAGGGACTGGTTTATATAGTCAGTGGTAGACTTTAAACCACATTGTTTTCGGGTCACCCATTTGTCCATTTGTTATTTGGACTCTGTGTGACTGGGGGCTTCATAATATTGAACTGCTTTCCCAGTCATTTTGGTCCTTTGCCTGCTTTTATATTCAGTGAGCTTTTTACACAATTTTGGGATTATCTGTAAAAAACATCTGGCACTCGATATTACCCCTGAGGAAGTCCCAGTTAGGGACGAAACGCGTTGGGTTGTGTTCGAGTACTGTATTCCATCTGTATTCTATACTACTAAGGAAGATTTACCACGAATCTCAAGTTTCACTTGAATTTTCCATCTGACAGAAACTGTTTGTATACATTGTCTATACATTCTGTAAAGAGATGTTTATATGCTCACAGATGTTTTATGCTATTGTGGCTTTTATGTATTAAAAACTGAAAGTTGAATCTTCTAAATCTGTTTATTTATGATATACAGTACTATCCATTAGCGCACTTAGACTCTAGTTTGTTGGTTTGATATCTTAGGGCCCCACCTAACAGGAGGTTCATCTAAGCTGCAGCTCAGTTCCGCTCCACGTAGCGCCTAAGGGTGCCCCTTGTTTTTCTACAAACCAATACATATTTTAAATTTCTACAAGGTGGCAATTGTATGAAATCAATTTGTATTACCTGAAAAGGGCCATCTGTCAGAGGGATATGGGATGGCTCTGTTGGTATTGCCTTTCCGATATTCTTCCTCAAGCAGGTGAGACATGTCATCGCTCTTTTACCCGCATGGGAAGAAAATCCTGGGGCGCACCAATAAGCTCTTACCAATTTACACATTCCTTCTTTGCCTAGATGAGTCAGCCCATGTGCCGCCTCCGCTAGACTAGGAAGGTATGCTCTGGGTGCCACTGGCTTACCCTGTCCATCTGTCCAGAGTCCTGAGGACTCCTGGCCATATCCTTTTGACCTCCAAACTGCCTTTTCTTGTGGTGAACACAAATTTTGCATTTCATATAATTTCTGTGTGTTTACAGTATCAAATACCATCAGTTGTGTACTGTCTGTTTGTATGCGGTTACTGGCTGCTGATTTAGCAGCTTCGTCTGCTCGTCTGTTACCAAGTGATACCGGGTCTTGGCTATACGTGTGAGCTTTACACTTGATAACAGCCACTCTGTCTGGTTCCTGTATCGCTGTTAGAAGTCTTTTGATGTGGGCTGCATGCGCTACGGGTGTGCCAGCTGCCGTCATGAAATTTCTGAGGCGCCATAGGGCCCCGAAATCATGGACTACTCCGAAGGCGTACCTAGAATCTGTGTAGATATTGGCTGACTTGCCTTTAGCCAATTCGCATGCTCTGGTTAGGGCAACCAGTTCAACAACTTGTGTTGAGTGTGGTGGGCCTAGCGGTTCCGCTTCTATGGTACCTTGGTCATCTACGACTGCGTATCCAGTACACAAGTCTCCCGAGTCCGTCTGTCTGTGACAACTACCGTCAGTGTAGAAAGTAAAATCTACATCTTCCAGTGGGTTGTCACTGATGTCAGGCCTTGCCGTGAAATTTTGGGCCAAATATTCCATACAATCATGTGTGTCGCTGTCCTTACTAAATCCTCCTTCACCATCACTCTCATCCTCCACCCTTTGTGCCTGTCCAGGCACACCTGGGAGATATGTTGCAGGATTTAGTGCGCTGCATCTCCTTATGGTGATGTTTACGGGGGCCATCAATGCCAATTCCCATCTTGTAAACCGCGCTGATGAGACGTGTCTGGTTTGGGCAGAATTCAGTAAAGCTGACACTGCATGTGGTGTATGAATTGTGAGCTTGTGTCCTAGCACAACATCTTCGCTTTTACTTACTAGCAATGCTATTGCTGCAACGCTTCGCAAGCATGTGGGGAGGGATCGCGCTACCGTGTCTAGCTGAGCGCTTTAGTAGGCTACCGGCCTGCTGGCATCACCATGCTTCTGGGTTAAGACACCTGCTGCGCACCCAGCACTCTCTGTTCTGTACAGTGCAAAGGGTTTTCCATAATCTGGCATACCTAATGCTGGTGCCTGCGTTAGGCACTGTTTAAGTCTCTCAAATGCCATCTCAGACTCGTCTGTGTGCGAAATCCGATCAGGTTTGTTTGAGGAGACCATCTCCTGTAAAGGCAAGGCCAGTATGGAAAAACCTGGCATCCAGTTATGGCAATACGCACACATTCCTAAAAACGTTCTAATTTGTTGCTGGGTTTGTGGCAGGGTCATGTCACGAATTGCTTGAATTCTATCAGCGGTAAGGTGTTTCAGTCCTTGTGTTAGGCAGTGTCCCAAATACTTCACCCTGGTCCGGCATAATTGTAACTTATCTTTGGAAACCTTGTGTCCTGTGTCTGAAAGATGAAACAGGAGTTGTTTCGTATCTCTCAGGGACGCTTCTAGTGAATCAGAACACAGCAGTAAATTATCCACGTACTGTATTAATACTGATCCACTCTCAGGTTGGAAAGACTGTAAACAATCATGCAAGGCCTGAGAGAAAATACTTGGACTGTCAATGAAACCTTGTGGTAATCGAGTCAAGGTGTACTGAACTCCTCTGTATGTAAATGCGAATAAGTATTGACTGTCAGGGTGCAGAGGTACCGAGAAGAAGGCGGAGCAGAGGTCAATCACAGTGAAAAATTTGGCAGTGGGAGGGATTTGCATAAGGATGACAGCTGGATTTGGCACTACGGGGAATTGACTCTCAACTATTTTGTTGATCCCTCTTAGATCCTGCACTAATCTGTAACCCCTCCCCCCACTCTTTTTAACAGGGAAGATGGGACTATTGGCAGTGCTGGACGTTCTTACCAGAATGCCCTGTTGTAGCAAGCGCTCTATTACAGGGAAAACTCCTAACTCCACTTCTGGCTTCAGAGGGTATTGTGGGATTTTTGGAGCTATCCTACCATCTTTTACTTGTACAACTACTGGGGCTACGTTTGCCATTAATCCAGTGTCTTGTCCATCCTTGGTCCAAAGTGATTCCGGTATCTGGGAAATCATTTCCTCTACCTTGGACGGACACCTATTTACAACAACAGTGTGGGACATTAATCTTGTTGGGGAGTCTAGCATATCCTGCACTTCCTGAGCGTGGTTTTCGGGTATGTCCAAGAACACACCTTCAGGAGTACAATATATGACACATCCCATTTTGCACAGTAAATTTCTCCCTAGGAGATTAGTCGGAGCCGATGCAGCTAGCAGAAAAGAATGCTTGGTATGCAAAGGCCCTATCATAATCTCTGCAGGTTTGCTTAAAGGGTAGTGCTGTACTACTCCTGTTACTCCCATGGCTGGAGTTGTTTTACCAGTGGTTCTCATGCCCACGGTCGAATTTATCACTGACTTGGCCGCCCCCGTATCTACAAGGAAGTTTAAAGATTTACCAGCTACATCAATTGTGACCTCAGGTTCATTTCCAAGGCTCGCAATTAATTTCACTGGCTGCTGACTACGTGTGGCCCCACCCCTATTGTATGTGGTGACCTCCCTGCATTGCGCTGGCAGCTATTACCTGTGAAGGGGGTAAATGAGAACTATCAGAGACTTGCCAGTCTCTCCTTGGGGGATACCTTTTTGTTTCCCCTGTGTGTGTCTCATAACTCCGTCTCTGCGGTCCTTGATCCCAATTTCGTGTGTCATGTCGTTGTCTAGGGGGTTGATATGATTTTTGTGCATTTTTCGATCTACAGTCTCGTGCAAAATGTCCCTCTTTATGACAGTAATAACAAGTTACCACATTTGACTTACCCACAGGGGTCGGGGACTTATACTGAGGTGGCCTTGTGGTCAGGGCCTGTATACTTACGGCCATTAACTTATCACTCTGTGACTCCCTGTGTCTGGTGATGTTTCGATCATGATCAATAGCGGCCTCTCTCAAAGTAGCCACCGACAAACCTCGCCAACATGGTTGGGTGGTCTGTACCCTCGTCCTCAATACTTCCTTTAAACCATCCATTAACACAGATACTGCTACTTCTCTATGATTCACATTTGTTTTAATGTCTTCTATCCCTGTATACTTAGCCATTTCCTGCAGTGCCCGATGAAAATAATCAGCAGCTGTTTCTCCCTCTTTTTGTTTGATGGAGAAAATTTTGTTCCATTTGGCAACAGCTGGGAAATACTCTCTTAACTGTAAATTTATTCTCTTTACATTATCTTGGTTGTACACATTCGTAAGGGGTACCTCTTCGTCTAATTTACAGTCAGCTATAAATCTCGCTGAGTCGACATTGGAGGGTAAACATGCCCTCAGCAATATCTGCCAGTCTTTGTTATTGGGCTCCACAGTATTTCCTAGCTCTCTAATGTACTTCTGGCTTGCAACTAGATCTTTCCTAGGATCAGGGAATTCAGACACCATTGATCTTAATTCCGTTCGGGAAAAGGGGCAGTGCATGGCGATGTGTCTGACAGGAGTGACTCCTGAAGTGTCAGTTTTCCCATTTGGTACTGCAATTACCCTAACGGGATTAAGTTCAATAACATCATTCTGAGTAGATTCTATAACATGTGGTGCAATGGTTTCAGCATATTGTACAGTGCCGTACTTACCAGTCGATACGACCTCACCTGTCCCTCCACTAGGGGCCTTTGATACTGCTCTTACTGGTTGGGACGTGCCCACTGTTGTTTCTGCTATGGTGGCTGCTAGAGAGAGTGCCGATATTGTTGTGGGTTCATCCTCTTGGTCACAATCCTGGGGAAAGTTTAAAACAGGGTACAGCTTGCACGGGTTAGTATTAGCATCAACAATCTTAGTTACATTATTCTTAACATTTATACAGTTACTAAGTGCATGTTTATCATACACCAGTGTGCCATTCTCTGTAACCACCTTCTCTCCCGTTATGTATGGTGGTGGTGGCGCGGTGGCTATCAGTTTTCTGATAGGGTTAGATCCAGCCGCTTGAGCCAATCCTCTCTGTATTTCACCTTCCTGTTGCCATAACTGTAAATAATCATAATGTTTGATCCGTCTCTTTGCAGATTTAATGAGACATATCCTTCTCCTTAGATTTTGTAACACCTCGGGACTAAAACTGCCTACCCGTGGGAACTTTTCCCCGTCATGCACAGTCATTCTTTCCCATTCATCGCACAAAACCTCTGTGTGTGAACCGTATTTCTCACACATGATATACCTTGCCGACCCGATTGGTCGGTTTACTAAGTCAACCTGAACCGATGTTGATCGCCCCCTACCTGAACAACTGGCCCCCATCTTTGCAGGTGTTGCTTTCACTACCTCTGACCTTCAAATCAGGGTCTTCAGCGAACCCTTACAAAAACCAAGATGTCCGGGGTAGGCCGGCGGCGGAAGTTTACCGAGTACCTCCACTCACTCCTTGCCCACGTTGGCCAGTACTGCAATCACTGACTCAGAGCTGCTGTACCCAACCTAGGGCCCCTATGAACCTTTATTTACTGGAACATGTGGATGTGATCTGAAGAGCACTTAACCCTTCCCAGTAACTATTGGTTGTTAGAGAATTCCCGAGTGACCAGCGAACCTCCCTTAAAATAAAAAATTACACAAATCACGTTAGAATGTACAAATAGCGTTTATGACCCCTCTAGCGTACGCAAATGGTACTGGGTCAAGTTACTAACTAATGCACACAATTACGTGCGGTACAATCGTTCTGCACATAAGCAACTAATCTTATGTGCGGAGCGACCAGTGGAATCGAAAATTGCGGCTGCGAATTCCTTCAGCCAGAGCTTAATGGCCTATATGGGTACCGCACCAACCCTTCCTGGTGTTGTGCTTCTTTACTCTTTATCTATAGCGGACTTCCTTGTCTGCTGTACCTGGACCTCCTGGTCCGTGACCTCCTGGTCTGCTATCTCTAATGCTCTTCTTTAAATATGTTTAACAAGGGATGCCTCCCAAGCCACCGTGCCGTCACTTACACGTATGTACCTAACGAGAACTCGATGATTTCCTGTGGTTCCACCCAAAAATTAGAAACTTATATATGCATACACACTCTTTCACCTCATATACTCTTTACTTTTGTTTCTGCGCAGAAATCCCTTTCATTCAGTATCGCAGGCTAATCCCGAAAGGAGTTACAACTAGAGAAGGATCTATTAGCTTAAAATTTAGGACACTGAGATTGACTTGCGCTATTATCTCGTTGCCTCCATATCGCCTACTAAAACAATACTATCGTGTGATTTGTATTATGTGGGCGTACCCAGACGCTCCGTTGCGTAATATACGCTCCGTGCGTCGGCCCTTGCGTCGCATACGCTAGTCCCGCCCTTTGTTAGAGACACGTGTACGCAAGCCAGGTATATCCACAGAAATACAACTAACACGTTTATATCAAAGTAAATGATCTTTAACTGTAATCATTTACTGAACACCACACAGAACTTCCTTGTATCTTAGGCAAGCCGTGTGCGTGTTTTACAAATTACTCCTTAACGTATTAATATTACTTTTAACTACCAATAGCAACAAATCTTTCTCAGCACGTTATCAATGATAAATGGCAAGCAGGAAGGTGAGGTGTGGAAATACACAAATAATAAGAATTTACTTACCGATAATTCTATTTCTCGGAGTCCGTAGTGGATGCTGGGGTTCCTGAAAGGACCATGGGGAATAGCGGCTCCGCAGGAGACAGGGCACAAAAGTAAAGCTTTTACAGGTCAGGTGGTGTGTACTGGCTCCTCCCCCCATGACCCTCCTCCAGACTCCAGTTAGGTACTGTGCCCGGACGAGCGTACACAATAAGGGAGGATTTTGAATCCCGGGTAAGACTCATACCAGCCACACCAATCACACCGTACAACTTGTGATCTAAACCCAGTTAACAGTATGATAACAGAGGAGCCTCTGAAAGATGGCTTCCTAAACAATAACCCGAATTAGTTAACAATAACTATGTACAAGTATTGCAGATAATCCGCACTTGGGATGGGCGCCCAGCATCCACTACGGACTCCGAGAAATAGAATTATCGGTAAGTAAATTCTTATTTTCTCTATCGTCCTAAGTGGATGCTGGGGTTCCTGAAAGGACCATGGGGATTATACCAAAGCTCCCAAACGGGCGGGAGAGTGCGGATGACTCTGCAGCACCGAATGAGAGAACTCCAGGTCCTCCTTTGCCAGGGTATCAAATTTGTAAAAATTTACAAACGTGTTCTCCCCTGACCACGTAGCTGCTCGGCAGAGTTGTAATGCCGAGACCCCTCGGGCAGCCGCCCAAGATGAGCCCACCTTCCTTGCGGAATGGGCCTTAACAGATTTAGGCTGTGGCAGGCCTGCCACAGAATGTACAAGTTGAATTTTGTTACAAATCCAACGAGCAATCGACTGCTTAGAAGAAGGTGCACCCAACCTGTTGGGTGCATACAGTATAAACAGCGAGTCAGATTTTCTGACTCCAGCCGTCCTTTAAATGTATATTTTTAAGGCTCTGACAACGTCCAACAACTTGGAGTCCTTCAAGTCGTCTGTAGCCGCAGGCACTACAATAGGCTGGTTCAGGTGAAACGCTGATACCACCTTAGGGAGAAAATGCGGACGCGTCCGCAGCTCTGCCCTATGTCGAATGGAAAATTAAATAAGGGCTTTTATAAAACAAAGCCGCCAGTTCAGATACTCTCCCGGCCGAAGCCAGGGCCAGTAACATAGTCACTTTCCATGTGAGATATTTCAAATCCACATTCTTTAGTGGTTCAAACCAATTGGATTTGAGGAAATCTAAAAACTACATTTAGATCCCACGGTGCCACCTTAGGCACCACAGGAGGCTGTATATGCAGTACTCCTTTGATAAAAATCTGGACCTCAGGGACTGAGGCCAATTCTTTTTGGAAGAATATTGATAGGGCCGAAATTTGAACCTTAATAGATCCCAATTTGAGACCCATAGACAATCCTGATTGCAGGAAATGTAGGAAAACGACCCAGTTGAAATTCCTCCATCGGAGCACTCCGCTGCTCGCACCACGCAACATATTTTCGCCAAATACGGCGATAATGCTTCGCGGTGACTTCCTTCCTTGCCTTTATCAAGGTAGGAATGACTTCTTCTGGAATGCCTTTTCCTTTTAGGATCTGGCATTCAAACGCCATGCCGTCAAACGCAGCCGCGGTAAGTCTTGAAAAAGACAAGGACCCTGCTGAAGCAGGTCCCTTCTCAGAAGTAGAGGCCACGGATCGTCCGTGACCATCTCTTGAAGTTCCGGGTACCAAGTCCTTCTTGGCCAATCCGGAGCCACTAGTCTTACTCCTCTTTGCCGTATAATCCTCAATACCTTTGGTATGAGAGGCAGAGGAAGAAACACATATACCGACTGGTACACCCAAGGTGTTACCAGTGCGTCCACAGCTATTGCCTGCGGATCTCTTGACCTGGCGCAATACCTGTCCAGTGTTTTGTTGAGGCGAGACGCCATCATGTCCACCATTGGTTTTACCCAACGGTTTAATAGCATGTGGAAAACTTCTGGATGAAGTCCCCACTCTCCCGGGTGAAGGTCGTGTCTGCTGAGGAAGTCTGCTTCCCAGTTGTCCACGCCCGGGATGAATACTGCTGACAGTGCTATCACGTGATTCTCCGCCCAGCGAAGGATCCTGGCAGCTTCTGCCATTGCCCTCCTGCTTCTTGTGCCGCCCTGTCTGTTTACATGGGCGACTGCCGTGATGTTGTCCGACTGGATCAACACCGGTCTTCCTTGAAGCAGAGGTTCCGCCTGGCTTAGAGCATTGTAGATTGCTCTTAGTTCCAGAATGCTTATGTGAAGAGACTTTTTCAGGCTCGACCACACTCCCTGGAAATTTCTTCCCTGTGTGACTGCTCCCCAGCCTCTCAGGCTGGCATCCGTGGTCACCAGGATCCAATCCTGCATGCCGAATCTGCGGCCCTCCAATAGATGAGCCTCCTGCAACCACCACAGAAGGGATACCCTTGTCCTCGGCGACAGGGTTATCCGCAGGTGCATCTAAAGATGCGACCCTGACCATTTGTCCAACAGATCCCTTTGCATGGAATCTGCCGAAAGGGATTGCTTCGTAAGAAGCTACCATTTTTTCCCAGGACTCTTGTGCATTGATGTACAGACACCTTTCCTGGTTTTAGGAGGTTCCTGACCAGGTCAGATAACTCCTTGGCTTTTTCTTCGGGAAGAAAAACCTTTTTCTGAACTGTGTCCAGAATCATCCCCAGGAACAGCAGACGAGTTGTCGGCATTAATTGGGATTTTGGAATATTCAGAATCCATCCGTGCTGCTTTAGCACCTCTTGAGATAGTGCTAAACCCATCTCTAGCTGTTCTCTGGACCTTGCCCTTATTAGGAGATCGTCCAAGTATGGGATAATTAATACGCCTTTTCTTCGAAGAAGAAATATTATCTCGGCCATTACCTTTGTAAAGACCCGAGGTGCCGTGGACAAACCAAACGGCAGCGTCTGAAACTGATAGTGACAGTTTTGTACAACGAACCTGAGGTACCCCTGGTGTGAGGGGTAATTGGAACGTGGAGATACGCATCCTTGATGTCCAAGGATACCATAAAGTCCCCTTCTTCCAGGTTCGCTATCACTGCTCTGAGTGACTCCATCTTGAACTTGAACTTCTTTATGTACAGGTTCAAGGACTTCAGATTTAGAATAGGCCTTACCGAGCCATCCGGCTTCGGTACCACAAAAAGAGTGGAATAATACCCCTTCCCTTGTTGTAGAAGAGGTACCTTGACTATCACCTGCTGAGAATACAGCTTGTGAATGGCTTCCAAAACCGTCTCCCTTTCTGAGGGGGACGTTGGTAAAGCAGACTTCAGGAAACGGCGAGGTGGCTCTGTCTCTAATTTCAACCTGTACCCCTGAGATATTATCTGCAGGATCCAGGGATTTACCTGCGAGTGAGCCCACTGCGCGCTGTAATTCTTGAGACGACCGCCTACCGCCCCCGAGTCCGCTTGCGAAGCCCCAGCGTCATGCTGAGGCTTTTGTAGAAGCCGGGGAGGGCTTCTGTTCCTGGGAAGGAGCTGCCTGTTGCTGTCTCTTCCCTCGTCCTCTGCCTCGTGGCAGATATGAATAGCCCTTTGCTCTCTTATTTTTAAAGGAACGAAAGGGCTGCGGTTGAAAGGTCGGTGCCTTTTTCTGTTGGGGAGTGACTTGAGGTAGAAAGGTGGATTTCCCGGCCGTAGCCGTGGCCACCAAATCCGATAGACCGACCCCAAATAACTCCTCTACGCATCGCCTGTCCACTGTCGTGTCCATAAAGCTCTTCTGGCCGAAATGGACATAGCACTTACCCGTGATGCCAGTGTGCAGATATCTCTCTGTGCATCACGCATATAAAGAAATGCATCCTTTATTTGTTCTAACGACAGTAAAATATTGTCCCTGTCCAGGGTATCAATATTTTCGATCAGGGACTCTGACCAAACTACCCCAGCACTGCACATCCAGGCAGTCGCAATAGCTGGTCGTAGTATAACACCTGCATGTGTGTATATACCTTTTTGGATATTTTCCATCCTCCTATCTGATGGATCTTTAAGTGCGGCCGTCTCAGGAGAGGGTAACGCCACTTGTTTTGATAAGCGTGTTAGCGCTTTGTCCACCCTAGGAGGTGTTTCCCTGCGCTCCCTAACCTCTGGCGGGAAAGGGTATAAAGCCAATAACTTCTTTGAAATTAGCAGTTTTTTATCGGGGCACCCCACGCTTCATCACACACGTCATTTAATTCTTCTGATTCGGTAAAAACTACTGGTAGTTTTTTCACACCCCACATAATACCCTGTTTAGTGGTACCTGTAGTATCAGCTAAATGTAACATCTCCTTTATTGCCAAAATCATATAACGTGTGGCCCTACTGGAAAATACGGTTGATTCGTCACCTTCACCACCGGAATCAGTGCCTGTGTCTGGGTCTGTGTCGACCGACTGAGGCAAGGGGCGTTTTACAGCCCCTGACGGTGTTTGAGGCGCCTGGACAGGCACTAATTGAGTGTCCGGCCGCCTCATGTCGGCAAACGACTGCTTAAGCGAGTTGACGCTATCCCGTAATTCCACAAATAAAGGCATCCATTCTGGTGTCGACCCCCTAGGAGGTGACATCCTCATATTTGGCAATTGCTCCGCCTCCACACCAATAACGTCCTCATACATGTCGACACACACGTACCGACACACAGCAGACACACAGGGAATGCTCTATACGAAGACAGGACCCACTAGCCCTTTGGGGAGACAGAGGGAGAGTCTGCCAGCACACACCAAAAAACGCTATATATGACAGGGATAGCCTTATGATTAAGTGCTCCCTTATAGCTGCTTTTATATTAATATATTGCCATTTATTTTGCCCCCCCTCTCTGTTATACCCTGTTTCTGTAGTGCAGTGCAGGGGAGAGACCTGGGAGCCTTCCTGACCAGCGGAGCTGTGACAGAAAATGGCGCCGTGTGCTGAGGAGATAGGCCCCGCCCCTTTTTCGGCGGGCTCGTCTCCCGCTATTTAGTACATTTAGGCAGGGGTAAATATCTCCATATAGCCTCTGGGGCTATATGTGAGGTATTTTTAGCCTTTTTAAAGGTTTTCATTTGCCTCCCAGGGCGCTCCCCCCCCAGCGCCCTGCACCCTCAGTGACTGCCGTGTGAAGTGTGCTGAGAGGAAAATGGCGCACAGCTGCAGTGCTGTGCGCTACCTTAAGAAGACTGCAGGAGTCTTCAGCCGCCGATTCTGGACCTCTTCTTGCTTCAGCATCTGTGAGGGGGCCGGCGGCGTGGCTCCGGTGACCATCCAGGCTGTACCTGTGATCGTCCCTCTGGAGCTTCATGTCCAGTAGCCAAGAAGCCAATCCATCCTGCACGCAGGTGAGTTCACTTCTTCTCCCCTCTGTCCCTCGTTGCAGTGATCCTGTTGCCAGCAGGAATCACTGTAAAATAAAAAACCTAAGCTAAACTCTCTAAGCAGCTCTTTATGAGAGCCACCTAGAATTGCACCCTTCTCGGCCAGGCACAAAAATCTAACTGGAGTCTGGAGGAGGGTCATGGGGGGAGGAGCCAGTACACACCACCTGACCTGTAAAAGCTTTACTTTTGTGCCCTGTCTCCTGCGGAGCCGCTATTCCCCATGGTCCTTTCAGGAACCCCAGCATCCACTTAGGACGATAGAGAAAAAAGAAATGCAGGTGTGTGCGTGTGTTGCGTACGCAAAACAGAGATAAACAGTTTTAAAAGACAATAGCGTTTTGTTCTTACCTTCCGGTTCCGGATTCCACCAGCACTCCTACAGCGTAGCGATGCAGACGCTTATCTAGTCAGCACTACTGTATCCCTTACCACCAATACGGATACGAAGGGATACTGCCTTCCCGCCCTTGCTGACAGATAAAGTCTGTGTTCGCTAGTGCGGATATGTGGAGGACGGACGAGCCGCCAATTGATAAAGCTAAATATTTATCTTATAACATTCACTATATGTGGGTAAGAGACTCAGTACGCAATTGGCGTATAGGATACCGTAAGGGTACGCACTTAGTGTAGCAGACGCTTAGCCGTGGTCGAGATGCACATGCGCCACGCTCGCTCACAGCTTAACGCTTGGTGTCGAGCACGCTATAGGCGGCCGACTACCGTAATGCTACGCTACCAGCGTAGCCGACGCTCGTGACCACGAGGGGAACACGAGCGGCGCAGACACTCACGGGATGACACTCAGTAAACCTTGTATGCAACACAATGAAAGGCTGAGCCTATACTGTAAACCTTGGTTTTGTAATGTGAACACAATGCAATGCTAATTAACCTCTATTGTATGAAAGCCTCTTGAGCGATTGAGACACTCTGAATACTCTCAGCAATGTAATAAACACACAATACCTTGCTAAGGTTCCAACACCTTTACTAACAATATCTAGCTATGTAAAAAGGGGAAAACAGTTAACAGTTCATACACTACAGGCTAATATCAATATCTAAACATAATAACTACACATATACAATATACAACAGTTTAACAATAACAGAGAGAGAGAGATAGTATGGCAAATACAAACAGAGAATAAGTTGGTTACAGAGAAAGACTTACACACTGGGAATGATTGCTGCGCAGTCCTGGTACCAGCTCCCTAGTTAGTCAATGATGAAAACCGTTGTGGAGAGAAGACTGAGCTGGCCAGGCTGGCTGTTCTTATATACACTGCGTACAGTACACTACAAAGGGACCTATAATCTCATTGTTCATTGGACACAGGAATGTCTCCTCGCATTATAACAAAAGGTCATAGGTTAGTTTGAACAGGTGGGCTGTGACTATATCGAACTGCTCAGGTGGGAGGGAATCTCAGGATTCCCGCCGCATGGATAATGAACTGCAAATATAGTAAATGTCCAGAAACTTCTAATAGACATAACTATACGCAGGAGCGATTAATCTTTACCTAACCAGCACCGGATTGTTTCTAATAAAATGTTCTTTAGTTAGGTACCAAACACCACTGCTCAAACCCTGTCTGACCCTTCGTATCATGCAAAGAGGAATTCCTCCGTCCAGCGACCAGTTACAATAAACAAACTTTCAGTTATTATTAAGGGGAACATTACCTATAAAACATACTATTTGGATTTACTATGTAACATTTGAGTCGCCCGCTAGACGCACACAAACCCTACCGTAAATGCACATATCACGCGCCAATGCGCACGGCCGTAGAAGCTTCATTACGCAGTTGCGAATATGTGCACGCACGGGAGAGAATGTGCACGTGCAGCGGCCAAGCGCATGGGGTGAATATATGGCAGCGTGTAGCATGATATTTTTCGACTTTGACAGAACCAAAGCATGAAATTAATACAGATCCAAAACCAAAACATGGGGGTCGACGCACATCTCTAATTTAAACCTCTGCACTAAGCGCTGCCTCAGTTTCTCTCACTTGTCTGTAGGGGAGTCTCCAGGGTAAGATAGTATGAGTGCAGAGAGAGGGGGCAGAGCGGCACTAATTACTGATGCCCAGGCTTCTTGGATGGGCCCTGGGTCAGCTGCAGAAGGGAACAAATACATCTCCCCCTTTACAGTACATGGTGCTGTGCATAGTATGGTCAGCTCTCGTCCTCCGCTTGCAGAGCAGCAGTTTCCCCTGATTGGCTGCCAACATCTGGCCTTAATCACGCCTCTTGCAGGGATTCTGCGGGTGATTCCTTATTATGTCGCATATTCAGTACTCAGCTGCCTGGTTCCTATCTGTATATAAAAAAGAATACTATGTACAAGTGCGCTACCAATAGCAGCTGGTATAGAGGTGGTCAATACCTCAATGGATGTAAATAAATGAGAAAATAGAATCGGCTTGAAAAATACAAATTTATTTATCACAGAAAATGCTATATTACATTAAAAACTACTTAAAAATCACATTCAAACAAATGTTGCCAAGGATTAGAGCCACTAGCCGCCCAAAGGTTATCCACTCTGGCTGGAAGTCTCCCTTATAGGAATGAATTGACACACTGCAGCAATATTGATATTCAGAATAAGCAAACCGGAATTGGATGTTACCAGTGGTTGATCTTAGGTTGAGGGCAAGATTCCCCTTTAAAACATCAGCTGGGATCTCCTATAGTGCTGACGAAACCTCCAAACCACAAATCGTATGTTGCCTGTTGAAATGTCACCTCCTATTAAATCAGCTGGTATGTCCATTTATTGCTGACCGAGTGTCCAATATGTTGGAAATTGCTGTTTTCAGAGTGCCACAATAAAGATGATAGTTCCAAAGGTATGCCAGAACTGGAATATATGTCCTTATGGGGCGCAGTGGGCATCAGCTCTACGCGTTTCGCTGGTGTATAGTATATATCCAGCTGAGGAAGGAAACATACGATTTGTGGTTTGGAGGTTTCGTCAGCACTATAGGCCCTTGTCTATGGAAATTGCCTTGTGCAGTCCCCTCATTCTGCCTAACTGCTCCTGTCAGGGAGTCCTGCCCTCTGCTCTTACCCAGGTGCTGCCGTGGTGCTCCATTCACCAGTCATCTTTGGCAGAAAGCGTGCAGTTGCACAAAGTATGGCACTACTTAAAAGCTATTTTCTCTGCACTTGGCCATTTTGCACTTGTAATTGAGATGACAAAAGCAAAAACATTTTAATAGCAAAGTACTATTATACTAGTAATACTAAAATACTAAATACAATACACAAACACTTCTTCTAGTTAAATAAATTGCACCTTTTAGCAGTATTATATTTCATACAGCGATTTATAGGACATTCCTGGCCTTGTAAAACATACATCCGCGTTACTTACAGAATATGCATAAATGAAAATTTAAAAAAATGATTCACAAGAAATTACTATAAGGCAAAATACCAATTGGTAAATACAATATTTTTCTATTTTCAGGCGTCCAAACCTTTAGCTACATATAGACCTCAGTTTACATCCTGTACATTTTTGGTATTTTTGAATATAATGCAGAAGTGGAATTTTTAGCTGCAAACGCCGGAATCCCGACAGGGTAAGGAAACTGACGCCGGGAATCCCGACAGGGTAAGGAAACTGACGCCAGGAATTCCGACAGGATAAGGAAACTGACGCCGGATTTCCGAAAGCCGGCATCTTGAACATAAGTATAGCGGGCAGGTTAGGATTAGGGCCGGTTGGGGTGGGGGGATTAGGGCTAGGCTATGGAGAGGAGAGGGAGGTTAGGGTTAGTCACAAGCGGGAGGAGGTCAGGTTTCGGCACCAAAGGGGAGGCTTAGGGTAAGGCTGTGGGGCGGGGGGGGGGGGGGGGGATAGGTTTAGGCACCACCAGGGAGGGGTTAGGCACTAAGAGGGGAGGTTAGGGTTAGGCTGTGGGTCAGGGGGGTCAGGTTTAGGCACCATCAGGGAGGGGTTAGGGTTAGGCTGTGGGGCGGGGGGGGGGGGGGTAGGTTTAGGCACCACCGGGAAGAGGTTAGGGTTAGGCACTAAGAGGAAAGGTTAGGGTTAGGCTGTGGGGCGGGGAGGGGGGGGGTTAGGTTTAGGCACCACCGGGAAGAGGTTAGGGTTAGGCACTAAGAAGGGAGGTTAGGGTTAGGCTGTGGGGGGGGGGGGTAGGTTTAGGCACCACCGGGAAGAGGTTAGGGTTAGGCACTAAGAGGGGAGGTCAGGGTTAGGCTGTGGGGGGGGGGGGGGGGGTAGGTTTAGACATCACCGGGAAGAGGTTAGGGTTAGGCACTAAGAGGGGAGGTTAGGGTTAGGCTGCGGGAAGGGAGGGTTAGGATTGGAGGGTAGGGGAGAGGGGGGAGCATACTTACCTCCCCCCTGTAGAGATTTAGAATACCAGGATGCCGACGTCGGTATTCTGTCTGCCAGCATCCCGTCTGCCAGGATATCGCGGTACTGTATGCCACACTTACAGTAGCTCAGAACTAACAGAATTTTGTACTCGCCCCATAGGACTATGTACAGAAATCCACTATTCCGGACTGAGATGGGGTGAGCTGACTGTTGTAGCGGCAATATGCCCTGCTCGCTCCTAATTAAATCAACCTCTATATATTTCTATTTCTGTTACTGTACACCTGTGCTAAAATAGAATCTCGCTTACATAAGTATATAGGCTGCTAATATTGCTTGTTTGCAGTATTGAAACAACTTGTTATTGTATACATTTATACCTTCACTGTATGAAATACATGAGTGTCCAATATATATAATAATAATAATATTAATAATAATTTTATTTATATAGCGCTCTTTCTCCAACAGGACTGAAGGCGCTTTACAGATATCAGAAACAATGCACATGATACAGAGGATTTGAGTAATACAACAATAGACAAGCCACACAGACATAGAAGAAAACCTGAAGCACACAGAAAGCATAATGCAGGATTGGTGTAGGCATTTTGGGTAATAACTTCCAAGGGTTGTGTATTCCACCCTCACAAGGTACCAGGTGCGGCAGCCATCTTGGGCGCTCAGCGTAGGATTACCCAGGGTGGAATAGTCCACCCCTAGAAGAGATGACACAAAATGGGGGTGATTTCAGAGTCCTACAGTTCAGAGTAGGGTTCCATCAAAACCATCAGGCCTATGTATTTTTCATCCCATCCACAAGTGTACCATATGGGGCAGCCATGTTGGGCGCACTTTGAAGGTTACACTGTGGGAGGTGAGCCATACAAGGGCCAGGTTCATATAAGGGAAAACTGATACTTATGTAGTAGTATGATGTACCCTGTATGTAGGGCGCAATGGCAAGGTGTGCAATCAGTGGAGGTAAACATTACAGGAAAAACACATGGTGGGGTGGAAGCGAGCAATGAAGAGAGAAAAAAAAACCACACAATAGCAGGTAACTAGTGGCAGAAGTAAAATTGGGATAACATTTTGATCAGATCATAGTATGGGTGGGTAGGAGAATGTGGGGGGCATACTCAGAAGCAATGGGGATGTCCCTGCTGAGCCTGGTCCTGGTGCTGTGCCCCCACAGTTCCCTGTTCATCTCGATGGTTAGGCCCAGGGGCAGACTTGATGTTCTCAGCCAGAGAGGTGGTAAGCCTGGTCTTGGTGTTCTCATGTTTGAGGCGAGGAGAGGCCACATAAAGTTCCAGAGTTTTTTGGTTGTAATGCAGTCCTTCTGTTAATTTATAAGTTTGTTTACCTTCTGTTTCCTTCGGTTTGACACAGGTATAACACTGCTGTTGTTTTGAGCTGCCACTTGATAACTAGCCACTTCATATACTAGTCACTGCAGCGTCCTAATAGGCCTGGCGTCCTATGCTACTGTATACTGAGTAAATGAGTCTACAAACACGTCCTTTCTGATTACAACCCCCTCCCCCACACAGCAACCCTACCACCAAAAGGTGTTAATCAACTACCAAATGTGAGGTTTGTAAACCCCAGTCAATCACTATAAGTTTTTGCACACTACAGATATTAATCCACTTATAACAATTTTCTAAACATACAATGTAATGTGCAATGGTCTGCAATAATTACCAAGTAGATCTTTACTAAAAAAGGAGCAATGGTCTGCAATACTTACCAAGTAGATCTTTACTAAAAAAGGAGCAATGGTCTGCAATAATTACCAAGTAGATCTTTACTAAAAAAGGAGCAATGGTCTGCAATAATTACCAAGTAGATCTTTACTAAAAAAGGAGCGACTTGCCTTAAATATATGGCATCGTGTCTACAGACTGACTTTATAAGTATTTGTCTTTTCAGTGGTTAATGTAAGATTATTATTGAGTAGGATCAATTTAGTAAATTGTGTGATTTCTTTAAGCAATTCACAGAACAATTTTTGTACAACTAATAGTTTTTATATATATTTCATATGTATTTTATTTATTACATTTTTTTTATTATTCATCTGTAAAATTTATTTCAATTGATAGTGCTGTTCATAAATACTGTATACTTTTTCATTGTGATTACATATATTAGCATTGTTTCTCTTTAGTAGCAGGTAGCAGCTTCACTTACAATGGGGCATACTGTATGTAACAGGGTTCCGAGTCTGCCAGACGTGCAGGATGCCAGGCGATCTCGTTTTTATTTTTTTTTTAAAGCGGCAATCGTTTTGCCTTGTAAATAATTGTCACTTTAAAAAACCCTCCGAGATCTACCGGTATCCGGCAAATTCAGAACCCTATTACATATGCCCCATTATATTTAAATGCCTTTGTAGGGTTTGATAGTAACCACAGATCCTTTGTGCCTTTGTGGTACCCTATAAATAAAGAATACATATAATAATAATAATAATAATAATAATAATAATAATAATAATAATAATAATAATAATAATACTACAGAATATGTATTAAAAAAAACTTGATACCATAAAAACACAAGGCAGAAAAATGACATTCCTCTGGGCTATAACAAGATAACAATCAGTAGAAACTATATATAGCATTTTAGATTTATGTATTATTAGTTTTTCAACCTTTAGCTAAATATAGACTTGTTATTACCTATCAGTTTACATACTGTACTGCTCTAGGTGCGGTTGAATATAATCTGCTATGATCTGGAATTTTTAGCTTCAAACTGATTCAACTTACTTGTAGTTCAGGTTTTCTTCCAGTATGCTAACATTTATTTATTTTTAGCCAGTATTACTGACACTCTAGTGACTGCCCATTAGGTAAGGGAAATAAATTATTTAACTTTAATATTTTTTTATATTGTAATTGAATTGCTATCATTAATACCGGCTCTAGACATACCCTAAACATCACCTTCCAGCAGCTCAGAGGCTTGGATTCAGAAGGGGTGTGACTTCATGATAATGTGGGGGCGTGGTTTTGGAAGCTCATGGGAGGGGTTTATTTTGTCTTGAATTTGGTTATTAAAATCTTTGGGAGAAAAAATAATTTATCCTCAGAAATTTTTATCAGATGATCTACTATGATCTTACTTTCCTGGAGGCCACTGCTGGAGAGGGACTACTCTGATTTGCTTCATAGAGCAGAGTGTGGGGGCCCCTAATCTGTGGGGGGCCCGGGACAACCGCCCCAGTTGTCCCTCCCTTAATCTGGACAGGTACCTATTGCCTTGTTTGCTGTCTTTCCGCATCATGCCTGCTCCCATTTTCCCTTTACCTCTTTTCTGTCTGTCCTTGTGACTTCTGTGTCCTTTCTCTGCCGATTAACTTTGTCTTCCATGCCCCATTCCAAGTGTATTCAATCCCTCCATATGACAATGGAAGACTTATTAGAATTGGGACTATGCATTGTAGTCACACAACATTCCTGACTTAAATCTCCTCCTATTACCATGCTGATGCCTCTATGGTGGCAAGGAGTGGGACAGTGACAAGCATCTCAGCTAGGGGTCAAAGCTAGATTCCTAGAGACCTGAGCCCAGTTATGGTAGCTATCACTCTTGCTCCGATATAGGGTATTGTATTAGGTGCATGGTACTTCCACATGTAGCATTGAAAACCTACAAGGTTAGTTCAGGGGTGGCAACTCTTGAAAATATTTTTTGTGACTTGGCTTAGGGGGTCATTCCGACCCGATCGCACGCTGCAGTTTTTCGCAGTGGTGTGATCGGGACAGAACTGCCCACGCGCCGGCGCCACAGTGCTCCGGCGCATGCCAGATGGCCGATGGCCATCGTTGCCTAGCGAACGCTTCTGCCTGATTGACAGGCAGAGGCGGTCGCTGGGCGGGAAGGGGCGGCATGGCTGCGTTTGGCCGCCGTTTTCGGGGCGCGGTCCGGCCAACACAGGCATGCCGGACAGTGCAGGGGGGGGGCAGTCCGCAGCGGCTGCGTGATGTCACGCAGCCGCTGCGACCCTGGCAGCGACAAGTAACTCCCGGCCAGCCGCAGGAGCCGTGCTGGCTGGGAGTTACTCTACAAGTACAAAAGCAGCGGCGATGCTTTCGTACGTGTGCGGTGGGGCCGGGCCAGACATGCGGGGCGGACTAGCCCTGTGCTGGGCGTCCCCCCTGCATGTTTGTGTCAGTGATCGTAGCTGTGCTAAATTTAGCACAGCTACGATAAGGTTGGAATGACCTCCTTAGTCTACTGGGCACAAGATGTAGGGTTCTATGTACTAAGCCTTGGACAGAGATAAAGTGGAGACAGATAAAGTACCAGCCAATCAGCTCCTGTCATTCTTTTAAACACAGCCTGCAACATGACAGTTAACAGCTGATTGGCTGGCACTTTATCTCTCTCCACTTTATTGCTTTCCAAGGCTTAATACATAGACCCCATAGTTTAGCAGAGTATACTAGGGGCACCAGATATAGTTTAGCTTAGTATACTAGGCAGAAGATATAGTGTATATATATATATATATATATATATATATATATATATATATATATATATATATATATATATATATATATATATATATATATATATATATATACACTCCAGCATGTCAGGCGGCACTCCGTTTATAACTGTAATCACTGATAGTGTGGGTGCCCTCCAGAAGGAATTAGGACAGAGCCCTTCCCAAACACAGCAGCAGTCAGGCGGCACTCACGGCGATAATAAACCGATGCCTTATGGAGCAATCAACGTTTCAATGTATGAATAAATATATGATTTCCTGATGAAAATGTATTTATTCATACATTGAAACGTTGATTGCTCCATAAGGCATCTGTTTCTTTTATTATCGCCGTGAGTGCCGCCTGACTGCTGATATATATATATATATATATATATATATATATATATATATATATATATATATATATATATATATATATATATATATATATATATATATATATATATATATAAAATAAGATTTTACTTACCGATAAATCTATTTCTCATAGTCCGTAGTGGATGCTGGGACTCCGTAAGGACCATGGGGAATAGCGGCTCCGCAGGAGACAGGGCACAAGAATAAAAGCTTTAGGATCAGGTGGTGTGCACTGGCTCCTCCCCCTATGACCCTCCTCCAAGCCTCAGTTAGGATACTGTGCCCGGACGAACGTACATAATAAGGAAGGATATTGAATCCCGGGTAAGACTCATACCAGCCACACCAATCACACCGTACAACTCGTGATCTGAACCCAGTTAACAGTATGATACCAACGAAGGAGCCTCTGAAAAGGATGGCTCACAACAACAATAACCCGATTTTGTTAACAATAACTATGTACAAGTATTGCAGACAATCCGCACTTGGGATGGGCGCCCAGCATCCACTACGGACTATGAGAAATAGATTTATCGGTAAGTAAAATCTTATTTTCTCTGACGTCCTAGTGGATGCTGGGACTCCGTAAGGACCATGGGGATTATACCAAAGCTCCCAAACGGGCGGGAGAGTGCGGATGACTCTGCAGCACCGAATGAGAGAACTCCAGGTCCTCCTCAGCCAGGGTATCAAATTTGTAGAATTTAGCAAACGTGTTTGCCCCTGACCAAGTAGCTGCTCGGCAAAGTTGTAAAGCCGAGACCCCTCGGGCAGCCGCCCAAGATGAGCCCACTTTCCTTGTGGAATGGGCTTTTACCGATTTAGGCTGTGGCAGGCCTGCCACAGAATGTGCAAGTTGAATTGTACTACAAATCCAACGAGCAATAGTCTGCTTAGAAGCAGGAGCACCCAGCTTGTTGGGTGCATACAGGATAAACAGCGAGTCAGACTTTCTGACTCCAGCCGTCCTGGAAACATATATTTTCAGGGCCCTGACAACGTCAAGTAACTTGGAGTCCTCCAAGTCCCTAGTAGCCGCAGGCACCACAATAGGTTGGTTCATGTGAAAAGCAGAAACCACCTTAGGGAGAAATTGAGGACGAGTCCTCAATTCTGCCCTGTCAGAATGAAAAATTAAGTAAGGGCTTTTATATGATAAAGCCGCCAATTCTGACACACGCCTGGCTGAAGCCAGGGCTAACAGCATCGTCACCTTCCATGTGAGATATTTTAAGTCCACAGTGGTGAGTGGTTCAAACCAATGTGACTTAAGGAACCTCAAAACAACATTGAGATCCCAAGGTGCCACTGGAGGCACAAAAGGAGGTTGTATATGCAGTACCCCTTTTACAAATGTCTGAACTTCAGGTACTGAAGCCAGTTCTTTCTGGAAGAAAATCGACGGGGCCGAAATTTGAACCTTAATGGACCCTAATTTTAGGCCCATAGACAGTCCTGTTTGCAGGAAATGGAGGAAACGACCCAGTTGAAATTCCTCTGTAGGGGCCTTCTTGGCCTCACACCACGCAACATATTTTCGCCAAATGCGGTGATAATGTTTTGCGGTTACATCCTTCTTGGCTTTGACCAGGGTAGGGATGACTTCATCTGGAATGCCTTTTTCCTTCAGGATCCGGCGTTCAACCGCCATGCCGTCAAACGCAGCCGCGGTAAGTCTTGGAACAGACAAGGCCCCTGCTGGAGCAGTTCCTTTCTTAGAGGTAGAGGCCACGGGTCTTCCGTGAGCATCTCCTGAAGTTCCGGGTACCAAGTCCTTCTTGGCCAATCCGGAACCACGAGTATCGTTCTTACTCCTCTCCTTCTTATGATTCTCAGTACTTTTGGTATGAGAGGCAGAGGAGGGAACACATACACTGACTGGTACACCCACGGTGTCACCAGAGCGTCCACCGCTATTGCCTGAGGGTCCCTTGACCTGGCGCAATATCTGTCTAATTTTTTGTTTAGACGTGACGCCATCATGTCCACCTTTGGTTTTTCCCAACGGTTTACAATCAGGTGGAAGACTTCTGGGTGAAGTCCCCACTCTCCCGGGTGAAGGTCGTGTCTGCTGAGGAAGTCTGCTTCCCAGTTGTCCACTCCCGGAATGAACACTGCTGACAGAGCTATCACATGATTTTCCGCCCAGCGAAGAATCCTTGCAGCCTCTGCCATTGCCCTCCTGCTTCTCGTGCCGCCCTGTCTGTTTACGTGGGCGACTGACGTGATGTTGTCCGATTGGATCAATACCGCCTGACCCTGAAGCAGGGGTTTCGCTTGACTTAGGGCATTGTAAATGGCCCGTAGTTCCAGAATGTTTATATGAAGAGATGTTTCCATGCTTGACCACAAGCCCTGGAAGTTTTTTCCCTGTGTGACTGCTCCCCAGCCTCTCAGGCTGGCATCCGTGGTCACCAGGACCCAGTCCTGAATGCCGAATCTGCGGCCCTCTAGTAGATGAGCACTCTGCAGCCACCACAGAAGAGACACCCTTGTCCTTGGAGACAGGGTTATCCGCTGATGCATCTGAAGATGCGATCCGGACCATTTGTCCAGTAGATCCCACTGAAACGTTCTTGCATGGAATCTTCCGAATGGAATTGCTTCGTAAGAAGCCACCATTTTCCCCAGGACCCTCGTGCACTGATGCACTGACACCTGGGCTGGTTTTAGGAGGTTCCTGACTAGCTCGGATAACTCCTTGGCCTTCTCCTCCGGGAGAAAAACCTTCTTCTGGACTGTGTCCAGAATCATTCCTAGGAACAGAAGACGTGTCGTTGGAATCAGCTGCGATTTTGGAATATTTAGGATCCACCCGTGCTGACGTAACACTATCTGAGATAGTGCTACTCCGACTTCTAACTGTTCCCTGGACCTTGCCCTTATCAGGAGATCGTCCAAGTAAGGGATAATTAATACGCCTTTTCTTCGAAGAAGAATCATCATTTCGGCCATTACCTTGGTAAAGACCCGAGGTGCCGTGGACAACCCAAACGGCAGCGTCTGAAACTGATAATGACAGTCTTGTACTACAAACCTGAGATACCCTTGGTGAGAAGGGTAGATTGGGACGTGGAGATAAGCATCTTTGATGTCCAGAGACACCATATAGTCCCCTTCTTCCAGGTTCGCTATCACCGCTCTGAGTGATTCCATCTTGAATTTGAACCTTTTTATGTAAGTGTTCAAGGATTTCAGATTTAAAATTGGTCTCACCGAGCCGTCCGGCTTCGGTACCACAAACAGCGTGGAATAATACCCCTTTCCTTGTTGTAGGAGGGGTACCTTGATTATCACCTGCTGGGAATACAGCTTGTGAATGGCTTCCAGAATTGCCTCCCTGTCGGAGGGAGACTTTGGCAGAGCTGACTTCAGGAACCGGCGAGGGGGAAACGCCTCGAATTCCAGTTTGTACCCCTGCGATACTACCTGTAGAATCCAGGGATCCACTTGCGAGTGAGCCCACTGCGCGTTGAAATTCTTGAGACGGGCCCCCACCAAGCCTGAGTCTGCTTGTAAAGCCCCAGCGTCATGCTGAAGACTTGGCAGAAGCAGGGGAAGGCTTCTGATCCTGGGAAGCGGCTGCATGGTGCAGTCTTTTCCCCCTTCCTCTGCCCCGGGGCAGAAAGGAATGGCCTTTTGCTCGCTTGTATTTATGGGAACGAAAGGATTGAGTTTGAAAAGACGGTGTCTTTTTCTGTTGATGTGAAGTGACCTGGGGTAAGAAGGTGGACTTTCCAGCCGTTGCCGTGGCCACCAGGTCCGAAAGACCAGCCCCAAATAACTCCTCCCCTTTATACGGCAATACTTCCATATGTCGTTTTGAATCCGCATCCCCTGACCACTGACGCGTCCATAACGTTCTTCTGGCAGAGATGGACATAGCACTTACTCTTGATGCCAGGGTGCAAATATCCCTCTGTGCATCACGCATATATAGTAATGCATCCTTCAAATGCTCTATAGTTAACAATATATTGTCCCTATCCAGGGTATCAATATTTTCAGTCAGGGAATCCGACCACGCGACTCCAGCACTGCACATCCAGGCTGAAGCGATTGCTGGTCGCAGTATAACACCAGTATGTGTGTATATACTTTTTAGGATATTTTCCAGCCTTCTATCAGCTGGTTCTTTGAGGGTGGCCGTATCAGGAGACGGTAACGCTACTTGTTTAGATAAACGTGTGAGCGCCTTATCTACCCTAGGGGGTGTTTCCCAACGTGTCCTAACCTCTGATGGGAAAGGATATAGTGCCAATAATTTATTAGAAATTAGCAGTTTTTTGTCGGGAGAAACCCCACGCTTTATCACATACCTCATTCAATTCATCTGACTCAGGAAAAACTATTGGTAGTTTTTTCACCCCCCACATAATACCCTTCTTAGTGGTATTTGTAGTGTCAGAAATGTGCAATGCTTCCTTCATTGCCGTGATCATGTAACGTGTGGCCCTACTGGACATTACGTTCGACTCATCACCGTCGACACTAGACTCCGTATCTGTGTCTGGGTCTGTGTCGACCCACTGAGGTAACGGGCGTTTTAGGGCCCCTGACGGTGTCTGAGACGCCTGGACAGGCACTAATTGATTTGCCGGCTGTCTCATGTCGTCAACAGTTTTTTGCAAAGTGTTGACATTATCACTTAATTGTTTGAACACGATCATCCAGTCAGGTGTCGACTCCCTAGGGGGTGACATCACTAACGCAGGCAATTGCTCCGCCTCCACATCATTTTCCTCCTCATACATGTCGACACACACGTACCGACACACAGCACACACACAGGGAATGCTCTACGGAACTGTGAGGGAAAATGGCGCTTGTGTGCTGAGGAGATAGGCTCCGCCCCTTCACGACGTCCTTATCTCCCGCTTTTTTGTGTAAAAATGGCAGGGGTTAAAATACATCCATATAGCCCAGGAGCTATATGTGATGTATTCTTTTGCCACCTAAGGTATTATCATTTATATTGCGTCTCAGGGCGCTCCCCCCCAAGCGCCCTGCACCCTCAGTGACCGGAGTGTGAAGTGTGCTGAGAGCAATGGCGCACAGCTGCGGTGCTGTGCGCTACCTTAGTCTGAAGACAGGATTGTCTTCTGCCGCCGATTTCACCGGACCTCTTTGTCTCTTCTGGCTCTGTAAGGGGGACGGCGGCGCGGCTCCGGTGACCCATCCAGGCTGTACCTGTGATCGTCCCTCTGGAGCTAATGTCCAGTAGCCTAAGAAGCCCAATCCACTCTGCACGCAGGTGAGTTCGCTTCTTCTCCCCTTAGTCCCACGATGCAGTGAGCCTGTTGCCAGCAGGACTCACTGAAAATAAAAAACCTAAAATATACTTTTATTCTAAGCAGCTCAGGAGAGCCACCTAGCCTGCACCCTTCTCGTTCGGGCACAAAAATCTAACTGAGGCTTGGAGGAGGGTCATAGGGGGAGGAGCCAGTGCACACCACCTGATCCTAAAGCTTTTATTCTTGTGCCCTGTCTCCTGCGGAGCCGCTATTCCCCATGGTCCTTACGGAGTCCCAGCATCCACTCGGACGTCAGAGAAATATTAGTTTAGCAGAGTATATACAGTACTAGACATAAGATATAGTTTAGCAGAGTATATACAGTACTAGACATCAGATACAGTTTAGCAGAGTATATACAGTACTAGACATAAGATATAGTTTAGCAGAGTATATACAGTACTAGACATCAGATACAGTTTAGCAGAGTATATACAGTACTAGACATCAGATACAGTTTAGCAGAGTATATACAGTACTAGACATCAGATATAGTTTAGCAGAGTGTATACAGTAGAGTACTAGACATCAGATACAGTTTAGCAGAGTATATACAGTACTAGACATCAGATATAGTTTAGCAGAGTATATACAGTACTAGACATCAGATACAGTTTAGCAGAGTATATACAGTACTAGACATCAGCTATAGTTTAGCAGAGTATATACAGTACTAGACATCAGCTATAGTTTAGCAGAGTATATACAGTACTAGAAATCAGATACAGTTTAGCAGAGTATATACAGTACTAGACATCAGATATAGTTTAGCAGAGTATATACAGTACTAGACATCAGATACAGTTTAGCAGAGTATATACAGTACTAGACATCAGATACAGTTTAGCAGAGTATATACAGTACTAGACATCAGATATAGTTTAGCAGAGTATATACAGTACTAGACATCAAATACAGTTTAGCAGAGTATATACAGTACTAGACATCAGATATAGTTTAGCAGAGTATATACAGTACTAGACATCAAATACAGTTTAGCAGAGTATATACAGTACTAGACATCAGATATAGTTTAGCAGAGTATATACAGTACTAGACATCAGATATAGTTTAGCAGAGTATAAGAGTATATACAGTACTAGACATCAGATATAGTTTAGCAGAGTATATACAGTACTAGACATCAGATACAGTTTAGCAGAGTATATACAGTACTAGACATCAGATACAGTTTAGCAGAGTATATACAGTACTAGACATCAGATACAGTTTAGCAGAGTATATACAGTACTAGACATCAGATATAGAGTATATACAGTACTAGACATCAGATATAGTTTAGCAGAGTATATACAGTACTAGACAGATATAGTTTAGCAGAGTATATACAGTACTAGACATCAGATACAGTTTAGCAGAGTATATACAGTACTAGACATCAGATATAGTTTAGCAGAGTATATACAGTACTAGACATCAGATACAGTTTAGCAGAGTATATACAGTACTAGACATCAGATATAGTTTAGCAGAGTATATACAGTACTAGACATCAGATACAGTTTAGCAGAGTATATACAGTACTAGACATCAGATACAGTTTAGCAGAGTATATACAGTACTAGACATGAGATACAGTTTAGCAGAGTATATACAGTACTAGACATCAGATATAGTTTAGCAGAGTATATACAGTACTAGACATCAGCTATAGTTTAGCAGAGTATATACAGTACTAGACATCAGATATAGTTTAGCAGAGTATATACAGTTTAGTCTACTAGGCACAAGCATACTTGCCTACTCTCCCGGAATGGCCGGGAGGCTCCCGAAAATCGGGTGACCCTCCCGGCCCCCCGGAAGAGCAGGCAAGTCTCCCGATTCGTGGGGACCCCCCTGCCCGTCCGCCCACTTAGTGTGTAAAGTGGGCGGTCCGAGCAGTTGATGACGCGATTCTTGCTGAATCGCGTCATCATAGCCACGCCCCCTGCAGTGTAATGCCGGTGATCGCGGCATTACAGAGCGGGGGGCATGGCTTAAAAGAGGCATCATCATGACCCCGCCCTTGCTCCGCCCCACTCCGCCCTTTCTCCGCCCCATCCCATCTCCGGTCCGCCTCCGGCCCACCCCCTCCACGACGTCACAGCCTCCCCTGCCCGCCCTCTGAGCTGACCTGGCTGCTCTCTCCCGCAGAGAGCAGCCAAAATGTAGGTAAGTCTGGGCACAAGATGTAGGGTTCTATGTACTAAGCCTTGGACAGAGATAAAGTGGAGACAGATAAAGTACCAGCCAATCAGCTCCTGTCATTCTTTTAAACACAGCCTGCAACATGACAGTTAACAGCTGATTGGCTGGCACTTTATCTCTCTCACTTTATTGCTTTCCAAGGCTTAATACATAGACCCCATAGTTTAGCAGAGTATACTAGGGGCACCAGATATAGTTTAGCTTAGTATACTAGGCAGAAGATATAGTTATATATATATATATATATATATATATATATATATATATATATATATATATATATATATAAATATTAGTATAGCAGAGTATATACAGTACTAGACATCAGATATAGTTTAACAGAGTATATACAGTACTAGACATCAGATATAGTTTAGCTTAGTATACTAGGCAGAAGATATAGTTTATATATATATATATACCTCCCAACTGTCCCGCTTTCAGCGGGACAGTCCCGCTATTCGGACCCTGTCCCGCTGTCCCACCCGCGGGCAGCAGTGTCCCGCGAGTGGGGGGGCAGTTAGGGGAGGCTTTGATCACCCGCTGCTCTGCTCTGCAAAGCAGCCGGTGATCACTGAATACATGCTGTGCTGTGCGCACGGCATGTATTCAGAGCTAGGAGGGGAGCGGGGGCTGCCCAGCTGCTGGGAGAGCGCTGGGCACGCCCCCAAAGGGAGAGAAAAAACCGGACCGTTTGACGAGGCCATGCCCACTCGAGCAAGGCCACGCCCATCACGGTCGAGGCCACACCCCCTTTTTGGATCGGCGCACGGCTTCGCCGAGCAAGAGTCCCACTATCGACAAGCCAAAAGTTGGGAGATATATATATATATATATATATATATTAGTTTAGCAGAGTATATACAGTACTAAACACAAGATATAGTTTAGCAGAGTATATACAGTACTAGACATCAGATATAGTTTAGCAGAGTATATACAGTACTAGACATCAGATATAGTTTAGCAGAGTATATACAGTACTAGACATCAGATATAGTTTAGCAGAGTATATACAGTACTAGACATCAGATATAGTTTAGCAGAGTATATACAGTACTAGACATCAGATATAGTTTAGCAGAGTATATACAGTACTAGACATCAGATATAGTTTAGCAGAGTGTATACAATACTAGACATCAGATATAGTTTAGCAGAGTGTATACAGTACTAGACATCAGATACAGTTTAGCAGAGTGTATACAGTACTAGACATCAGATATAGCTTAGCAGAGTATATTAGGCACCAGTTATAGTTTAGCTTAGTATACTATTGTTTAGCCTGGATTGCTAATTAATCCCCCAGTAGAAGTATGAGAGTCAGACATGCGCAGGAATCCATGGCATTGGAATGCATAGGTAACGCATGCCGAATCTGCTGTTCCCAGTACCGCCTGTGCGATAAGTGCACCATTCTCATCCAGTCTTGCTTCATTTCTTACTCAGATGCGCAGCATTTATTACAATGTACTGTAAGTGGCTATTACTGTTTAGATGAACTTACAGCGCTACCTCACTCTTCATGAGGTCATTGTTTAGTGAACAGGAAGCCTTGGTGCAGCTATAAACAGCCAGGTGGGTTTGGCGAACATATAGCCGGGGCAGGTGCTAGGTGTCTCAGCTCCCTAGGCAAACCTTCAGCCTACTGCCCCCAACCACCACCAATACCCACTTCCCAGCCCTTCTGATGAAAGTGTGACTTCTAAGTTCCACAGTCACCACTGGCATTAAGTACAACAAGGATGTTTCATTCAGCGACAGCCTTAATTCTGTGATAAGCAGACTCAGTGGCGGTCCCCAGATCCCGGCACCCTAGGCAGCTGCCTAAAGCTACCTATGGTAGGGCCGGCCCTGCATATAGCAAGTTAGGCTCAGTGAGGCTCTGAAGCAAGTGGGAAGGTATATATATACATACACACAGCATGAAATATTGAACATTTTCCCAGTGAAGCCACATACATGAAGATATGCGTAATCCATAGGAAACACTTGTGCAATGGGGTCTGTATAGCATAGCTGGGTACACGACTGGTAGACTGTATAGCCATCAATGAGGCATACGGAATTCCAGACAGCCTCTGTCCTAGTGCAGAACAGTGCAGAGCCTAAATAGGATCCCATGGGGCCCTATGCAATGTACTGTATTGGGCCCAGTGCTGAAAGTAGGGTGGTACGAGGTGGTATGGAGTACCATTAAGAAATATGGTGGTGGCACGCAGTGTCCCACCGCTCGGGCATAATTTATAAGGGGCATTTTTGTGTGTGGTGTAATGTGTAATGGGCATTACGGTGTCTGGCATAATGTGTAGTGGGTGTTACGTGTGTGGTGTAATGTGTAATGGGCATTACGGTGTGTGGCATAATGTGTAATAAGCATTACGGTGTCTTGCATAATGTGTAATGGGTGTTACGGTGTGTGGTATAATGTGTAATGGGCATTACGGTGTCTGGAATAATGTGTAATGAGTGTTACGGGGTGTGGCATAATGTGTAATGGGCATTATGGTGTCTGGCATAATGTGTAATGGGCATTATGGTGTGTGGTATAATGTGTAATGGGCATTACGGTGTTTGGCATAATGTGTAAGGGAGATTATGGTGTCTGGCATAAAGTGGCCATGCCGCTATTGTCATGTAGCCACTTTCCTAGTTTTGTGTGACCACTCCTCCTCATGACACGTGACCACGCCCATTTTTACTATCAGTACCAATAAGAAAATATTTCTACTTTCAACACTGATTGGGCCCAATTCCCCCTTCCATCTTTCTTACTGTGTGGTGGGACATTTCTGCTCTACAAAAGAACTGGAAAATTGTACCCGCTCAGGGTTGATGAAAATCAGGTCTTATCCTATACTATAGGACACATTTTGTTCCTCCCTCTTGCACGTCACTGGGTAGAAGCATCACAGTATTAGGCACGGTTGCCCAATGTAAAAAAAAAAAAGCCTCAAACACACAGAAGAAAGATGTATAATAACGACAGCACCGATTACTCTCTCCATGCGGTAAATTCACTAAGGAGGTGGGAGTTTTTTCTTAGAACTGGTGATGTTGCCCATAGCAACCGATCAGATTGTATCTATTATTTTCTAGAAGCAGTAGATAAACCATAGCTCCCAACTGTCCCAATTTTCGCGGGACAGTCCCGTTTTTCTGTGGGACTGTCCTGCTGTGTCACCACCCTTGGGCCGCAGTGTCCCGCGGTTGGGGTGGGGGGGTGGGGGCAGTTGAGAGGCTCTGTCACTCACTGCCCTGCTTAGCAGAGCAGCGGTGAACAGACGTCTATTCACAGGAGACAGAGGGAGAGAGGGCATGCCAGCAGCTCAAAGAGCGCTGGGCATCCCCCCTTAATGATGAAAACAGGAGGTGTGTCAGGCGGTCTCGCCGCGCATAAATGTCCCTCTTTACATTTTATAAATGTTGGGAGGTATGGATAAACGTTAAGTAGAATCTGATTGGTTGCGATGGCCAAATGAAGCCCAATTTCGGCATCTGATAAATGCTTTGGTTAAAACATAACTACATCTCTGATAAAACTATTGTATACATGATGTGACAATGCTAACAATTTTTTTTTTCTATTGCCGAATGGATTATCCAAGCACGGTTATGTTTGACTGAACACAACCCATTGCTACTCAGTAAAAGTCCAATAGGTCAATTAAAAAGAAAAAATACTAAAAAAAATAAAATAAAAAGTTACAGAGAGACCTACATGAAGTTATCACCTTAAACAGGTGTCATTAAACCTATATAAAGGACTATTACTGGTGCACCCTAAGACCCCCAAACTCTCTCTAGTTACTACGGATGTTTTGTGCGAATAGAAAATCCATAGGGGGCGGAGAATTGACAACCACAAACCATGTGATAAACGATAAAGGGGGAGAGTAACGAATCACTGATCTGGGAACTGCTGATAATTCTGTCGCTGCAATGATTGGAATATTTGTACATTTTAGTAGCATCTTCTGGTGGTCACAAATATATATTTTTCATCTAAACATATTCAGACCTAACTTTCCAGTATTTATCTTTTCTATTGCTAAACCACAATTCTCCAATGTCATCGCTCCACCACCTTCCTCGATTATAGATGATGTCAATAAGACCTTGTCCGCACTTGTTCGCTGCTCATTGAGTTAATTGAAGCTCATTTTGTAATTGCAATTTTGCTCTAACTGTGAAATTACTTTTTCTGGGAAGGGTTCAGATCCTTGGATGTAGATTGTTCCTGAGGTCATGTTCTTCTGTATATAGTATAATAATACTGCCCCAGGACCACCCCACCTCAATATACTCTTAGCTTCCCATTGTTCTGTAATTACCACCTTTGTGTACAGAACGTGTGCTGAGGAGGGGACATTCTATGGCCACAGGGAAAACTTTTGCATTTCGGAACTTCCCACCAGCACATCAATGGCCATATAACAGCAGGAGAATTTTCCTACATACTTTGAATTGTACTCTCCACAGATTCTCATGAAAAGATTAAAAAACATACCGTTTCTGTCCTGTGCAGAGTATTTAAGTTCAAACCAATTATTATATAAAAAATAGGAATTTGATACTTACTTGTAACTCCTTTGCTCATGGGGTATAGATCGGGTCCACTGGAGTCTGGCACTTTAAAACCTTTAGTGTGTGTGTATGTGTGTGCTGGCTCCTCCCCTCTATGCTCTTCCTACCAGACTCAGTCTAGGAAACTGTGCCCGAGGAGACGGACATACCACGAGAGAAGGAATAAATACAACAGCGGTGAGGCAACAAGCCAACACACAACCATAACCAAAAGGGGAGGGCGCTAACCAGAACAGAGGATTGCAACACCAACCCAACCAGGATAGCACAGCTATCCCAACAATAGAAAGAGACCGCAACTGCGGACTAACTAAATACTTACGCAAGTAAGCAGGAATTGAAGCACTAAGACGGGCGCCAAGTATCCACTATGGACTATGAGAAAAGGAATTACCAGTAGGTATCAAATTCCTATTTTCTCTAACGTCCTAGTGGATACTGGGGTTCTGTACTTTAGTACCGTGGGGAAGTCCCAAAGCTCCCAAATGGGTGGGAGAGTGCTGAGACTCCTGTAAAACCGCCTGACCAAACTGAAGGTCAACCTTGGCCAAGGTGTCGAACCGATAGAATTTCACAAAGGTGTTCGATCCAGACCAAGTAGCAGCTCAGCACAACTGTAAGGCCGAGACACCCCGGGCAGCCACCCAGGAAGAGCCCACAGACCTCGTCAAGTGTGCCTGAATAGTCGTCAGCAAAGGCAGAGCCTCCGAAGTATAGGCCTGTTGAATGGTCAACCTGAGCCAACGAGCAATTGATTGCTTAGAAGCCAGACGACCAATCTTTGTGGCATCATAAAGGACAAATAGCGAATCAGATTTTCGAAGACGAGCCGTCCTCTTGACATAAACCTTCAGAGCCCTCACTACATCTAAGGACTCTGGCCCAATGGAATCGTCAGACAACACCGGAACCACAATGGGTTGATTGACATGAAAAGCTGAAACCTCTTTGGCAAAAACTGCGGACGGGTCCTGAGTTCCGCTCTGTCTTCATGAAAAATCAAATAAGGGCTCTTACAGGATAATGCCCCCAATTCAGAGACTTGTCTTGCAGACGCCAATGCCAATAACGTCACTGTTTTCCAGGTGAGAAATTTTAACTCCACCCTATGCAAGGGTTCAAACCAGACCGATTGAAGAAAGGACAAAACCACATTGAGATCCCACGGAGCTGTGGGAGGTACAAAGGGTGGTTGCATATGAAGAACTCCTTTTAGGAAAGTTTGAACTTCTGGCAACATGGCAAGTTGTTTCTGGAAGAAAATAGAGAGGGACGAAATCTGGACTTTGATGGAGCCTAAGCGTAGGCCCATATCCACTCCCGCTTGCAGAAAAGTAGAAAATGACCATTTCTAAATTCCATGGGAGACACCTTTCTACTTTCACACCATGAAACATACTTCTTCTAGATACAATGATAATGTTTTGACGTTACCATCTTCGTGGCTTGGACCATGGTGGAAACAACCCGGGAGGGAATACCTTTTCTTGCTAGAATCTCCCTCTCAACTTCCAAGCTGTCAAACGTAGTCGCTGTAAGTCTGGATAGACGAACGGACCTTGTTGAAGAAGATTCTTTTGGAGCGGTAGAGGCCAGGGATCCTCCAGAGCCATGATTAGGAGGTCCGAGTACCACGCCCGTCAAGGCCAATCCGGGGCAATTAGAATTGCTTGAACGCTTTCCCTTCTTACTCTTTTTAGAACCCTTGGGATTAGCGGTAGAGGAGTAAACAGGTACACAAACTGGTACCCCCATGGTGTCGTCAGCGCATCCACTGCTACAGCCTGCGGATCCCTCATTGTGGAACAGTAACAGCATAGCTTCTTGTTGAGACGAGAAGCCATCAGATCTATCTGCGGACAGTCCCACCGGTGAATTAGCTGTTGAAACACCTGGGGATGTAGGGCCCCATTCCCCCGGATGGAGGTCGTATCTGCTGAGGAAGTTCGCTTCCCAGTTGTCCACACCTGAGATGGTCCTTGCATTGGCCTCCACCCAGAGGAGGATCTTTGATACTTCTCATATCGCCGCTCTGCTTCTTGTTCCCCTTTGTCGGTAGGTGTACGCCACCACCATGGTGTTGTCAGATTGAGCCTGGATCGGTCGATCCCTCAGGAGATGGGAAGCCTGCAGCAGAGCATTGTAAATTGCCCTGAGTTCCAGGACGTTTATCAGCAGAGCCGATTACTAAACTGACCATCTCCCCTGTAACTGGGTCCCTTGGGTCACAGCCCCCCAACCCCGGAGGCTGGCATCCGTTGTGAGTAGAATCCATGAGTGGATATTGAAATTCCTGCCTTTGACCAGGTGAGGAACTTGCAGCCACCATAATAGAGAAATCCGGGCTTTTGGAGATAAGGTCACTTCCTGATGCATGTGCAGGTGACACTCTGACCATTTGTCCATCAGATCCAGCTGAAATGGCCGGGAATGAAATCTGCCGTATTGGATTGCCTCATAAGCAGCAACCATCCTGCCCAGCATATGTATGCAAAGATGAATGGACACCTTGCGAGTACGGAGCACTGAGCGGACCATGGCCTGGATAGCCAAGGCCTTGTCCATCAGAAGAAACACCTTTTGAGACACTGTATCTAGAATCATTCCCAGGAACTGAAGGCATTGGGTCAGTTCTAGGTGAGATTTCTGGAAGTTTAAGATCAATCCATGATCCGTAAGCAGGCAAGTCATCAGATCGATGCTGTGCACTAGACGCTCCCTGGACATAGCCTTTATCAAGAGATCGTCCAAGTAGGGGACTGTGTTGACTCCCATCATGCTCAGTGGCAGCATCATCTCCGCCATGACTTTGGTGAAGACCTTCGGAGCTGTGGTCAGGCCAAAGGGCAAGGCCTGAAACTGGAAATGGTCGTTCAAGATGGCAAACCTGAGGTAAGCCTGATGAGGGTGCCACATAGGACCATCCGGTGTTGGAACGACAAAAAGACTGGAGTAAAAGCCCCTGTTGTGTAAGGAAGGAGGTACAGGAACCACCACCCCTGTCTGCAAAAGCTTTTGAATGGCCTTTTGCAAGGTAACGTTTGCTGCAGGCAAAACTGGTAAACCCAATTTGAAAAATCTGTGAGGAGGAAGTGTTTGAAATTCCAGCCGGTAACCTTGGGAAATGAGGTCCCTCATTCAAGCATCCCGGCAGGACTACTCCCACATGTGGGCGAAGTGTTGAAGGTGAGCACCCACCTGAAAATCGCCTTTGTCAGCGGTATTGGGTGTAGTGGGATGCGCCTGCTCCCGGCCGTTGCTAGGCAATGGGGCCCGCGCATCACTTCCAACGGTGAGCGCCTGTCTCCAGCCGGTTACCTAGCAACCAGAGACGCCAGGCAGCTGCCCTGCACTTCAGTCCCGGCTGTTACGCCTGTTAGCAGCTGGGACACATTAGGTCTGGGGGGCGGGTCTGCAGGCTCTCCTGTGATAGGTCAGCAGGTCCTTTTTAAGGGAGCCAGAATCAGGCAGCCTCGCCAGTGATAGCTTCCTGTGGAGCCTGTATTCCTGCCTCTGGTGTGTTCCTGCTTCCAGCTTGTCTACTCCAGCATCCGGGGTCCAATTCCCAGAGTCCGGTCTGAGGGATCGTTTCCTGCTGTCCTCCAAGTTTGTCTTCTAGTGGAGTGGTCTGGTGTCCGAAGCCTCATGGTTTCAGTCGTTTCCTGCATGCACCTTCCCTGGCGTCGGGTCTGCCGCACTTTACGGCTGAAGCCGTGTTCTCGTTATCTGTTTTTGGTTGTGTCATTTTTGTGGAGGCTTCCGCATAGCTGTCCTCGCCTTATTACGATGGGTTCGTATTTTACAGTTGGCGGCATTACTTTGATTTGCTGTTGTCCCTGGCGGCCGCGCCGCACATAAACTGTTTTGTTATTTTCTGTATCCTTCTTCTTTGGTGTCTTGTTGTTCTTAGTTAGTTTTCCCCTTGTTCTCTCTCTGTCTCGGTTAATACCTTGTCACCTAGTAAGACCGGGGGGCATCGGAGTCTGAGCGGACCTAATTTGCCCATTCAAACGTGGCCATTCAAGAAACCATAGTCTCGCAGGCGTTAATCGACCACAGGGAAGGACAACGGAGTCAGGGATTTCATTAGGTAATGCTGTGTACCACAGTTCTGTCGCAGCTTCACACATCTGTACTCGGAACTCTCCTGCTGCCACCCTATCTCCTGGGTTCCAAGTACATAGAACATAACACCTTGCTGCTGGGGCCAACTGCACGCGGAAGGCTTAGTGGCAGGGGATCCGGAGGTCTGATCCAGGGAGGCAGCAGCTGCAGGTTTACGGGACTTACCATGAGGTCCTCTTGGAGTGGTGGAGATGCCACTGCCTCTGAACCTCGCCACATGAAAGGATTCTAAAGAAGGTCCTGTGTAAGAACGTCTAGCAGGTGGCGCAGCTGACGGCAGATATGTAGACTTACCCACCGTGGCCTGGGAGATCCATTTATTTAATTTGTCCCCAAACAAGGCATCACCTATAAAGGAAAGATTTTCTACACCCTTTTTGGAATCAGCATCCGCTGACCATTGATGTAACCGTAAAGCCCTGCATGCCGAAACAGCCATAGCAGTAGTGCGGCCATTTATCTTACACAATTCCTTTATAGCCTCGCTCATAAAATTAGCAGCATCCTGTATGTGCTGTAGCAGAGTAATGACCGGTGCAGAGAGTCAAAACCATCAATAACAGAATCAGACCACTTTACCATTGCCCTGGAAATCCACCCACAAACTATTGTGTGCTACACCCGCTGCTGTATAAATTGCCTTGAGGGTGGTCTCAATTTTACGGTCAGCTGGTTCTTTCAGGGATATAGCCCCTGGTACCGTCAGTACCAATTTCTTAGACAGTCTGGACACAGACGTGTCGACTGACGGGGGTTTTTCCCAGATCTTCCTTTCCTCAGCGGGGAGTGGAAAAGTAGTTAAAAACCTCTGAGGAATATTACATTTCTTATCACGGTTCAACCATGCTTCCCTGGCCAGGGAGTTTAACTCTTTAGACACAGGAAAAGTGGCTGAGGACTTTGGTCTAGCATTAAAGTAAAACTCCTCATCTGCCTCTGACTCCTGATCTGGGATGTAAAGAACCTCTCTAACAGCAAACATGAGAGCCCACACCCCTGGGGACAGAGAGCTGTCCTCATCCATCTCATCATCATCCATATCAGGATGATCAGAATCAGACTGGAGCACCTGTGGCAGTGAGCATTTATGTGAAACCACCAGAGGGGGCTGAGAAGCCTTTCTGGTATCTGCTGCTTTGGCTATAGAATCAATAGACTATTTCAACACCTGTCTCTCCTTTTTAGCTGCAGCTAATTCTGAATTGACATTCTAAATCATGCATTTAAAATTGTCTAACCAGTCAGGTGCCTGTAAACTGTATCCCTGTGGAGATAAGGAGCATTGTTCACACATGAGTGACCCCGCTGAAGACGGGGTTGAGTTACAAGCAGCACACATAACCATGTCAACAGACATCTTACACAACTGTAATACAGCGCAGCCCACTGACCAACACCTCCACACAGGCCCTAGAGAGCCCCTGGAGTGACAGTGAGGAGTGAACAACAGCACACAGAACACAGCAGTACAATGTGTAAAGTATGTGTACGACCTGACAGGAGTCCAGCGGCGTCACCGCTAGTGTGCTCCCCTTTTCTATGACCCCCTGGTACCAGTAGAGAGTCTTGTAGCAGCGTGGGTCTCTGTAGGAGCAGTGTGCATGCAGCCTTGATGATCCGCAGCAGCAGGAAATGGCACCTTCCCGCCTCTGGTCCCCCTCTCGGAAGCCCCGCCCCCTGTAATGGCGCGCCAGTTTGTCCGTGGTGGGCAACGCAGTTCGTGGCCCATGACTGCAGCACGACTTGCCGCCAAAACTGCACCAGGGACCCGCTAACTGGGACCCCGGTGTAACACTCACCGCACCTTGAACTTTGGCATCTGTTAGAGGGTGGCGGCTAGCTGCTGGATTGGGCACACATACTAACGATGTGTGATCAGCACCTCAGGAGCTCAGTGTCCTATCAGCTGGGATTACGAACCATTAACCCTCAAAAGGTTGGTTTGGTCCCCGCTCTAAGTCCCACGAAGCAGGTTGCCTGGCTGCCAACCAGGACTACCTGAAAATAACTAACTAAAATAAAAAATAAAGGAAACTCTCTGGAGCGCCAGAGAAATGCACCCGGCACCTTGGGCACATTTTTCTAAACTGAGTTTGGTAGGAGGGGCATAGAGGGGAGGAGCCAGCACACACATACACACACTAAAGGTTTTAAAATGCCAGGCTCCAGTGGACCCGATATATACCCCATGGTACTAAAGTACAGAACCCCAGTATCCACTAGGACGTTAGAGAAATGGGCTTTGCTATTTATTATATAATTTCACCATGAATACTGAATAATTAGGGGTGCCACGTTTAACCGTTTGCTCTCCGAGGCCAGCGCCAGATTTATACCTCAGGCGGCCCCTCCATTTCTAAATTTTTTTCTATACCTCATTAAAATGTAACTAATTACCCGAGCCCGGGCTTGTTGGAGGGGCCAGACAGGGTCCAGGGACCAGAGACCAGGGCCAGCTTAACATATAGGTACACTGGGCAACTGCCCAGGTCTCCACAATTCTAGGGGCCTCCGAGCATGGGATGAGTGGTGGTCACACAATCAGGGCAGCGAGGCAGCATTGTCTACCTGCCTTTCAGCCTGCAGCTAGACAGTGAGTGGCTATCAGCATGCTTACTGGAGGATGGCTGGAGCTATCCACCAATCGGAGTGCAGACAGCCATTCACTGTATGGAAGCATGTGAAGGGATGGTGCAGGATTGCAAGAGAGGCAAACTATGATTTTTATAAATTGGTCCCTTGAATGGGTGTGTAGGGTCCCCAGTGCGTTGCTTTGCTCAGGACCTACAATGCTGTTGCGATGGCTTTGCCCGGGTCAGCTGCTTAGTGTGGGGGGCTACAAACTGTATTGAGCTTTGTATGTTTTAATACTTGGTAATAAAGCTAGAAAAGGGCAAAGAAGACAGAAAACTAGAAACTAACAGTTGCTTCAGATGACTGACAGTGTGTAAGGAACAGTTAGTAAGATTTACTGTGTAATAAAACTTCCTCGATTTCAACATGCCCGGACACTGTCCTGAATTGTTTGCTGCAGACAGAACGCCATAAAAAGCTTGGGAGGAGATATGTAATAGTAGATGACAGTACAGTCACCCACACAGTAATGTCCAGTAACTGGACTGCTGCTACAATAGTTTGCAGTGTTCTAGCTCACAGAATGACAGCATATACAGTATAGTAGTATTGCTCACTTGTCTTGCAGTATCAAGCCGTAATTAATTCACAGTCAAACAGCTCAGATTTTGTGCACAGCTTAACAGTGCTATGCCGAACAGTAGGCCTAGGTTAGGCATAGCAAGGGGATCCGACGCCGGAATACCGACACTGCTTGAAATACTGACACCGGGATGCTGACATGTATCGCAATCCCGAACGCTGGGATCCCAAACATAAGTATGCATGGCTGCTTAGGGTCAGGCAGTGGTGATGGTGGTGTGTGTGTGTGGTGAAGTTAAGGTGAACCTGCGGGGATGGATTGTGTGGATCACAATTGCAGCACTTCCTGTGAGGCCAAACCCCCTAGCCACAACCCCTAATTTCGGGTGTGCACCTTTGGCTTGTGCAGCTGTGCCTCTTCACCCCCGGCTAAATTTGGTATGGATCAGCAATAATATTTGATACTACATGATAAGAGAAATACAGAGATCGTAGTTTGCTTATATTTGTGGTTCTTTTGCAGTGTGCTGGGAGAATGCTTTTCCTTATTTTCTAGTCTAGACTTTCCCCTCCCTTTCATGCAAATGGTGAGGACCATTAAATTGATTTGAGCAACCACCCTTTTATATTACTGCTCTGAGAGGCACGCAAGGGGCAAAATGCTCTGTGAACCTGTGAACCTCGGTGAACTGTAATATAAAATTGTGGTTGCTCAAATCAGTTTAATGGTCCTTCCCAGGTGCATGAAAGGGAGGGGTTTTTCTAGTTCAGAAAAAAAGGAAAATATTCCCCCAGCACACCGAAAAGTATAAGCAATGAGATTTGAATACTACATGATAACAGAAAAACAGATATTTCAGTTTGCATATATTTGCAAAAATTTGTATAAGCCACCGGGCAGCATCAAGGCATCACATTATGCCACACAGTGCCCTCATTTCACATTATGCCACACAGTGCCCCCAGTTCACATTATACCACACAGTGCCCCCAGTTCACATTATACCACACAGTGCCCCCAGTTCACATTATGCCACACAATGCACCCTGTTCCCATTATGCCACACAGTGCCCTCATTTCACATTATGCCACACAGTGCCCCCAGTTCACATTATACCACACAGTGCCCCCAGTTCACATTATGCCACACAATGCACCCTGTTCACATTATGCCACACAGTGTCGCAAGTTCACATTATGCCAGTGTCCCCAGTTCACATTATGCCACAGTGTCCCCAGTTCACATTATGCCACACAGTGCCCCCAGTTCACATTATGCTGCACAGTACTCCCAGTTCACATTATGCCACACAGTGCCCCCAGTTCACATTATTCCACACAGTACCCCCAGTTCACATTATGCCACACAGTGCCCTCAGTTCACATTATGCCACACAGTGCCCCCAGTTCACATTATGCCACACAGTGCCCCCAGTTCACATTATGCCACACAGTGCCCTCAGTTCACATTATGCCACACAGTACCCCCAGTTCACATTATGCCACACAGTGACCTCAGTTCACATTATGCAACACAGTGACCCCAGTTCACATTATGCCACACAGTGCCCCAGTTCACATTATGTTCACATTATGCATCCCCACATGCCACAAACACCCCACCAGCAGACTGGTTGAAAATTGTCTCCATTGAGGCTGTACAGGTCGAGAGCTGGGACACTAGCGCAGAGTTCCATGAAGCCGTATCTGCTGCACATGATCCACTGTGAGATGGCGGACTGGTAGAAAGGGACAGTCCACTAAACACTCATCACAATGTAGTGTATTGAATACACCAGACTGTGGTGAGATCTGTTTTCTGCATGCACAGTGTAAATGTAGTACTCACACAGCATCAACCACATAGAGCCCTAAGTTGTACTGAGTAAGGAAGAGCGCCCTCTTCAGGTAATGCATTTTGTTGTTGAAATGGGAATTTTAAAAGAAATACTGTTTTTTTGTGGTTGCTTTATATCTACAAACTATTCCCCAGTGTTGTTCAGTGAGGTTTTGTTTGTGTTCTCTCTCACAGTAAAATCACATTTCTATTCAATTTTAAACTATAATTTGCATGGACACAAACTACTGGTTACAGTGAAGACTCGTTAACATTCCTCTTTACACTGTTCCTCTGTGTCTTAATTTTAATTCTACTGTGGACCATAATCTGGAGAGAATCCTAGCCTGGGGTACCATTTAATTCTCCTAGGGGAACAGTGAATGTCCTTGACCCACGAACTGAGCTTTTTAAGCTGATGACCCATGAACTGAGTCTTTTTTAGCCAAATATAGATGTCATAAGTTCTATATGTTTTCAAATATTTTAATAAATTATTTTATTAATTCAACATAAAACCTACCGTCCTTTTTGAATTGTATTTTCTCTATCATTAATTATGTCATTTTGATTTTCTGAGAGATTAGAGGGATTAACCCACTGGTACAACATAGCGCAGGTGTCTTTTCTTTCGTTAATTTTAATTCTAGCTGGTCTGTAACTACAGCAGTACTGTTCATCCTGACTGGACGGTTCATTTTGCTGTACGAGTGAGACCTTTGTGCAGCAGGCAGGCGTGTGACCGAGCTGCTTCTGTCTGGCTGCCTGTAGGATGTAGGTGTGTTACTGTATGCTACAATATCCTTCTGTTCCAGTGTCAACATCTCCCAATACATAACTTGGAAAGATTTAACCGGGTTGCATGGGTACAGATTGTGAGGCACTGTGATATGTGCACAGGACCGGCTCTTTGCAAGTCTCTTTAAATCAGTCTAAAAGCCAATTTGCCTTTAAATTGATCCTGATCCCATCAATTGAACTGTTAATTCCCTTTTGCAGTGGACAACAGAGACACAGGTGGTGAGGACAATAAATAATGTATGCAATTATGCATGAATTACAAAGGATTATGGGCCAGCACAACACAAGAGATAGAGTCTATCGTCTTTGAATTGGGCTGTGGGTGGGGCATAAGTTTCTGAACACGGGGTGTGTGTGAGTTTCCAAAATGAAGCATTATACACTATGGTATGTTATAGTCAGGAAATCACTTTTTTTTTATTATAGCAAAACATGGAGAATAAGGGCCTGTTTCAGGCTGGACAGCTAATTCTGCTAAGTAATTAAATGGGGAGCTACAGATTGTGAAAGTTACCTACATCAACAACCTGTGTCTGGGTACAGTTAGGTTGCTTTAACCATGCTGTAGTCACAGGGACATAGGTTCATATCATGTGACCGAAGACAAGTTGTTGCCCCCTCCCACTCCTTCTCTTCTACTGTCTGCTCCTATCAGCTCCACCTAGCCTCCCTCACCACAGCCTAACACTAATTTATTCAGCCTAAACCCTGACCCTCCCAATATTCAGCCTAACCCTTATCCTCCAAACCCTCAGCCTAACCCTGACCTTCCCAATCTTCAGCCTATTCCTGATCCTCCAAATCCTTAACCCAAACCCTGACCCTCCCAAACCGTAAACTAAACCATGACACTCTCAATCCTCATCTCAAACCCTGACCCCCCCAACTTTCGGCCTAACCCTGTCCTTCCCAACTCCCAGTCTAACCCTGACCCTCCCAATCCTCAGCCTAACCTTGACCCTCCCAATCCTTAGCCAAACCCTGACTCTCCCAACTCTCAGCCTATCCCTGGTCCTCCCAATCCTCAACCCAAACCCTAACCCTCCCTATCCTCAGCCTAAACCCTGACCCTCCCAACTTTCAGCCTAACCCTGACCTTCCCAACTCCCAACCTAACCCTGACCTTCCTAATCCTCAGCCTAAACCCTGACCTGCCAAATATTCAGCCTAACTCTTATCCTCCCAACCCTCAACCTAACCCTGACCTTCCCAAGCTTCAGCCTAACCCTGATCTTCCCAACCCTCAGCCTAACCCTGATCCTCCCAACCCTCAGCCTAAACCTGATCCTCCCAACCCTCAGCCTAACCCTGATCCTCCCAACCCTCATCCTAACTCTGACCCTCCCAACCCTCAGCCTAACCCTGATCCTCCCAACCCTCAGCCTAAACCTGATCCTCCCAACCCTCAGCCTAACCCTGATCCTCCCAACCCTCATCCTAAACCTGATCCTCCCAACCCTCAGCCTAACCCTGATCCTCCCAACCCTCAGCCTAACCCTTATCCTCCCAACCCTCAGCCTAAACCTGATCCTCCCAACCCTCAGCCTAACCCTGATCCTCCCAACCCTCAGCCTAACCCTGATCCTCCCAACCCTCAGCCTAAACCTGATCCTCCAAACCCTTAGCCTAACCCTGATCCTCCCAATCCTCAGCCTAAACCTGATCCTCCCAACCCTCAGCCTAACCCTGATCCTCCCAACCCTCAGCCTAACCCTGATCCTCCCAACCCTCAGCCTAACCCTGATCCTCCCAACCCTCAACCTAACCCTGATCCTCCCAACCCTCATCCTAAACCTTATCCTCCCAACCCTCAGCCTAAACCTGATCCTCCCAACCCTCAGCCTAACCCTGATCCTCCCAACCCTCAGCCTAACCCTGATCCTCCCAACCCTCAGCCTAAACCTGATCCTCCCAACCCTCAGCCTAACCCTGATCCTCCCAACCCTCAGCCTAACCCTGATCCTCCCAACCCTCAGCCTAAACCTGATCCTCCCAACCCTCAGCCTAACCCTGATCCTCCCAACCCTCAGCCTAAACCTGATCCTCCCAACCCTCAGCCTAACCCTGATCCTCCCAACCCTCAGCCTAACCCTGATCCTCCCAACCCTCAGCCTAACCCTGATCCTCCCAACCCTCAGCCTAACCCTGATCCTCCCAACCCTCAGCCTAACCCTGATCCTCCCAACCCTCAGCCTAACCCTGATCCTCCCAACCCTCAGCCTAACCCTGATCCTCCCAACCCTCAGCCTAACTCTGATCCTCCCAACCCTCAGCCTAACCCTGATCCTCCCAACCCTCAACCTAACCCTGATCCTCCCAACCCTCATCCTAAACCTTATCCTCCCAACCCTCAGCCTAAACCTGATCCTCCCAACCCTCAGCCTAAACCTGATCCTCCCAACCCTCAGCCTAAACCTGATCCTCCCAACCCTCAGCCTAACCCTGATCCTCCCAACCCTCAGCCTAAACCTGATCCTCCCAACCCTCAGCCTAACCCTGATCCTCCCAACCCTCAGCCTAACCCTGATCCTCCCAACCCTCAGCCTAACCCTGATCCTCCCAACCCTCAGCCTAAACCTGATCCTCCCAACCCTCAGCCTAACCCTGATCCTCCCAACCCTCAGCCTAACCCTGATCCTCCCAACCCTCAGCCTAACCCTGATCCTCCCAACCCTCATCCTAAACCTGATCCTCCCAACCCTCAGCCTAACCCTGATCCTCCCAACCCTCAGCCTAAACCTGATCCTCCCAACCCTCAGCCTAAACCTGATCCTCCCAACCCTCAGCCTAACCCTGATCCTCCCAACCCTCATCCTAACTCTTATATTGACATTATGAGAATGTAGCGCTATTAAACTGCCCTGTGTCTATGCTGTTGCTATCTCACTATTTTTCGGCCAGCCCACTCTATGTAGCCATTGGCCTGCTGTGAAGTGGTCATTGGAAAATGTACTTTAAATTACTTTTAATGATTTTAATGTAATATTAATAATAGACATACAAAAGAAAAGCTGAAAAATATATGATTTTACTTATTGTTAAGGAACTCCAGAGCCAAAACCAAAACACAAAAATGGTTTTAGAACCAAAACCAAAGCATGGGTGTTCGCACACACCTCTAAGCTACAGTACAGTAAAGGTGTGCACGTTAGACATGCCTCTATGTTGCAGGTATATTTAGGCATCTTACAGTATATTGCAAGTCACATGTTCAAGATGATTAATTTTTATTTTAGTGCTAATTGTTTTTCTTTTCAGTTGCAGCTGTAGTGTGCGTACACACTGGGCGATATAGAGTACGATCCAGCCGATATCGTCTGATTCAGAATGATATAATCTAGTATGTACAGACAATATATCGCATGATGCGCACTTCCGTGGGTCGTCTGCGATGTCACCTGTCGGACAGGCATGCAGGTCCGACGGGCAATATCACAGACGAGGATCCCTGTTGCACTGTTGTTCCTGACATCAGCAAGTGTATATGTTCTTGCCGATGTCGTTTGCGATGTCGTCTTAGTGTGTACACACCCTATGGGGGTAATTCCAAGTTGATCGCAGCAGGATTTTAGTTAGCAATTGGGCAAAACCATGTGCACTGCAGGGGAGGCAGATATAACATTTGCAGAGAGAGTTAGATTTGGGTGGGTTATTTTGTTTCTCTGCAGGGTAAATACTGGCTGCTTTATTTTGACACTGCAAATTAGATTGCAGATTGAACTCACCCCACCCAAATCTAACCTTCTCTGCACATGTTATATCTGCCTCCCCTGCAGTGCACATGGTTTTGCCCAATTGCTAACTAAAATCCTGCTGCGATCAACTTGGAATTACCCCCTATGTGCAGGGGTCAGGCAGGACACTGGGACACTGGGAGGTTCTTGAAAGAAGCTCAGCTAGTCCTAAATTTCCATTATTTGGTAACATAACGGCTGTAATGACACAATCCTCTACTGAACTCTACCCATACAACGGTGACGTTATATATAGAATATATACTAATTGTTACTAAATACTTACAGGTGAGTCCGTGAGATATTTCATTCTTCCTTGGTCTGAATTATTCACCATTAATAAAAAACTACTTTACATATGTTAGGAGGAAATAGGACTATATATCACACGGCTGATTCATTATTATATACTTGGATGATTCAACCCGGCAGGATGATAGATCGGGAAATTGTATTTTTCCTAACACAAGGATGAAATCCATCCCTACATTCACAATGCTGTTATTAAAGGGTTACTGTGCTGGAATATTTTCTATGTGTAGCAGTTTATTTCATCACAGGGATTTTCTGTTTAAGTTCCTGTTTGTTACAAGCAAACCAATGCTCCACCATCCACCATTACACCTGACGACTTGTGGACCCAGGAGTCACATGACACCTCCTAAATGTTAATAATTGCAAATAGAAAAAAGTGTTTTTGTTAACAAAATTACACATAGCCATATGGGAAATGGGATGCAGTCCCTAAGATGACATTTGCGATGTGAGCAATCATAATGTTGATACTATAATGTCAGCAGTTATGATGTCGACATTGTTGAAATGTCGACATAGCAGTGTCGTGCCGTGAGGTGAGGCAGAATGTTTCCTGCCGTTTAAACCAGAGGTTTGACTATATAAGTATATAACCAATACAAAGAATCTTCTATATATTAACCCAGAGTGACTGCGTGTATAACGCTGGGCGGAGTCATACAGTCACAGATCTGGGTGGCTGTATGCAGTCCCCTCCCTCGGTCCGCCCATCCCCGCCCAGTCCCTTCTCCATCTCTGCCCAGTCCCCTCTCTCCCTCCTCCCCACACAGTCCCCGCACCGTGCGTGGTGACACTAGAGCCGGTGACTGGGCAGCATGGAGGAGAATGCCAATGTGCTGGAACGGCACTGACAACCTCACCCAACCGCGGCACCCACCCCTCCCGCTCCAGCACACCCCAACCATGGAACCCCGCCCCTCCCCCATCCGCAGCACCCTCCACACCCCCACACACACCCGCCTAACCCGCCCCTCCCCACGGCACCCGCACTGCCCCCCCCCCACGCGCAGTACCCCCGCATCCACCACTCCCTCCCCCGCCCCTCCCCCACACGTGGCACCTCCAGGGCCGGCTACAGAAATCTTGGGGCCCCATACACTGACATCTCAGGGGGCCCCCACCCCTTCAACTCCCCCCCTTGATAGAAATGATTTTTATATATATATATATAATCACAGAAAGAAGGCGGCACTCAGAGTCTCGAGAACGTGGTGAAAAACCGACCCGTGTTTTTCACCAAGTTCTCGAGACTCTGAGTGCCGCCTTCTTTCTGTGATTGTATTAGGAGTATCACTCCTTGAGGAGGGCACCCGAGCAAATTCCCAGGTGGAGTGAGAGTGCCGGACTGCAGCGAGGAGTATATATATATATATATATATATATATATATATATATATATATATATATATATATATATATATATATATATATATATATATATATATATATATATATATATATATATATATAAAACCTACGTTTCGGGACTGTACCAGTCGCCAGGGATAGGAAACAATGAGACAAAGTATAATTTATAGATTTATAGATACAAATACATAGCCATAATTACCTGATACAGTGCAGCTGGGATCTCCCGCCGTCAGACATTCACTGAGACATGCAGGCTGACAACCCCGTCGGACTTCCAGTGGTGTCATCAGGTCACGCCATCCAGCGGCGTCTGTCCTGAAACATAAGAGGAATAAATGCACTTTTATGAGTGACTCCACTCCGTATTAAACCCCCAACCTCCTGCATGTAAATAAATAAATATTACATATTATATACATCCCCTGACCCTCCATGCGTACCCCCCCCCCCCCCCCCGTGGGGTACGCATGGAGGCTGGCTACAGGGAGCACACTATGGGAAGGGGGTATGGAGGCTGGCTACAGGGAGCACACTATGGGGAGGGGGTATGGAGGCTTGCTACAGGGAGCACACTATGGGGAGCGGGTATGGAGGCTGGCTACAGGGAGCACACTATGGCACTATGGGGAGGGGGTATGGAGGCTGGCTACAGGGGAGCACAGTATGGGGAGGGGGTATGGAGGCTGGCTACAGGGAGCACACTATGGGGAGCGGGTATGGAGGCTGGCTATAGGGGAGCACACTATGGGGAGGGGGTATGGAGGCTGGCTACAGGGAGCACACTATGGGGAGCGGGTATGGAGGCTGGCTACAGGGGAGCACACTATGGGGAGGGGGTATGGAGGCTGGCTACAGGGAGCACACTATGGGGAGCGGGTATGGAGGCTGGCTACAGGGGAGCACACTATGGGGAGGGGGTATGGAGGCTGGCTACAGGGGAGAACACTATGGGGAGGGGGGTATAGAGGCTGGCTACAGGGAGCACACTATGAGGAGCGGGTATGGAGGCTGACTACAGGGAGCACACTATGGGGAGCGGGTATGGAGGCTGGCTACAGGGGAGCACACTATGGGGAGGGGGTATGGAGGCTTGCTACAGGGAGCACACTATGGGGAGCGGGTATGGAGGCTGGCTACAGAGAGCACACTATGGGGAGCGGATATGGAGGCTGGCTACAGGGGAGCACATTATGGAGAGCGGGTGTGGAGGCTGGCTACAGGGGAGCACACTATGGGGAGGGGGTATGGAGGCTGGCTACAGGGAGCACACTATGGGGAGCGGGTATGGAGGCTGGCTACAGGGGATCACACTATGGGGAGGGGGTATGGAGGCCTGCTACAGGGGAGAACACTATGGGGAGGGGGGTATAGAGGCTGGCTACAGGGGAGCGTGTATGGAGGCTGGCTACAGGGAGCACACTATGGGGAGCGGATATGGAGGCTGGCTACAGGGGAGCACACTATGGGGAGGGGGTATGGAGGCTGGCTACAGGCAGCACGCTATGGGGAGCGTGTATGGAGGCTGGCTACAGGGGAGCACACTATGGGGAGTGGGTATGGAGGCTGGCTACAGGGGAGCACACTATGGGGAGGGGGTATGGAGGCTGGCTACAGGGAGCACACTATAGGGAGCGGGTATGGAGGCTGGCTACAGGGGAGCACACTATGGGGAGGGGGTATGGAGGCTGGCTACAGGGGAGAACACTATGGGGAGGGGGGTATAGAGGCTGGCTACAGGGAGCACACTATGAGGAGCGGGTATGGAGGCTGACTACAGGGAGCACACTATGGGGAGCGGGTATGGAGGCTGGCTACAGGGGAGCACACTATGGGGAGGGGGTATGGAGGCTTGCTACAGGGAGCACACTATGGGGAGCGGGTATGGAGGCTGGCTACAGAGAGCACACTATGGGGAGCGGATATGGAGGCTGGCTACAGGGGAGCACATTATGGAGAGCGGGTGTGGAGGCTGGCTACAGGGGAGCACACTATGGGGAGGGGGTATGGAGGCTGGCTACAGGGAGCACACTATGGGGAGCGGGTATGGAGGCTGGCTACAGGGGAGCACACTATGGGGAGGGGGTATGGAGGCCTGCTACAGGGAGCACACTATGGGGAGCGGATATGGAGGCTGGCTACAGGGGAGCACACTATGGGGAGCGTGTATGGAGGCTGGCTACAGGGGAGCACACTATGGGGAGTGGGTATGGAGGTTGGCTACAGGGGAGCACACTATGGGAAGCGGGTATGGAGGCTGACTACAGGGGAGCAGACTATGGGGAGGGGGTATAGAGGCTGGCTATAGGGGGGTACACTATGGGGAGGGGGTGTGGAGGCTATGGGGATGGAGGTTTGGGGCCTGGCTACAGGAGTGGTAGGTGGGAGTTAGAATGCATACTGCAAGCTGGGGTCAGGGAGCTGGAGGGAAAATACTATAGCTTACCTGCGGGCTGTGCCTGTGGCTGTCAGGAGTCGGGGTTGAAGGAGGGAAGACTCAGCAGCAACACAACCCATCACCCGGCCAGCCAGGAGGTTTGTAAGCCGAGAAAACCTCATGAAAAGTTTGTGCCTGGGTGGGGGTGGAGCTATACACATGAACTGGAAGTTGCCTGTGGGTGCAATATACTGAGGGGGGATCGCAGGGAGGTCGGCTGTCAATGGCCGCGGGAGTTTCTGACGGCAGCATCAAGAAGGGGGGGTGGCTGCAACTGACTGTGGCATCAAGGTAGGTGGTGTGCAGCTTCTATTAACTGTATTCAAGCAGCTGGGGAGGGGGGTGGAGAGACCAGGCCCAAAGGATTTCGCAGGAGTAGACTAGGCAGGTAGAGAACAGACAGGCAGGGGGCGTGGCCTAATCACGGACCCCCCCCCCTGGCCACGCCCCTTAAACAACAAAAAATCCTTACCATGCAGCCTGCCCTGAAGGCACCATCAGCCGTCCAGGCAAAGAGAACAGAGGACCAGACTAAAACACCCCTGGCTGGGGATCAGCAATTAGGTGCAGGGGAAGTGTTAGACTCAGGCCCCAGAGACGAAGGGACAGCACAGTGGTGAGACTACGGCTGTCTGAGACAGGCTGTCAGTGTGACTGGCAGTGCTGTACCGCTGCACAGCTCCTCGGGGTTGGCGGCAGCAGGGACGGGCTGGTGCAGCGTTATGCGTAGTGACGCTGCAATGCAGGCAACACAGGACCAGATCATACCAAGTGACGGGTAAGGTGGGGGGCATTTTTTATTGCAATTGTCTCTTAATTCATTTGTGTGGGGTCTGGAGCGCACAGCATTCTTAAGTGCTGCGGACTCATGTTTTGTGCCCCTGATGCTTGGGGCCCCCCTGTTCCTCTGGGCCCGGTACGGGTGTCCCCTTTGACCCCCCCTGTCGCCGGGCCTGGGCACCTCCACACGCTGCACCCACCCCTCCCCCACCCGTGGCACTCCCACAGCCCCCCCACCCATGGCCCCCCCACACCGGCAGCACCCTGCCCCCCCACCCCCCCAATTGCGGCTCCACTGCAACTTCCCCCTCCTCCATCAGCCCCGCACCAGCCCCTCCCTCACCCCCACGGCCACCCCCCCAACGTGCCAGGTCGATACGGATCAGTGTGTGGTGTGAAAGCGCCATGTCGGAAATCCAGGGTCGCCTGACCCGGCAATTCAACCCGGGAATAAAGCAGTGTTATACCCGGGGTGAATACCGGGTCAATGGCAGCGTAAACGGGCTCCCGGGTCGCATCCTGTTTACTATAACAGGGAGAGACGGTGCGGATATGATCTCATCTGCCAGCGGCGCCTCTGCCTCTGCACCCGCTGCCGACTCTGCCCCCCGCTGCTATGGCAACCCGCCCAGCATATTATCGGGCCGGGGAAGCCAGCAGCAGCGTCCAATGCCGGATCCCACCCGGTAAGGACCCGTTTCCAATTCCCGGGTGGGATCCGGCATTGGCAGTGTGAAAGGGATATTACATAAACATTCTTGCAGGTAATACTCCATATAATAACAATTATAAAATGGCTGAAGCCTGTGCAGAGGGTAAGGGAGCGTAGCCTCTTGCAATGGTATTTTCTCTCTAACTCCTTGTCTCTCTTTATCCTCTCCCTACCACCCTGCCTCTCCCTATACTTTACCAATCGCACAGTGTTTCTGTATATTCCAGTTTTCTGCACATCTCTGATCAAAAGTCACCAAATTTCCAGCAGTATAAACTGCTGCACCTGTGTATAATGCCCACATTTACTGTATATACTGCCGCACCTGTGTATAATGCCCACATGTATATACTGCCGCACCTGTGTATAATGCCCACATGTATATACTGCTGCACCTGTGTATAATGCCCACATGTATATACTGCCGCACCTGTGTATAATGCCTACATGTATATACTGCTGCACCTGTGTATAATGCCTACATGTATATACTGCTGCACCTGTGTATAATGCCCACATTTACTGTATATACTGCCGCACCTGTGTATAATGCCCACATGTATATACTGCCGCACCTGTGTATAATGCCCACATTTACTGTATATACTGCTGCACCTGTTTATAATGCCCACATTAACTGTATATACTGCCGCACCTGTGTTTAATGCCCACATGTATATACTGCCGCATTTGTATATAATGCCCACATTTACTGTATATACTGCCGCACCTGTGTATAATGCCCACATGTGTATACTGCTGCACCTGTGTATAATACCCACATGTATATACTGCCGCACCTGTGTATAATGCCCACATGTATATACTGCTGCACCTGTGTATAATGCCCACATTTACTGTATATACTGCCGCACCTGTGTATAATGTCCACATGTATATACTGCTGCACCTGCGTATAATACCCACATGTATATACTAATGCACCTGTGTATAATGCCCACATGTATATACTGCCGCACCTGTGTATAATGCCTACATGTATATACTGCTGCACCTGTGTATAATGCCCACACTTACTGTATATACTGCCGCACCTGTGTATAATTCCCACATGTATATACTGCTGCACTTGTGTATAATGCCCACATGTATATCCTTCTGCACCTGTGTATAATGCCCACATGTATATACTGCTGCAGCTGTGTATAACGCCCACATGTATATACTGCCGCATCTGTGTATAATGCCCACATGTATATACTGCCGCACTTGTGTATAATGCCCACATGTATATACTGCTGAACCTGTGTATAATGCCCACATGTATGTACTACCGCACATATGTATAATGTCCACATGCTGCAACTGTGTATAATGCCCACATGTATATGCTGCCGCACTTGTGTATAATGTCCATATGTATATACTGCTGGACCTGTGTATAATGCGCACATGTATATACTGCTGCACTTGTGTATAATGCACACATGTATATACTGCTGCATCTTTGTATAATGCCCACATGTATGTACTGCAGCACTTGTGTATAATGCTTAAATGTATATACTGCCGCAGCTGTGTATAATGCCCACATGTATATACTGCCGCATTTGTATATAATGCCCACATTTACTGTATATACTGCCGCACCTGTGTATAATGCCCACATGTGTATACTGCTGCACCTGTGTATAATACCCACATGTATATACTGCCGCACCTGTGTATAATGCCCACATGTATATACTGCTGCACCTGTGTATAATGCCCACATTTACTGTATATACTGCCGCACCTGTTTATAATGTCCACATGTATATACTGCTGCACCTGTGTATAATACCCACATGTATATACTGATGCAAGGCAGGGGAAAAGAACAGGCGCCATATGGTGTAGTATTTAGGAATAAATGGAGTGATATGTATGTGAATATATTATAAGTACCGGATAGATTCTTGAGATTAAGCCTGTATATCAGATAATTCTTTGTGGCTGTTTCCCCACCAGATGAATTCTTGAGATTAAGCCTGTATATCTCAGATAATTCTTTGTGGCTGTTCCCCACCTAGGAAATAAAGATCATCGCCATATGGTGTAGTAACCTCAGGTATATCTTGGGGTGCCCCCCTTTCTATTTTAAGCGTACCAAATGGAAAATTCAATAAAGCATATAGGATATATATATATCCATATAGAACAAGTCGGTCCAGTGATGTGTGATAGCTGAATCAATCGTCTGCTACTGCCTTGTATATTACCAATAAAGTATTTAATCATTAAAAATAATAATACATAAATACAAAAAATATATAAAACAAATCATAAATCTTAGCTGATTGATATAGGCAGTAGGCAGGTCAGTCTCAATGCGTTTCGCCTCCAGGGCTTCCTCAGGAGAATACATCTTATCAGAAAGTGCACATATTTATACTGCTTTCAGTTTCATTTTCGACTGCACTTCCGGTTTACGTCATTTCCGGAACCGGAAGTGCTTGGTCCGACTTATAAAGGTATGCAAAGCTTCATATATGTCATTTATTTGTTATCCTTATGTTTCATTGGTGGTACAGTGGAATAATCACGGGTGATCTCATGGCTGCAGAGCGCCACGGACACACAATACATGTGCTCCGTGAAACCGGAAGTGTCGCGGCCGCGTCACTTCCGGTTTTAGACTGGAGAGCCCACATGCGTTCCAGCAGTAACATCCTGTTAGTGGTTGGCACAGTGGATGGCGGAAGTAACGCCAGTGTAATAAAAGTCGTTTGGAAGCGGAATGGAAAGTCCATTTTCATCAATATTGCTCCGCAGCATACTTATACATGATAAATTACATAAAATACATAAATAGATAAATAAGAGATACAGAAGTGCTAGGTTAATATATATATATAGGAATACACCAAAAAATATATATATAAAAAATATAAATAAAAAATATAAAAATATGAAAATATATATAGGTAAAAAATCCATATACATATATAAACAATTAAAACATATAGATATGCCAAGTATATTTCTTATGGGATGTAGAATAAAAACCGTGATCTGTCATGATAAAAAAGGTGGATAAATATATAAATATATAAATATATAAATATATAAATGATTGATTAAATAGATAACTACTATCAGGGAAGGTCAAGCTCATTAATTTTGGGAAATACAAAGGGAGCTATTTCTCGACGAGCTCATGGTCACATATAGGAGGCTTCAGTGTGTCTCATAGGAAGGGGGCAATCTCGTAGCCTTCATTGTGGCCGCGAGGTTGGAGGGTATTTAAGGTAAAAATCCAATACATTTCCCTCTGGGATAGCTTTTTTAGGAGATCCCCTCCTCTAGGTCCTAATGTGACATGTTCGATGGCTCTAAAAGTGAATGTATCCAGGCAGGAGTTGTGGGATTCAGTAAAATGTCTGGAGAGTGGATGACTTTCAATTTTGTTTTTGATATTACGTACATGTTCTTGGATTCGAAGTTTGAGAAGTCTTTTAGTCTTTCCCACATATTTGCGATGGCATCCACACTCTATCACGTATATAACTGAAGACGTGTTGCAATTAACAAAGTCCTTCATATTAAATTCTTTAGTTTGGTCAGAATTAAAAAAGGATCGCCTATTCGGATGGACGAATTTACACATAATGCAGTGTCCGCATTTATACATGCCCTTACATCTGGGAAGACTCGTAGTTGTAGTCCCCTTGCTTCTAATCATGCTTGGAGCCAGAATTTCCTTAAGATTCTGTGATTTTCTGAATAGGACTTGTGGGCGTTCAGGTAGGATTTCTCTCCGCACAGGATCCAATTTTAGAACATGCCAGTGTTTTGAAAAAGACTTTCTAATTCGGTTCTCTTCACAACTGTATTGTGTGATGAATGGTACTGCGTGGTTCCTGGTTGCTTCTTTCTTTTTTGGATGAATGAGGGTTTTTCTGTCCAGTGCTTCGCCCCGATCTATTGCCTCTTTAATAATCTTTTCCGGATAGCCCCTTTCTCTATATACTGATGCACCTGTGTATAATGCCCACATGTATATACTGCAGCACCTGTGTATAATGCCTACATGTATATACTGCTGCACCTGTGTATAATGCCCACACTTACTGTATATACTGCCGCACCTGTGTTTAATTCCCACATGTATATACTGCTGCACTTGTGTATAATGCCCACATGTATATCCTTCTGCACCTGTGTATAATGCCCACATGTATATACTGCTGCACCTGTGTATAATGCCCACATATACTGTATATACTGCCGCACCTGTGTATAATGCCCACATGTATATACTGCTGCACTTGTGTATAATGCCTACATGTATATACTGCTGCACCTGTGTATAATGCCTACATGTATATACTGCTGCACCTGTGTATAATGCCCACATGTATATACTGCCGCACCTGTGTATAATGCCCACATTTACTGTATATACTTCCGCACCTGTGTATAATGTCCACATGTATATACTGCTGCACCTGTGTATAATACCCACATGTATATACTGATGCACCTGTGTATAATGCCCACATGTATATACTGCCGCACCTGTGCATAATGCCTACATGTATATACTGCTGCACCATTGTATAATGCCCACACGTACTGTATATACTGCCGCACCTGTGTATAATTCCCACATGTATATACTGTTGCACTTGTGTATAACGCCCACATGTATATCCTTCTGCACCTGTGTATAATGCCCACATGTATATACTGCTGCAGCTGTGTATAACGCCCACATGTATATACTGCCGCATCTGTGTATAATGCCCACATGTATATACTGCCGCACTTGTGTATAATGCCCACATGTATATACTGCTGAACCTGTGTATAATGCCCACATGTATGTACTACCGCACATATGTATAATGTCCACATGCTGCAACTGTGTATAATGCCCACATGTATATGCTGCCGCACTTGTGTATAATGTCCATATGTATATACTGCTGGACCTGTGTATATGCGCACATGTATATACTGCTGCACTTGTGTATAATGCACACATGTATATACTGCTGCATCTGTGTATAATGCCCACATGTATGTACTGCAGCACTTGTGTATAATGCTTAAATGTATATACTGCCGCAGCTGTATATACCTGGGGGAGCATATGCGGCACAGGGGGAGGGGGGCATATGTGGCACTGAGGGGGCATATACGGCACTGGGGGGGTGTATGTGTACCTGGCACATGGGGGTGGGGGGCTATATTTGGCACTGGGGGCACGTGAGTACCTGGCACTGTGGGGGAATATCTGGCACTGGGGGCATATATGGCACTAGGGGGGGGGGGTATATGTGTACCTGGCACATGGGTGGGGCTATATTTGGCACTGGGGGCATGTCAGTACCTGGCACTGTGGGGGAATATCTGGCACTGGGGGCATATGTGGCACTGGGGGGTATATGTGTACCTGGCACATGGGGGGGGGCTATATTTGGCACTGGGGGCATGTGTGTACCTGGCACCGTGGGGGAATATCTGGCACTGGGGACATATGTGGCTCTCTGCGCACAGCCCTAGCAACAAGCACTACCCCCTAGCAACGAGCATGACACCCAGTGCATGACACACCTGGCAACGAGCATGACACCCTGAGCATGAAAACCCCTGGCACCGTGCATGAAACCAAGAGCATGAAACCCCTGGCAACGAGCAGGTAATTTAAAAGTAATTAGAAGCCTTACTGTAGGACTTAATGTGTAATGGGCATTACGATGTGTGGCATAATGTATCATGGACATTGCGGTGTGTGTCATAATGTGTCACAGGCATTACGGTGTGTGGCATACTATATCACGGGCATTGTGGTATAATGTCTCAGGGGCATTGCAGTGTGTGGCATAATGTATAACTGGGCATTGCGGTGTGTGGCATAGGGTATAACGGGCATTGCGGTATGTGTCACAGGCATTACGGTGTATGGTATACTATATCACGGGCATTGTGATATGTGGTATAATGTCTCAGGGTCATTGCAGTGTGTGGCATAATGTATCACGGACATTGCGGTGTGTGTCACAATGTGTCAGGCATTACGGTGTGTTGTATACTATATCACGGGCATTGTGGTATGTGGTATAATGTCTCAGGGTCATTGCAGTGTGTGTTATAATGTGTCACAGGCATTGTATGTGCTATAATGTATCAGGGGCATCGCAGTGTGTGGCATAATGTATCACGGACATTGCGGTGTGTGTCATAATGTGTCACAGACATTGTATGTGCTATAATGTATCAGGGGCATTGCAGGGTGTAGCATAATGTATAACGGGCATTGCGATTCCTGTCATAATGTGTCACAGGCATTACGGTGTGTGGCATAATGTGTCGGGGGCATTACGGTGTGTGCATATTGTGTCATGTGCATTATTGTGTGTGCATATTGTGTCATGTGCATTATTGTGTGTGGCATAATGTCTTAGGGCCATTGCAGTATGTGGCATAATGTATACTGGGCATTACTATAAGGAGGAAAAATGACAAATAATGTAAGGGGCATGAATCAGGATTATTTTTCTTTCCTGTGGTGGCTAACGTCTGGGCGTGCAGGTTGCAAAACTGGGGTATAAGTTAGTCTTTTCCAGCAATGCCACGCCCCTTTATGCGAAGCCATGCCCCTTTTTTGCGGCACACGCATGTTTGTCTTTTTAATAGTGCCAATTATGGGGGATGGGGGATGGGGGGGCGCCGAAGAATTTTTTGGCTTGGGGGAGAAAAATTTCTAGTTACGCCACTGAGCGGAGGGATAGGGTTTGTCTGCGGGAGAGGAGGGTTTGAGTTAGGCTATGAGACTGGAGGGTTAGGCAGTAGAGGGAGGGTTAGGCACTAGGGGAGGGATAGACACTAGGGGGAGAGTTAGGGTATAAGGCGGGAATGTTAGGGTTACGCTGTGGGAGCAGAGGGTTGGTTAGTCTATGTGACAGGAGGGATAGGATTAGGCAGTAGGGGGAACATTTCATCAATGTTGTTGTGATTAAGGTTCAAACATGTTCTTCTTTTAAGAGTAATTAAACCAAAATAAACTTAAAACGTGTTGTGGTCAATAGGTGATAGTAGACATGAAACTGAGCAGCGGCCTCAGGCCTCAGCAAGTTTGATGGGGGTCACTGTTTTGTGTAACCCAAGTGGGGGCGCTATCTCTGTTATGGCCTCGGACAGCAGAATGGCACTTCTGCGTTCCCGATATATATATATATACATAATATCTCATAAAGCACCCCCATAGGCCAATGATTTACCAGCCAGTTACGGTAGAATCTATGGAAACTCTCCCCCCAATAATCCAGTAGTATATAACAATCTTCCCAGCTCCGGCTTTGTTCTTTGCCATATTCTGTGTTGTGGCATGCCAGCCTTCTGACATTGCACTGAATGTCGCCCACACACTTCCACTGACAATATAGGTAGGGCAGGAACACACACTCCTCGCAGTGGGACACAGACAGTTGAAAGGAATAAGGTGCAGATCTCTGTGAGAAGCTCTGCAGCCAATCCATGGCTGTAACTTGGAGGAACAACATGATTAGTTTAAAAGGAAAATATCCAGTGATGCAGGAGAAAGGTAATAAGCAGAAGGCGAGGTCCCACGTGATGTTATTTTCCGCAGACAGGTCTGTTTACAGCTGTAGATAAGCTGAAAGTACGGGGAAAATGGAAGCATTGTTATAGCTTAATATAAAGTATGAACTCTATAACAATACAGGGGGGTAATTCAGACCTGATCGCTAGGCAGTGATTTTTGCAGCCCTAAGATCAGATAGTCGCCGACTACAGGGGGAGTGTATTTTTGCTGTGCAAGAGTGCGAACGCATGTGTAGCAGAGCTGTAGAAACTGATATTGTGCAGTCTCTGCGCAGCCCAGGACTTACTCAGCCGCTGCGATCACATCAGCCTGTCCGGGACCGGATTTGACGTCAGACTCCCTGCAAACGCTTGGACACGCCTGCGTTTTTTCAAACACTCCCTGAAAACAGTCAGTTGCCACCCACAAACGCCCTCTTCCTGTCAATCTCCTTGCAATCAGGGCCGGATCTAGGGGGTGGGGGGGGGGTGAAGGGGGGGGGGGGGGGGGGCGCCCCCCCTACACAGTCATAGCCACGCCCACTTTTGAGCAGAAGAGAGCTCTTCGGCGAGAGCCTGAGGCAGAATGATGTGCTGCAGCTTATACCACAGCAGCACAGAGGAGCCAGGAGAGCAAGGGTTACAGAGCATTTGCCCCTCACTTGCTGGTGTGTGGGTACTAGGGCTAATAAATACAATTACCCCAAAGCACAGTCACATGTACATAGAACAATCACAAAGCTCCAGGGCCGTCTTTTCGTATGGGCTCAATGGGATCTTGCCCAAGGGCCCCAGGAGTCTAAAGGCCCTAGGCTGATAGCTGAGGGTCCCCTCTTTCCAGGGGTACCAGATTTTTGAAAATCGGCCCTGGGGAACCAGAGATATCTGACTTTGAAGCAGTGGTCCCCATCCAAGACTGTTCATTGCTCTTCCCCGCCAGATATGTCGGGTTCTGTCTGACTTAGAGTTTTTTTTGAGGGTATTCTCCAAAAGATGGGACTCTCCCCTTTCAGTGGACACTGACAGCTTGTTTCTACTATGCCCAGAACCAGAGATATAAGCCTTCAAGCAGCTGGTCCATGCTCCAGCTCCACACATCTGGTTTGCAGTTGCCAGTGGATTGCTCTGGCTCCTGAACTCTGATCCCCAAGTCCCCAGAACCTCTTGAAAGGTGGGACTCTCTAATTTTTTATCGCATTCAAAGCTAAGAAATCTATTTCCAGGAACTGGAGATATCTGCAGTCAACTCTTACTGGAACTTGATGAATATTAAGTCCACTCCACTATCCACCCCTCCCCTGCGTATTACACCCCCCCTACCATCCTAGAAGTCATGTACCAGGGCCCCTTCATTCATCCCAATGCCCCCTTCTACAGTTTAGTGTTCTCCCACCATCTGTGCAGTAAAGGAGTAATTAGCAGAAAGTACTGCTCCAGGTCCTACATGCTGAGTGGCATATAGAACACCCCCTACCGCCCATGGTACATCAATGCTGCTGCTGATAGCACCCTCCACCCCTACCACTGGAGGATGGGTAGGAGGCCCAGTGCGTTGCTGTGCCCAGGGGCCTACACTGCTGTTAAGACGGCCCTGCAAAGCTCTATCTCAGTCTCACTCAAAAAGTTCAGTCAGAATTGAGAGAGGAGGAGTTAGTATTGCAGATGGGAGGAGTTGGGACTGTAGAGGGAGGAGTCAAGATTAAACAGTAAACCGCCCCCCCTAAAGAAAAGTCTAGATCCGTCCCTGCTTGCAATCACCCGTGCGAATGGATCCTTCGCACAAACCCATCGCTGAGTAGTGATCCGCTTTGTAGCCGTGCAACGTGCCTGCGCATTGTGGTGCATGCGCAGTTTGTGTCTGATCGCCCGCTGTACAAAAACGCACAGCAGTGATCAGGTCTGAATCGGCCCTACAGTGTCCTATGCTTAGATGTGAGTTTGTACTAGGGAAGGGAATAAAATGATGGAACCATCAATGGTTTGGTTCGGATGTTCGGAACACGGTCAATTTACCTACAATCAAAATCCCGACGGTCAAAATACTGACAACCATTGACAGATGGTCAAAATACCGACAAGGTCAAAATGACGACACGGTCAAAATACCGACCGTTAAAATTAGAGATGAGCGGGTCCCGTTCCTCGAGATCCGAACCCCCCCGAACTTCACGTGGTTTACATGGGTCCGAACCAGCCTCGGATCTTCCCGCCTTGCTCGGTTAACACGAACGCGCCCGAACGTTATCATCCCGCTGTCGTAATCTTGCGAGATTCGTATTGCATATAAAGAGCCACGCGTTGCCGCCATTTTCACTCGTGCATTGGAGATGATAGCGAGAAGACGTGGCTGTGTTCTCTCAGTTTCTGTGTACAGTGTGCTGCAAATATCTGTGCTCAGTGTGCTGCAAATATCTGTGCTCAGTGTGCTGCAAATATCTACATTCTCTGCCTGAAAACGCTCCATATCTGTGCTGCATTGTAGTTGTGCGCAGTATATAGTAGGAGAACAGTGCAGAATTTTGCTGACCACCAGTGTATATATATATATATATATATATATATATAGCAGTACGGTACAGTAGTCCATTGCTCTACCTCTGTGTTGTCAAGTATACTATCCATATCTGTGCTGCATTGTAGTTGTGCGCAGTATATAGTAGGAGGACAGTGCAGAATTTTGCTGACCACCAGTATATATATATATAGCAGTACGGTACAGTAGTCCATTGCTCTACCTCTGTGTCGTCAAGTATACTATCCATATCTGTGCTGCATTGTAGTTGTGCGCAGTATATAGTAGAAGGACAGTGCAGAATTTTGCTGACCACCAGTATATATATATATATATATATATATATATATAGCAGTACGGTACAGTAGGCCATTGCTATTGATATATTACTGGCATATAATTCCACACATTAAAAGATGGAGAACAAAAATGTGGAGGGTAAAATAGGGAAAAATCAAGATCCACTTCCACCTCATGCTGAAGCTGCTGCCACTAGTCATGGCCGAGACGATGAAATGCCATCAACGTCGTCTGCCAAGGCCGATGCCCAATGTCATAGTAGAGAGCATGTAAAATCCAAAAAACAAAAGTTCAGTAAAATTACCCAAAAATCAAAATTAAAAGCATCTGAGGAGAAGCGTAAACTTGCCAATATGCCATTTACGACATGGAGTGGCAAGGAACGGCTGAGGCCCTGGCCTATGTTCATGGCTAATGGTTCAGCTTCACATGAGGATGGAAGCACTCATCCTCCCGCTAGAAAAATGAAAAGACTTAAGCTGGCAAAAGCACAGCAAAGAACTGTGCATTCTTCTAAATCACAAATCCCCAAGGAGAGTCCAATTGTGTCGGTTGCGATGCCTGACCTTCCCAACACTGGACGGGGAGAGGTGGCGCCTTCCACCATTTGCACGCCCCCTGCAAGTGCTGGAAGGAGCACCCGCAGTCCAGTTCCTGATAGTCAAATTGAAGATGTCACTGTTGAAGTACACTAGGATGAGGATATGGGTGTTGCTGGCGCTGAGGAGGAAATTGACAAGGAGGATTCTGATAGTGAGGTGGTTTGTTTAAGTCAGGCACCCGGGGAGACACCTGTTGTCCGTGGGACGAATATGGCCATTGACATGCCTGGTCAAATTACCAAAAAAATCACCTCTTCGGTGTGGAATTATTTTAACAGAAATGCGGACAACAGGTGTCAAGCCGTGTGTTGCCTTTGTCAAGCTGTAATAAGTAGGGGTAAGGACGTTAACCACCTAGGAACATCCTCCCTTATACGTCTCCTGGAGCGCATTCATCAGAAGTCATTGACAAGTTCGAAAACTTTGGGTGGCAGCGGAAGCAGTCCACTGACAACTAAATCCCTTCCTCTTGTAACCATGCTCCTGCAAACTACACCACCAACTCCCTCAGTGTCAATTTCCTCCTTACCCAGGAAAGCCAATAGTCCTGCAGGCCATGTCACTGGCAAGTCTGACGAGTCCTCTCCTGCCTGGGATTCCTCCGATGCATCCTTGAGTGTAACGCCTACTGCTGCTGGCGCTGCTGTTGTTGCTGCTGGGAGTCGATCGCCATCCCAGAGGGGAAGTCGGAAGACCACTTGTACTACTTCCAGTAAGCAATTGACTGTCCAACAGTCCTTTGCGAGGAAGATGAAATATCACAGTAGTCATCCTGCTGCAAAGCGGATAACTCAGGTCTTGGCAGCTGCGGTGGTGTTAAACGTGTGTCCAGTATCCACCGTTAATTCACAGGGAATTAGATAATTGCTTGAGGTACTGTGTCCCTGGTACCAAATACCATCTAGGTTCCATTTCTCTAGGCAGGCGATACCGAGAATGTACACAGACGTCAGAAAAAGAGTCACCAGTGTCCTAAAAAATGCGGTTGTACCCAATGTCCACTTAACCACGGACATGTGGACAAGAGGAGCAGGGCAGACTCAGGACTATATGACTGTGACAGCCCACTGGGTAGATGTATTGCCTCCCGCAGCAAGAACAGCAGCGGCGGCACCAGTAGCAGCATCTCGCAAACGCCAACTCGTTCCTAGGCAGGCTACGCTTTGTATCACCGCATTCCATAAGAGGCACACAGCTGACAACCTCTTACGGAAACTGAGGAACATCATCGCAGAATGGCTTACCCCAATTGGACTCTCCTGGGGATTTGTGACATCGGACAATGCCACCAATATTGTGCGTGCATTACATGTGGGCAAATTCCAGCACGTCCCATGTTTTCACATACATTGAATTTGGTGGTGCAGATTTTTTTTTTAAAATGACAGGGGCGTGCAAGAGATGCTGTCGGTGGCCCGAAGAATTGAGGGCCACTTTCGGCATTCAGCCACCACTTGCCGAAGACTGGAGCACCAGCAAACACTCCTGAACCTGCCCCGCAATCAGCTGAAGCAAGAGGTGGTAACGAGGTGGAATTCAACCCTTTATATGCTTCAGAGGATGGAGGAGAAGCAAAAGGCCATTCAAGCCTATACATCTACCTACGATATAGGCAAAGGAGGGGGAATGCACCTGACTCAAGCGCAGTGGAGAATGATTTCAATGTTGTGCAATGTTCTGCAACCCTTTGAACTTGCCACACGTGAAGTCAGTTCAGACACTGCCAGCCTGAGTCAGGTCATTCCCTTCATCAGGCTTTTGCAGAAGAAGCTGGAGAGATTGAAGGAGGAGCTAAAACGGAGCAATTCCGCTAGGCATGTGGGACTGGTGGATGGAGCCCTTAATTCGCTTAACCAGGATTTACGGGTAGTCAATCTGTTGAAATCAGAGCACTACATTTTGGCCACCGTGCTCGATCCTAGGTTTAAAGCCTACGTTGTATCTCTCTTTCCGGCAGACACAAGTCTGCAGATGTTCAAAGACCTGAAGGTGAGACACTTGTCAAGTCAAGCGGAACGTGACCCGCCAACAGCTTCTCCTTCACATTCTCCCGCAACTGGGGCTGCGAGGAAAAGGCTAAGAATTCCGAGCCCACCCGCTGGCGGTAATGCAGGGCAGTCTGGAGCGAGTGCTGACATCTGGTCCTGACTGAAGGACCTGCCAACGATTACTGACATGTCGTCTACTGTCACTGCATATGATTCTGTCACCATTGAAAGAATGGTGGAGGATTATATGTGTGACCGCATCCAAGTAGGCACGTCAGACAGTCCGTACGTATAATGGCAGGAAAAAGAGGCAATTTGGAGGCCCTGCACAAACTGGCTTTATTTTACCTAAGTTGCCCCCCCTCCATTGTGTACTCCGAAAGAGTGTTTAGTGCAGCCGGTCACCTTGTCAGCGATCGGTGTACAAGGTTACTTCCACAAAATGTGGAGTTGATGATGTTCATCAAAATTAATTATAATCAATTCCTCCATGGAGACATTCACCAGCAATTGCCTCCAGAAAGTACACAGGGACCTGAGATGGTGGATTCCAGTGGGGACGAATTAATACTCTGTGAGAAGGGAGATGTACACAGTGAAAAGAGTGATGAATCGGAGGATGAGGAGGAGGTGGACATCTTGCCTCTGTAGAGCCAGTTTGTGCAAGGAGAGATTGATTGCTTCTTTTTTGGTGGGGGCCCAAACCAACCAGTCATTTCAGCCACAGTCGTGTGGCAGACCCTGTCGTTGAAATGATGGGTTTGTTAAAGTGTGCATGTCCTGTTTATACAACATAAGGGTGGGTGGGAGGGCCCAAGGACAATTCCATCTTGCACCTATTTTTTATTTATTTATCTTTGCATCATGTGATGTTTGGGACTAATTTTTCTAAGTGCCATCCTGTTTGACACTGCAGTGCCACTCCTAGATGGGCCAGGTGTTTGTGCCGGCCATTTGGGTCGATTAGCTTAGTCATCCAGTGACCTTGGTGCAAATTTTAGGACTAAGAATAATATTGTGAGGTGTTCAGAATAGACTGGAAATGAGTGGAGATTGTGGTTATTGAGGTTAATAATACTATGGGATCAAAATTACCCCCAAATACTATGATTTAAGCTGTTTTTGAGTTTTTTTTGTAAAAAAAACCCCGAATCCAAAACACACCCGAATCCGACAAAAAATTTTCAGGGAGGTTTTGCCAAAACGCGTCCGAATCCAAAACACGGCCGCGGAACCGAATCCAAAACCAAAACGCAAAACCCGAAAAATTTCCGGTGCACATCTCTAGTTAAAATGTCGACATGTCAAAAAAATCAACATGAATTTTTCATTGAAACTGACTTGTTCATACTTTACAATCCCAGTGGACCTGGGTGGGGAATATAATAATGTATCGAGCGCAGCGAGGCACCGTGCCTGAAGCATGGCGAGCGCAGCGATCCATGCGAGGGGACACGGCACAGGTGTATGGTATCCATGTCGACCTATGTCGATTTAAAAACTTCAGTTGATAGAAGATAGAGTTGATAGAAGATAAACAGCAGATACAGTTGATAGAAGATAAACAGCAGTCAATATGATAAGATATCAATCTCTCCTGGGCTAAATACTGTACAGCCATACAGCACTGTGATGCTCCAATAACACATGGACAGTCTGATCACTCTGACCTTTAAGTCTGGTGTCTCAGACATTTGATGTTATTGTGTTTAATTAGTCATGCACAATAGCACAGGCTTGTGATGTTATTGTGGGTGATGAGTCATGCACAATAACAGTTAAGAGGCAGCTTGTCACTAATTTAATTTCTTTCTGGCTCCTGAATACTTGTCTGCTCCGGGGACTCCTGTGATTTTGGGGAGTCTCACGCACTAGGGTAGGTCACCCTTATTTATCCCGCCAACTGTCTAGTAATACGGGTCGGATGAGAATGAGAAGCACCTGGCTCTGCCCCCAAACAGTGATCAGCTACATCTACCCCACTGGTAGCTCTCCCAGCCACACTGCCTGCATTACACGGAGCCATTGTATGTCCATATTGAGCGCCGTACTAGATGGACACTATATATGTCAGTGGCTTCCCAATCCTTCTGTTTTCAAAGTTACTTTGCTTATGTGATGTTGATAACTTTAAGTCATGGGAATGAAGACATGCTTCAGAATGTTGTACTGTTATTACAATGTAAGCAGGACTAACTATGGCTGGGTTCACTTGTAGACCAGGTTAGGGTTCTTTGGTTTGGAAAGAGTCTAAAACTCCAAAAGGTTTCCTGTGTGAGGGATGGAGGTGCAACAGGAGGGGAGCAGTACACCTAATAGGAGAGACACTGACATCCTTGAGTGCCACCTTGTGGCAGTAGTGCCAAGGGTTGCCTACCCTTGGTATAGCAGTGGGTTATAATTAGGGATGTGCACCTGAAATTTTTCGGGTTTTGTGTTTTGGGTTCGGTTCCGTGGCCATGTTTTGGGTTCGAACGCGTTTTGGCAAAACCTCACCGAATTTTTTTTGTCGGATTCGGGTGTGTTTTGGATTCGGGTGTTTTTTTCAAAAAACCCTAAAAAACAGCTTAAATCATAGAATTTGGGGGTCATTTTGATCCCATAGTATTATTAACCTCAATAACCATAATTTCCACTCATTTTCAGTCTATTCTGAACACCTCACACCTCACAATATTATTTTTAGTCCTAAAATTTGCACCGAGGTCGCTGGATGGCTAAGCTAAGCGACCCAAGTGGCCGACACAAACACCTGGCCCATCTAGGAGTGGCACTGCAGTGTCAGGCAGGATGGCCCTTCCAAAAAATACTCCCCAAACAGCACATGACGCAAAGAAAAAAAGAGGCGCAATGAGGTAGCTGTGTGAGTAAGCTAAGCGACCCTAGAGGCCGACACAAACACCTGGCCCATCTAGGAGTGGCACTGCAGTGTCACGCAGGATGGCCCTTCCAAAAAATACTCCCCAAACAGCACATGACGCAAAGAAGAAAAAAAAGAGGCGCAATGAGGTAGCTGTGTGAGTAAGCTAAGCGACCCTAGTGGTCGACACAAACACCTGGCCCATCTAGGAGTGGCACTGCAGTGTCACGCAGGATGGCCCTTCCAAAAAATACTCCCCAAACAGCACATGACGCAAAGAAGAAAAAAAAGAGGCGCAATGAGGTAGCTGTGTGAGTAAACTAAGCGACCCTAGTGGCCGACACAAACACCTGGCCCATCTAGGAGTGGCACTGCAGTGTCACGCAGGATGGCCCTTCCAAAAAATACTCCCCAAACAGCACATGACGCAAAGAAGAAAAAAAAGAGGCGCAATGAGGTAGCTGTGTGAGTAAGCTAAGCGACCCTAGTGGCCGACACAAACACCTGGCCCATCTAGGAGTGTCACTGCAGTGTCACGCAGGATGGCCCTTCCAAAAAATACTCCCCAAACAGCACATGACGCAAAGAAGAAAAAAAAGAGGCGCAATGAGGTAGCTGTGTGAGTAAGCTAAGCGACCCTAGTGGCCGACACAAACACCTGGCCCATCTAGGAGTGGCACTGCAGTGTCAAGCAGGATGGCCCTTCCAAAAAATACTCCCCAAATAGCACATGACGCAAAGAAGAAAAAAAAGAGGCGCAATGAGGTAGCTGTGTGAGTAAGCTAAGCGACCCTAGTGGCCGACACAAACACCTGGCCCATCTAGGAGTGGCACTGCAGTGTCACGCAGGATGGCCCTTCCAAAAAATACTCCCCAAACCCACATGACGCAAAGAAGAAAAAAAAGAGGCGCAATGAGGTAGCTGTGTGAGTAAGCTAAGCGACCCTAGTGGCCGACACAAACACCTGGCCCATCTAGGAGTGGCACTGCAGTGTCAGGCAGGATGGCCCTTCCAAAAAATACTCCCCAAACAGCACATGACGCAAAGAAGAAAAAAAGAAAAAAGAGGTGCAAGATGGAATTGTCCTTGGGCCCTCCCACCCACCTTTATGTTGTATAAACAGGACATGCACACTTTAACTAACCCATCATTTCAGCGACAGGGTCTGCCACACGACTGTGACTGAAATGACTGGTTGGTTTGGGCCCCCACCAAAAAAGAAGCAATCAATCTCTCCTTGCACAAACTGGCTCTACAGAGGCAAGATGTCCACCTCATCATCATCGTCCGATTCATCACCCCTTTCACTGTGTACATCCCCCTCCTCACAGATTATTAATTCGTCCCCACTGGAATCCACCATCTCAGATCCCCGTGTACTTTCTGGAGGCAATTTCTGCTGGTGAATGTCTCTGTGGCCGGAGGGACCCCAGCCACGAGGAGAATGGCCGCCTGCGGCACTGAAGGGGTTAACCCCTAGTGCCCGGCGCCATTCTACAGGACAATGGGCGCTTGGCGCCAGATTTGAAAATGTATTGGGCGCTAGGCGCCGGGTTGTATTAAATGTTTTACATGCTGTATTTTAACTGTGCCGTGGTCCCGGACCCCTCCGGAGACCACAGCAGGGAGGACAGCCCCCGGCGCGCTCAGCAGAGTGTGCACGCCGGGGGAGATGAGGCAGCCGCTGACCGCCGGAGTCCGGGAGCTCCGCTCCCGGCAGCGGTCAGTGTAGCCCCGGGCGCACTGGAGTGTGCGCGCCGGGGAGAAGGGTGAGCGCTGCGGCTGGGAGCTCGGCTCCCGCTGCAGTGCTCTCTGTGAGAGCCGCCGCTGGGGGCCGGGAGCTCTGCTCCCAGCGCCTCAGCCCAGCACAGGTGGCCAGCCGCAGCAGCCGGGACGGACGTCCCGGGCTGCTAGCCGGCGAGGGGGGTGCGCTGCAGCCTGGCTCCCCGCCGGACGCTGCAGCGAGGCCACAAGACAGGCGCCGCTCGTGGGGGACCGGGCTAGCCGGCTCCCTAGCGGCGTGGGCAAATTAGGCTGCCGAGCAGGATGGTAAAGCACTGCGGTCCGGGAGCTACGCTCCCGGCGCCTCAGCGCTGAAACAAGCCAGGGTCACGGCGGCCGGGACAAGTGTCCCGGGCCGCCGGACTTCGGTACAGGGGGGTGCGCCGCTGCGTGCGGCGGGGCCACAAAAGTAGTGCCACACTGGGGGGACAGGGAGAGCCAGCTCCCTGGAACCCCAGAGGCAGGAAAGCAGGATGGGGGAAGCCAGCCCCATACCTCCAGCACTGAGAGGGAGAGCCCTAGCAGCCAGGCTGCAGGGCTAGGGAAGGCACTGTAGTGCCTGAGTATGTAGAGTCTGTGCAGGGCACAGGCTCAGTGTATAGTTACAGGGAAATGTACAGTGTGATTTAAAATGTAATGTATTTAAAGAGAAATTGCACTTACTTGATTGTGTGTCCCAGGAGGGGGGAATCCATGGCTGTGCAGGCTGATGGATTCTCCCAGACCTTTTCCCCAAAAACGGAATGTTTTCCCATCCAGCCTCATAGTTCCAAGGGGTACAGGAAGAGAGAGGAGCAGCTTAGCTGTGAAGCAAGCTGAGTGGTTTCTTGGAGCTCCATGGAGATCAGCCGTAGTGGACCAGAGACCTGGACCGGGGAGCCAGGCTGCCCAGCTCTGGAGCCCAAATCCAGGCTGCAGGCAGTGAGAGGGGTCCCGGGCAGGTTTCTGTAAGTCAGTTTAGGAGGGAAAACCTCCCCCCAGCCAGACTGAACGGCACCGTGGGAGTACCCTGCTCTCCCAGATGGGAGAGACAAAGGAGACCGACCACTCCCCACTGTCCATAGGGAACAATGTTAGGTGTGCATGAGACCAGAGCATGCACAGCTCATGGGTAAACATTGATTGGTTGTGCACCACAGGGCGGGCTTACCCCCTGTGGTAAGGGGTCTTGGAGAGGGATAAAAGAAGGGCAGTTGGCCCATAGGAGTGTATTGTAACATCTTCTTCTGCTGAAAAGATCTTGATTGTATGCTGTTGCCCCTAGCAATAGGGAGGAGCCTTTTTAAAGGTTATTTGAGCAATAAACACCTTTGCCTCAAGAAGACTGCTTCATCTTGTGACCAACAGGGTTAGGCCAAACCTAGCCCCGTTCTCCGGCTGTCCAGGGAAGCACCTGACGTCTCCAAGCTCCGCCTTCCGCCAGCTACCGGTAGAGGCCTAGCAAGTGGCTAGTGGGGATTCGTCGACACCACACAGGTGTGGTAAAGCAGTGCGTCGGCACATACAGAGCAGAACCGTGGTTCCAAACGCCACGGCAGGTTAGGAGTTTGGTGGTGGCAGCGAGAACCCGCCCACAGCGCAGTGGGTGGAGTCAGTAACAGGCGGTTACTGACGGTAAGCGGGAATCCCCTATGTGGTCAGGCCTCGTGCGGCTTGACCTTCCATTCTGTGCGCAGTCAACGGGACGCGGAAGCTGCGAGTGCTTTCGTACGGTATCGTCCTGTCACAGTCTCCATGGAGTAATTGATTATAATTAATTTTAATGAACATCATCTTCTCCACATTTTCTGGAAGTAACTTCGTACGCCGATTGCTGACAAGGTGAGCGGCGGCACTAAACACTCTTTCGGAGTACACACTGGAGGGAGGGCAACTTAGGTAGAATAAAGCCAGTTTGTGCAAGGGCCTCCAAATTGCCTCTTTTCCCTGCCAGTATACGTACGGACTGTCTGACGTGCCTGCTTGGATGCGGTCACTCATATAATCCTCCACCATTCTTTCAATGGTGAGAGAATCATATGTAGTGACAGTAGACGACATGTCAGTAATCGTTGGCAGGTCCTTCAGTCCGGACCAGATGTCAGCATCAGCAGTCGCTCCAGACTGCCCTGCATCACCGCCAGCGGGTGGGCTTGGAATTCGTAGCCTTTTCCTCGCACCCCCAGTTGCGGGAGAATGTGAAGGCGGAGATGTTGACAGGTCGCGTTCCGCTTGACTTGACAATTTTCTCACCAGCAGTTCTTTGAACCCCTGCAGACTTGTGTCTGCCGGAAAGAGAGATCCAACGTAGGTTTTAAATCTAGGATCGAGCACGGTGGCCAAAATGTAGTGCTCTGATTTCAACAGATTGACCACCCGTGAATCCTGGTTAAGCGAATGAAGGGCTCCATCCACAAGTCCCACATGACTAGCGGAATCGCTCCGTTTTAGCTCCTCCTTCAATGCCTCCAGCTTCTTCTGCAAAAGCCTGATGAGGGGAATGACCGGACTCAGGCTGGCAGTGTCTGAACTGACTTCACGTGTGGCAAGTTCAAAGGGCAGCAGAACCTTGCACAACGTTGAAATCATTCTCCACTGCGCTTGAGACAGGTGCATTCCACCTCCTTTGCCTATATCGTGGGCAGATGTATAGGCTTGAATGGCCTTTTGCTGCTCCTCCATCCTCTGAAGCATATAGAGGGTTGAATTCCACCTCGTTACCACCTCTTGCTTCAGATGATGGCAGGGCAGGTTCAGGTTTTTTTGGTGGTGCTCCAGTCTTCTGTACGCGGTGCCTGCACGCCGAAAGTGGCCTGCAATTCTTCTGGCCACCGACAGCATCTCTTGCACGCCCCTGTCGTTTTTTAAATAATTCTGCACCACCAAATTCAAGGTATGTGCAAAACATGGGACGTGCTGAATTTTGGCCAGATGTAATGCACGCACAATATTGCTGGCGTTGTCCGATGCCACAAATCCCCAGGAGAGTCCAATTGGGGTAAGCCATTCTGCGATGATCTTCCTCAGTTGCCGTATGAGGTTTTCAGCTGTGTGCGTATTCTGGAAAGCGGTGATACAAAGCGTAGCCTGCCTAGGAACGAGTTGGCGTTTGCGAGATGCTGCTACTGGTGCCGCCGCTGCTGTTCTTGCAGCGGGAGGCAATACATCTACCCAGTGGGCTGTCACAGTCATGTAGTCCTGAGTCTGCCCTGCTCCACTTGTCCACATGTCCGTGGTTAAGTGGACATTGGCTACAACTGCATTTTTTAGGACACTGTGGAGTCTTTTTCTGACGTCCGTGTACATTCTCTGTATCGCCAGCCTAGAGAAGTGGAACCTAGATGGTATATGGTAACGGGGGCACACTACCTCAAGAAATTGTCTAGTTCCCTGTGAACTATCGGCGGATACCGGATGCACGTCTAACACCAACATAGTTGTCAAGGCCTCAGTTATCCGCTTTGCAACAGGATGACTGCTGTGATATTTCATCTTCCTCGCAAAGGACTGTTGGACAGTCAATTGCTTACTGGAAGTAGTACAAGTGGTCTTCCGACTTCCCCTCTGGGATGACGATCGACTCCCAGCAGCAACAACAGCAGCGCCAGCAGCAGTAGGCGTTACACTCAAGGATGCATCGGAGGAATCCCAGGCAGGAGAGGACTCGTCAGACTTGCCAGTGACATGGCCTGCAGGACTATTGGCTTTCCTGGGTAAGGAGGAAATTGACACTGAGGGAGTTGGTGGTGTGGTTTGCTCGAGCTTGGTTACAAGAGGAAGGGATTTACTGGTCAGTGGACTGCTTCCGCTGTCGCCCAAAGTTTTTGAACTTGTCACTGACTTATTATGAATGCGCTGCAGGTGACGTATAAGGGAGGATGTTCCGAGGTGGTTAACGTCCTTACCCCTACTTATTACAGCTTGACAAAGGCAACACACGGCTTGACACCTGTTGTCCGCATTTCTGTTAAAATACTTCCACACTGAAGAGCTGATTTTTTTGGTATTTTCACCAGGCATGTCAATGACCATATTCCTCCCACGGACAACAGGTGTCTCCCCGGGTGCCTGACAAACCACCTCACCATCAGAATCCTCCTTGTCAATTTCCTCCCCAGCGCCAGCAACACCCATATCCTCATCCTGGTGTACTTCAACACTGACATCTTCAATTTCACTATCAGGAACTGGACTGCGGGTGCTCCTTTCAACACTTGCAGGGGGCGTGCAAATGGTGGAAGGCGCAAGCTCTTCCCGTCCAGTGTTGGGAAGGTCAGGCATTGCAACCGACACAATTGGACTCTCCTTTGGGATTTGTGATTTTTGCCGCAAGTCTTTTTTTTTTCTAGCGAGAGGATGAGTGCTTCCATCCTCATGTAAAGCTGAACCACTAGCCTTGAACATAGGCCAGGGCCTCAGCCGTTCCTTGCCACTCCGTGTCGTAAATGGCATATTGGCAAGTTTACGCTTCTCCTCAGACGCTTTTAATTTTGATTTTTGGGTCATTTTTTTACTGATCTTTTGTGTTTTGGATTTTACATGCTCTGTACTATGACATTGGGCATCGGCCTTGGCAGACGACGTTGATGGCATTTCATCGTCTCGGCCATGCCTAGTGGCAGCAGCTTCAGCACGAGGTGGAAGTGGATCTTGATCTTTCCCTATTTTTTTAACCTCCACATTTTTGTTCACCATATTTTGCGCACAACTAAAAGCCACCACAGGTATACAATGCTGATGGATGGATAGTATAGTATTACTTATACTTATGGACGACGAGTGACGACACAGAGGTAGGTACAGCCGTGGCCTACCGTACTGCTGCTTAGTGCTTATATATAAATATAATATACTGTATAACGGACCTGGTGGACAGTGTCAGCAGCAGACTGCTAAACTAGTATGAAGAAAGAAAAAAAAAACACCACAGGTATACAATGTAGATGGATGGATAGTATAGTATTACTTATACTTATGGACGACGAGTGACGACACAGAGGTAGGTACAGCCGTGGCCTACCGTACTGCTGCTTAGTGCTTATATATAAATATAATATACTGTATAACGGACCTGGTGGACAGTGTCAGCAGCAGACTGCTAAACTAGTATGAAGAAAGAAAAAAAAAACACCACAGGTATACAATGTAGATGGATGGATAGTATAGTATTACTTATACTTATGGACGACGAGTGACGACACAGAGGTAGGTACAGCTGTGGCCTACCGTACTGCTGCTTAGTGCTTATATATAAATATAATATACTGTATAACGGACCTGGTGGACAGTGTCAGCAGCAGACTGCTAAACTAGTATGAAGAAAGAAAAAAAAAACACCACAGGTATACAATGTAGATGGATGGATAGTATAGTATTACTTATACTTATGGACGACGAGTGACGACACAGAGGTAGGTACAGCCGTGGCCTACCGTACTGCTGCTTAGTGCTTATATATAAATATAATATACTGTATAACGGACCTGGTGGACAGTGTCAGCAGCAGACTGCTAAACTAGTATGAAGAAAGAAAAAAAATCCACCACAGGTATACAATGTAGATGGATGGATAGTATAGTATTACTTATACTTATGGACGACGAGTGACGACACAGAGGTAGGTACAGCCGTGGCCTACCGTACTGATGCTTAGTGCTTATATATAAATATAATATACTGTATAACGGACCTGGTGGACAGTGTCAGCAGCAGACTGCTAAACTAGTATGAAGAAAGAAAAAAAAAAACACCACAGGTATACAATGTAGATGGATGGATAGTATAGTATTACTTATACTTATGGACGACGAGTGACGACACAGAGGTAGGTACAGCCGTGGCCTACCGTACTGCTGCTTAGTGCTTATATATAAATATAATATACTGTATAACGGACCTGGTGGACAGTGTCAGCAGCAGACTGCTAAACTAGTATGAAGAAAGAAAAAAAAACCACCACAGGTATACAATGTAGATGGATGGATAGTATAGTATTACTTATACTTATGGACGACGAGTGTATACAATGTAGATGGATGGATAGTATAGTATTACTTATACTTATGGACGACGAGTGACGACACAGAGGTAGGTACAGCCGTGGCCTACCGTACTGCTGCTTAGTGCTTATATATAAATATAATATACTGTATAACGGACCTGGTGGACAGTGTCAGCAGCAGACTGCTAAACTAGTATGAAGAAAGAAAAAAAATCCACCACAGGTATACAATGTAGATGGATGGATAGTATAGTATTACTTATACTTATGGACGACGAGTGACGACACAGAGGTAGGTACAGCCGTGGCCTACCGTACTGATGCTTAGTGCTTATATATAAATATAATATACTGTATAACGGACCTGGTGGACAGTGTCAGCAGCAGACTGCTAAACTAGTATGAAGAAAGAAAAAAAAACCACCACAGGTATACAATGTAGATGGATGGATAGTATAGTATTACTTATACTTATGGACGACGAGTGACGACACAGAGGTAGGTACAGCCGTGGCCTACCATACTGCTGCTTAGTGCTTATATATAAATATAATATACTGTATAACGGACCTGGTGGACAGTGTCAGCAGCAGACTGCTAAACTAGTATGAAGAAAGAAAAAAAAAACACCACAGGTATACAATGTAGATGGATGGATAGTATAGTATTACTTATACTTATGGACGACGAGTGACGACACAGAGGTAGGTACAGCCGTGGCCTACCGTACTGCTGCTTAGTGCTTATATATAAATATAATATACTGTATAACGGACCTGGTGGACAGTGTCAGCAGCAGACTGCTAAACTAGTATGAAGAAAGAAAAAAAAAACACCACAGGTATACAATGTAGATGGATGGATAGTATAGTATTACTTATACTTATGGACAACGAGTGACGACACAGAGGTAGGTACAGCCGTGGCCTACCGTACTGCTGCTTAGTGCTTATATATAAATATAATATACTGTATAACGGACCTGGTGGACAGTGTCAGCAGCAGACTGCCAAACTAGTATGAAGAAAGAAAAAAAAACCACCACAGGTATACAATGTAGATGGATGGATAGTATAGTATTACTTATACTTATGGACAACGAGTGACGACACAGAGGTAGGTACAGCCGTGGCCTACCGTACTGCTGCTTAGTGCTTATATATAAATATAATATACTGTATAACGGACCTGGTGGACAGTGTCAGCAGCAGACTGCTAAACTAGTATGAAGAAAGAAAAAAAAAAACACCACAGGTATTCATAGTAGATGGATGGATAGTATAGTATTACTTATACTTATGGACGACGAGTGACGACACAGAGGTAGGTACAGCCGTGGCCTACCGTACTGCTGCTTAGTGCTTATATATAAATATAATATACTGTATAACGGACCTGGTGGACAGTGTCAGCAGCAGACTGCTAAACTAGTATGAAGAAAGAAAAAAAAACCACCACAGGTATACAATGTAGATGGATGGATAGTATAGTATTACTTATACTTATGGACGACGAGTGACGACACAGAGGTAGGTACAGCCGTGGCCTACCGTACTGCTGCTTAGTGCTTATATATAAATATAATATACTGTATAACGGACCTGGTGGACAGTGTCAGCAGACTGCTAAACTAGTATGAAGAAAGAAAAAAAACCACCACAGGTATACAATGTAGATGGATGGATAGTATAGTATTACTTATACTTATGGACGACGAGTGACGACACAGAGGTAGGTACAGCCGTAGCCTACCGTACTGCTGCTTAGTGCTTATATATAAATATAATATACTGTATAACGGACCTGGTGGACAGTGTCAGCAGCAGACTGCTAAACTAGTATGAAGAAAGAAAAAAAAAAACACCACAGGTATACAATGTAGATGGATGGATAGTATAGTATTACGTATACTTATGGATGACGAGTGACGACACAGAGGTAGGTACAGCCGTGGCCTACCGTACTGCTGCTTAGTGCTTATATATAAATATAATATACTGTATAACGGACCTGGTGGACAGTGTCAGCAGCAGACTGCTAAACTAGTATGAAGAAAGAAAAAAAAAACACCACAGGTATACAATGTAGATGGATGGATAGTATAGTATTACTTATACTTATGGATGACGAGTGACGACACAGAGGTAGGTACAGCCGTGGCCTACCGTACTGCTGCTTAGTGCTTATATATAAATATAATATACTGTATAACGGACCTGGTGGACAGTGTCAGCAGCAGACTGCTAAACTAGTATGAAGAAAGAAAAAAAAAACACCACAGGTATACAATGTAGATGGATGGATAGTATAGTATTACTTATACTTATGGACGACGAGTGACGACACAGAGGTAGGTACAGCCGTGGCCTACCGTACTGCTGCTTAGTGCTTATATATAAATATAATATACTGTATAACGGACCTGTTGGACAGTGTCAGCAGACTGCTAAACTAGTATGAAGAAAGAAAAAAGACCACCACAGGTATACAATGTAGATGGATGGATAGTATAGTATTACTTATACTTATGGACGACGAGTGACTACACAGAGGTAGGTACAGCCGTGGCCTACCGTACTGCTGCTTAGTGCTTATATATAAATATAATATACTGTATAACGGACCTGGTGGACAGTGTCAGCAGACTGCTAAACTAGTATGAAGAGAGAAAAAAAAAACACCACAGGTATACAATGTAGATGGATGGATAGTATAGTATTACTTATACTTATGGACGACGAGTGACGACACAGAGGTAGGTACAGCCGTGGCCTACCGTACTGCTGCTTAGTGCTTATATATAAATATAATATACTGTATAACGGACCTGGTGGACAGTGTCAGCAGACTGCTAAACTAGTATGAAGAAAGAAAAAAAAACCACTACAGGTATACAATGTAGATGGATGGATAGTATAGTATTACTTATACTTATGGACGACGAGTGACGACACAGAGGTAGGTACAGCCGTGGCCTACCGTACTGCTGCTTAGTGCTTATATATAAATATAATATACTGTATAACGGACCTGGTGGACAGTGTCAGCAGACTGCTAAACTAGTATGAAGAAAGAAAAAAAACCACCACAGGTATACAATGTAGATGGATGGATAGTATAGTATTACTTATACTTATGGACGACGAGTGACGACACAGAGGTAGGTACAGCCGTAGCCTACCGTACTGCTGCTTAGTGTTTATATATAAATATAATATACTGTATAACGGACCTGGTGGATAGTGTCAGCAGACTGCTAAACTAGTATGAAGAAAGAAAAAAAAAACACCACAGGTATACAATGTAGATGGATGGATAGTATAGTATTACTTATACTTATGGACGACGAGTGACGACACAGAGGTAGGTACAGCCGTGGCCTACCGTACTGCTGCTTAGTGCTTATATATAAATATAATATACTGTATAACGGACCTGGTGGACAGTGTCAGCAGCAGACTGCTAAACTAGTATGAAGAAAGAAAAAAAAAAACACCACAGGTATACAATGTAGATGGATGGATAGTATAGTATTACGTATACTTATGGATGACGAGTGACGACACAGAGGTAGGTACAGCCGTGGCCTACCGTACTGCTGCTTAGTGCTTATATATAAATATAATATACTGTATAACGGACCTGGTGGACAGTGTCAGCAGCAGACTGCTAAACTATTATGAAGAAAGAAAAAAAAAACACCACAGGTATACAATGTAGATGGATGGATAGTATAGTATTACTTATACTTATGTACAACGAGTGACGACACAGAGGTAGGTACAGCCGTGGCCTACCGTACTGCTGCTTAGTGCTTATATATAAATATAATATACTGTATAACGGACCTGGTGGACAGTGTCAGCAGCAGACTGCTAAACTAGTATGAAGAAAGAAAAAAAAACCACCACAGGTATACAATGTAGATGGATGGATAGTATAGTATTACTTATACTTATGGACAACGAGTGACGACACAGAGGTAGGAACAGCCGTGGCCTACCGTACTGCTGCTTAGTGCTTATATATAAATATAATATACTGTATAACGGACCTGGTGGACAGTGTCAGCAGCAGACTGCTAAACTAGTATGAAGAAAGAAAAAAAAAACCACCACAGGTATACAATGTAGATGGATGGATAGTATAGTATTACTTATACTTATGGACGACGAGTGACGACACAGAGGTAGGTACAGCCGTGGCCTACCGTACTGCTGCTTAGTGCTTATATATAAATATAATATACTGTATAACGGACCTGGTGGACAGTGTCAGCAGACTGCTAAACTAGTATGAAGAAAGAAAAAAAAACACCACAAGTATACAATGTAGATGGATGGATAGTATAGTATTACTTATACTTATGGACGACGAGTGACGACACAGAGGTAGGTACAGCCGTGGCCTACCGTACTGCTGCTTAGTGCTTATATATAAATATAATATACTGTATAACGGACCTGGTGGACAGTGTCAGCAGCAGACTGCTAAACTAGTATGAAGAAAGAAAAAAAAAACACCACAGGTATACATAGTAGATGGATGGATAGTATAGTATTACTTATACTTATGGATGACGAGTGATGACACAGAGGTAGGTACAGCCGTGGCCTACCGTACTGCTGCTTAGTGCTTATATATAAATATAATATACTGTATAACGGACCTGGTGGACAGTGTCAGCAGCAGACTGCTAAACTAGTATGAAGAAAGAAAAAAAAAAACACCACAGGTATTCATAGTAGATGGATGGATAGTATAGTATTACTTATACTTATGGACGACGAGTGACGACACAGAGGTAGGTACAGCCGTGGCCTACCGTACTGCTGCTTAGTGCTTATATATAAATATAATATACTGTATAACGGACCTGGTGGACAGTGTCAGCAGACTGCTAAACTAGTATGAAGAAAGAAAAAAAACCACCACAGGTATACAATGTAGATGGATGGATAGTATAGTATTACTTATACTTATGGACGACGAGTGACGACACAGAGGTAGGTACAGCCGTAGCCTACCGTACTGCTGCTTAGTGCTTATATATAAATATAATATACTGTATAACGGACCTGGTGGACAGTGTCAGCAGCAGACTGCTAAACTAGTATGAAGAAAGGAAAAAAAAAACACCACAGGTATACAATGTAGATGGATGGATAGTATAGTATTACGTATACTTATGGATGACGAGTGACGACACAGAGGTAGGTACAGCCGTGGCCTACCGTACTGCTGCTTAGTGCTTATATATAAATATAATATACTGTATAACGGACCTGGTGGACAGTGTCAGCAGCAGACTGCTAAACTAGTATGAAGAAAGAAAAAAAAAACACCACAGGTATACAATGTAGATGGATGGATAGTATAGTATTACTTATACTTATGTACAACGAGTGACGACACAGAGGTAGGTACAGCCGTGGCCTACCGTACTGCTGCTTAGTGCTTATATATAAATATAATATACTGTATAACGGACCTGGTGGACAGTGTCAGCAGCAGACTGCTAAACTAGTATGAAGAAAGAAAAAAAAACCACCACAGGTATACAATGTAGATGGATGGATAGTATAGTATTACTTATACTTATGGACAACGAGTGACGACACAGAGGTAGGAACAGCCGTGGCCTACCGTACTGCTGCTTAGTGCTTATATATAAATATAATATACTGTATAACGGACCTGGTGGACAGTGTCAGCAGCAGACTGCTAAACTAGTATGAAGAAAGAAAAAAAAAACACCACAGGTATACATAGTAGATGGATGGATAGTATAGTATTACTTATACTTATGGATGACGAGTGACGACACAGAGGTAGGTACAGCCGTGGCCTACCGTACTGCTGCTTAGTGCTTATATATAAATATAATATACTGTATAACGGACCTGGTGGACAGTGTCAGCAGCAGACTGCTAAACTAGTATGAAGAAAGAAAAAAAAAACACCACAGGTATACAATGTAGATGGATGGATAGTATAGTATTACTTATACTTATGTACAACGAGTGACGACACAGAGGTAGGTACAGCCGTGGCCTACCGTACTGCTGCTTAGTGCTTATATATAAATATAATATACTGTATAACGGACCTGGTGGACAGTGTCAGCAGCAGACTGCTAAACTAGTATGAAGAAAGAAAAAAAAACCACCACAGGTATACAATGTAGATGGATGGATAGTATAGTATTACTTATACTTATGGACAACGAGTGACGACACAGAGGTAGGAACAGCCGTGGCCTACCGTACTGCTGCTTAGTGCTTATATATAAATATAATATACTGTATAACGGACCTGGTGGACAGTGTCAGCAGCAGACTGCTAAACTAGTATGAAGAAAGAAAAAAAAAACACCACAGGTATACATAGTAGATGGATGGATAGTATAGTATTACTTATACTTATGGATGACGAGTGACGACACAGAGGTAGGTACAGCCGTGGCCTACCGTACTGCTGCTTAGTGCTTATATATAAATATAATATACTGTATAACGGACCTGGTGGACAGTGTCAGCAGCAGACTGCTAAACTAGTATGAAGAAAGAAAAAAAAAACACCACAGGTATACAATGTAGATGGATGGATAGTATAGTATTACTTATACTTATGGACGACGAGTGACGACACAGAGGTAGGTACAGCCGTGGCCTACCGTACTGCTGCTTAGTGCTTATATATAAATATAATATACTGTATAACGGACCTGTTGGACAGTGTCAGCAGACTGCTAAACTAGTATGAAGAAAGAAAAAAGACCACCACAGGTATACAATGTAGATGGATGGATAGTATAGTATTACTTATACTTATGGACGACGAGTGACTACACAGAGGTAGGTACAGCCGTGGCCTACCGTACTGCTGCTTAGTGCTTATATATAAATATAATATACTGTATAACGGACCTGGTGGACAGTGTCAGCAGACTGCTAAACTAGTATGAAGAGAGAAAAAAAAAACACCACAGGTATACAATGTAGATGGATGGATAGTATAGTATTACTTATACTTATGGACGACGAGTGACGACACAGAGGTAGGTACAGCCGTGGCCTACCGTACTGCTGCTTAGTGCTTATATATAAATATAATATACTGTATAACGGACCTGGTGGACAGTGTCAGCAGACTGCTAAACTAGTATGAAGAAAGAAAAAAAAACCACTACAGGTATACAATGTAGATGGATGGATAGTATAGTATTACTTATACTTATGGACGACGAGTGACGACACAGAGGTAGGTACAGCCGTGGCCTACCGTACTGCTGCTTAGTGCTTATATATAAATATAATATACTGTATAACGGACCTGGTGGACAGTGTCAGCAGACTGCTAAACTAGTATGAAGAAAGAAAAAAAACCACCACAGGTATACAATGTAGATGGATGGATAGTATAGTATTACTTATACTTATGGACGACGAGTGACGACACAGAGGTAGGTACAGCCGTAGCCTACCGTACTGCTGCTTAGTGTTTATATATAAATATAATATACTGTATAACGGACCTGGTGGATAGTGTCAGCAGACTGCTAAACTAGTATGAAGAAAGAAAAAAAAAACACCACAGGTATACAATGTAGATGGATGGATAGTATAGTATTACTTATACTTATGGACGACGAGTGACGACACAGAGGTAGGTACAGCCGTGGCCTACCGTACTGCTGCTTAGTGCTTATATATAAATATAATATACTGTATAACGGACCTGGTGGACAGTGTCAGCAGCAGACTGCTAAACTAGTATGAAGAAAGAAAAAAAAAAACACCACAGGTATACAATGTAGATGGATGGATAGTATAGTATTACGTATACTTATGGATGACGAGTGACGACACAGAGGTAGGTACAGCCGTGGCCTACCGTACTGCTGCTTAGTGCTTATATATAAATATAATATACTGTATAACGGACCTGGTGGACAGTGTCAGCAGCAGACTGCTAAACTATTATGAAGAAAGAAAAAAAAAACACCACAGGTATACAATGTAGATGGATGGATAGTATAGTATTACTTATACTTATGTACAACGAGTGACGACACAGAGGTAGGTACAGCCGTGGCCTACCGTACTGCTGCTTAGTGCTTATATATAAATATAATATACTGTATAACGGACCTGGTGGACAGTGTCAGCAGCAGACTGCTAAACTAGTATGAAGAAAGAAAAAAAAACCACCACAGGTATACAATGTAGATGGATGGATAGTATAGTATTACTTATACTTATGGACAACGAGTGACGACACAGAGGTAGGAACAGCCGTGGCCTACCGTACTGCTGCTTAGTGCTTATATATAAATATAATATACTGTATAACGGACCTGGTGGACAGTGTCAGCAGCAGACTGCTAAACTAGTATGAAGAAAGAAAAAAAAAACCACCACAGGTATACAATGTAGATGGATGGATAGTATAGTATTACTTATACTTATGGACGACGAGTGACGACACAGAGGTAGGTACAGCCGTGGCCTACCGTACTGCTGCTTAGTGCTTATATATAAATATAATATACTGTATAACGGACCTGGTGGACAGTGTCAGCAGACTGCTAAACTAGTATGAAGAAAGAAAAAAAAACACCACAAGTATACAATGTAGATGGATGGATAGTATAGTATTACTTATACTTATGGACGACGAGTGACGACACAGAGGTAGGTACAGCCGTGGCCTACCGTACTGCTGCTTAGTGCTTATATATAAATATAATATACTGTATAACGGACCTGGTGGACAGTGTCAGCAGCAGACTGCTAAACTAGTATGAAGAAAGAAAAAAAAAACACCACAGGTATACATAGTAGATGGATGGATAGTATAGTATTACTTATACTTATGGATGACGAGTGATGACACAGAGGTAGGTACAGCCGTGGCCTACCGTACTGCTGCTTAGTGCTTATATATAAATATAATATACTGTATAACGGACCTGGTGGACAGTGTCAGCAGCAGACTGCTAAACTAGTATGAAGAAAGAAAAAAAAAAACACCACAGGTATTCATAGTAGATGGATGGATAGTATAGTATTACTTATACTTATGGACGACGAGTGACGACACAGAGGTAGGTACAGCCGTGGCCTACCGTACTGCTGCTTAGTGCTTATATATAAATATAATATACTGTATAACGGACCTGGTGGACAGTGTCAGCAGCAGACTGCTAAACTAGTATGAAGAAAGAAAAAAAAACCACCACAGGTATACAATGTAGATGGATGGATAGTATAGTATTACTTATACTTATGGACGACGAGTGACGACACAGAGGTAGGTACAGCCGTGGCCTACCGTACTGCTGCTTAGTGCTTATATATAAATATAATATACTGTATAACGGACCTGGTGGACAGTGTCAGCAGACTGCTAAACTAGTATGAAGAAAGAAAAAAAACCACCACAGGTATACAATGTAGATGGATGGATAGTATAGTATTACTTATACTTATGGACGACGAGTGACGACACAGAGGTAGGTACAGCCGTAGCCTACCGTACTGCTGCTTAGTGCTTATATATAAATATAATATACTGTATAACGGACCTGGTGGACAGTGTCAGCAGCAGACTGCTAAACTAGTATGAAGAAAGAAAAAAAAAAACACCACAGGTATACAATGTAGATGGATGGATAGTATAGTATTACGTATACTTATGGATGACGAGTGACGACACAGAGGTAGGTACAGCCGTGGCCTACCGTACTGCTGCTTAGTGCTTATATATAAATATAATATACTGTATAACGGACCTGGTGGACAGTGTCAGCAGCAGACTGCTAAACTAGTATGAAGAAAGAAAAAAAAAACACCACAGGTATACAATGTAGATGGATGGATAGTATAGTATTACTTATACTTATGTACAACGAGTGACGACACAGAGGTAGGTACAGCCGTGGCCTACCGTACTGCTGCTTAGTGCTTATATATAAATATAATATACTGTATAACGGACCTGGTGGACAGTGTCAGCAGCAGACTGCTAAACTAGTATGAAGAAAGAAAAAAAAACCACCACAGGTATACAATGTAGATGGATGGATAGTATAGTATTACTTATACTTATGGACAACGAGTGACGACACAGAGGTAGGAACAGCCGTGGCCTACCGTACTGCTGCTTAGTGCTTATATATAAATATAATATACTGTATAACGGACCTGGTGGACAGTGTCAGCAGCAGACTGCTAAACTAGTATGAAGAAAGAAAAAAAAAAACACCACAGGTATACAATGTAGATGGATGGATAGTATAGTATTACTTATACTTATGGACGACGAGTGACGACACAGAGGTAGGTACAGCCGTGGCCTACCGTACTGCTGCTTAGTGCTTATATATAAATATAATATACTGTATAACGGACCTGGTGGACAGTGTCAGCAGACTGCTAAACTAGTATGAAGAAAGAAAAAAAAACACCACAAGTATACAATGTAGATGGATGGATAGTATAGTATTACTTATACTTATGGACGACGAGTGACGACACAGAGGTAGGTACAGCCGTGGCCTACCGTACTGCTGCTTAGTGCTTATATATAAATATAATATACTGTATAACGGACCTGGTGGACAGTGTCAGCAGCAGACTGCTAAACTAGTATGAAGAAAGAAAAAAAAAACACCACAGGTATACATAGTAGATGGATGGATAGTATAGTATTACTTATACTTATGGATGACGAGTGACGACACAGAGGTAGGTACAGCCGTGGCCTACCGTACTGCTGCTTAGTGCTTATATATAAATATAATATACTGTATAACGGACCTGGTGGACAGTGTCAGCAGCAGACTGCTAAACTAGTATGAAGAAAGAAAAAAAAAACACCACAGGTATACAATGTAGATGGATGGATAGTATAGTATTACTTATACTTATGGACGACGAGTGACGACACAGAGGTAGGTACAGCCGTGGCCTACCGTACTGCTGCTTAGTGCTTATATATAAATATAATATACTGTATAACGGACCTGTTGGACAGTGTCAGCAGACTGCTAAACTAGTATGAAGAAAGAAAAAAGACCACCACAGGTATACAATGTAGATGGATGGATAGTATAGTATTACTTATACTTATGGACGACGAGTGACTACACAGAGGTAGGTACAGCCGTGGCCTACCGTACTGCTGCTTAGTGCTTATATATAAATATAATATACTGTATAACGGACCTGGTGGACAGTGTCAGCAGACTGCTAAACTAGTATGAAGAGAGAAAAAAAAAACACCACAGGTATACAATGTAGATGGATGGATAGTATAGTATTACTTATACTTATGGACGACGAGTGACGACACAGAGGTAGGTACAGCCGTGGCCTACCGTACTGCTGCTTAGTGCTTATATATAAATATAATATACTGTATAACGGACCTGGTGGACAGTGTCAGCAGACTGCTAAACTAGTATGAAGAAAGAAAAAAAAACCACTACAGGTATACAATGTAGATGGATGGATAGTATAGTATTACTTATACTTATGGACGACGAGTGACGACACAGAGGTAGGTACAGCCGTGGCCTACCGTACTGCTGCTTAGTGCTTATATATAAATATAATATACTGTATAACGGACCTGGTGGACAGTGTCAGCAGACTGCTAAACTAGTATGAAGAAAGAAAAAAAACCACCACAGGTATACAATGTAGATGGATGGATAGTATAGTATTACTTATACTTATGGACGACGAGTGACGACACAGAGGTAGGTACAGCCGTAGCCTACCGTACTGCTGCTTAGTGTTTATATATAAATATAATATACTGTATAACGGACCTGGTGGATAGTGTCAGCAGACTGCTAAACTAGTTTGAAGAAAGAAAAAAAAAACACCACAGGTATACAATGTAGATGGATGGATAGTATAGTATTACTTATACTTATGGACGACGAGTGACGACACAGAGGTAGGTACAGCCGTGGCCTACCGTACTGCTGCTTAGTGCTTATATATAAATATAATATACTGTATAACGGACCTGGTGGACAGTGTCAGCAGCAGACTGCTAAACTAGTATGAAGAAAGAAAAAAAAAAACACCACAGGTATACAATGTAGATGGATGGATAGTATAGTATTACGTATACTTATGGATGACGAGTGACGACACAGAGGTAGGTACAGCCGTGGCCTACCGTACTGCTGCTTAGTGCTTATATATAAATATAATATACTGTATAACGGACCTGGTGGACAGTGTCAGCAGCAGACTGCTAAACTAGTATGAAGAAAGAAAAAAAAAACACCACAGGTATACAATGTAGATGGATGGATAGTATAGTATTACTTATACTTATGTACAACGAGTGACGACACAGAGGTAGGTACAGCCGTGGCCTACCGTACTGCTGCTTAGTGCTTATATATAAATATAATATACTGTATAACGGACCTGGTGGACAGTGTCAGCAGCAGACTGCTAAACTAGTATGAAGAAAGAAAAAAAAACCACCACAGGTATACAATGTAGATGGATGGATAGTATAGTATTACTTATACTTATGGACAACGAGTGACGACACAGAGGTAGGAACAGCCGTGGCCTACCGTACTGCTGCTTAGTGCTTATATATAATTATAATATACTGTATAACGGACCTGGTGGACAGTGTCAGCAGCAGACTGCTAAACTAGTATGAAGAAAGAAAAAAAAAACCACCACAGGTATACAATGTAGATGGATGGATAGTATAGTATTACTTATACTTATGGACGACGAGTGACGACACAGAGGTAGGTACAGCCGTGGCCTACCGTACTGCTGCTTAGTGCTTATATATAAATATAATATACTGTATAACGGACCTGGTGGACAGTGTCAGCAGACTGCTAAACTAGTATGAAGAAAGAAAAAAAAACACCACAAGTATACAATGTAGATGGATGGATAGTATAGTATTACTTATACTTATGGGCGACGAGTGACGACACAGAGGTAGGTACAGCCGTGGCCTACCGTACTGCTGCTTAGTGCTTATATATAAATATAATATACTGTATAACGGACCTGGTGGACAGTGTCAGCAGCAGACTGCTAAACTAGTATGAAGAAAGAAAAAAAAAACACCACAGGTATACATAGTAGATGGATGGATAGTATAGTATTACTTATACTTATGGATGACGAGTGATGACACAGAGGTAGGTACAGCCGTGGCCTACCGTACTGCTGCTTAGTGCTTATATATAAATATAATATACTGTATAACGGACCTGGTGGACAGTGTCAGCAGCAGACTGCTAAACTAGTATGAAGAAAGAAAAAAAAAAACACCACAGGTATACAATGTAGATGGATGGATAGTATAGTATTACTTATACTTATGGACGACGAGTGACGACACAGAGGTAGGTACAGCCGTGGCCTACCGTACTGCTGCTTAGTGCTTATATATAAATATAATATACTGTATACCGGACCTGTTGGACAGTGTCAGCAGACTGCTAAACTAGTATGAAGAAAGAAAAAAGACCACCACAGGTATACAATGTAGATGGATGGATAGTATAGTATTACTTATACTTATGGACGACGAGTGACTACACAGAGGTAGGTACAGCCGTGGCCTACCGTACTGCTGCTTAGTGCTTATATATAAATATAATATACTGTATAACGGACCTGGTGGACAGTGTCAGCAGACTGCTAAACTAGTATGAAGAGAGAAAAAAAAAACACCACAGGTATACAATGTAGATGGATGGATAGTATAGTATTACTTATACTTATGGACGACGAGTGACGACACAGAGGTAGGTACAGCCGTGGCCTACCGTACTGCTGCTTAGTGCTTATATATAAATATAATATACTGTATAACGGACCTGGTGGACAGTGTCAGCAGACTGCTAAACTAGTATGAAGAAAGAAAAAAAAACCACTACAGGTATACAATGTAGATGGATGGATAGTATAGTATTACTTATACTTATGGACGACGAGTGACGACACAGAGGTAGGTACAGCCGTGGCCTACCGTACTGCTGCTTAGTGCTTATATATAAATATAATATACTGTATAACGGACCTGGTGGACAGTGTCAGCAGACTGCTAAACTAGTATGAAGAAAGAAAAAAAAACCACCACAGGTATACAATGTAGATGGATGGATAGTATAGTATTACTTATACTTATGGACGACGAGTGACGACACAGAGGTAGGTACAGCCGTGGCCTACCGTACTGCTGCTTAGTGCTTATATATAAATATAATATACTGTATAACGGACCTGGTGGACAGTGTCAGCAGCAGACTGCTAAACTAGTATGAAGAAAGAAAAAAAAAAAACACCACAGGTATACAATGTAGATGGATGGATAGTATAGTATTACGTATACTTATGGATGACGAGTGACGACACAGAGGTAGGTACAGCCGTGGCCTACCGTACTGCTGCTTAGTGCTTATATATAAATATAATATACTGTATAACGGACCTGGTGGACAGTGTCAGCAGCAGACTGCTAAACTAGTATGAAGAAAGAAAAAAAAAACACCACAGGTATACAATGTAGATGGATGGATAGTATAGTATTACTTATACTTATGGACGACGAGTGACGACACAGAGGTAGGTACAGCCGTGGCCTACCGTACTGCTGCTTAGTGCTTATATATAAATATAATATACTGTATAACGGACCTGGTGGACAGTGTCAGCAGCAGACTGCTAAACTAGTATGAAGAAAGAAAAAAAAACCACCACAGGTATACAATGTAGATGGATGGATAGTATAGTATTACTTATACTTATGGACAACGAGTGACGACACAGAGGTAGGAACAGCCGTGGCCTACCGTACTGCTGCTTAGTGCTTATATATAAATATAATATACTGTATAACGGACCTGGTGGACAGTGTCAGCAGCAGACTGCTAAACTAGTATGAAGAAAGAAAAAAAAACCCACCACAGGTATACAATGTAGATGGATGGATAGTATAGTATTACTTATACTTATGGACGACGAGTGACGACACAGAGGTAGGTACAGCCGTGGCCTACCGTACTGCTGCTTAGTGCTTATATATAAATATAATATACTGTATAACGGACCTGGTGGACAGTGTCAGCAGACTGCTAAACTAGTATGAAGAAAGAAAAAAAAACACCACAAGTATACAATGTAGATGGATGGATGGATAGTATAGTATTACTTATACTTATGGACGACGAGTGACGACACAGAGGTAGGTACAGCCGTGGCCTACCGTACTGCTGCTTAGTGCTTATATATAAATATAATATACTGTATAACGGACCTGGTGGACAGTGTCAGCAGCAGACTGCTAAACTAGTATGAAGAAAGAAAAAAAAAACACCACAGGTATACATAGTAGATGGATGGATAGTATAGTATTACTTATACTTATGGACGACGAGTGACGACACAGAGGTAGGTACAGCCGTGGCCTACCGTACTGCTGCTTAGTGCTTATATATAAATATAATATACTGTATAACGGACCTGGTGGACAGTGTCAGCAGCAGACTGCTAAACTAGTATGAAGAAAGAAAAACAAAACACCACAGGTATACAATGTAGATGGATGGATAGTATAGTATTACTTATACTTATGGACGACGAGTGACGACACAGAGGTAGGTACAGCCGTGGCCTACCGTACTGCTGCTTAGTGATTATATATAAATATAATATACTGTATAACGGACCTGTTGGACAGTGTCAGCAGACTGCTAAACTAGTATGAAGAAAGAAAAAAGACCACCACAGGTATACAATGTAGATGGATGGATAGTATAGTATTACTTATACTTATGGACGACGAGTGACTACACAGAGGTAGGTACAGCCGTGGCCTACCGTACTGCTGCTTAGTGCTTATATATAAATATAATATACTGTATAACGGACCTGGTGGACAGTGTCAGCAGACTGCTAAACTAGTATGAAGAGAGAAAAAAAAAACACCACAGGTATACAATGTAGATGGATGGATAGTATAGTATTACTTATACTTATGGACGACGAGTGACGACACAGAGGTAGGTACAGCCGTGGCCTACCGTACTGCTGCTTAGTGCTTATATATAAATATAATATACTGTATAACGGACCTGGTGGACAGTGTCAGCAGACTGCTAAACTAGTATGAAGAAAGAAAAAAAAACCACTACAGGTATACAATGTAGATGGATGGATAGTATAGTATTACTTATACTTATGGACGACGAGTGACGACACAGAGGTAGGTACAGCCGTGGCCTACCGTACTGCTGCTTAGTGCTTATATATAAATATAATATACTGTATAACGGACCTGGTGGACAGTGTCAGCAGACTGCTAAACTAGTATGAAGAAAGAAAAAAAACCCACTACAGGTATACAATGTAGATGGATGGATAGTATAGTATTACTTATACTTATGGACGACGAGTGACGACACAGAGGTAGGTACAGCCGTGGCCTACCGTACTGCTGCTTAGTGCTTATATATAAATATAATATACTGTATAACGGACCTGGTGGACAGTGTCAGCAGACTGCTAAACTAGTATGAAGAAAGAAAAAAAAAACCACTACAGGTATACAATGTAGATGGATGGATAGTATAGTATTACTTATACTTATGGACGACGAGTGACGACACAGAGGTAGGTACAGCCGTGGCCTACCGTACTGCTGCTTAGTGCTTATATATAAATATAATATACTGTATAACGGACCTGGTGGACAGTGTCAGCAGACTGCTAAACTAGTATGAAGAAAGAAAAAAAAACCACCACAGGTATACAATGTAGATGGATGGATAGTATAGTATTACTTATACTTATGGACGACGAGTGACGACACAGAGGTAGGTACAGCCGTGGCCTACCGTACTACTGCTTAGTGCTTATATATAAATATAATATACTGTATAACGGACCTGGTGGACAGTGTCAGCAGACTGCTAAACTAGTATGAAGAAAGAAAAAAAAACCACCACAGGTAAACAATGTAGATGGATGGATAGTATAGTATTACTTATACTTATGGACGACGAGTGACGACACAGAGGTTGGTACAGCCGTGGCCTACCGTACTGCTGCTTAGTGCTTATATATAAATATAATATACTGTATAACGGACCTGGTGGACAGTGTCAGCAGACTGCTAAACTAGTATGAAGAAAGAAAAAAAAACCACCACAGGTATACAATGTAGATGGATGGATAGTATAGTATTACTTATGGACGACGAGTGACGACACAGAGGTAGGTACAGCCGTGGCCTACCGTACTGCTGCTTAGTGCTTATATATAAATTTAATATACTGTATAACGGACCTGGTGGACAGTGTCAGCAGACTGCTAAACTAGTATGAAGAAAGAAAAAAAAACCACCACAAGTATACAATGTAGATGGATGGATAGTATAGCATTACTTATACTTATGGACGACGAGTGACGACACAGATGTAGGTACAGCCGTGGCCTACCGTACTGCTGCTTAGTGCTTATATATAAATATAATATACTGTATAACGGACCTGGTGGACAGTGTCAGCAGACTGCTAAACTAGTATGAAGAAAGAAAAAAAAAAACCAACAGAGGTATACAATGTAGATGGATGGATAGTATAGTATTACTTATACTTATGGACGACGAGTGACGACACAGAGGTAGGTACAGCCGTGGCCTACCGTACTGCTGCTTAGTGCTTATATATAAATATAATATACTGTATAACGGACCTGGTGGACAGTGTCAGCAGCAGACTGCCAAACTAGTATGAAGAAAGAAAAAAAAACCACCACAGGTATACAATGTAGATGGATGGATAGTATAGTATTACTTATACTTATGGACAACGAGTGACGACACAGAGGTAGGTACAGCCGTGGCCTACCGTACTGCTGCTTAGTGCTTATATATAAATATAATATACTGTATAACGGACCTGGTGGACAGTGTCAGCAGACTGCTAAACTAGTATGAAGAAAGAAAAAAAAACACCACAAGTATACAATGTAGATGGATGGATAGTATAGTATTACTTATACTTATGGACGACGAGTGACGACACAGAGGTAGGTACAGCCGTGGCCTACCGTACTGCTGCTTAGTGCTTATATATAAATATAATATACTGTATAACGGACCTGGTGGACAGTGTCAGCAGCAGACTGCTAAACTAGTATGAAGAAAGAAAAAAAAAACACCACAGGTATACATAGTAGATGGATGGATAGTATAGTATTACTTATACTTATGGACGACGAGTGACGACACAGAGGTAGGTACAGCCGTGGCCTACCGTACTGCTGCTTAGTGCTTATATATAAATATAATATACTGTATAACGGACCTGGTGGACAGTGTCAGCAGCAGACTGCTAAACTAGTATGAAGAAAGAAAAACAAAACACCACAGGTATACAATGTAGATGGATGGATAGTATAGTATTACTTATACTTATGGACGACGAGTGACGACACAGAGGTAGGTACAGCCGTGGCCTACCGTACTGCTGCTTAGTGCTTATATATAAATATAATATACTGTATAACGGACCTGTTGGACAGTGTCAGCAGACTGCTAAACTAGTATGAAGAAAGAAAAAAGACCACCACAGGTATACAATGTAGATGGATGGATAGTATAGTATTACTTATACTTATGGACGACGAGTGACTACACAGAGGTAGGTACAGCCGTGGCCTACCGTACTGCTGCTTAGTGCTTATATATAAATATAATATACTGTATAACGGACCTGGTGGACAGTGTCAGCAGACTGCTAAACTAGTATGAAGAGAGAAAAAAAAACCACCACAGGTATACAATGTAGATGGATGGATAGTATAGTATTACTTATACTTATGGACGACGAGTGACGACACAGAGGTAGGTACAGCCGTGGCCTACCGTACTGCTGCTTAGTGCTTATATATAAATATAATATACTGTATAACGGACCTGGTGGACAGTGTCAGCAGACTGCTAAACTAGTATGAAGAAAGAAAAAAAAACCACTACAGGTATACAATGTAGATGGATGGATAGTATAGTATTACTTATACTTATGGACGACGAGTGACGACACAGAGGTAGGTACAGCCGTGGCCTACCGTACTGCTGCTTAGTGCTTATATATAAATATAATATACTGTATAACGGACCTGGTGGACAGTGTCAGCAGACTGCTAAACTAGTATGAAGAAAGAAAAAACCACCACAGGTATACAATGTAGATGGATGGATAGTATAGTATTACTTATACTTATGGACGACGAGTGACGACACAGAGGTAGGTACAGCCGTGGCCTACCGTACTACTGCTTAGTGCTTATATATAAATATAATATACTGTATAACGGACCTGGTGGACAGTGTCAGCAGACTGCTAAACTAGTATGAAGAAAGAAAAAAAAACCACCACAGGTAAACAATGTAGATGGATGGATAGTATAGTATTACTTATACTTATGGACGACGAGTGACGACACAGAGGTTGGTACAGCCGTGGCCTACCGTACTGCTGCTTAGTGCTTATATATAAATATAATATACTGTATAACGGACCTGGTGGACAGTGTCAGCAGACTGCTAAACTAGTATGAAGAAAGAAAAAAAAACCACAGGTATACAATGTAGATGGATGGATAGTATAGTATTACTTATACTTATGGACGACGAGTGACGACACAGAGGTAGGTACAGCCGTGGCCTACCGTACTGCTGCTTAGTGCTTATATATAAATTTAATATACTGTATAACGGACCTGGTGGACAGTGTCAGCAGACTGCTAAACTAGTATGAAGAAAGAAAAAAAAACCACCACAAGTATACAATGTAGATGGATGGATAGTATAGCATTACTTATACTTATGGACGACGAGTGACGACACAGATGTAGGTACAGCCGTGGCCTACCGTACTGCTGCTTAGTGCTTATATATAAATATAATATACTGTATAACGGACCTGGTGGATAGTGTCAGCAGACTGCTAAACTAGTATGAAGAAAGAAAAAAAAAACACCACAGGTATACAATGTAGATGGATGGATAGTATAGTATTACTTATACTTATGGACGACGAGTGACGACACAGAGGTAGGTACAGCCGTGGCCTACCGTACTGCTGCTTAGTGCTTATATATAAATATAATATACTGTATAACGGACCTGGTGGATAGTGTCAGCAGACTGCTAAACTAGTATGAAGAAAGAAAAAAAAAACACCACAGGTATACAATGTAGATGGATGGATAGTATAGTATTACTTATACTTATGGACGACGAGTGACGACACAGAGGTAGGTACAGCCGTGGCCTACCGTACTGCTGCTTAGTGCTTATATATAAATATAATATACTGTATAACGGACCTGGTGGACAGTGTCAGCAGCAGACTGCTAAACTAGTATGAAGAAAGAAAAAAAAAAACACCACAGGTATACAATGTAGATGGATGGATAGTATAGTATTACTTATACTTATGGACGACGAGTGACGACACAGAGGTAGGTACAGCCGTGGCCTACCGTACTGCTGCTTAGTGCTTATATATAAATATAATATACTGTATAACGGACCTGGTGGACAGTGTCAGCAGCAGACTGCTAAACTAGTATGAAGAAAGAAAAAAAAAACACCACAGGTATACAATGTAGATGGATGGATAGTATAGTATTACTTATACTTATGGACGACGAGTGATGACACAGAGGTAGGTACAGCCGTGGCCTACCGTACTGCTGCTTAGTGCTTATATATAAATATAATATACTGTATAACGGACCTGGTGGACAGTGTCAGCAGCAGACTGCTAAACTAGTATGAAGAAAGAAAAAAAAACCACCACAGGTATACAATGTAGATGGATGGATAGTATAGTATTACTTATACTTATGGACAACGAGTGACGACACAGAGGTAGGAACAGCCGTGGCCTACCGTACTGCTGCTTAGTGCTTATATATAAATATAATATACTGTATAACGGACCTGGTGGACAGTGTCAGCAGCAGACTGCTAAACTAGTATGAAGAAAGAAAAAAAAACCACCACAGGTATACAATGTAGATGGATGGATAGTATAGTATTACTTATACTTATGGACGACGAGTGACGACACAGAGGTAGGTACTGCCGTGGCCTACCGTACTGCTGCTTAGTGCTTATATATAAATATAATATACTGTATAACGGACCTGGTGGACAGTGTCAGCAGACTGCTAAACTAGTATGAAGAAAGAAAAAAAAACACCACAAGTATACAATGTAGATGGATGGATAGTATAGTATTACTTATACTTATGGACGACGAGTGACGACACAGAGGTAGGTACAGCCGTGGCCTACCGTACTGCTGCTTAGTGCTTATATATAAATATAATATACTGTATAACGGACCTGGTGGACAGTGTCAGCAGCAGACTGCTAAACTAGTATGAAGAAAGAAAAAAAAACACCACAGGTATACAATGTAGATGGATGGATAGTATAGTATTACTTATACTTATGGACGACGAGTGACGACACAGAGGTAGGTACAGCCGTGGCCTACCGTACTGCTGCTTAGTGCTTATATATAAATATAATATACTGTATAACGGACCTGGTGGACAGTGTCAGCAGACTGCTAAACTAGTATGAAGAAAGAAAAACCACCACAGGTATACAATATAGATGGATGGATAGTATAGTATTACTTATACTTATGGACGACGAGTGACTACACAGAGGTAGGTACAGCCGTGGCCTACCGTACTGCTGCTTAGTGCTTATATATAAATATAATATACTGTATAACGGACCTGGTGGACAGTGTCAGCAGACTGCTAAACTAGTATGAAGAGAGAAAAAAAAAACACCACAGGTATACAATGTAGATGGATGGAGAGTATAGTATTACTTATACTTATGGACGATGAGTGACGACACAGAGGTAGGTACAGCCGTGGCCTACCGTACTGCTGCTTAGTGCTTATATATAAATATAATATACTGTATAACGGACCTGGTGGACAGTGTCAGCAGACTGCTAAACTAGTATGAAGAAAGAAAAAAAAAACCACTACAGGTATACAATGTAGATGGATGGATAGTATAGTATTACTTATACTTATGGACAACGAGTGACGACACAGAGGTAGGTACAGCCGTGGCCTACCGTACTGCTGCTTAGTGCTTATATATAAATATAATATACTGTATAACGGACCTGGTGGACAGTGTCAGCAGACTGCTAAACTAGTATGAAGAAAGAAAAAAAAAACCACCACAGGTATACAATGTAGATGGATGGATAGTATAGTATTACTTATACTTATGGACGACGAGTGACGACACAGAGGTAGGTACAGCCGTGGCCTACCGTACTACTGCTTAGTGCTTATATATAAATATAATATACTGTATAACGGACCTGGTGGACAGTGTCAGCAGACTGCTAAACTAGTATGAAGAAAGAAAAAAAAACCACCACAGGTAAACAATGTAGATGGATGGATAGTATAGTATTACTTATACTTATGGACGACGAGTGACGACACAGAGGTTGGTACAGCCGTGGCCTACCGTACTGCTGCTTAGTGCTTATATATAAATATAATATACTGTATAACGGACCTGGTGGACAGTGTTAGCAGACTGCTAAACTAGTATGAAGAAAGAAAAAAAAACCACCACAGGTATACAATGTAGATGGATGGATAGTATAGTATTACTTATACTTATGGACGACGAGTGACGACACAGAGGTAGGTACAGCCGTGGCCTACCGTACTGCTGCTTAGTGCTTATATATAAATTTAATATACTGTATAACGGACCTGGTGGACAGTGTCAGCAGACTGCTAAACTAGTATGAAGAAAGAAAAAAAAACCACCACAGGTATACAATGTAGATGGATGGATAGTATAGCATTACTTATACTTATGGACGACGAGTGACGACACAGATGTAGGTACAGCAGTGGCCTACCGTACTGCTGCTTAGTGCTTATATATAAATATAATATACTGTATAACGGACCTGGTGGACAGTGTCAGCAGACTGCTAAACTAGTATGAAGAAAGAAAAAAAAACCACCACAGGTATACAATGTATATGGATGGATAGTATAGTATTACTTATACTTATGGACGACGAGTGCACTGACGACACAGAGGTAGGTACAGCCGTGGCCTACCGTACTGCTGCTTAGTGCTTATATATAAATATAATATACTGTGTGTATAACGGACCTGGTGGACAGTGTCAGCAGACTGCTAAACTAATATGAAGAAAGAAAAAAAAAAACACCACAGGTATACAATGTAGATGGATGGATAGTATAGTATTACTTATACTTATGGACGACGAGTGACGACACAGAGGTAGGTACAGCCGTGGCCTACCGTACTGCTGCTTAGTGCTTATATATAAATATAATATACTGTATAACGGACCTGGTGGACAGTGTCAGCAGCAGACTGCTAAACTAGTATGAAGAAAGAAAAAAAAAAACACCACAGGTATACAATGTAGATGGATGGATAGTATTACTTATACTTATGGACGACGAGTGACGACACAGAGGTAGGTACAGCCGTGGCCTACCGTACTGCTGCTTAGTGCTTATATATAAATATAATATACTGTATAACGGACCTGGTGGACAGTGTCAGCAGCAGACTGCTAAACTAGTATGAAGAAAGAAAAAAAAAACACCACAGGTAGTCAGGTATACAATGTAGATGGATGGATAGTATTACTTATACTTATGGACGACGAGTGACGAGTCGACACAGAGGTAGGTACAGCCGTGGCCTACCGTACTGCTGCTTAGTGCTTAATTATATATATAATATACTGTATAACGGACCTGGTGGACACTGCAGTGTCAGCAGACTGCTAAACAAACTAGCATGAAGAAAGAAAAAAAAAACCACCACAGTGTTTTTCAGGCAGACAAACGTATACTGGACTGGTGGTCACTGTCAGCAAAACTGTGCACTGTACTCCTGCTATAACTGCTCCCCAGTCCCCACAATTAGGCAGTGTGAGCAGTGCACTCAGCACAGATATATCATGCAGCAGTGCAGCACACTGAGTGAGCACAGATATGGTGGAGCGTTTTTTTTCAGGCAGAGAAACAACGGATTAAACTCAAAACCCTGCACTGTACTCCCTAACAGCTGCTCCCCGTCCCCAATCCTCCCCACAATTATAACTAAGTTCTAATATAATACAACGGACTCGGAGAGGACGCCAGCCACGTCCTCTCCCTATCAATCTCAATGCACGTGTGAAAATGACGGCGACGCGCGGCTCCTTATATAGAATCCGAGTCTCGCGAGAATCCGACAGCGGGATGATGACGTTCGGGCGCGCTCAAGTTAACCGAGCAAGGCGGGAGGATCCGAGTCGCTCGGACCCGTGTAAAAAAAAGGTGAAGTTCGGGCGGGTTCGGATTCCGAGGAACCGAACCCGCTCATCACTAGTTATAATAGAGGTGGTTTGGACAAAAGCTTGGGAAATATGTCAGAACAGAGGCTCCATGGCCCTCATTCCGAGTCGTTCGCTCGGTAATTTTCTTCGCATCGCAGCGTTTTTCTGCTTAGTACTCATGCGCAATGTTCGCACTGCGACTGCGCCAAGTAATTTTGCTATGAAGATAGTTTTTTTACTCACGGCTTTTTCTTCGCTCCGGCGATCGTAGTGTGATTGACAGGAAATGGGTGTTACTGGGCGGAAACACGGCGTTTTATGGGCGTGTGGATAAAAACGCTACCGTTTCCGGAAAAAACGCGGGAGTGGCTGGAGAAACGGATTAGTGTCTGGGCGAACGCTGGGTGTGTTTATGACGTCAAACCAGGAACGACAAGCACTGAACTGATCGCAGATGCCGAGTAAGTCTGAAGCTACTCTGAAACTGCTAAGTAGTTTGTAATCGCAATATTGCGAATACATCGTTCGCAATTTTAAGAAGCTAAGATTCACTCCCAGTAGGCGGCGGCTTAGCGTGTGTAACTCTGCTAAAATCGCCTTGCGAGCGAACAACTCGGAATGAGGGCCCATGGTTCTGACCCCATCTGCCAAAGTGTCCTACCATGTTTATTTTACGTCTTTTTAAAAAAAATATTTTTTAACATCTTCATTTTAAAAAATTCTCTTGCAACTAGGGTTGAGCCCGTCTGAACTTTATGATCCAAGCCAGGATCCGAGTCCAGTTCGGGACTTCCCGCCTTATTCGGATCCCAAAGTGAGGCCGAACGTCATCTTCCCACTGTCAGATCCTCGCGGTTTTTGGATTCTATATAAGTCCCGTGCATCTCCAGTACTGTCACTGTGTTGTCTGGCGAGGGGCGGGTGCTCTCTCTGCTGTATCTGAAAAAGGGGTGCTCTCTCTGTTTGCTGTATCTGAAAGGGGTGATCTGTCCATCCATCCAGGGGCTCCGCCCCAGTGTAAAATTAAAATAATAAAAGCTAAAAACAAAAAGCCTAAAATTATAATTATAAAAAGATATATATATATATATATATATATATATATATATTTATTTGTGCTGTACCCCAGTGTACTATACAATTTTTATTTATTTTCATAAGTACTGTGACACTGCCGGTCAGACCACAGTATATTATTTTCTACTCATAAATGTACTGTATTGTGCGACGCTGTCGGTGCAGTCAACCGCAGTGATTAATTATTATATATATTTCTGACTTATTTGTGCGACTCTGTAACCGCCGGTGTGTGATATAAAAAAACACTTCTACATATTGTTGACTCATTTGTGTGATGCTGTCGGTGCTGTCAACCGCAGTGTGTAGTTGTTATATATATTTCCGACTCATTTGTGCGACACTGTAACCGCCAATGCGATATAAAAAATAATAATACATATTTCTGACTCATTTGTGCAATGCTGTCGGTGAAGCTAAACCGCAGTGTATAAAAATATATATTTCTGATTCATTTGACCTTTACCAGCATTTACCTACAAAAAGTACAGAGGGACCCATGATGGTGGATTCCAGCTTGAAAAAATTAATAATCTGTGAAGAAGAGGATGTACACACTGATGGGGGTGAGAAATCGAATGCTGATGATGACATCGTGCCTATTTAAAGTACTAAAGCCAGTTTGTGCATTGCCCATTGCCCGCTTGTTTTGTGGGGGTCCAAACAAACCAATCATTTCAGCCACAAGTGACTGTCCCTGTCGCTGAAATGATTGGTTTGTTGAACTTTGCATGTCCTGTTTAATATACAACATAAGGGTGGGTGGGAGGGCCCAAGGACAATTCCATCTTGCACCTCTTTTCTTTGCGTTATGTGCTCTTTGGAGCATTTTTTTGGGCATAGTTTATAAAACTGATATCCTGTCTGCCACTGCAATGCCACTCCTAGATGTGCCACGTGTTTGTGCCGCCCACTTCTGTCACTTAGCTTAGGGGGTAATTCTGAGTTGTTTGCAGCAGCAAGTTTGTTAGCAACTGGGCAAAACCATGTGCACTGCAGGTGGGGCAGATATAACATGTGCAGAGAGAGTTAGATTTGGGTGGGTTATATTCTTTCTGTGCAGAGTAAATACTGGCTGCTTTATTTTTACACTGCAATTTAGATTTCAGTTTGAACACACCCCACCCAAATCTAACTCTCTCTGCACATGTTATATCTGTCCCCCCTGCAGTGCACATAATTTTGCCCAATTGCTAACCAACTTGCTGCTGCGATCAACTCAGAATTAGGCCCTTAGTTATCAAGCTACATTGGTGTAACCTTTTGTCCTAAACTGGATGAAAACAATATTGTGAGCTATGAGGTGTTATTGAGGTAAATAATACTATAGCAACAAAAACTTACGCACATTCTGTTATTTTAGCTGTGTTTATGATTTTTTTTACAAAAAAAATCCAGATCCAAAACCAAAACCCGCAAGGATGGTTCTGGCAAAACCAATACAGACCCAAAACCAAACCACGAAAAATGGCCCGGCGCATACCCCTACTTGTAAGTGACCTAGTCTATCATGAGGCCTGGGTTGATTCTATTTCGGAGTGGGAGAAGGGACCTTCTGACGTATCTAGGGGAGGAGACACATCACCAGGGGGAGGAGCTACGGGCGAACAGGGTACCCGAAAAGTACCCTCGCGGGCTCGGTGGCTCGCTCCGCTCCACTTCGCTCGCCACCTGATTACTAAAGGTAATAGTTGGTGGCGTGGATAGTAGAGGAACTATCCCGCTTGCGTAGCTCCTCCCCCTTGTGTTGTAACTCCTCCCCCAGACTGAAAAGGTCCCTTAGCCCACTTGATTCTAGCATCTACCATGAGGGCCTGTGGCACTGATGTCCTTCCTGCAGGTTGACAGCTCCCCAGGACGCAGATACCTACTAGATGTCCAACTACTGAATCAGGTCATGCCCTGACTATCTCAGACACCTGCCTGTGAGCCATAGACAGTATACTTATTACTTATACTGGCAGGATATTTAGACTGACATAGCACACAGCCATTCAGAGAAAGAGACTTATCTGCTCCACTGTGGTGTACTGCTGACCAACCTCTTCACTTTCCCTCTCTGCCTACCATTCACCTGCCCTCCCACTCCCCATTCCCACTTCTCATGTTCTCATTTTTCCTCTCGTGACTCCTCCCCTCCAGCTCCTCCCCTTCTCGCTTTCAATGGGTCACCACCCCTTCTCCATGTTTCACTGCAGTCTGAGGCTGATTCTGAGTCGTAAGCAGTCACATCCTGATTGCGTATTAGTTTGATTTCATGCGTTCTGCTAACACTGCCCACTTTTTGCATCATCACTGTTTTATCAGCATTCATCATTACTATCCAGGAGTTCAGTCTCAAAGAGGCGTCCAAATTGCATCCGTACAGCAAAATCTGCGATGGGGTCGTCTTGGTTTTACGACCAAGAGAAGAAAAGTGGGAGAGCATATATGACAAAGGGGGAGATTTATCAAAGCTTGGAGAGAGATAAAGGTGGTGATTCAGGTCTGATCGCAGCTGTGTGTTTTCGCACATCAGGCGATCAGGTCCTAACTGCGCATGCACCGCAATGCGCATGTGCGTCGGATTACAACAAAGGGCATCGCCAGTCAGCGATGAGATGGTGTGAAAAATCCGATCACACGGGTGTTCACAAGGTGATTGACAGGTGGAAGCCGTTTGTGGGTGGTAACTGACCGTTTACTGGGAGTGTCCAGAAAAATGCAGGCGTTCCCAAGCGTTTTCAGGGAGGGTGTCTGACGTCAGCTCCGGCCCCGATCAGCCTCTTCTCATCGCACTGTAGGAGTAAGTCCTCTGCTGCGCAGACTGCACACATAGTGGGTTTTTGCAGCTCGGCGTACACATGCGATTGCACACTTGCACGGTGAATTTACACTCCCCCTGGGGGCGGCGACTATATGAATGCAGGACAGCAAAGTTTGCAGCCCAGCGATGAGATCTCAGTCACCCCCAAAGTTCCAGCCTACCAGCTTCTAACAGCCATGTTACAGGTCCCAACCCCTATGTGAGAGTGGGATCAAACGTCCTGATTATTGTGGGACTGCGGGACAGTCTTCAGAAGTCAGGACTGTCCCGCTAAAAGCAGGACATTTGGGCAGTACGATTACATACAGGATTCCCGTATGCCCTGTTTTGTTTTGGCAAAACTTTTATTGATATATTTTTTTATCCTTCATTTGCTGGAAAAAAAAAAGAGTCTCTTTATCATCCAGAAGTATGCAGCAAATGTTTATATACGGCTAAAAATAATTAGAACAACAGGCCTCTTGCATCAGATTACTGTCTTGCTCATATATAAACTTTGGCATAATATACAATAGGACAGCAATCTCTACAACCCACACTGAGTAAACCGGGGCTTCACTCACATATAACCTTGAATGCTGGGAAACCTGTTGGACGGGATTACAATCTCTTTAAAATTAGAATGTTACACCGCTAAGGAACACAATTTTCCAGGTCGATAAGGTCACTCAGCAAGGTAGAAGTTATCGTATAACATATACTTTTTCTTCATTGTGTGTTTGCTTTTCTGCAAAATAAGAATTTTCGTCTTCAATAACAGGTCATTTTATTCCAGGAAGCTCAGATTGCAGAGTACATCATAGGTAGCTCTGTTTGCTTTGGTGCAAGCAGTATTAAACAATAAAGATATACAGTATGTACTATAAAGGGAGGTCATTCAGAGTTTTTTAATCATATTCCAACTGCCACTCAGCTTCCAGGCACAATCTTTGTCGCCAGTCTTTCCCAACATGCCGTAGGGACAAACAGAACTTACAGTAAAATGTACTGAACTGGGCATGTCATTTTAAGCTTACATAAAAGCATTTTGGGGAAATAAGATATAAAAATGCCCTCTCTCTCTGTACACCTGCACAAATGCTCTATTCATTATTTAAATGAGTTATTGGTGATAATGTGTGCCCCCCTCCCCTCTCCGGATCATCACGCCGACTTCCCAACATTGGGGGTCATTCCGAGTTGTTCGCTCGCTATCTACGTTTAGCAGCCGTGCAAACGCATTGTCGCCGCCCACCGGGGAGTCTATTTTTGCTTTGCAGAAGTGCGAACGCTTGTGCAGCGGAGCGCCTGCAAAATCATTTTGTGCAAGACAAGACCAGCCCTGTAGTTACTCTTCGTGTGCGTTGATTCTAACGACTGAGGGACGGCTTTTGACGTCACACACCCACCCAGCCACGCCTGCGTTTTTCCCGACACGCCTGCGTTTTTCTAAGCACTCCCTGAAAATGGTCGGTTGCCACCCAGAAACGCCCACTTCATGTCAATCTTCCTGCGTTCGGCCGTGCGACTGAAAGCTTCGCTAGCATCTGTGCAAAACCATGATTCTCTTTGTACCCGTATGTCGCGCGTGCGCATTGCAGTGCATACGCATGCGCAGATTAGCCATTTTTTACACTGATCGCTGCACTGCGAACAACGGCAGCTAGCGATCAACTCAGAATGACCCCCGTTGGTCTACACTTCACTTCTCAGGCAATCTGGGCTTTTTTTGGAGTTGGGTCATGACATCATAGCCTTGCATCAGACCCTCAGCCCATTAGAAACATGGAGGGGCATCAGCCGCAAGAAGGGGCTACAGGCAAGAAGCCACCAGCTGCTACCCCTGCATGCTAGCGGCATTTTAAGAGAGGAGGGGGCTCATGTGCAGTCTCCAGGTGAGCTCCCTCCTCTCCACAGGCTCCAGCATTGTACCAGAGTCTACTGCGCATGTGCATTTCTCCAGAATCATGGCGCCCGCTATGGTCTGGAGACACATTTTTACAAATTGCGCATGCGCGGCAGCCATATTTGGTTGGATTTTTGCCGTGGATGCACCGCACACATTGCACTCATGATAGAAATGCCAATGCTAGCGGCTGAGGCTCAGTGTGAGGGCTCTGCAGTGGCAAAAAACTGGCATTATGTCACCCATTCAGTGTTTCAGATGACCCCAAAACCCTGATGCCCGAGGCAACTGCTTAGGTTTGCCTAGTGGAAGGGTCAGCCTGACCCTGTAACACTAATGCTAGGGAGCATGCTCCTACTAGTACTTACTCCTTCACATCAAGCTTAATGGAAGACCTACCTACCCAACAGGACTGGTTTTATTCCCCTTCAGGCTTGGTGAGCCCTCTCTCAGGAAACATTCTACAGGAACATGTCCCTTTCAGAGGATCAAGCATTATGAAGACCCTTATACTCTGGGTGTTCTGGGTGGTGGCCTTAATTTTTTTCCTGAAAGAAGAATATGTTTTGCTTGTTTTATGAGGAAGGCATGAAAGACATTGGAATGCTCCATAAGCAATCTATTTACAGGCATACGGTGACTGATTAATGATTCAAGGACCTCATTGTTCCCAATGACTTAAATAATTTTGAAAGATCCTTGATGACTCTTCGATACCAGGATATCCAACCACTACTGGACCTCTGAAGTGACTGCTTGTTGGTGATTAGCAGGAATGAAAATGATAATTGGTCAAACCTGGTCATGATTAGAAAAAAGTTTTGCAGAAAGTTGAGATAAAAATGGACAGAATTTGCTTTCTGGGAATTTTTGGAGTACCTTCAGGAAACATAAAGGTTTCTGGTGAAAAGCCATTAGATGAGGCATCAGCTGTTATATTATTGTTCCTCCATCAATAAATGCTACTAGCATTGAAATAAATGAAGAAGAGCCCATGAGTCTTGAATGGGGATTCAGTCCTTTGTTATTGTTTTTTTAAATGCATTCTAAACCTGAAAAAACTCATTCTTTTGAAATAAAATTTTTATATTTTCGGACAGCTACGCCATATGACATTTGGGAATCCAAATGATTCAGAGAAGTATTAATACTAATCACAATGGGCACAACCTCCACTCATACCTTGACAAAGATCTGTTAGGATCGAAGCATGTTGATGATGCTGTAGCTCTATCATCTTCTACAAACTGCAAGGGTGAATACAGGGTCCAGAGAGGTGAGAAGGTCTAAAGAGCATTGGACTTGTCCTGGGCATTTTCCACCTTTCTCTGCTATGCTTTTGACATGTACATTCTCTCCACTATTCAGTAGGAACCCATTTCAGACATTTGGGGACAACATAATTTTATGTTTTCATGTTTTTAAGTTCTACTTGTTGATTTATTCATGGTAAAAACTCCTGTATTATGCTATTGGATATCCTTTTTTCCATGTCCATGTCCTGGTATGAGGAATCCTAACAGTTGAGAGTACTGTATTTGGTTGATGAAGAACAAAATTGACCAAATTAAAAGATACTGTTGATGGCAATGAATGCATGACATTATGTTGTTGTAAATTAACTTTTTTGTAGGACATCGACTCAACATATTGTCTGGTGACGGATATTGGCCCTCATTCCGAGTTGTTCGCTCGCTAGCTACTTTTAGCAGAAATGCAAACACAAAGCCGCTGCCCTCTGGGAGTGTATTTTGGGGGTAATTCCAAGTTGATCGCAGCAGGATTTTTTATAGCAATTGGGCAAAACCATGTGCACTGCAGGGGAGGCAGATATAATATGTGCAGAAAGAGTTAGATTTGGGTGGGTTATTTTATTTCTGTGCAGGGTAAATACTGGCTGCTTTATTTTTACACTGCAAATTAGATTGCAGATTGAACACACCACACCCAAATCTAACTCTCTCTGCACATGTTATATCTGCCTCCCCTGCAGTGCACATGGTTTTGCCCAATTGCTAACAAAAATCCTGCTGCGATCAACTTGGAATTACCCCCTTTAGCATAGCAGAATTGCTAACGAAAGATTAGCAATTGCTAACGAAAGATTAGCAATTCTGCTAATATTAGCAGAATTGCTAACGAAAGCAATTTCCTTGCAGTTTCTGAGTAGCTCCAGACCTACGCCTAGATTGCGATCACCTCAGTCCGTTTAGCTCCTGGTTTGACATCGCAAACACGCCCAACGTCTGAACAGCCACTCCTCCGTTTCTCCAGACACTCCTGCGTTTTTACCTGGCACGCCTGCGTTTTTTAGCACACTACCTGAAAACGGCCAGTTTCCGCCCAGAAACTCCCACTTTCTGTCAATCAGCAGAGCGATTGAAAAGCTTTGTTCGCCTGTGAGTAAAATAGCATAGTTTTGTGAAATTTGCTTAGCGCGTGCGCACTGAGATGCATACGCATGCGCAGACCTGCCGGATTTTAGCCTATTAGCAATTCTGCTAAAATTAGCAGCGAGCGAACAACTCGGAATGAGGGCCCTTGTGTAACATCATCGCCATCTAAACCCCTTTGGGGCACTTGAGGTGGTATCAGTTGATTTTTTTTTTTAGACTTTTTTGCACTATGTTGCTTTGTATTTTTTTTTTTTTATCTGGATGGATTACAAAACCTATTGAAGAGAGAACCGCAGTATCTATGGGTTGGGTTTGATATGCCGGCGGTTGGGATGAAGGTGGTCAGAATGACAACAGCGGCATCCCGATGGGGAGAATGCCAACAGGGACAAGGTAAGATTACTTACCTTTCCTCAATGCTTCCCTAACCGTCCCTTCCTCCAGCCTAAACCTAACCCTCCCCACCCACAGCTTAACCCTAACCCCCTCTTCCCGCAGCCTAAACCTAACCCACCCCCTCCCTCGCAGCCTAACCCTAACCCTTGCCGGGGGTGCCTAAACCTAACCCCCTTCCCACAGCCTAACCCTAACCCCCCTCACTGCACCTAAACCTAATCCCCCACCCTGCGGCTTACCTCTCAGCCAACCTAGCAAACACTTGTTCAGGATTCCAGCGGTCAGGATCCTGCGCCGGGACTGTGATCCTAGTCGGGATGCTAGCGTCGGCATTCCGAGCAGTGTCGGCATTCTAGCATCAGTATTTCAACTGCCGGGATCCTGATTGGATCCCATATCTACACCTGATATGAGTAAAAGGGACCTCCGTTTTCATTAAAGGACGTATTGTCTTTATGATATTTTTGTGTGTCTTTATTGATAGTTCATTCTAAGAACTACATCAGGTAAAGTAAAAACCTTTAGGTAATGCCTCCTAAATCCCATTTTATGGCTAACAGTTGTGTAATTGGATTCAGTGTGCCCGAGCATTGCTACTATATAGAAAACGTCTGTGCTATTGCAGTTTTGCAATTCAGCTTTCTCTCATGGCAGAGATATATCACCTGCCTAAGAGATATATCACCATCACTAACTTAGTGATGGGGGACATACATTAGGAAATGCTTTTATTTAGACATGTCTGATGGGAAACTGTCATTGGTAATGGTGTGACTCAGACGGAGCTCAGCAGCAAGCAGCCGTGTTCCGTGCTAGCAGGAAGGGTGTTAGAGGAGGGAGACATTGCTGTGATGATTTGGTCTCTGATAGATCTACAGACAGGTGTTGGGTCACACTATATAGGAAACATGACCAGCTCTGCTTTGCATAAACTTAAGGTGTGTAACTGTACACACAGTGAGATTGCTCCTTTCGATTTTGACTATATAGTCAAAATCGCAAGGAAAGTTAGTGCACATCTCAAGGTGTTAGGCAGCTTGCAATCACGATGCGCACTCCCATGGGCAGAGCCGGCCCTAATCAATATGCCCCAGGCAAGATTTTGGCCTGTGCCCCCTAGCAACAACGCTAGTTCTGCCCCTGACCGTGCACCCCTTTCCCACCATCACCCCTCACCTATAGCAGTCCTCATTTTGGTGCTCCTACATAATATACTTTAAATAGGAACAATGCGCCCATTCGGCGCATGGCCCAAAAAAGGGGCGTGGTCTTGCTGGGTAGGGGCATGGCCACACATTAGTACCCACAATTCAAATTCCGCCACACAGTAGTGCAACTTTATTCACATTTTATCATGCGATAGTGTTCTTTGGGGGTAATTCTGAGTTGATCGCAGCAGCAAGTTTGTTAGCAATTGGGCAAAACCATGTGCAGTGCAGGGGGGGGGCAGATATAACATTTGCAGAGAGAGTTAAATTTGGGTGGGTTATTTTGTTTCTGTGCAGGGTAAATACTGGCTGCTTTATTTTTACACTGCAATTTAGATTTCAGTTTGAACACGCCACACCCAAATCTAACTCTCTCTGCACATGTTACATCTGCCCCACCTACAGTGCACATGGTTTTGCCCAACTGCTAACAAATGTGATGCTGCGATCAACTCAGAATTAGGCCCTTTATTCATAGTACATCACACTGAGTTGCTCCTTATTCACATGCCATATTGATCTTTATTCACATTAGACCACACAGTAGTGCCCTTTTTATACGTTACATATGCCGAACACTATTGCACAACCAACCCTCCCACTCACACACAGCACTCACTCACTCACTCACTCACTCACTCACTCACTCACTCACAGCACTCACACTGTCACTAACACTGTGACCTCTGCCTCTGTTTGGATACAGATGTGTCCTCATACATCTTGCCTCAGTACGCCATGCAGCAGGAGATGCTTGGCGGGAGTCCAGAGCCGTCTTAACAGCAGTGTGGGCCCCTGGGCACAGCAATGCACTGGGGCCCCTACCCATCCTCCAGCGGTAGGGGTGGGGGGTGCTATCAGTGGCAGCTTTGATGTCCCGCGGACGGTAGGGGGTGTTCTATCTTTTGCTCAGCATGTAGCACCTGGAGAAATAATTTCTGCTAATTACTCCTTTACTGCACAGATGGGGCAGGAAGGAGAACACTAAACTGAAGAAGGGGACATTGGGGTGAATGAAGGGGCCAGGGTACGTGACTTCCAGGGTGCTAGGGGGTGTTTAATACGCAGGGGAGGGGTGGATAGTGGAGTGGGCTTAATATTCATAATTTTCTGGCGGGAGGGCAGCTTGCTTCACTGCAGATATCTCAAGTTCCTGGAAATAGATTTCTTAGCTTTAATGGGATAAAACAAACTAGAGAGTCCCACCTTTCAGGAGGTACTGGGGACACCTTTCAGGAGATACTGGGGACACCTTTTAGGAGGTACTGGGGACACCTTTCAGGAGGTACTGGGGACACCTTTTAGGAGGTACTGGGGACCTGGGGATCAGAGTTCAGGAGCCAGAGCAATCCGCTGACGAAAATATAAAACTGCACACCAGGCGTGTGGAGTTGAAGCAGGGACCAGCTGCTGGATGGCTGATATCTCTGGTTCTGGGCATAGTAGGGACAAGCTGCCAGTATCCACTGAAAGGGGAGTCACAGCTTTTGGAGGATACCCTCAGAAAAACTCTAAGTCAGACAGAACCAGAAATTTATGGCTGGGAAGAACAATTAACAGGCTTGGATTGGGACCACTGCTTTGAAGTCATATATCTCCGGTTCCACAGGGCCCTTTTACTCCTGGGGCCCTTGGGCAATAGCCCATTGACCCCATACGAAAAGACGGCCCTGTGTGAGTCAACAGGTGGTAACTCAGACCTTATCGCAAGGGTGCGTTTTTTTTGCATCCCTGCGATCAGGTAGTCGCCGCCTTCAGGAGGAGGGTATTAGCTGTGTGTAGGTGTGCGAACGCTCGGGCTGGAGAGATGCACAAACAGCAGATGTGCAGTCTCTGTACAGCCCAGGACTTACTCAGCCGCTGCGATGATCGGCGCCGGTGCTGATGTCAGGAATCCTCCCACAAAATGCCTGGTCCCTCCTGCGTTTTTCCGAACACTCTCTAGAAACGGTCAGTTGCCACCCACAAACGTCCTCTTTCTGTCAATCTCCGTACGCTTGCCGATGCGATAGGACTTTTCGCACCATCCCGTCGCTCCCCATTGCTGCAGACCGTCGTGACTGTGCATTGCAGTGCATACGCATGCGCAGTTCAGACCTGATTGCCCGCTGTGCGAAAATGCACAGCAGGGATCAGGTCTGAATTAGCCCCAATGTCGGGTGTCTTTTTTGCAGAAAAATGCATCTTATTTGCATTGGTGTGACTAGGATGCACACGCAGTTTCTGCTGATTAAAATGATATGCAGCATGCCTATATTCTGTGTGCGACTGTGGCTGTATGTGCATACGAAATTATTTCCAGGAATACACTGTAACGTAGCATTTCGGATGCAGATGCAGCCGCAGTTACATACAGAATATAAGCATGTCGCATATAATTTTAATCAGCAGAAACTGCTTGTGCCCCTAGGCATTCCAAATGCCCAAGGCATTTACCTAGTTTGCCTATGACTAAGGGGGTAATTCAGAGTTGATCGCAGCAGCAAATTTGTTAGCAGTTGGGCAAAACCATGGGGGTTATTCCGAGTTGATCGTAGCTGTGTTAGCACAGCTATGATCAGGCACTCAGACATGCGGGGGGACGCCCAGCACAGGGCCGGTCCCCCCCACAGAAATGCAAAAGCATCACACAGCGGCGATGCTTTTGCATCTCAGGAGTTACTCCCGGCCACTGTAAGTTAGATTTCAGCTTGAACACACCCCACCCAAATCTAACTCTCTCTGCACATGTTATATCTGCTCTCCCTGCAGTGCACATGGGTGGTCATTCCGAGTCTTTCGCTCGCTAGCTGCTTTTAGCAGTATTGCACACGATAGGCCGCCGCCCTCTGGGAGTGTATTTTAGCATAGCAGAACAGCGAACGAAAGATTAGCAGAATTGCTACTAAATAATTTCCTGCAGTTTCTGAGTAGCTCCAGACCTACTCACAGATTGCGATCAGCTCGGTCCGTTTAGTTCTTGGTTTGACGTCACAAACACGCCCTGCCACTCCCCCGTTTCTCCAGACACTCCCGCGTTTTTCCCTGACACGCCTGTGTTTTTTAGCACACTCCCGGAAAACGCTCAGTTACCACCCAGAAACGCCCCTTTCCTGTCAACCATTCACCGATCAGCAGTGCGACTGAAAAGCGCAGCACGAACACCAGCAAATCTACTAAGTTTTGTGTTAAATAACTAAGCGTATGCGCGCTGCGTACCATGCGCATGCGCATTTAGCAACAAATCGCAGCATAGCGAAAATCGGCAACGAGCGAACAACTAGGAATGACCACCATTGTTTTGCCCAACTGCTAACAAATTTGCTGCTGTGATCAACTCTGAATTAGGCCCTAAGGCCGGCTCTTCCCGCGGGGTCGGTATCGCAAGGCTAGAAAAACTGTGCAGACAAGACAATCTTGACTATATAATGTACTATCTAGTGATGTGCACCGGACATTTTTCGGGTTTTGTGTTTTGGTTTTGGATTCGGTTCCGCGGCCGTGTTTTGGATTCGGACGCGTTTTGGCAAAACCTCCCTGAAATTTTTTTGTCGGATTCGGGTGTGTTTTGGTTTCGGGTGTTTTTGTTAAAAAAACCCTCAAAACAGCTTAAATCATAGAATTTGGGGGTCATTTTGATCCCATAGTATTATTAACCTCAATAACCATAATTTCCACTCATTTCCAGTCTATTCTGAACAACTCACACCTACCAATATTATTTTTAGTCCTAAAATTTGCACCGAGGTCGCTGGATGACTAAGCTAAGCGACCCAAGTGGCCGGCACAAACACCTGGCCCATCTAGGAGTGGCACTGCAGTGTCAGACAGGATGGCACTTAAAAAAATTGTCCCCAAACAGCACATGATGCAAAGGTAAATTAAAGAAAAAAAGAGGTGTAAGATGGAATTGTCCTTGGGCCCTCCCACCCACCCTTATGTTGTATAAACAGGACATGCACACTTTAACAAACCCATCATTTCAGCGACAGGGTCTGCCACACGACTGTGGCTGAAATGACTGGTTGGTTTGGGCCCCCACCAAAAAAGATGCAATCAATCTCTCCTTGCACAAACTGGCTCTACAGAGGCAAGATGTCCACCTCCTCCTCATCGTCCGATTCCTCACCCCTTTCAATGTGTACATCCCCTTTCTCACAGATTATTAATTCGTCCCCACTGGAATCCACCATCTCAGGTCCCTGTGTACTTTCTGGAGGCAATTGCTGGTGAATGTCTCCACGGAGGAATTGATTATATTTCATTTTGATGAACATCATCTTCTCCACATTTTCTGGAAGTAACCTCATACGTCGATTGCTGACAAGGTGAGCGGCTGCACTAAACACTCTTTCGGAGTACACACTGGAGGGAGGGCAATTTAGGTAAAATAAAGCCAGTTTGTGCAAGGGCCTCCAAATTGCCTCTTTTTCCTGCCAGTATACGTACGGACTGTCTGACGTGCCTACTTGGATGTGGTCACTCATATAATCCTCCACCATTCTTTCAATGGTGACAGAATCATATGCAGTGACAGTAGACGACATGTCCGTAATCGTTGGCAGGTCCTTCAGTCCGGACCAGATGTCAGCACTCGCTCCAGACTGCCCTGCATCACTGCCAGCGGGTGGGCTCGGAATTCTTAGCCTTTTCCTTGCAGCCCCAGTTGCGGGAGAAAGTGAATGAGGAGCTGTTGACGGGTCACGTTCCGCTTGACTTGACAAGTGTCTCACCAGCAGGTCTTTGCACCTCTGCAGACTTGTGTCTGCCGGAAAGAGAGATACAACATAGGCTTTAAACCTAGGATTGAGCACGGTGGCCAAAATGTGGAGCTCTGATTTCAACAGATTGACCACCCGTGAATCCTGGTTAAGCGAATGAAGGGCTCCATCCACAAGTCCCACATGCCTAGCGGAATCGCTCCGTTTTAGCTCCTCCTTCAATCTCTCCAGCTGCTTCTGCAAAAGCCTGATGAAGGGAATGACCTGACTCAGGCTGGCAGTGTCTGAACTGACTTCACATGCGGCAAGTTCAAAGGGTTGCAGAACCTTGCACAACGTTGAAATCATTCTCCACTGCGCTTGAGTCAGGTGCATTCCCCCTCCTTTGCCTATATCGTAGGCAGATGTATAGGCTTGAATGGCCTTTTGCTGGTCCTCCATCCTCTGAAGCATATAGAGGCTTGAATTCTACCTCGTTACCACCTCTTGCTTCAGATGATGGTGGGGCAGGTTCAGGAGTGTTTGCTGGTGCGTGCTGGAATTTGCCCACATGTAATGCACGCACAATATTGGTGGCGTTGTCCGATGTCACAAATCCCCAGAAGAGTCCAATTGGGGTAAGCCATTCTGCGATGATGTTCCTTAGTTTCCGTAAGAGGTTGTCAGCTGTGTGCCTCTTCTGGAAAGCGGTGATACAAAGCGTAGCCTGCCTAGGAACGAGTTGGCGTTTGCGAGATGCTGCTACTGGTGCCTCCGCTGCTGTTCTTGCTGCGGGAGGCAATACATCTACCCAGTGGGCTGTCAGTCATATAGTCCTGAGTCTGCCCTGCTCCACTTGTCCACATGTCTGTGGTTAAGTGGACATTGGGTACAACTGCATTTTTTAGGACACTGGTGACTCTTTTTATGAGGTCTGTGTACATTCTTGGTATCGCCTGCCTAGAGAAATGGAACCTAGATGGTATTTGGTACCGGGGACACAGTACCTCAATTCTCTAATTCCCTGTGAATTAACGGTGGATACCGGACACACGTTTAACACCACAGCAGCTGCCAAGACCTGAGTTATCCGCTTTGCAGCAGGATGACTGCTGTGATATTTCATCTTCCTCGCAAAGGACTGTTGGACAGTCAATTGCTTACTGGAAGTAGTACAAGTGGTCTTCCGACTTCCCCTCTGGGATGACGATCGACTCCCAGCAGCAACAACAGCAGCGCCAGCAGCAGTAGGCGTTACACTCAAGGATGCATCGGTGGTATCCCAGGCAGGAGAGGACTCGTCAGACTTGCCAGTGACATGAACTGCAGGACTATTGGCTTTCCTGTCTAAGGAGGAAATTGACACTGAGGGAGTTGGTGGTGTGGTTTGCAGGAGCTTGGTTACAAGAGGAAGGGATTTAGTTGTCAGTGGACTGCTTTCGCTGTCACCCAAAGTTTTTGAACTTGTCAATGACTTCTGATGAATGCGCTCCAGTTGACGTATAAGGGAGGATGTTCCTAGGTGGTTAACGTCCTTACCTCTACTTATTACAGCTTGACAAAGGCAACACACGGCTTGACACCTGTTGTCCGCATATCTGTTAAAATAATTCCACACCGAAGAGGTGAATTTTTTTGTAATTTGATCAGGCATGTCAATGGCCATATTCGTCCCACGGACAACAGGTGTCTCCCCGGGTGCCTGACTTAAACAAACCACCTCACCATCAGAATCCTCCTTGTCAATTTCCTCCTCAGCACCAGCAACACCCATATCCTCATCCTGGTGTACTTCAACAGTGACATCTTCAATTTGACTATCAGGAACTGGACTGCGGGTGCTCCTTCCAGCACTTGCAGGGGGCGTGCAAATGGTGAAAGGCGCCACCTTTTCCCGTCCAGTGTTGAGAAGGTCAGGCATCGCAACAGACACAATTGGACTCTCCTTGGGGATTTGTGATTTAGAAGAACATACAGTTCTTTGCTGTGCTTTTGCCAGCTTAAGTCTTTTAATTTTTCTAGCGGGAGGATGAGTGCTTCCATCCTCATGTGAAGCTGAACCACTAGCCATGAACAGCCGTTCCTTGCCACTCCGTGTCGTAAATGGCATATTGGCAAGTTTACGCTTCTCATCAGACGCTTTTAATTTTGATTTTTGGGTCATTTTACTGAACTTTTGTTTTTTGGATTTTACATGCTCTCTACTATGACATTGGGCATCGGCCTTGGCAGACGACGTTGATGGCATTTCATCGTCTCGGCCATGACTAGTGGCAGCAGCTTCAGCACGAGGTGGAAGTGGATCTTGATCTTTCCCTATTTTACCCTCAACATTTTTGTTCTCCATTTTTTAATGTGTGGAATTATGTGCCAGTATCAATAGCAATGGCCTACTGTACCGTACTGCTATATCTCCTATATAATAGCCCTGTGATTCTGTGCCTGGGTTTCTAACGCTGGGCGTGGCTAGGAGCTCTCATTGGGTTAGTGGCAGGTCTATCACACCCAGCCCACAGCTAATTGGCCGAGAAATGCCCTCCAACACAGGTTACATCCAATGGGAGGCTCTGCCCTTTGGCTGCTGTGTTTTCACAGAGCAGGATTAGCAATGGGACTGATGGAGCTGCAGCTCCAGCCCCACACTCCAAAATAGTTCCCCTGCATCTGCAGCATCATACCCTCCAACACTTTACACATAAACATTGATACACATTCGAAAAAGGGGCGTGGTCACGGGTACAGGCGCGTGGCCACGCCCCTTTTCCTATACTTTCAATGGAAGCTTGGAGAGTCAATAATCGGTACAGACCATAAAAAAAAGGGAATGTACCTGGCAAAAAGGTGCAGCTGGAGGATATGCCACTGCATCTGCAGCAAGTCTCTGCGCTGTACATAGGGGAAAAAACATCCTTTTACTACAGCGTCCTATGGGGTCATTCCAAGTTGATCGCTAGCTGCATTCGTTCGCTGTGCAGCGATCAGGCAAAAAACTCGGCACTTCTGTGCATGCGTATGCAGCGCAATGCGCACGTGTGGCGTACTATTACAACGAGCGATGTAGTTTTACACAGGATCTAGCGATGATGCTTTTCAGTCGCATAGGCAGCCGCACAGTGATTGACAGGAAGAGGGCGTTTCTGGGTGTCAACTGACCATTTTCAGGGAGTGTTCGGAAAAACGCAGGCGTGGCTGCCCGAACGCAGGGCGTGTTTATGAACTGAATGGTCTGAAGTGATCGCAAGTGCCGAGTAGGTCTGAAGCTGCTCTGAAAATGCACAACAATTTTTTGTACCCGCTCTCCTATCCCTTCGTTCCCACTTCTGCTAAGCTAAAATACACTCCCACTGGGCGGCGGCATAGCATTTGCACGGCTGCTAAAAACTGCTAGCACCAATGTCTTGCTGCCAGTCCACCTGCCCCCTCCAGCATCAACAATCCCCAATCCCCACTCCCACATCTATGCCGGTGGCCGCAGGTGGAACAAAAGCTGCTGCGGCCACCGGCATAGATGTGTATGTAAGCGGTGCAGCGGAAGACTTTCATAGGCCTCCCTGCGCCGCACACTCTCTGAGCCCCGGAGCCTCCTCTGTGGGTGATATCACAGAAGTGCCTCCCCACCACAGCCACGCCCAGATCTCCAGAGGCCCTGACTCCGCAACACAGCACCTGCCCTGCCGGCCTGGAAGCCCCGAGATGGTTAATGTAGCGGATAGAGAGGGTGATATCGCGGAGGGTAATGTATGGACGCTGAATTAATGTAAAAGGTGACAGTGCTGTGCACTGCAGTAGGTGTGCAGTCTGGCCCGGTGCTAGAGTGTTCGGCGCCCCCCTGCAAACTATAAATTTGCACCCTCGCATACTTTACAAACGCACAGCGCACATAATGACCCCTGTAGTAGAGACACTTACACATGTAATGCCCCCTGTACCAGAGACACTTACACATGTAATGCCCCCTGTACCAGTGACGCTTACACAAGTAACACCCCCTGTAGCAGTAACAATTACACACGTAAGGCCCCCTGTAGCAGTGACGCTTACACACGTAATGCCCCCTGTACCAGTGACGCTTACACACGTAACCCCCCTGTACCAGTGACGCTTACACACGTAATTCCCCCTCTCCCAGTACCGTTTACACACATAACGCCCTCTGTACCAGTGCCGCTTACACACGTAACGCCCCCGTACCAGTGACACTTACACACGTAACGCCCCCTGTACCAGTGACGCTTACACACGTAATGCCCCCTGTACCAGTGCTGCTTACACACATAACGCCCCCTGTACCAGTGACGCTTACACAAGTAATATGCCCTGTACCAGTGACGCTTACACACGTAATGCCCCCTCTCCCAGTACCGTTTACACACATAACGCCCTCTGTACCAGTGCCGCTTACACACGTAATGCCCCCGTACCAGTGACACTTACACACGTAACGCCCCCTGTACCAGAGACACTTACACATGTAATGCCCCCTGTACCAGTGACGCTTACACAAGTAACACCCCCTGTAGCAGTAACAATTACACACGTAAGGCCCCCTGTAGCAGTGACGCTTACACACGTAACGCCCCCTGTACCAGTGACGCTTACACACGTAACGCCCCTGTACCAGTGACGCTTACACACGTAACCCCCCTGTACCAGTGACGCTTACACACGTAATTCCCCCTCTCCCAGTACCGTTTACACACATAACGCCCTCTGTACCAGTGCCGCTTACACACGTAACGCCCCCGTACCAGTGACACTTACACACGTAACGCCCCCTGTACCAGTGACGCTTACACACGTAATGCCCCCTGTACCAGTGCTGCTTACACACATAACGCCCCCTGTACCAGTGACGCTTACACAAGTAATATGCCCTGTACCAGTGACGCTTACACACGTAATGCCCCCTCTCCCAGTACCGTTTACACACATAACGCCCTCTGTACCAGTGCCGCTTACACACGTAATGCCCCCTGTACCAGTGCCGCTTACACACGTAACGCCCCCTGTACCAGTGACGCTCACACACGTAACGCCCCCTGTATCAGTAACACACACATTATGCAACAGTCACACACACACACACACACACACACACACACACACACACACACGACACATATATACAAACACACACATACATACTGTACATACATTACACACATACACAGTCACACATATATACAGTATACACAGACACTGTATATACACACACACACACACACACACACACACACACACACACACACACACACACTCACTCTCTTTCCAGACACTTATCTAATGAAGTCTGGCTGGCCGAAGCTGTAGCAGCTCATCCTCCTGCTGCAGCATTGTCCAGTGTAGCTCCGCCCCTTACTCCCATCTAGCCCCGCCCACTTTGGCTCCCTCCCGGCCACTGAATGTCACGCAGGGGAGGGGAGGGGAAGAGAGGAGGCTTTGTGCTGCCGCAGCCGCTGCATGTGTGACAGCAGCCGGCAGCAGCAGCAGGGATAGCAGCAGAAGCTCAGCACAGAACGTCTCTCCTTCCTGGTGCCTCCCTGCACTGCATCCCTTTGCTGAGCGGCTAGCGCCGGACCTGTGTGCAGTGTCACTGACACTGACACTGACACTGCACTCTCACCTTTTACATTGATTCAGCCAGTCACTCAGTTCTGACAGCCAGTCACTATTGTTAGCACCAGTCTCCCAACGTGCCGCATTATAGGGAAGTAGATGCACTACATAAACTACAGCTCCCAGCAGCCCTTAGCACTGAAGCATTCCCACCCTTAGGGCTGCTGGGAGCTGTAGTTTATTGCGTACATCTTCTTCCCTGTAATGCAGCATATTGAGACACCGGCGCGAACAATAGTGACTGGCTGCTGTGCGAGTCTCTGTGAGAGCCACTGCCAAAGGGAGGACAGCAGCTTAGCTGCTGACAAGAGGAGAAGCAGGATAAGCATTACCCGCTCCTCCCCCACTCAAAGTACCTCCGGGCCCCATCCGCGGCACCCCTACACACCCCCTCCAGCGCCGCGATAGCTCTGGATCCCCTCCCCCACCCGAAGCGACCCCGTACCTCCCGTCGCACCACCGCATCCACCCCTCCCCCACCTGGGGCAACCCCACAACTGCTCCTCCCCCACCTGCAGCAGCTCTGGACCTCCACCCACAGCACCCACGCACCCTCCCCCACCTGCAGCACCACCGCAACTGCCCCTCCCGTGGCACCCCAGGATCCCATCCGCCTCTTCCCCGCACCCCCTACTCCCTCAACCACGTTGCAAGGGGCTTCCACCCCTTAACCATTGCACGCCCTTTGTCCGTGCAATATATAACAAATCACACAATTAGGATTGGATGTAATACTCCATATTATAAAAATATTGCACGCCACAAGGGTGTGCAAGGGTTAAGGGGGCGTAGCCCCTTACGAAAAAGAAGAAAAATAGCAGCGGCACTCCGTTGAAGTAAATGAACAAACGTGTATTCAAATCAAAACAACATCACAATGGTCACATAAAGAACCAACGTTTCGGGGTCCTGAGACTAGGGAGGCCAATCCCGGGATCGGCGGGTTCCCGGGACTTGGGCCCAAAAATGCCGGGATTTGAATCCCGGGATTGGAGCATCCAATCCCGGGATTCACGGGATTATACTGCGCATGCGCGGCGGCGGGAGGGTGGGTGTGTAAGTAATAGTACTTACTCATTTAGGCGGGCAGCAGCCATGAACAAGTTGAACGCGCGCGGCACTTCAAATGTAGCGCCGGCCGCCAGCCAATCAGAGCTGGCGGACCGGCAGCCAATCAGGGAAGCGGCAGCCAATCAGGAGCGACTGCTGCGGCCGCTTCCCTGATTGGCTGCCGGTCCGCCAGCTCTGGTTGGCTGGCGGCCGGCGCTTCATTTGAAATGCCGCCGCGTTCAGTGTGTTAATGGTTGCCTTGCCACCCGTCTAATAGTAAGTACTATTACTTACACACATGATCCTCTCTCCCTCCGTGCAGCCTTCCTCCCTCCCCGCCGCGACCTACACCTTCTGTCCTGAGTCCCGCACCGCTACCTACACCCTCCCTACCTCCCGCACAGCTACCTACACCCTCCCTACCTCCCGCACCGCTACCTACACACTCCCTACCTCCCGCACCGCTACCTACACCCTCCCTCCAGCGCTGCTCCCTACAATTTTCTCTAATCCCTACTGCCATCCCGGGATCCCGGGAATCCCGGGATTGACCGTTTTTCAATCCCGAATCCCGGGATTGAAAAAACGGCCCGGGATTGGCCTCCCTACCTGAGACCCCTTTGTCAAGGGTTCACGCCTTGACAAAGTGGTCTCAGGACCCCGAAACGTTGATTCTTTATGTGGCCATTGTGATGTTGTTTTGATTTGAATACACGTTTGTTCATTTACTTCATCGGAGTGCCGCTGCTATTTTTCTTCTTAATGTGGATTTACCGTTTGCTGCGGAGGGCACCCGGACTTGTCACACTATATTGTGAGTGCCGGGCATTACAATACTTTATATATATATAAATGGTGGTCAGCATAATTCTGCACTGTCCTCCTACTATATACTGCACACAACTACAATGCAGCACAGATATGGATGGATAGTATACTTGACGATACAGTGGTAGAGCAATGGATTACTGTACCGTACTGCTATATACTGGTGGTCAGCAAAATTCTGCACTGTCTTCCTACTATATACTGCGCACAACTACAATGCAGCACAGATATGGATGGATAGTATACTTGACGACACAGAGGTAGAGCAATGGACTACTGTACCGTACTGCTATATATATATACTGGTGGTCAACAAAATTCTGCACTGTCCTCCTACTATATACTGCGCACAACTACAATGCAGCACAGATATGGATGGATAGTATACTTGACGACACAGAGGTAGAGCAATGGACTACTGTACCGTACTGCTATATATATATATACTGGTGGTTAGCAAAATTCTGCACTGTCCTCCTACTATATACCACAATGCAGCACAGATATGGTGCATTTTCAGGCAGAGAACGTAGATATTTGCAGCACACTGAGCACAGATATTTGCAGCACACTGAACACAGAAACGTCCTCTCGCTATCATCTCCAATGCACGAGTGAAAATGGCGGTGATGCGCGGCTCTTTATATGCAATACGAATCTTGCGAGAATACGACAGCGGAATGATGACGTTCGGGCACGTTCGTGTTAACTGAGCAAGGCTGGAAGATCCGAGGCTGCCTCGGAACCGTGTAAAATGGGTGAAGTTCGAGGGGGTTCGGGTCTCAAGGAACCGAACCCGCTCATCTCTTGTACTATCTAGTACAAAGTATAGTCTAAATTGACACTTAGGGGGTCATTCCGAGTTGATCGTAGCTGTGCTAAATTTAGCATAGCTACGATCAGCTTTCCTGACATGTGGGGGGACGCCCAGCACAGGGCTAGCCCGCCCCGCATGTCAGTGCCGCCCCCCCCGCAGAAGTGCCAAGGCATCGGACAGCGGCGATGCCTTTGCACTTCAGGAGTAACTCCCGGCCAGCACAGCTTTAGCGTGCTGGCCGGGAGCTACTCTTCGCTCCCTGGCCCACAGCGGCTGCATATGACATCACGCAGCCACTGTGGCCCGCCCCCGTTCGGTCCGGCCACGCCTGCGTTGGCCGGACCGCACTGACGAAACGGCGGCCAAATGCCGCCGTTTCGCCCCCTCCCGCCCACCGATCGACTCTGCCTGTCAATCAGGCAGAGGCGATCGCTGTCCTGCTACGGCCTTCGGCCGTCCCGCATGCGCAGGCACAATACGGCGCCGGCGCATGCGCAGCAGGGACCCGTTCGCTCTGCTGAGTTAAAACGCAGCGAGCGAACGGGTCAGAATGACCCCCCCCTAGTCAACACTGGAAGTTCAAATAGTCAAAATCTGTGCTTCTGTGCACTGGGGGAGGTAAAGGGAAATCGCATACTCAAAATCGGGTATAGTCAATATCTTACCATGTGTATGCACCTTAAACCTCCATACACACTACACGATTCCCGCTGACACCGATATTGGCGGCGGCTGGGACCCGGCCAATATCGAAGTAACCAAAACGAAACAAAGCAACCAATTACAATGCAAATAAAATTCTTCAAATCTACGGCCAAGACTTTTAATTTGGTACAATGTGCCCTGCTCAGACAACGGCATCATAGAAATATGTCACCCATAAAAGTCATCATATACCCATACACCCACCCACACGTACCCCAACCATCTACCTCTCACACACATATATACCCGCCCCTGCCCCAGCCACCTCCGTCTCCCACACATATTGTATACCCCCGCCACCTCCATGTCACACACATATTCCCTAACCACCTTCCTGTCACGCACATATACCCAGCCCTGCCCCAGCAATCTCCCTCTCACACATATACCCCAACCACCTCCCTGTCACACATATACCCCAGCCAACACCCCCTCACACATATACCCCAACCACCTCCCTCTCACACATATATCCAGCCCTGCACCAGCAATCTCCCTCTCACACATACAGATGGGTCCACATTTATCTTGACCTTTAATAGGATTAATTGAGACTGGCCAATCAGACTTAATCCCCTTCTGTAATGACTTAATCCCCTGCTGTATTGTTCTCTGTATTGTATTGCAGCTGAGAACAATAGATGAAGGGTTTATGCTAATAAGTCATGTTGTGCCTAGGCGCAGAAAACTAGTAAAGATAACCGTGGATCCATCTGTATACCCCAACCACCTCCCTCTCACACACATATATCCAGCCCTGCCCCAGCCACCTCCCTGTCACACATATACCCCAGCCCTGCCCAAACCAACACCCTCTCACACATACACCCCAACCACCTCCCTGTCACGCACATATACCCAGCCCTTCCCCAGCCATCTCCCTCTCACACATATACCCCAACCACCTCCCTGTCACGCACATATACCCAGCCCTGCCCCAGCCATCTCCCTCTCACACATATACCCCAACCACCTCCCTGTCACGCACATATACTCAGCCCTGCCCCAGCCATCTCCCTCTCACACATATACCCCAACCACCTCCCTGTCACGCACATATACCCAGCCCTTCCCCAGCCATCTCCCTCTCACACATATACCCCAACCACCTCCCTGTCACGCACATATACCCAGCCCTGCCCCAGCCATCTCCCTCTCACACATATACCCCAACCACCTCCCTGTCACGCACATATACCCAGCCCTGCCCCAGCAATCTCCCTCTCACACATATACCCCAACCACCTCCCTCTCACACACATATATCCAGCCCTGCCCAAAGCCACCTCCCTGTCACACATGTACCCCAGCCCTGCCCAAGCCAACACCCCCTCACACATATACCCCAACCACCTCCCTGTCACACACATATATCCAGCCTTGCCCCAACCACCTCCCTGTCACATACATATTCCCTAACCACCTCCCTCTCACACACATATACATAGCCCTGCCCCAGCCAGCTCCCTGTCACACATATACCCCAGCCCTGCCCCAGCCAACACCCCCTCACACATACACCCCAACCACCACGCTGTCACACACACATATATCCAGCACTGCCCCAGCCACCTCCCTGTCACACATATATCCCAACCCTGCCCAAGCCAACACCCCCTCACACATATACCCCAACCACCTCCTTATCACACACATCTACATATACAGTATCCAGCCATGCCCCAGCCACCTCCCTGTCACACACATATTCCCTAACCACCTACCTCTCACACACATATATCCAGCCCTGCCCCAGTCACCTCACCTCCCTGTCACACATCCCCTGCAAGCTGTCGCTCGCCCGGTGCAGGGAGCGGGCACACCATCCCAGTGCCGGAACACATTTCTACATTAGACAAGAGATCAAAGGGGAAAACATTTGAATTCCCCCCATAATGTTGGCTTCTCTCTGACTTCTGTTAAATGTGATGCTTCCTTGTTTTCCTATGTATTTGCTTGTCCATATTTCCTTTTTGTTCTCTCCTCCATGGCGGTGGCCATTTTGTTGTTTCTATAGAGATCCTGACTCGCAGCTGCACAGACGGGCCCCCTCTCTGTCTGGGCCAGATACTGCAGTCTGACGGCAGCCCTGCTCCCTGTCTTCATTCCCTGGCTCGCAGTTGGGATTAGTTCTGTGTACTCGATACTTGAATACTCTCCCGGAAGCTGCGGGAGGCTCCCGTTTTTTGGGGTAGCCCCCCGCACCCCCTGGAAGAGTAGGCAGGTCTCCTGCATTCTGCTCGCACCCTAGTGATGTGGGCAGGATGGAGAGATAATCTCCCATATTCACAGGTCTGTGGGTGGGGAAGGGGTTAAAATGCTGCAAATCGCATAATTTTAACCCTGCCCCCTCGTTTTCTGCTGTGGGGGCGGGGCTTGATGATGCCACAGTCCGGCCCCGCCCCCTGAAGTCTTCTGCAGCATCTCCAGGCTTCTCCCGTGGTTACATTATCAGCCACTGACACAGTTTATCTCTCTGCATCTTTGTCTTGTACTCAGGACCCTGTCAGCTACTAACTGTCATATTAGAGGCTATGGGAGTCTATTTACTAAGCCTCGGACAGAGATAAAGTAGCAGCCAATCAGCTCCTACTGCCATGTCACAGGCTGTGTTTGAAAAATGACAGGAGCTGGTTGGCTGGTATTTTATCTCCGTCCGCTTTATCTCTATCCGAGGCTTAGTAAATAGACCCCTATGCTAAATTACTAAAGCTAATTGATTGCTTATAAGCAAAGATCTCTGCTTTATATCGCTCCAAGAAAAAGACATAGGATAATGAAAAAAATAACCACACCACAGTTATAAGCAAGGTACAAAGGCCCTCATTCCGAGTTGTTCGCTCGGTAAATTTCATCGCATCGCAGCGATTTTCCGCTTAGTGCACATGCGCAATGTCTGCACTGCGACTGCGCCAAGTAATTTTGCTATGAAGTTAGGATTTTTACTCACGGCTTTTTCTTCGCTCCGGCGATCGTAGTGTGATTGACAGGAAATGGGTGTTACTGGGCGGAAACAGGCCGTTTTATGGGCGTGTGGGAAAAAACGCTACCGTTTCCGGAAAAAACGCAGGAGTGGCCGGAGAAACGGGGGAGTGTCTGGGCGAACGCTGGGTGTGTTTGTGACGTCAAACCAGGAACGACAAGCAGTGAACTGATCGCAGATGCCGAGTAAGTCTGAAGTTACTCAGAAACTGCTACGAGGTGTGTAATCGCAATATTGCGAATACATCGTTCGCAATTTTAAGAAGCTAAGATTCACTCCCAGTAGGCGGCGGCTTAGCGTGTGTAACTCTGCTAAAATCGCCTTGCGAGCGAACAACTCGGAATGAGGGCCATGGTATATAAATGTAATAACTTGTGTCACATAAAAATACAATCCGCAGTTGCATGATACAAGTAGGCGTTCATATACTCAGTGACATGTGCTGAGGTAAATGGCTGGGGAGACACTGGCTAGTATCAGAGCCAGATTTACACACAATATATGACCCCAAGGGTACATGTGGGCATTATACACAGGTGCAGCAGTATATACATTGGGCATTATACACAGGTGCAGCAGTATATACATGTGGGTATTATACACAGGGGGGGGGGGGCAGTGTATACATGTAGGCATTATACACAGGTGCAGTAGTATATACATTGGGCATTATACACAGGTGCAGCAGTATATACATGTGGGCATTATACACAGGTACAGCAGTATATACATGTGGGTATTATACACAGGGGGGGGGGCAGTGTATACATGTAGGCATTATACACAGGTGCAGTAGTATATACATTGGGCATTATACACAGGTGCAGCAGTATATACATGTGGGCATTATACACAGGTACAGCAGTATATACATGTGGGTATTATACACAGGGGGGGGCAGTGTATACATGTAGGCATTATACACAGGTGCAGTAGTATATACATGTGGGCATTATACACAGGTGCAGCAGTATATACATGTGGGTATTATACACAGGGGGGGGCAGTGTATACATGTAGGCATTATACACAGGTGCAGTAGTATATACATGTGGGCATTATACACAGGTGCAGCAGTATATACATGTGAGCATTATACACAGGTACAGCAGTATATACATGTGGGTATTATACACAGGGGGGGGGGCAGTTTATACATGTAGGCATTCTACACAGGTGCAGTAGTATATACATGTGGGCATTATACACAGGTGCAGCAGTATATACATGTGGGGATTATACACAGGTGCAGCAGTATATATATGTGGGCATTATACACAGGTGCAGCAGTATATATACATGTGGGCATTATACACAGGTGCAGCAGTATATACATGTGGACATTATACACAGGGGGGGGGCAGTGTATACATGTAGGCATTATACACAGGTGCAGTAGTATACATGTGGCCATTATACACAGGTGCTGCAGTATATACAAGTGGTCATTATACACAGGTGCTGCAGTATATACATGTGGGCATTATACACAGGTGCAGCAGTATATACATGTGGGCATTACACACAGGTGCTGCAGTATATACATGTGGTCATTATACACAGGTGCTGCAGTATATACATGTGGGCATTATACACAGGTGCAGCAGTATATACATGTGGGCAGTACACACAGGTGCAGCAGTATATACATGAGGGCATTATACACAGGTGCAGCAGTATATACATGTGGGCATTATACACAGGTACAGCAGTATATACATGTGGGTATTATACACAGGGGGGGGGGCAGTGTATACATGTAGGCATTATACACAGGTGCAGTAGTATATACATTGGGCATTATACACAGGTGCAGCAGTATATACATGTGGGCATTATACACAGGTACAGCAGTATATACATGTGGGTATTATACACAGGGGGGGGGGCAGTGTATACATGTAGGCATTATACACAGGTGCAGTAGTATATACATGTGGGCATTATACACAGGTGCAGCAGTATATACATGTGGGTATTATACACAGGGGGGGGGGCAGTGTATACATGTAGGCATTATACACAGGTGCAGTAGTATATACATGTGGGCATTATACACAGGTGCAGCAGTATATACATGTGAGCATTATACACAGGTACAGCAGTATATACATGTGGGTATTATACACAGGGGGGGGGGCAGTTTATACATGTAGGCATTCTACACAGGTGCAGTAGTATATACATGTGGGCATTATACACAGGTGCAGCAGTATATACATGTGGGGATTATACACAGATGCAGCAGTATATATATGTGGGCATTATACACAGGTGCAGCAGTATATATACATGTGGGCATTATACACAGGTGCAGCAGTATATACATGTGGACATTATACACAGGGGGGGGCAGTGTATACATGTAGGCATTATACACAGGTGCAGTAGTATACATGTGGCCATTATACACAGGTGCTGCAGTATATATATGTGGTCATTATACACAGGTGCTGCAGTATATACATGTGGGCATTATACACAGGTGCAGCAGTATATACATGTGGGCATTACACACAGGTGCTGCAGTATATACATGTGGTCATTATACACAGGTGCTGCAGTATATACATGTGGGCATTATACACAGGTGCAGCAGTATATACATGTGGGCAGTACACACAGGTGCAGCAGTATATACATGTGGGCATTATACACAGGTGCAGCAGTATATACATGTGGGCATTATACACAGGTACAGCAGTATATACATGTGGGTATTATACACAGGGGGGGGCAGTGTATACATGTAGGCATTATACACAGGTGCAGTAGTATATACATTGGGCATTATACACAGGTGCAGCAGTATATACATGTGGGCATTATACACAGGCACAGCAGTATATACATGTGGGTATTATACACAGGGGGGGGGGCAGTGTATACATGTAGGCATTATACACAGGTGCAGTAGTATATACATGTGGGCATTATACACAGGTGCAGCAGTATATACATGTGGGTATTATACACAGGGGGGGGCAGTGTATACATGTAGGCATTATACACAGGTGCAGTAGTATATACATGTGGGCATTATACACAGGTGCAGCAGTATATACATGTGAGCATTATACACAGGTACAGCAGTATATACATGTGGGTATTATACACAGGGGGGGGGGCAGTTTATACATGTAGGCATTCTACACAGGTGCAGTAGTATATACATGTGGGCATTATACACAGGTGCAGCAGTATATACATGTGGGGATTATACACAGGTGCAGCAGTATATATATGTGGGCATTATACACAGGTGCAGCAGTATATATACATGTGGGCATTATACACAGGTGCAGCAGTATATACATGTGGACATTATACACAGGGGGGGGGCAGTGTATACATGTAGGCATTATACACAGGTGCTGTAGTATACATGTGGCCATTATACACAGGTGCTGCAGTATATACATGTGGTCATTATACACAGGTGCTGCAGTATATACATGTGGGCATTATACACAGGTGCAGCAGTATATACATGTGGGCATTACACACAGGTGCTGCAGTATATACATGTGGTCATTATACACAGGTGCTGCAGTATATACATGTGGGCATTATACACAGGTGCAGCAGTATATACATGTGGGCAGTACACACAGGTGCAGCAGTATATACATGTGGGCATTATACACAGGTGCAGCAGTATATACATGTGGGCATTATTCACAGGTGAAGCAGTATATACATGTGCATTATACACAGGTGCAGCAGTATATAATGTTGGTATTATACACAGGTGCAGCAGTATATACATGTGGGCATTACACACAGGTGCAGTAATATATACATGTGGGTATTATACACAGGGGCAGCAGTATATACATGTGGAGATTATACACAGGTATGGCAGTATATAATGTTGGCATTATACACAGGTGCAGTAGTATATACATGTGGGCATTATACACAGGTGCAGCAGTATATACATGTGGGGATTATACACAGGTGCAGCAGTATATATATGTGGGCATTATACACAGGTGCAGCAGTATATATACATGTGGGCATTATACACAGGTGCAGCAGTATATACATGTGGGTATTATACACAGGGGGGGGGGCAGTGTATACATGTAGGCATTATACACAGGTGCAGTAGTATACATGTGGCCATTATACACAGGTGCTGCAGTATATACATGTGGTCATTATACACAGGTGCAGCGTATATACATGTGGCCATTATACACAGGTGCTGCAGTATATACATGTGGGCATTACACACAGGTGCAGCAATATATACATGTGGGTATTATACACAGGGGCAGCAGTATATACATGTGGACATTATACACAGGTATGGCAGTATATAATGTTGGTATTATACACAGGTGCAGCAGTATATACATGTGGGCATTACACACAGGTGCAGCAATATATACATGTGGGTATTATACACAGGGGCAGCAGTATATACATGTGGACATTATACACAGGTATGGCAGTATATAATGTTGGTATAATTATACACAGGTGCAGCAGTATATACATATGGGCATTACACACAGGTGCAGCAATATATACATGTTGGTATTATACACAGGTGCAGCAGTATATACTGCTTGAAATATGGTGAGTTTTGATCAGAGATGTGTGGACTACCTCACCTGTCATAGACTAGTATGCTATAGAGTTTTGACTTTAAAAAAGATTAGAATAACACATAGAAGATAATATCTTATTTGTATTTTTCATATCATTCTTATACTGAAACCTGCGGCGTATACTGGAGTATGTATGACAGGAGAGGCACGTCACTGAATATACTGTGTATATACATGTTGTGCCTGTCGGTACTAGAAGTGAATGACTGGGGGGTATTAAACATACATACAGACACGAGATACAAGGTGTGTTTGCAAACCTCTCAGCTCTTCGGGCTAAAATGTCATGCAGTCACGCGTCCTGTTTAATAGATGTACGGAGACGGTGGGAAGGAACCCCCAGACGATGGGAATCCATATTCTGGAGCTGAGTCAGGGTGAGGACACCGCTTGCTCTGACTCCTCTGGTCTTACTCAGTGTCTGAGCGATTATCTCAGCTGCTGACATAAAATCATCATCACACGCAACTGAGTTTACTCATCCATGGTAATCTATGGCATGGTGATGTTCTATCCCAGAATATTGTGACTGTCAGCAAAACCCCCACAGTGTGTCAGCACAACGTGGCAGAGTGCAGCGTGCAAGATGTGCAAAGTCATTCTCCGGCAATACAACTACAAATCCCGGCATGCCCAGACAGCTTTTTGCTGTCCCAGATCTGTTAGATTTAGAATGATACATTGATTTTTTCGATTTAGCCGTAAAAAAAAAAAAGAACTATTTACCCTCCAGATTAATTTTCCCACCTTCAGTGGAGCATATAGGATAGTGTATTTCCTTTCATTACCTATATGCTGATCCTTACATATATTGTATATATCTACACATCAGTATGATATCTGCCCTCTTCATGTCCGGGATATGGCCCCTACGTTTACGCCCCGTGTTTTAACAAGAGATGAGCGGGTTCGGTTCTCAGAGAACCGAACCCCCCGGACTTCACATCACGAGCCCGGCTCCGAGTCAGGCTCGGGTTTTCCCTTCTGACTCGGAAACCAGAACGAGGCAAAACATCATCCCGCTGTCAGATTCTCGTGGGATTTGGATTACATATAAGGAGCCGCGCGTCCCCGCCATTTTCACTCCGGCATTGGAGAGTGTAGAGAGAGGACATGTCTCCGTTTTCTCAGTGTCCGTGTCTTGTACTGCATTTGTCCAGTCACAGTGGTTGTGTCCTCTTGCAAGTCCCTTACAGTGTTGCTGTGTTGTCCTGCATCTGACCAGTGGTAGTGTCCTGTGCATCAATCATCAGTCATTCCAGTGACCAGGCAGTCACAGTGCTATACTCTGCTGCCATATGTCCAATGCTACTGTATAATAATAACAACAAGGCCCAAACAGTGTTGCTGTGTTGTCCTGCATCAGACCAGTGGCATACCTCCCAACTGTCCCGATTTTCGCGGGACAGTCCCGTTTTTTGGGGACTGTCCCGCTGTCCCACCCGCGGGCCACAGTGTCCCGCAGTGGGGGAGGCAGTTGGGAGTCTTGTGTCTCGCTGCCCTGCTTAGCAGAGCAGCGGTGAATAGACGCTGTGCGCATGCGCACAGTGTCTATTCACTGGATTCAGAGGGAGAGGGGGCATGCCAGCGGCTCACAGAGCGCTGGGCATGCCCCCTCAGTGATGTCAGTGACGAAAACGGGGGCGTGGCTCGTGATCGCGGTCCTCCCGCGAAACCACACTCTTTCCATAGGCCACGCCCCTTTTCGGGAGCGCGCGCGACTTCGCCGCGCGTGTGTCCCTCTTTAGGGAACTGTAAAGTTGGGAGGTATGCAGTGGTAGTGTCCTGTGCATCAGCAATCAGTCATTCCACTGACCTGGCAGTCACAGTGGTATACTCAGCTGCCATATGTCCAGTGCTGCTTTATAATAATAACAAGTCCCTTACAGTGTTGCTGTGTTGTCCTGCATCATACCAGTGGTAGTGTCCTGTCTCATCAGCCATCAGTCATTCCAGTGACTAGGCAGTCACAGTGGTATACTCAGCTGCTATATGTCCAGTGCTGTTGTATAATAATAATAATAATAATAATAATAATACTAAAAAGTCCCTTACAGTGTTGCTGTGTTGTCTTTCATCAGACCAGTGGTAGTGTCCTGTGCATCAGCCATCAGACATTCCTGTGCCACATATTGTGTTATATAACTCCACCAGAAAAATAATGGAGAACAAAAATTTGGAGGATAAAATAGGAAAAGATCAAGAACCACTTCCTCTTAGTGCTGAAGCTGCTGCCACTAGCCATGACATAGATGATAAAATACTATCGTCGTCTGCCAAGGCCGATGCCCAATGTGATAGTAGAGGGCATGTAAAATCCAAAAAGACAAAGTTCAGTAAAAAGACCCCCCCAAAAAAAATTCAAATGGTCTGAGGAGAAACGTAAACTTGCCAATATGCCATTTACGACACGGAGTGACAAGGAACGGCTGAGGCCCTGGCCTATGTTCATGGCTAGTGGTTCAGTTTCACATGACGATGGAAGCCCTCATTCTCATGCTAGAAAAATTAAAAGAGTTAAGCTGGAAAGAGCACAGAAAAGAATTGTGTGTTCTTCTAAATCACAAATCCCCAAGGAGAGTCCAAGTGTGTCGGCGGTTGCGATGCCTGACCTTCCCAACACTGGACGGAAAGAGGTGGCTCCTTCCACCATTTGAGCGCCCTCTGCAAGTGCTGGAAGGAGCACCCACAGTCCAGTTCCTGATATTGAAATTGAAGATATCACTGTTGAAGTACACCAGGATGAGGATATGGGTGTTGCTGGCGCTGAGGAGGAAATTGACGATGAGGATTCTGATAGTGATGTGGTTTGTTTAAGTCAGGCACTGGGGGAGACACCTGTTGTCCGTGGACGAAGAAGCCCATTGTGATGCCTGGGCAAACTACCAAAAAAGCCACCTCTTCGGTGTGGAATTATTTCTCCACAAATCCGTACAACAGGTGTCAAGTCATCTGTTGCCTCTGTCAAACTGTAATAAGTAGGGGTAAGGATGTTAACCACCTAGGAACATCCTCCCTTATACGTCACCTGCAGCACATTCATCAGAAGTCAGTGTCAAGTTGTGAAACTTTGGGTAAGAGCGTAAGCAGTCCACTGACACCTAAATCTCTTCTTCCTCCTGTACCCAATTTCCTGCAAGCCACACCACCAACTCTCTCAACGTTAACTTGCTCCTCAGTCAGGAACGTCAGTAGTCCTGCAGACCATGTCACTGTCAAGACTGATGAGTCCTCTCCTAACCGGGATTCCTCTGGAGGAAACTTGAGTGGTACGCCTGCTGTTGCTGCCGCTGCTATTGTTGCTGCTGGGAGTCGATCATCATCCCAGAGGGGAAGTTGGAATACCACTTGTACTACTTCCAGTAAGCAATTGACTGTCCAACAGTCCTTTGTGAGGAAGATTAAATATGACAGCAGTCATCCTTTTGCAAAGTGGATAACTGAGGCCTTGACAGCTATGTTGGAGGACTTGTCTCACTACACACTGCATTCTACAGACACCTCTCCCCGGCTGGAGAGAGGTATCCCCGAGCAACAGGGGCTAATTGAACACTCCCGCTCATGTGACACATCACGTGAGCGGCAAAGCAGGAAGTCACAGACAGGACCCGGCGGAGGAAGGAGGAAAGCAGCGGCCGCTGACCGACCACGGGGACCGAGACAAGACGGCCTGGACATCAAAGGACACCGGAGGACTCGGGAACGGAAGCTGAGCCGGCATAGGCACGCGGAACACCCCCCCGGCGGTAAGTGTAAGAACCAAGCCCGTACCCCCGATTCCTCATTTGGTGCACACAGGGAGGTCTGACAGGCGGGATGCCGCAAACTGTCACACACCCCACCACGACTGATACTAACCTAGTTTCAGAGCCACATAGGTGATACCATACCTATGGTAAAGGTGCACCCTTGGGCATACCTGACATTCATCCCGCAAGGGAGCTCTGAGCATTAGGACTCCAAAGGACGTAACACTGACACAGACATTGTGCCAGATTTACGGAGAGGCACATACTTTTACCCACCATTCTTATTATTAATTCTAGAAGTTTTGAGCAGAAGTGTACCTTTCAGGAGGGTACACTGAAAAGGGTGGTCTGCATGACACACCTGACAGTTGGAACATACCACCCTAATAAACATCATTATATTACGTCATATGGTCATTTGTGAACACTATCATATATCAAATTGTCACATCACTTTCTTCCCATTTTCCTTCATCCCTTCTTTCTCCATCCTTTTCCATCTTCACCCTTTCTCTCACATTCCTTCTCTCCCACAAGTGCGCTGACCTCACCATTGCTTAACATTAGTACGGAGGTAGGACACCTCTAGGCCTAGCAGCACTAACCCCCCATCCCAATTATCTAGGTCATTCCCCTCATCAGGCTTTTTCAGAAGCAGCTGGAGAAATTGAAGGAGGAGCAAAGACGGAGCGATTCTGCAAAGTATGTGGGACTTGTGGATGGAGCCCTTAATTTGTTTTGCCAGGATTCAAGGGTGGTCAATCTGTTGAAATCAGAGCACTACATTTTGCCCACTGTGCTCGATCCTAGGTTTAAAGCTTACATTGTATCTCTTTTTCCGGCAGACACAAGTGTGCAGAGGTGCAAAGACCTGCTGGTGAGTAAACTGTCAACTCAAGCGGAATGTGACTCGTCAACAGCTCCTCCTTCAATTTCTCCCGCAACTGGGGCTGCAAGGAAAAGGATAAGATTTCCTAGCCCACCCGCTGGCGGAGATGCAGGGCAGTCAGGAGCGAAAGCTGACATCTGGTCCGGACTGAAGGACCTGCCAACGATTACTGACAGGTCTATTGTCACTGCATATGATTCTGTCACCATTGAAAGAATGGTGGAGGATTATATGAGTGACAGCATCCAAGTAGGCATGTCAGACAGTCTGTATGTATACTGGCAGGAAAAAGAGGCAATTTGGATGCCCTTGCACAAACTGGCTTTATTTTACCTAAATTGCCCCCCTCCAGTGTGTACTCCGAAAGAGTGTTTAGTGCAGCCAGTAACCTTGTCAGCGATCGACGTAGGAGGCTGCTTCCACAAAATGTGGAGAAGATGATGTTGATCAAAATGAATTATAAATTCCTCCGGGAAGACCTTGACCAGCAATTGCCTCCAGAAAGTACACAGGGACCTGTGATGGTGGATTCCAGTGGGGATAAATTAATACTCTGTGAGGAGGAGGATGTATACAGTGAAAGGGGTGAGGATTCGGAGGAATCGTATGTCGACATCTTGCCTCTGTAGAGCCAGTTTGTGCAAGGAGCGATTGATTGCTTCTTTTTTGCTGGGGACTTGAATGAACTCACTCCGCAGTGACTGTGGGGACTCTATGAACCGCAGTGGAACGCAGCGCTGACGCATGGAGACTATTACTTCCTGCTTCCGGCGAATACACCTAATGGATAGCCGTGGAACGCAGCGCCGACAATTAGATGACACCACTTCCGGTCGGGAAACAGGAAATGAAGATCCCGCACCGCTGCTGCCACTTTTAGCAATTAGTAAACCTTTAAAAGATCTACTCTGGGACTGTAACCACACTTCTGACGAAGGACCCAGCGAGGTCCGAAACGCGTTAAGTGTGGTCTCTACAACTCCTGCTGGTCGGACACTTATTCACCCTGCATCGCCATTCTGGAGAAGCACCTACAGGTTCCGGAACTGTGGCCGCTAATCCCTTCCTGAATTACATCAGCAGGACTTTGGTGATATGCTTGTAGTGTTCCAGTGTCGCTGCCATGAAAGGATGTTTACATGTGATTTTTATTTTTATCTGTTGTAAGTGCAATTTGTATTAAAACATTCCCCATTTTATACAAAATACTGCACTATCATTTATTCCCTGTGCTGACTCCCCCTGCAATGGTTAACACCTTATGAGGGAAGCACGATTATTTTGATTTCAGAAATTCTTGGATGGTACTACCTTCGACATGTACTAAGAAGCTACTTACAGAAGCTTGTGACCAATTCATCATTTATAAAAGCTCAGTAATTTACATTGTATTTGGAGGTGGTGCTTTGCATGTATACACCCTTGCTGCATGTTTATTTTGTTTTTTCTTATGCACAGCCTTGGTATATGTTTGTACATGGTTAAGCAGAATAGCGCAGGATTGAGCACGTAAAAAACCTTTCAGTATATCACTCAGTTTTTTTGAGTGTTGGATGAACACTCTATTTTACGTGTATTTCTGCTGCATGATTTTGTTTCTAATTGCGCACATTTGTAACACCTAAATATATCTTTCATTTGGTGGGGACCCAAACAAACCAGTCATGTCAGCCACAGTCGTGTGGCAGACCCTGTCGCTGAAATGATTGGTTTGTTAAAGTGTGCATGTCCTGTTTATACAACATAAGGGTGGGTGGGAGGGCCCAAGGACAATTCCATCTTGCACCTCTTTTTCTTCTTATTATCACGTGCTGTTTGGGGACTATTTTTTTAAAGTGCCATCCTGTCTGACACTTTCGTATATGTCCAGTGGTACTGCCATTTAATTCCAGTGATTTTGCCGTATAATTCCAGTGATTTTGCCGTTTAATTCCAGTGATATTGCCATTTAATTCCAGTGATTTGGACGTATAATGCCAGTGATTTTGCTGTATAATTCCAGTGATTTTGCTATTTAATTCCAGTGATTTGGACGTACAATTCCAGTGATTTTGCAGTATAATTCCTGTGATTTTGCAGTATAATTTCAGTAATTTGGACGTATAATTCCAGTGATTTTGCAGTATAATTCCAGTGATTTTGCATTATAATTCCAGTGATTTTGCAGTATAATTCCAGTGATTTTGCATTATAATTCCAGTGATTTGGGCATATAATTCCAGTGATTTGGACGTATAATAAATTAATAATGCCAGTGGGAATTGTTTGTGTCGCTTGGCTTTGTTATACAGCTACCTCATTGCACCTCTTCGACATCTTTGCTTGAGGTGCTGCTTGGGACCTAGTTTTTGAAAAGTGCCATCCTGTCTGACACTGCCGTATGAGTCCAGGGGTACTGCTGTATTAATCCTGGGCTACTTCTGTATAAGTCCACCAATTGCAGAATTTTTGAAAAATGACAGGGGCGTGCAGGAGATGCATCAGTAGTCCGAACAATTGCCCACTTTCGACATTCAGCCACTGCGTGACACTACTAGATGGGCCAGGTGGTTGTGCCGCTTGGCTTACTCATACAGCTACCTCATTGCACCTCTTCTACATCTTTGCATGAGGTGCTGTATGGGGCCTTTTTTTTTATATATCTGCCCTCCTGTCTGCCACTGCAGTGCCACGCCTAGATGGGCCAGGTGTTTGTGTTGCCCACTTGTGTCGCTTAGCTTAGTCATACAGCCACCTCGGTGCAAACTTTTGGCCTAAAAACAATATTGTGAGGTGTTCAGAATAGACTGGAAATGAGTGGAAATGAATGTTATTGAGGTTAATAATACCGTAGGAGCAAAATTACCCCCAAATTGTGTGATTTTAGCCGTTTTTACGTTTTTTTTTAGAGATGAGCGGGTTCGGTTCCTCGGAATCCGAACCCGCCCGAACTTCAGGTTTTTTTACACGGGTCCGAGCGACTCGGATCTTCCCGCCTTGCTCGGTTAACCCGAGCGCGCCCGAACGTCATCATCCCGCTGTCGGATTCTCGCGAGGCTCGGATTCTATCGCGAGACTCGGATTCTATATAAGGAGCCGCGCGTCGCCGCCATTTTCACACGTGCATTGAGATTGATAGGGAGAGGACGTGGCTGGCGTCCTCTCCGTTTATAGAGAAGAGAGTGAGACTAGAGTAGAGAGAGACACAGTATTTACTTTAGTAATTTTGGGGAGCATTAGGAGGAGTACTACTACTTGCTGAAGTGATAGTGTGACTGTATATCTGACTTGTGGGGGAGACAGTGGGGAGCAGTTAGAGTCTGAGAGCAGGAGTACATATTTTAACGTACAGTGCACACTTTTGCTGCCAGAGTGCCACACTGCCATTGTGACCACACTGACCACCAGTATATATTGTGATTGTCTGCTTAGGAGTACTACTTGCAAGTTGCTGATAGTGTGACCAGTGACCTGACCACCAGTTTAATTAATCACCACCAGTTTAATATATATATATATATATATATATAAATAATATATATATATAATTGTATACCACCTACCCGTGTTTTTTTTTTTTCTTTCTTCTTGATACATACTACTATAGTAGCTTACTGTAGCAGTCTGCGGTGCTGCTGAGCTGACAGTGTCCAGCAGGTCCGTCATCAGTCATTACATAATAAATATATATACCTGTCCGGCTGCAGTACTAGTGATATTATATATATATATATTAATTTAATCTCATTATCATCCAGTCTATATTAGCAGCAGACACAGTACGGTAGTCCACGGCTGTAGCTACCTCTGTGTCGGCAGTCGCTGGTCCATCCATAATTGTATACCACCTACCCGTGTTTTTTTTTTCTTTCTTCTTGATACATACTACTATAGTAGCTTACTGTAGCAGTCTGCGGTGCTGCTGAGCTGACAGTGTCCAGCAGGTCCGTCATCAGTCATTACATAATAAATATATATACCTGTCCGGCTGCAGTACTAGTGATATTATATATACATATATATTAATTTCATCTCATTATCATCCAGTCTATATAGCAGCAGACACAGTACGGTAGTCCACGGCTGTAGCTACCTCTGTGTCGGCAGTCGCTGGTCCATCCATAATTGTATACCACCTACCCGTGTTTTTTTTCTTTTCTTTCTTCTTGATACATACTACTATAGTAGCTTACTGTAGCAGTCTGCGGTGCTGCTGAGCTGACAGTGTCCAGCAGGTCCGTCATCAGTCATTACATAATAAATATATATACCTGTCCGGCTGCAGTACTAGTGATATTATATATATATATATATATATATATATATATATTAATTTCATCTCATTATCATCCAGTCTATATTAGCAGCAGACACAGTATGGTAGTCCACGGCTGTAGCTACCTCTGTGTCGGCAGTCGCTGGTCCATCCATAATTGTATACCACCTACCCGTGTTTTTTTTTTCTTTCTTCTTGATACATACTACTATAGTAGCTTACTGTAGCAGTCTGCGGTGCTGCTGAGCTGACAGTGTCCAGCAGGTCCGTCATCAGTCATTACATAATAAATATATATACCTGTCCGGCTGCAGTACTAGTGATATTATATATATATATATATATATATATTAATTTCATCTCATTATCATCCAGTCTATATTAACAGCAGACACAGTACGGTAGTCCACGGCTGTAGCTACCTCTGTGTCGGCAGTCGCTGGTCCATCCATAATTGTATACCACCTACCCGTGGTTTTTTTTTTCTTTCTACTTGCTACATACTACTATAGTAGCTTACTGTAGCAGTCTGCGGTGCTGCTGAGCTGACAGTGTCCAGCAGGTCCGTCATCAGTCATTACATAATAAATATATATACCTGTCCGGCTGCAGTACTAGTGATATTATATATATATATATATATATATATTAATTTCATCTCATTATCATCCAGTCTATATTAGCAGCAGACACAGTACGGTAGTCCACGGCTGTAGCTACCTCTGTGTCGGCAGTCGCTGGTCCATCCATAAGTATACTAGTATCCATCCATCTCCATTGTTTACCTGAGGTGCCTTTTAGTTGTGCCTATTAAAATATGGAGAACAAAAATGTTGAGGTTCCAAAATTAGGGAAAGATCAAGATCCACTTCCACCTCGTGCTGAAGCTGCTGCCACTAGTCATGGCCGAGACGATGAAATGCCAGCAACGTCGTCTGCCAAGGCCGATGCCCAATGTCATAGTACAGAGCATGTCAAATCCAAAACACCAAATATCAGTAAAAAAAGGACTCCAAAACCTAAAATAAAATTGTCGGAGGAGAAGCGTAAACTTGCCGATATGCCATTTACCACACGGAGTGGCAAGGAACGGCTGAGGCCCTGGCCTATGTTCATGGCTAGTGGTTCAGCTTCACATGAGGATGGAAGCACTCAGCCTCTCGCTAGAAAAATGAAAAGACTCAAGCTGGCAAAAGCACCGCAAAGAACTGTGCGTTCTTCGAAATCCCAAATCCACAAGGAGAGTCCAATTGTGTCGTTTGCGATGCCTGACCTTCCCAACACTGGACGTGAAGAGCATGCGCCTTCCACCATTTGCACGCCCCCTGCAAGTGCTGGAAGGAGCACCCGCAGTCCAGTTCCTGATAGTCAGATTGAAGATGTCAGTGTTGAAGTACACCAGGATGAGGAGGATATGGGTGTTGCTGGCGCTGGGGAGGAAATTGACCAGGAGGATTCTGATGGTGAGGTGGTTTAAGTCAGGCACCCGGGGAGACACCTGTTGTCCGTGGGAGGAATAGGGCCGTTGACATGCCTGGTGAAAATACCAAAAAAATCAGCTCTTCGGTGTGGAAGTATTTCAACAGAAATGCGGACAACATTTGTCAAGCCGTGTGTTGCCTTTGTCAAGCTGTAATAAGTAGGGGTAAGGACGTTAACCACCTCGGAACATCCTCCCTTATACGTCACCTGCAGCGCATTCATAATAAGTCAGTGACAAGTTCAAAAACTTTGGGCGACAGCGGAAGCAGTCCACTGACCAGTAAATCCCTTCCTCTTGTAACCAAGCTCACGCAAACCACCCCACCAACTCCCTCAGTGTCAATTCCCTCCTTCCCCAGGAATGCCAATAGTCCTGCAGGCCATGTCACTGGCAATTCTGACGAGTCCTCTCCTGCCTGGGATTCCTCCGATGCATCCTTGCGTGTAACGCCTACTGCTGCTGGCGCTGCTGTTGTTGCTGCTGGGAGTCGATGGTCATCCCAGAGGGGAAGTCGTAAGACCACTTTTACTACTTCCACCAAGCAATTGACTGTCCAACAGTCCTTTGCGAGGAAGATGAAATATCACAGCAGTCATCCTGTTGCAAAGCGGATAACTGAGGCCTTGACAACTATGTTGGTGTTAGACGTGCGTCCGGTATCCGCCGTTAGTTCACAGGGAACTAGACAATTTCTTGAGGTAGTGTGCCCCCGTTACAAAATACCATCTAGGTTCCACTTCTCTAGGCAGGCGATACCGAGAATGTACACGGACGTCAGAAAAAGACTCACCAGTGTCCTAAAAAATGCAGTTGTACCCAATGTCCACTTAACCACGGACATGTGGACAAGTGGAGCAGGGCAGGGTCAGGACTATATGACTGTGACAGCCCACTGGGTAGATGTATGGACTCCCGCCGCAAGAACAGCAGCGGCGGCACCAGTAGCAGCATCTCGCAAACGCCAACTCTTTCCTAGGCAGGCTACGCTTTGTATCACCAGTTTCCAGAATACGCACACAGCTGAAAACCTCTTACGGCAACTGAGGAAGATCATCGCGGAATGGCTTACCCCAATTGGACTCTCCTGTGGATTTGAGGCATCGGACAACGCCAGCAATATTGTGTGTGCATTAAATATGGGCAAATTCCAGCACGTCCCATGTTTTGCACATACCTTGAATTTGGTGGTGAAGAATTTTTTAAAAAACGACAGGGGCATGCAAGAGATGCTGTCGGTGGCCAGAAGAATTGCGGGACACTTTCGGAGGACAGGCACCACGTACAGAAGACTGGAGCACTACCAAAAACGCCTGAACCTGCCCTGCCATCATCTGAAGCAAGAAGTGGTAATCAGGTGGAATTCAACCCTATATATGCTTCAGAGGTTGGAGGAGCAGCAAAAGGCCATTCAAGCCTATACAATTGAGCACGATATAGGAGGTGGAATGTACCTGTCTCAAGCGCAGTGGAGAATGATTTCAACGTTGTGCAAGGTTCTGCAACCTTTTGAACTTGCCACACGTGAAGTCAGTTCAGACACTGCCAGCCTGAGTCAGGTCATTCCCCTCATCAGGCTTTTGCAGAAGAAGCTGGAGGCATTGAAGGAGGAGCTAAAAGGGAGCGATTCCGCTAGGCATGTGGGACTTGTGGATGGAGCCCTTAATTCGCTTAACAAGGATTCACGGGTGGTCAATCTGTTGAAATCAGAGCACTACATTTTGGCCACCGTGCTCGATCCTAGATTTAAAACCTACCTTGGATCTCTCTTTCCGGCAGACACAAGTCTGCTGGGGTTCAAAGACCTGCTGGTGACAAAATTGTCAAGTCAAGCGGAACGCGACCTGTCAACATCTCCTCCTTCACATTCTCCCGCAACTGGGGGTGCGAGGAAAAGGCTCAGAATTCCGAGCCCACCCGCTGGCGGTGATGCAGGGCAGTCTGGAGCGACTGCTGATGCTGACATCTGGTCCGGACTGAAGGACCTGACAACGATTACGGACATGTCGTCTACTGTCACTGCATATGATTCTCTCCCCATTGAAAGAATGGTGGAGGATTATATGAGTGACCGCATCCAAGTAGGCACGTCAGACAGTCCGTACTTATACTGGCAGGAAAAAGAGGCAATTTGGAGGCCCTTGCACAAACTGGCTTTATTCTACCTAAGTTGCTCTCCCACAAGTGTGTACTCCGAAAGAGGGTTTAGTGCCACCGCTCACCTTGTCAGCAATCGGCGTACGAGGTTACTTCCAGAAAATGTGGAGAAGATGATGTTCATTAAAATGAATTATAATCAATTCCTCCGTGGAGACATTGACCAGCAGCAATTGCCTCCACAAAGTAGTACACAGGGAGCTGAGATGGTGGATTCCAGTGGGGACGAATTGATAATCTGTGAGGAGCGGGATGTACACGGTGATATATCGGAGGATGATGATGAGGTGGACATCTTGCCTCTGTAGAGCCAGTTTGTGCAAGGAGAGATTAATTGCTTCTTTTTCGGTGGGGGTCCAAACCAACCCGTCATTTCAGTCACAGTCGTGTGGCAGACCCTGTCACTGAAATGATGGGTTGGTTAAAGTGTGCATGTCCTGTTTATACAACATAAGGGTGGGTGGGAGGGCCCAAGGACAATTCCATCTTGCACCTCTTTTTTCTTTCATTTTTATTTGCGTCATGTGCTGTTTGGGGAGTGTTTTTTGGAAGGGCCATCCTGCGTGACACTGCAGTGCCACTCCTAGATGGGCCAGGTGTTTGTGTCGGCCACTAGGGTCGCTTAGCTTACTCACACAGCTACCTCATTGCGCCTCTTTTTTTCTTCTTTGCGTCATGTGCTGTTTGGGGAGTGTTTTTTGGAAGGGCCATCCTGCGTGACACTGCAGTGCCACTCCTAGATGGGCCAGGTGTTTGTGTCGGCCACTAGGGTCGCTTATCTTACTCACACAGCTACCTCATTGCGCCTCTTTTTTTCTTTGCGTCATGTATGTTTGGGGAGTGTTTTTTGGAAGGGCCATCCTGCGTGACACTGCAGTGCCACTCCTAGATGGGCCAGGTGTTCGTGTCGGCCACTAGGGTCGCTTAGCTTACTCACACAGCTACCTCATTGCGCCTCTTTTTTTCTTTGCGTCATGTATGTTTGGGGAGTGTTTTTTGGAAGGGCCATCCTGCGTGACACTGCAGTGCCACTCCTAGATGGGCCAGGTGTTTGTGTCGGCCACTAGGGTCGCTTAGCTTACTCACACAGCTACCTCATTGCGCCTCTTTTTTTCTTTGCGTCATGTGCTGTTTGGGGAGTGTTTTTTTGGAAGGGCCATCCTGCGTGACACTGCAGTGCCACTCCTAGATGGGCCAGGTGTTTGTGTCGGCCACTAGGGTCGCTTATCTTACTCACACAGCTACCTCATTGCGCCTCTTTTTTTCTTTGCGTCATGTGCTGTTTGGGGAGTGTTTTTTGGAAGGGCCATCCTGCGTGACACTGCAGTGCCACTCCTAGATGGGCCAGGTGTTCGTGTCGGCCACTAGGGTCGCTTAGCTTACTCACACAGCTACCTCATTGCGCCTCTTTTTTTCTTTGCGTCATGTGCTGTTTGGGGAGTGTTTTTTGGAAGGGCCATCCTGCGTGACACTGCAGTGCCACTCCTAGATGGGCCAGGTGTTTGTGTCGGCCACTAGGGTCGCTTATCTTACTCACACAGCTACCTCATTGCGCCTCTTTTTTTCTTTGCGTCGTGTGCTGTTTGGGGAGTGTTTTTTGGAAGGGCCATCCTGCGTGACACTGCAGTGCCACTCCTAGATGGGCCAGGTGTTTGTGTCGGCCACTAGGGTCGCTTAGCTTACTCACACAGCTACCTCATTGCGCCTCTTTTTTTCTTTGCGTCATGTGCTGTTTGGGGAGTGTTTTTTGGAAGGGCCATCCTGCGTGACACTGCAGTGCCACTCCTAGATGGGCCAGGTGTTTGTGTCGGCCACTAGGGTCGCTTAGCTTACTCACACAGCTACCTCATTGCGCCTCTTTTTTTCTTTGCGTCATGTGCTGTTTGGGGAGTGTTTTTTGGAAGGGCCATCCTGCGTGACACTGCAGTGCCACTCCTAGATGGGCCAGGTGTTTGTGTCGGCCACTAGGGTCGCTTAGCTTAGTCATCCAGCGACCTCGGTGCAAATTTTAGGACTAAAAATAATATTGTGAGGTGTGAGGTGTTCAGAATAGACTGAAAATGAGTGGAAATTATGGTTTTTGAGGTTAATAATACTTTGGGATCAAAATGACCCCCAAATTCTATGATTTAAGCTGTTTTTTAGTGTTTTTTGAAAAAAACACCCGAATCCAAAACACACCCGAATCCGACAAAAAAAATTCGGTGAGGTTTTGCCAAAACGCGGTCGAACCCAAAACACGGCCGCGGAACCGAACCCAAAACCAAAACACAAAACCCGAAAAATTTCAAGTGCACATCTCTAGTTTTTTTTCTCCAAAAATCATCCAGATCCAAAACCAAAACCCGAAATGGTGGTTTTGGCAAAACCAAGCCAAAACCAAAACACGAAAGTGTAATTAGAACCAAAACCAAAACTCAAAACACGAAAAGTGCCCGCAACACATGACTAATTCCTAGAGCTACATCATGCAACTTGCACTGGCCTCATTCAGATGTGGTGGGAGGGACTATCGCTGCTGCTTACATGGAGGGTATGCAGTTACAATACCGCCCACTGGGATCCCGGCGATCGCAATAACGACGCCGTTATCCTGACAGGGGTTCAATCCCGCCACCGAAATACCGGCGATGTAGGTGATTCTCCGTCTGTGGGTGTCCAGGACACCCATAGAGGGAGAATAGAACCCATGGCGAGTGAAGTGAGCCACCGTGCCCTCAGCATGGTGAGTGCAGCGAGCCTGCAAGAGACCTCGATGCTCTCGCTCTGCTGCCGACATTCTGGCGTTCGGGATGCCGCTGGCGGTATAGTGACAGCCGAATGCCGGGATCCCATACCAATCCCACATAGAAGCAGCAGCGATGCACTAATATGGTAATGCAGCAGGGGGCGTCACACCTCCTTGTGCAATACTGATCCAAACTGTGTCCAAGGATGCACAATCGGCCGCCTGCTTAACCCATGGGGTTGTGCAAGCCGGCCACCGCAAGTCCTGCCTAGAGATAAGGAAATCTTCATTATGTGTTGGAGATCCTGTCCCTGTCCCTCCTCGGCAATGTCGACGACATGCCTCCATTTGGAGACACTGAGGCTGTCGCCATCCCCTCCCCACCCCCAAACAACATCAGACTGTCAATCACTGACATTCTAATGCCGTAGTGCGATTGACTTCGCAGACCTATCCTGCACATGCGCGGTGCGAGTCCGGTGCATTGCGCAAAATATCGAACAGTAGTACTTTGCTGCATGTGCCTCAATAACCACCACATCCGAATAATGGCGATCATGCAAGTTGGCATGGTACCCGCTCTGCTCCAGGGCCAGCACCTCTATCCCGAGGCTATTTCCATCAGCCGTGTCGGCACAGCACTTTACCTGCCTCATCTTCCCTGCACTTACAGATGTCGCCGCGTTCATCTTTGCCGTGATGTGTAAACATGGGCATACACAGAATGGCAAAGACTAGCTGCACTCAGCTGGGACTAATTGCACTCATTTCTAGACAATGTATTGTCTATGGGCCGCGTGTGCGAATATGCACACATATGTATGTGCACGCTACCCACGGCAAACTAATCATGGGTGTAATTAGCCGCGGCTAGAATGAGCCTGGTTACATCTATATTTCCTCAAGGTTCCAGATGATAGATCGAGAGTCAATACGGCAACAGGCAATAGCTCGACACCATATGGTCAACATGTATTATCTCAGCAGGTACAAAAGTGTGACAGATGAAAGGTTGGCAGTGCTAAAGATCAGCAGGTTCAAAAGGTCGACATGTCAATGGTCGACACAGTTTCAAAAAATTGTTTCTGAAGTTTTTCATCACCATCCACGTGGACTACGATTGGGAATAGTATTGTAACCTGTGCCGAGCCAACATTTTGTACCGTCAACCTTTTCTATTTGTCAACCTTTTGGCCCTGTTGACCATATGGTGTCGACCTAATAATTGTCGATCTTTTGACCCACACCCATTTCGTCTTGCTCACAACTGTGTGTAGTGTACGGTGGCACCTTATATACCCCGGGGTGAGAGAGACTGAGCTACAGCCAAGTTGATCTATAGGTCATCACCAGGTAGGTGTCACAGAGAACTCATAACCACAACACATCTATGCAAATAGAGGTTACACAGAAGTAATGGAAATAGGATTTATGGATCTCCTGCTCATTACACACTGCCCTGGGATCAGAGACAATGGGAGTAATTCAGGCCTGATAGCTCGCTAGCGTTTTTTGCAGCACTGCGATCAGGTCAGAACTGCGCATGCGTATGCACCGCAATGCACAGGCGCGCTGCTCGGGTACAAAGCGGATCGTTGCTGTGCGATGGCTTTTACGAAGAATCCATTTGCACAGCCGATCGCAAGGAGATTGACAGGAACAAGGCGTTTGTGGGTGTCAACTGCCCGTTTTCTGGGAGTGGTTGGAAAAACGCAGGCGTGTCCAGGCGTTTGCAGGGAGGGATCCTGACGTCAATTCCAGACCCGGACAGGCTGAAGTGATCGCAGCGGCTGAGTAAGTTCTGGGCAACTCAGAAACTGCACAAAGTTTTTTAGTAGCGCATGGCTGCACATGCGTTCGCACACTTGCAAAACGAAAATACACTCCCCTATGGGCGGCGACTATCTGTTCGCAGCAGTGCAAAAAAAAACCTAGCAAGCGATCAGGTCTGAATTAGGCCCAATGAGCGATGGCTGGCTATTTGACCAGTTAGGCACATACAGGACAGGCTGCCCGAACACATCCATGCAAACCTGAGTTATAGTAATATTATCTGACAGGTTCTCAGGTACAGTACATGACTAGTTGCACAGCTAATACTTTACAAGGAACGTGTTTTGCTCATATGCTCCCCCACCATCACCGGAACCAGCATGTCACACACACATTAACACCACCAACAGACAGCCCGCATGGCTCGCACTGTTATAATCACACACTTCATGTTTGAGAACCTTTTCACGTACTTCTCAAACCAGGAAAAACCAGTGAAGACTATTGTAGTTCTAGGATAACTGACCTATACCTACAGTATGTTACAGGGAAATGGGATGGAAATACCATCACAGATCTGACAAGTACCCGGCGGTTAGAGTGAGAGCCCCGCTGATTGTCACGCTACATTATACTTGTCCTGCAAACAGCTTGGCTTGCAAACATTTTACGGACTCCCATAGAATGCTTCTAATGGACACTCAGCCCTCATCTGCTTTGTGACAATACTGACGGTCATCTCTCCCCCGCTCTCATCTGTACAGTGGACATTGAACCCTTTTAAAGTTTTGTTGACATCTCATACTGTTTTCATTCACATTTAATACCTGTATAGATCTCTATCCGAGACATGGGTTCTGATAAGAGTCCGTCCTGGCATAGAGCTTCCAGGTTTGGGTCCTCCAGGTCAGGCTGCACATGTGTCAGTGGGTGCCGACTGATCCCTCTCTGGTAAAATCTATGATATACAGGTAGTAGTCCATAGGCTACTGTGGGTAATGCTTAGCTCTCAAATGATGCACATTTCAGGGCATGGTAAATCTACCATCCTTTACTCCCTTCTCTGTCTCCTCTCATGACTCCACTCCCCCCCACTTCCTCTTCCAGTATGTGTCCCCCAAGGTTCTGTTCTTGGGCCTCTCCTTTTCTCTCTCTACAAATCCTCATTAGGTGAGCTCATTAGCTCTTTTGACTTAAAATATCATCTCTACACTGACGATACTCAAATCTACCTTTCCTCCCCTGACCTCTCACCTGCTCTCCTCACTCGTATCTCCAACAGTCTCTCTGCTATCTCCTCCTGGATGTCCCAGCGCTTTCTTAAGCTTAACATGTCTAAGACTGAGCTGATCATCTTCCCTCCCTCCCACATAACCTCAATAACCTCACCTCCCCCAATTTCATTATCCATTGATTGCACAACTATCTCCTCTAGCCCCCAAGTGTGAGCAATCCTTGACTCCTCCCTCTCCTTCAAACCACACATTCCGTACCTCTCAAAAACCTGCCATTTCCATCTCAAAAACATCTCCAGGATCAGACCTTTTCTCACTCAGGATGCTACTAAGACCCTCATCCACTCACTGGTCATCTCCAGATTGGAGTACTGCAATCTCATCCCATCTGGCCTCCCTCAAAAATGCCTCTCTCCACTTCAATCTATCTTCAATGCTGCTGCCCATCTTATCTTCCTCACCAAACGTACTACATCCACATCCCCTCTCTTGCAGGACCTTCACTGGCTCCCCTTACCATTCAGAATCCATTCAAGCTTCTCATACTCACCTACAAAACCCTCACCCACTCTTCTCCCTCTTACATCTCTTACCTTATCTCTCTTTATATTACCACCCGTCCTCTTCACTCTGCTAATGCACGCCGTCTCTCCTGCCAACTGATTACCTCCTCCCACTCCTACCTACAAGATTTTGCACGTGCTGCTCCCTATCTCTGGAATGTGCTACCTCTCCCCATCAGACTCTCCACCTCTCTACAAAACTTCAAACGGGCTCTCAAGACCCACTTCTTCACCAAACCCAGCCAAATCTCCTCCTAACCCTCTTGTCTATGCTCACTGTCTACCCCGTCTGTGTCACTCCGGTCTGTTAGCCCCTCACCTTTTAGATTGTAAGCTCGCAAGAGCAGGGACTTCTTTCCTCATGTGCCTTTCCTTTTCTTACTTACACTATCTTATACTCCATACTCCCTCTGATGGCACCTAACCCCAGGTTTTCTATACCTGTCCTATATTGTCTTGTACTGTAAGTGCGGTTTTCTTGTTTACTCATTTGATTATGTACTGTGTAATGGGCGCTGCGGATCCCTTGTGGTGTCATATAAATAAAGGATAATAATAATAATAATAATCTTATCAGCCATGTTTCCTCCTTGTTACACCCTGGGTATCCTTCATATTTGTAGGTACCGCCCCAAAAACTGATGTTCTGGGGTGATATCCTGCAAATATTCATTAATAAATAGGCCCCTTTAGCCCTTCCAGGTCACGTTATAAACCTTTAAAATGATGGCCAAGTCATGTTGACTAATAAGACATGTACAGAAGGTGTTTGACCTCCCTCCCTCCCTGACCCCAAGAGCACAACTTAGAAAGTGATATTTGTGATGGGTTAGCTAAATTCTACCACGGTGCTTAGAAAGTGCACATACAATGTTTTAGTCCCTCAGTTAAAACAGAATTTGCTACAGAGATTTCCTTTCCAACTAGCCTGTGGCATCCTTCTGTCAGAATGCTTGAGTTTAAGAAGCAAGATTGGTGGCACCTTGAGAGGAGCAGATGTTGTGCAGGCAGGAGGGTGGAATTAGGTGTAGCGAGGGCGCTTCATGCTTTCTATAGAGTAGGAGCACCACTGTATGGTTTTGTGTAGCAGGGCAAAAAAGATCTAATTAATCTAATGGAGATGACTGAAATGCATTGCAGCGGCGAAAATAAGGCATCTATGTAAGGATCACATGCAATAGCGGATTTCCCACTAGTCACATTAGGCACGTGCCTAGTGGCGGCACTTGCAGGGGGGCGGCACACCTGACTGATAAGGGCCAGAAGATTCTATTTTTCCCCGTCATTACAACTCTCTCTATCTATATATATATGTGTATATATATATATATATATATATATATATATATACTGCTCAAAAAAATAAAGGGAACACTTAAACAACACAATGTAACTCCAAGTCAATCACACTTCTGTGAAATCAAACTGTCCACTTTGGAAGCAACACTGACTGACAGTCAATTTCACATGCTGTTGTGCAAATGGAATAGACAACAGGTGGGAATTATAGGCAATTAGCAAGACAACTCCAATAAAGGAGTTGTTCTGCAGGTCGTGACCACAGACCACTTCTCAGCTCCTATGCTTTCTGGCTGATGTTTTGGTCACTTTTAAAAACTGGCGGTGCTTTTACTCTAGTGGTAGCATGAGACGGAGGCTCAGGTAGTGCAGCTCATCCAGGATGGCACATCAATGCGAGCTGTGGCAAGAAGGTTTGTTGTGTCTGTTAGCGCAGTGTCCAGAGCATGGAAGCGCTACCAGGAGACAGGCCAGTACATCAGGAGACGTGGAGGAGGCCGTAGGAGGGCAACAACCCAGCAGCAGGACCGCTACCTCCGCCTTTGTGCAAGGAGGAACAGGAGGAGCACTGCCAGAGCCCTGCAAAATGACCTCCAACAAGCCACAAATGTGCATGTGTCTACTCAAACGATCAGAAACAGACTCCATGAGGGTGGTATGAGGGCCCGACGTCCACAGGTGGGGGTTGTGCTTACAGCTCAACACCATGCAGGATGTTTGGCATTTGCCAGAGAACACCAAGATTGGCAAATTCGCCACTGGCGCCCTGTGCTCTTCACAGATGAAAGCAGGTTCTCACCGAGCACATGTGACAGACGTGACAGAGTCTGGAGACACCAAGGAGAACGTTCTGCTGCCTGCAACATCCTCCAGCATGACCGGTTTTGCAGTGGGTCAGTAATGGTGTGGGGTGGCATTTCTTTGGGGGGACCGCGCAGCCCTCCATGTGCTCGCCAGAGGTAGCCTGACTGCCATTAGGTACCCAGATGAGATCCTCAGACCCCTTGTGAGACCATATGCTGGTGCGGTTGGCCCTGGGTTCCTCCTAATGCAAGACATTGCTAGACCTCATGTGGCTGGAGTGTGTCAGCAGTTCCTGCAAGATGAAGGCATTGATGCTATGGACTGGCCCGCCTATTCCCCAGACCTGAATCCAATTGAGCACATCTGGGACATCATGTCTCGCTCCATCCACCAACGCCACGTTGCACCACAGACTGTCCAGGAGTTGGCGGATGCTTTAGTCCAGGTCTGGGTGGAGATCCCTCAGGAGACCTTCCGCCACCTCATCAGGAGCATGCCCAGGCATTGTAGGGAGGTCATACAGGCACGTGGAGGCCACACACACTACTGAGCCTCATTTTGACTTGTTTTAAGGACATTACATCAAAGTTGTATCAGCCTGTAGTGTGTTTTTCCACTTTAATTTTGAGGGTGACTCCAAATCCAGACCTCCATGGGTTAATAAATTTGATTTCCATTGATAATTTTTGTGTGATTTTGTTGTCAGCACATTCAACTATGTAAAGAATAAAGTATTTAATAAGAATATTTCATTCATTCAGATCTAGGATGTGTTATTTTAGTGTTCCCTTTATTTTACTTATTCATGCTAGCCCGAATAATATATTGAATTTTGGATGGTGTTACTAGTAAATAGCAATTTATTATTATTTTTATTTCTGTCTGGTACTCTAAAAAGTGATTTTCTATCATGTTAATTATAATCTTACTACACACAGACTTTGGAAACATTGGGGGTCATTCCGAGTTGTTCGTTCGTTATTTTTTTCTCGCAACGGAGCGAATAGTCGCTAATTCGCATGCGCAATGTCTGCAGTGCGACTGCGCCAAGTAAATTTGCTATGCAGTTAGGTATTTTACTCACGGCATTACGAGGTTTTTTCTTCGTTCTGGTGATCGTAATGTGATTGACAGGAAGTGGGTGTTTCTGGGCGGAAACTGACCGTTTTATGGGTGTGTGTGAAAAAACGCTACCGTTTCTGGGAAAAACGCGGGAGTGGCTGGAGAAACGGAGGAGTGTCTGGCCGAACACTGGGTGTGTTTGTGACGTCAAACCAGGAACGAAACTGACTGAACTGATCGCAGATGCCGAGTAAGTGTGGAGCTACTCAGAAACTGCTAAGAAGTGTCTATTTACAATTCTGCTAATCTTTCGTTCGCAATTTTGATAAGCTAAGATTCACTCCCAGTAGGCGGCGGCTTAGCGTGTGCAATGCTGCTAAAAGCAGCTTGCGAGTGAACAACTCGGAATGACCCCCATAGTGGCTGGAAGAGGCTGGCTACTTTTCAGCTGACATTGTAACAACCTGATTACTCCTAAGTGGTGTTTCAATTTATGCGGTAACTGACATTGTAACATTTTTGATTGCTTAATGGAGGCTTAAAGTATACAGCTATTTGTTTGCTATGATTTATGCAGCTAACGTATGTACAGCAAGAGAAAGTGCAATGTGTTAGAATTTTGTAATGTGTTAGTATAGAATACACCACTGTCAAGAAATCCATCAGTATTTATTACTCTTTATGCAGCTGTTTTGTTGCCATCTATTTAACCTATGGTAACGGTTAGATTATTTCGGCCAGCTCTCATCCCAGAATCGCTGTGCAGTGCTCTGCAATGTCCCAAGATATCAGGACACTGCACTCGCCCTAACAGGGAAAGTAGTACGGCCACATATCTTCCTTCCTGCCAGCTCTATCCAGCCCGCTGCTCTCTCATCCGCCGGCCGCTGTATCGGAAAACAGTGATCCGATCCATGACGGTGAGACAGCAGAAGTAGCGACACCTTGGGTTGCTGACTTTCTTTTTTCTTTATGGTACCATTTATGATTTAATTGCTCCTATACACTGCAAAACAAAAGGGCATTATCATCTCAGCACGCTGCTACCAGTGCTTAAAGGTGAAAACTATGGCCCTCATTCCGAGTTGTTCGCTCGCAAGCTGCTTTTAGCAGCTTTGCACACGCTAAGCCACCGCCTACTGGGAGTGAATCTTAGTTTAGCAAAATTGCGAACGAAAGATTCGCAATATTGCGAAAAGACTTCTCTGTGCAGTTTCTGAGTAGCTCGAGACATACTCCTCCAGTGCGATCAGTTCAGTGCTTGTCGTTCCTGGTTTGACATCACAAACACACCCAGTGTTCACCCAGACACTCCCCCGTTTCTCCGGCCACTCCCGCGTTTTTCCCAGAAACGCTAACGTTTTTTCACACACTCCCATAAAACGGCCAGTTTCCGCCCAGAAACACCCACTTCCTGTCAATCACATTACGATCACCAGTACGAAGAAAAAACCTCGTAATGCCGTGAGTAAAATACCTAACTGCATAGCAAATTTACTTGGCGCAGTGCGAACATTGCGCATGCGCAGTTAGCGGAAAATCGCTGCGATGCGAAAAAAAATACTGAGCGAACAACTCGGAATGACCACCTATGTGATTACTAACCTATATGTTTACAATGGTCTGACTCTTTGCAAGAATTTTCTGTACAGTTGTCAGTCTTTTGATCCAATAACTACTTTTATATACTTTGGCTGGCATGTGAGGATCAAATAATAATCATATTCCTGTTAACCACAAAAGATATATTGTAGTATTAGCGGGCTTTCATTTAATTTAATTTATATTTTGGTAGATATGCACTTTGGTGAATATACACATGCAATATAACTACCTGTAAGTGATTTATATTGCAGTTAATATCGACATCTCTTATATAATAGCCCAGATCTGTGACTTTGTGACTCATTTGCTAACGCTGGGCGGAGTCACAACACTGGGCGGAGTTAGTCAAATGAGTCACAGATCTGGGCAAATCTGTAGGAGACTAGGAGCAGAAGCAGATGGTATTGGCATGGCACAGGCAGGGGTGCATACCTCCCAGCTTTCTTCAGGCAGAAGGAGGGACACACATGCGGCAAAAAGGGGCGTGGTCAACGAAAGGGGGCGTGGCTTCACCGGAGGGCCCCCATTTTCGTCAGTGAGGGGTCATGCCCAGCGCTCTGTGAGCTGCTGGCATGCCCCCAGGGGCGGATTATGAGTCCGGGGGGCCCAGGGCACTTGAGACAGGGGGGCCCTATCTCATTGCTGTGCCTGCTGTGGGTTTGGGGGCGTGGCCTAATCGTGGCTGCATGGCCACGCCCCCTTATGCAAATTCCGGAGATTTTTTTTTTCCATGGTATTTTGGCCCCTCAGCTAGGGCTAAATCCAGAGGAGGTGGTCGCTCCCCCTTACACACCCGCACAGGCAGAAGAAAGCAGGGAGGCTGCTGCCTCCCTGCAACACCACAGACCTGCCAATACGCAGCAGCGTGTGCTGACTGTAGCACAATGCTGCTGCTGTTGCTGGCAGGACGGGGGAGCTTAAGAGCTGGGACAGAGCTACTCCAGCCAGGGAGGCCCCTAAAACTGTGGGGCCCACGGTACGTACCGCCTGGGCCCCCCCTTAATCCGGCTCTGCTGACGGAACCCCCGCTTAATCTGTACCCCCTGATGCCCCCTCTCCTCCTGTCTCCACTAAATAGACGCTGTGCGCATCTATTCACCGCTGTTCTGCTAAGCAGAACAGCGAGTTCAGGAGCCGCCCAACTGACCCCCCTTCACCGCGGGACACTGCGGGCCACGGGTGGGACAGCGGGACAGACCCAAAAAAATGGGACTGTCCCGCGAAAATCGGGACAGTGGGGAGGTATGGGGGTGTGTGAGGGGGTATGCCATACAGACAGACGGGCACCGGCTCACTGTGTGCTTGAACCCCCACATCAGCATACTCAGCAGGGTCTCTCTGGGGCGGAGGAGCGTCACTTTGTGGCACAGTCCACGCTTCTTAGCTGCAGTTTTGTGGAGCACCTGCCGCTGTGCAGGTTCCGTACTGCCTCTGTTATCTCCAGCCCCAACCCCACCACTAGCTGCAGCGCTGCCGCCCGTAGTGAGGTGCGCCCAGCTCATTCACACACTTTAGCCGGCGGGTAGCGCTGCAGAAGTCCGCGCTGATTGCAGGCTCCGACCCCCTCCTCCATCCAGCCGCAGCGTCTCCTGGGAGCTAACCAGTCACTCCCAGTCTCCCCTTTCTACAGTGCCCGGCAGCCGCGAGGCCCGCGCCGCGTGCATGCTACGACTCCCTCCTCCCTCCAGCCGCAGCGTCTCCTGGGGGCTAACCAGTCACTCCCAGTCTCCCCTTACCACAGTGCCTGGCAGCCGCGAGGTCCGCGCCGCCTGCTTGCTATATGACCCCCTCCTCCCTCCAGCCGCAGCATCTCCCAGGGACTAACCAGTCACTCCCAGTCTCCCCTTACCACAGTGCCTGGCAGCTGTGTGAGATCTGCGGTGTGTGACTGAGGAGTGGGGGGGAGGGATGCGGACGGGCAGAGGAAGCAGGACTCCAGCCTGAGAGAGTCAGCCATGCCAAGTCTCCACCAGCAGCAGATCCCAACAGGTTGGAGTGGAACAGCAGCAGCCAGCAGCAGTAACTCCGGTAAGACACATCTATCTGTCACCACTGTTCTGTCCCTAATACCAATCTCTCCCGTGCCCTGTGTTCTGTCATTTCCCTGTCACCCCTGACCTTGCAGTGTCACCCCTGGCCTTGCCCTGTCACCCTTATCCTGGCCCTTTCACCCGTATCCTGGCCATTTCACCCTTATCCTGGCCCTTATCCTGGCCATTTCACCCTTATCCTGGCCCTGTCACCCTTATGCTGGCCCTGTTACCCCTATCCTGGCCCTGTCACCCCTGTGCTTGCCCTGTCAACCCTATAATGGCCCAGTCACCCCTGTCCTGGTCCTGCCGCCCCTACCCTGGCCATGTCACCTCTATCCTGTCCCTGTCATTTCTGTCCTGGTCCCGTTGCCCCTGTCCTGGCCCCATCACCCCTGTACTGGCCCCGTCACCCCTGTACTGGCCCCGTCACCCCTGTCCTGGCCCCGTCACCCCTGTCCTGGCCCCGTCACCCCTGTTCTGACCCTGTCACCCCTGTCCTGGCCCTGTCACCCCTGTCCTGGCCCTGTTACTGCATAACCTCCAACTACCTTTTTGGCAGGTACAGTCCCCGCAGCGCCTCCAGACCCCTCCCCAATGCACCACACCTCTGCACCTTCCCCTCCACCACATGCGGCACCCCACCCCTCCCCCATACGCAGTGCCTCCAGACCCCCTGCACCACCCACGGCTCCAACTCCCCCGCCCCTCCACCACCCACAGCACCTCCAGGCCCCCTCCACCATCCACCCCCCATATATGACTCCCCCCACACCTGCCCCCCCTTCACCCACAGCATCTGCAGACACCCTCCTCAATCCGTGGTTCCCCCCCCACTCCTCCCCCACCCATGGCACCCCTACTCCTGCCCCTCCACCACCTGCAGCGCTTCGAGACCCCCTTCTCCATCTGCCGCACCACCTGTACCTGCTCCTCCCCCACCCATGGTGCCTCCAGACCCCCTACCCCATCCCCGCCCTTTCCCATCCCACAGCACCTCTGGAACCCTTCACCCATCCGCAACATCCCCACACCTGCCCCTCTCCCACCCATGGCACCCCTGCCCCTCCCCCACCTGCAGTGCCTCTGGACCCCTCCCCCATCTGCAGCCCCAACTCCTCTGCCCCTCCCCCATCCGTAGCATTTCCCGACCCTTCCCCATCCGGGCCCCCCCCACGCATCCGCCCCCTCCTCCACCCGCAGCATCTACAGACACCCTCCCCCATCCGCAGTCCCCCCCCCCCGCACCCGCTACATTCTGTACATCATGCCCTGCAGGTGCTGTTCACGCCGTCACAAGGGGCTGCGCCTCCTTCACCAACGCACGCCCTTTCATTGTGCAATATTTAACCACTAACAAAGGAATGCAGGTAATACTCCATATAATACAAATATTGAACCCGAGAAAGGCATGCAAGGGTTAAGGGGGCGTAGCCCCTTGCGACGGTGTGAAGAGCGCCCGTAGGGCGCGATGAAGCACCTAGTATCTCTATATATATATGTTTTGACTGTTGCCAGTGAGTTACCAATCCTTGGTTTAGCTATCAAATTGTGAGCTTTCAGCAGCATTTCTGCGAATACTTATGTGATTTATAGCTATATATTTTTATATTTCTTTATTTCTACATTTGCAGACCAAGTCAAGACTTGGCCTGCAAGCATTTGTGAAGTATGTATTGGTTAAGGATGTATTTTAAGGATGAAGTTAGAACCGGAGTTTGAACTGGATTTGGACTATGCTAGAATCTCTAATTAAACTAGTTCTACAAACACTGCAGCTCAGGACCATTATGTGGCCTTTCCTCGCCTCTGCCATGAGAACACCAGGACCAATGCCTACTACACCTCCATCCGAGAACATCATGACTGCCCCCAGGCCTACCCCTCAAGCTGAGCAGGGAACTGAGGGGGGTGAGCATCAGGACCAAGCCCAGCAGGGTAATTTCCATTGGATGTTAGAATACTCCCCACATTCTCACACCCACCCACACTGCTCTCATGAGACCAGGACATTTATAATTTTCTCAAAATAATGTTATTATAGTTTTCCTCCATCTGTTGGTTCCTGCAAATGTATTTTTCTCCTCTTTTCTTCTTACAGCGTACTTCCACCCCACTGCGTGCTATTGCTGTAATGTTTACCTCCATTGATTGCACATTCTGCCAGCAGCAACCTACGCAGTGCGCCCCACATGGCTGCCTCGGATGGTTCTTCCGTGTTCAGGGTGTGCTTCATTTGGATCTTTCCGTGCAGGGTATAGCATACTCCTACACACGTGTCAGTTTTCCCATACATGCATCTGGCCCTTGTATGGCTCATCTCCCACAGTGTAACCTTCGTAGTGTGCCCAACATGGCTGCCTCATCTGGTGCACTTGTGGATGGGATGAAAAATACATGAACCTGCTGGTTTTGTTGGAACCCTACTCTGAACTATAGGACTCTGCAATCTCCCCATTTTGAGATATCTCTTATGGGGGTAAACTATTCCACCCTGGGTAATCCTACGCTGTGTGTCCAAGATGGCTACTGCAGCTGGTACCTTGTGAGGGTGGAATACACAACCCTGGAAGTTATTGCCCAAAATGCCTACACCGATCATGCGTTATGCTTCTGTGTGCTTTTATGTCTGTGTGGATGATCTATTGCTGTACTACTCAAATCTTCTGTATTATGGGGGTCATTCCGAGTTGATCGCTCGCTGCCGTTTTTCGCAGCATAGTGATCAGGCTAAAAGCCGGCTGTTATGCGCATGCGTATGGGCCGCAGGGCGCACGCGCCAAGTAATTTCACACAAAACTAAGCAATTTTACACAGGGGTGAGCGACGCTTTTCAGTCGCTCTGCTGATCGGTGAGTGATTGACAGGACGTAGGTGTTTCTGGGTGGTAACTGAGCGTTTTCCGGGAGTGTGCTAAAAAACGCAGGCGTGACAGGCTAAAACGCAGGAGTGGCTGGGGAAACGGGAGAGTGGCTGGCCGAACGCAGGGCGTGTTTGTAACGTCAAAGCAGGAACTAAACGGACTGAGGTGATCGCAATCTAGGAGCTGCTCAGAAACTGCAGGAAAAGATTTTTGAGCAGTTCTGCTAATCTTTCGTTCGCTATTCTGCTAAGCTAAGATACACTCCCAGAGGGCGGCGGCCTAGCGTTTGCAATGCTGCTAAAAGCAGCTAGCGAGCGAACAACTCGGAATGAGGGCCTATGTGCATTGTTTTTGATGTCTGTAAAGCGCCTTGAGTCCTGTTGGAGAAAGAGCGCTATACAAATAAAATAATAATAATAATTATTATTATAAACTCCCATGATTAATGTAGGCCAATTATGTGAGTATAAGTGGGAGAATTTAAGAATAAAAGTGATAAAGTGACAGTGGCGACAAAGTCGTATGAAGTTGGATTTTTTCCGACATTTACACTTTTGAACAAACTGCCTCTAAAGATTTGTTAGCTCTCCCCACACCGCGCCATCTCCTGAGAGAAGATTTGACCATCGTGTGCTGGGGAGATCACCTGGCGCACTGGGACAAAACCAAAACAAATTGCAAGAATATCAAATGCAGTAAATGATAAAAAAAAGTAAACTAAAGAAAATACAGTAGCTAAACCTTAAATAAAGAGTTGACTGATATAAAACATAAAGGCTACTAACATAATAAAAAATAAATCACCAACATATAGTATGTGTAAAGTTTCCACAAGACGTGTGACATTGTATGTACATATGTCCCGGAAATGGTTACATTATTGTAACATTAATAATAACTCCTTTATATTCAGCCCAGATTTTTCTGGAATGGGCGTGGTTTGTTACTAAAATATTACGGATAGGCACATTGTTCAGTCAGCAGCTCCCTCCTGTGGTAGAAGACTGTACTACACATAGGGAATTAGGGATATGTGAAAAGCGAGCATTTAATATTTGATTGTCACTGCTTCCTTCAGTATGTCATTGGAGTGCATAATACTGCAGGTTGTTAAGGAATAGGATGATTATAGTTTAACAGGAACAAGAAAAAAAGGAAGAAAAAGAAAAACAGTGGACACATGCAGGATCAACCTGCCAGTCTATCTTAATATTCCCAGGCAAGGAGCAGAGATTTCTGGGCAACAGGAACCCCTTCCTTAGTGCGTGTCTGATACTGCAGTTCTTATTAGTAAAGAGGGGAAAAAAAGGTTTTGGGAGATAATGACTTTGGGGGAATGGAATCTCATAATATAAATGTACAGATATACTGGATCTTTTAGAATTTTGTTGTACAGATTGAGTGTACCATATGCAAAATGCATCGGACCAGAAGTATTTTGGATATCTGATTTTTCTGTATTTCAGAATATTTAAATACCATAATGAGATATCTTGGGGATGGGATCCCAAGTCTAAGCACAGAATGCATTTATATTTCATATGAACATTATACACATCCTGAAGGTAATTTTCTGCAATATTTTTAATAATTTTGTGCATGAAACAAAGTTTGTGTAAATATACGCAAAATGTATTTATGTTTCATATACACTATATCATGGGTCTTCAACCTGCGGCCCTCCAGCTGCTGTGGAACTACACATCCCAGCATGCCCTGCCTCAGTTTTAGCATGCCTTAATAGCAAAACTGTGGCAGAGCATGCTGGGATGTGTAGTTCCACAGCAGCTGGAGGACTGCAGGTTGAAGACCCATGCACTATATGGACAAAAGTACAGTGCATCCGGAAAGTATTCACAACGCTTCACTTTTTCCACATTTTGTTATGTTACAGCCTTTTTCCAAAATGGAATAAATTCATTTTTTCCCTCCAAATTCTACACACAATGGCCCTCATTCCGAGTTGTTCGCTCGCTAGCTGCTTTTAGCAGCAGTGCAAACGCTAAGCCGCCGCCCCCTCTGGGAGTGTATCTTAGCTTAGCAGAAGTGCGAACGAAAGGATCGCAGCGCTGCTACAAAAAACGATTGTGCAGTTTCTGAGCAGCTCGAGACTTACTCCTAGCTAGCGATCACTTCAGACTGTTTAGTTCCTGTTTTGACGTCACGAACACGCCCTGCGTTCGGCCAACCACGCCTATGTTTTTCCAGGCACGCCCGCGTTTGTATCTGACACGCCTGCGTTTTTACACACACTCCCCGAAAACGGTCAGTTACCACCCAGAAACAACCACTTCCTGTCAATCACTCTGCGGCCAGCAGTGCGACTGAAAAGTGTCGCTAGAAATTGTGTGAAACTGCAATGGCTTTTGTGAAAGTACGTTTCGCGTGCGCAGTGCGTCCCATACGCATGCGCAGAAGTGCTGATTTTTTTGCCTGATCGCTGCGCTGCGAACAATGGCAGCTAACGATCAACTCTGAATGAGGGCCAATACCCCATAATGACAACATGAAAATTTTTTTTTTTTAGGTTTTTGCAAATTTATTAAAAATGAAAAAACTTAGAAATCACATGTACATAAGTATTCACTGCCCTTGCCATGAAGCTCAAAACTGAGCTCAGTAGCATCCTGTTTCCACTGATCATCCTTGAGATGTTCCTACAGCTTAATTGGAGTCCACCTGTGGTAAATTCAGTTGATTTGACATGATTTAGAAAGGCACACACCTGTCTATATAAGGCCCCACACTCGACAGTGCATGTCTGAACACAAACCAAACATGAAGTCAAATGAATTGTCTGTAGACCTCCGAGACAGGATTGTCTCGAGTCATAAATCTGGGGAAGGGTACAGAAAAATATCTGCTACTTTGAAGGTCCCAATGAGCACAGTAGCCTCCATTCTCCATAAATGGAAGAAGTTCGGAACCACCAGGACTCTTCCCAGAGCTGGCAGGCTGTCTAAACTGAGCGATCGAGGGAGAAGGGCCCTAGTCAGGGAGGTGATCAAGAACCTGATGGTCACTCTGTCAGAGCTAAAGCATTCCTCTGTGGAGAGAGGAGAACCTTCCAGAAGGACAACCATCTCTGCAGCAATCCACCAATCAGGCCTGTATGGTAGAGTGGTCATACGGAAGCCACTCCTTAGTAAAAAGCACATGGCAACCCACCTGGAGTTTGCCAAAATGCACCTGAAGGACTCTCAGACCATAAGAAACAAAATTCTCTGGTCTGATGAGACAAAGATCGAACTCTTTGGTGTGAATGCCAGGCATCATGTTTGGAGGAAACCAGGCACTGCTCATCACCAGGCCAATACCATCTCTACATTGAAGCATGGTGGTGGCAGCATCATGCTGTGGGGATGTTTTTTAGCAGCAGGAACTGGGAGACTAGTCAGGATAGGGGAAAGATGAGTGCAGCAATGTACAGAGACATCCTGGATGAAAACCTGCTCCAGAGTGCTCTTGACCTCAGACTGGGGCAACGGTTCATCTTTCAACTGGACAACGACCCTAAGCACACAGCCAAGATATCAAAGAAGTGGTTTCAGGATAACCCTCTGAATGTCCTTGAGTGGCCCAGCCAGAGCCCAGACTTGAATCCGATTGAACCTCTCTGAAGTGATCTGAAAATGGCTGTACACCAATGCTTCCCATCCAACCTGATGGAGCTTGAGAGGTGCTGCAAAGAGGAATGGGCGAAACTGCCCAAAGATAGGTGTGCCAAGCTTGTGGCATAACATTCAAAAAGACTTGAGGCTGTAATTGCTGCCAAAGGTGCATCAACAAAGTATTGAGCAAAGGCTGTGAATACTTATGTACATGTGATTTCTTAGGTTTTTTTTAATAAATTTGCAAAAATTTCAAAAAAACTTTTTTCACATTGTCATTATGGGGTATTGTGTGTAGAATTGTCAGGGAAAAATTAATTTATTTCAGTTTGGAATAAGGCTGTAACATAACAAAACGTGGAAAAAGTAAAGCACTGTGAATACTTTCTGGAAGGCCACACCTGTTAATTATTGAATCCAGGTGTTTAAATCAGACCCGTGGCCACAGGTGTATAAAATCATGCACCTAGCTATGCAGTCTCCATTTGCAAACATTTTGATACAAAATTAGAGATAAGCGGGTTCGGATTTACTCGGTTCTTTATGCCAGAATTATCAGCATTTCTTATTTTCTGGATTTTTCTTATTGGCTAACCAAAACACGTCACATCCGATAGCCAATAAGGAGATTCGGGTAAATCCGAGTAAAACCGAACCCGCTCATCTCTATACAAAATAGGTCATTCTGAATAGCTCATTGACTTCAAGTGTGGTACTGTGATAGGATGCCACCTTAACAATAGGACGGTTCATGAAATTTCATCCTTGCTGGATATTCCCCGGCCAACTGTAAGTGATATTATTAGAAAGTGGGAGCATTTAGGAGCAACAGCAACCATAGGAGTGCGCAGAACATTTTATTAGGGGGTGCACCGTCGGAGGGCGGTGTTTAGCACCACCTACTGGGTGTGTCTAGCACCGCCTATTGGGGGTGTATATCACCGCCTATTGGCACTCAAAGCAATATAAATCACATACCACATGGGGCGTGGCCACTGCACATGTGAGCATGTCAACATGACACACCACCTGTTTCTCATTACTCTGGGAGCATTCCTTTCCATTCCATATGCACCTTACTTACAGTATATGGTGGTTTCTCACAATGGGGAACCACTGAAAAAATGTCCTCCCTGGGCAGACAGCATCTTCTATCATTAATCACTATTCATGTAGGAAATTACATGGTCCAGAAGATGCTTTTTTTGTGTAAGAATATAACCAAGAGCATCATAATGTCACAGAAGTTCAACCAGACTCATGTCACCTCCTACCCCCTGTGTCTCTAAGCTACACCATCATCTCCTGTGTTTCTTAGCCACACCCTCATCTCCCAGCCACACCATCTCCTCCCCTCCCTGCGTTGTCTTTCATCCCACCATCATCCCTTCCCAACGTTGTCTCTCATCCACATTCATCTCCCGCCTGCGTCTCCGTCACGCATCTCTTTCAATCCGCCTCACTTTGTATCTCTCAGTCTCCCCCTTTACTCCGTGCCTCTCAGCCTCCCACCCTGCACTCTGCCTCTCAGCTTGCCCCCTGCACTCTGTGTCTATTAGCCTTCACCTCCCTTCATTCTGTGTCTAGTGCCCCTTACATATATGCCCCCAGTAATGCCAGATACACATATGCCCCCCCCAGTGGTGCCCTTTACTCAATGTCCACAGTGGTGCCATATACACATATGACCCCAGTGGTGCCAGATAAACATATGCCTCCAGTGGTGCCAGATACACATATGCCCCCAGTGGTGCCAGATACACATATGCCCCCATGCTGCCAGATACACATATGCCCCCAGCGGTGCCAGACACACATACTGTATGCCCCCAGTTGTGTCCAGATACATATATGCCCCCAGCGGTGCCAGATACATAAATGCCCCCAAGCTGCCAGATACATAAATGCCCCCCAGTGCTGCCAGTTACATATATGCTCCCAAGCTGCCAGATACATAAATTTCCCCAGCGGTGCCAGATACATAAATGCCCCCAGCAGTGCCAGATACATATGCCTCCAGCAGTGCCAGATACATATGGCCCTAGCAGTGCCAGATACATATGCCCCCAGTGCTGTCAGATACATACTGTATATGCCCCCAATGGTGCCAGATACATAAATGCCCCCAAGCTGCCAGATACATAAATGCCCCCAAGCTGCCAGATACATAAATGCCCCCAGCGGTGCCAGATACATAAATGCCCCCAGCAATGCCAAATACATATGCCCCCAGTGCTGCCAGATACATATATGCCCCCAATCTGCCAGAAACATATATGTCTCCAAGCTGACAGATACATAAATGCCCCCAAGCTGCCAGATACGTAAATGCCCCCAGCGGTGCCAGATACATATGCCTCCAGTGCTGCCTGATACATATATGCCCCCAAGCTGTCAGATACATAAATGCCCCCAGTGGTGCCAGGTACATATGCCCCCAGTGCTGCCAGATACACAAATGCCCCCTGCGGTGCTCACCCTCCTCTGCTGCCACCAATTCCTGTCTTTGACGCTGAGGGGAGGAGAGCGCAGCGCGGGTCTCTCCTGTGCCTCACTTCACTCACTGTGTCCCTGGCTGTCAGCCAATCAAACGGGCCGGCAGCCAATCAAAAGCCGGTCTGCGAGCTCTGATTGGCTGACAGCCGAGAGACATTTTAAATGACTGCCGGAGACGGGGACACAGTGAGGGGCAGGAGAGACGCACGCTGCGCTCTCCTCCCTTCAGCGTCAGAGACGGGAATCGGCGACGGCGGCAGCAGCAGCAGCAGAAGGTGTGTGTGCAGGGGTGTCGGACATTAGGGGGTGCTTGTGCGCACCAGGCACCCCCTGTGCGCACTCCTATGACAGCAACCCAGTCACAAAGCAGAAGACCACATAAAATCACAGAGCGGGGTCACTGACTGCTAAGGCGCATGGGGGCAGATGTATTAAACCTGCAGAAGTGATAAATCAGTGATAATTGCAAGGTGATAACGCAAAAGCCAGTCAGCTCCAATATGTAAATCGACAGGAGCTGATTGGCTGGTGCGTTATCACCTTGCACTTATCACTGCTTTATCACTTCTCCAGGTTTAATACATCTGCTCCATGGAGCGTAAAAGTTGCCAACGCTCTGCTGATTCTATAGATGAAGAGTTCCGAATCTTCACTGGCATTAATGTAAGCACTAAAACTGTGTTGCAGGATGGAAGCTTAATGGAATGGGTTTCCATGGCCGAGCAGCTGCATGCAAGCCTCACATCACCAAGTCCAATGCCAAGCATTGGATGGAGAATTGTGAAGCACACAGACACTGGACTGTGGAGCAGTGGAAACGTGTTCTGTGGAGTGATGAATCACGTTTCTCTGTTTGGCAGTCAGATGGGCGAGTCTGGGTTTGGCGGATTCCGGGAGAACGTTACCTGCCTGACTGCATTGTGCCAACTGTGAAGTTTGATGGAGGAGGGATAATGGTATGGGGCTGTTTTTCATGGTTTGGGCTAGGCCCCTTATCTCCATTGAAGGACAATCTTAATGATTAGGCATACCAATACATTTTGGACAATGCTATGCTTCCAACTTTGTGGCAACCGTTTGGGGAAGACCCTTTTCTATTCCAACATGACTATGACCCAGTGCACAAAGCAAGGACTATAAAGACATGGTTTGATGAGTTTGGTGTGGAAGAACTTGACCGGCCCGCACAGAGCCCTGACCTCAACCCCATCGAGCACCTTTGGGATGAACTGGAACGGAGACTGAGAGCCAGGCCTACTCGCCCAACATCAGTGTCTGACCTCATAAAGAATGAATGGGCACAAATTTCCACAGAAACACTCCAAAAGCTTGTGGAAAGCCTTCAAAGAAGAGTGGAAGGTGTTATAGCTGCAAAAGGGGGACCAACTCCATATTAAAGTATATGTATTAGATTACAATGTCATTAGAGTCCATGTTGGTGTAATGGTCAAGCGTCCGAATACTTTTGTCCATATAGTGTACACATTATACACACAGCTTGAAGGTAATTTTATACAAATATATCTCATCATTTTGTGCATTAAATAAACTTTGTGTACACTGAAACATCAGAAAGCAAATATGTCACTATGTCAGTCACTAAAAATATTCTGTATTTTGGAATTATGGATATGGGAGACTCAACTTGTAATACAAATACTGGTTATGGTTGCTAGATATTACAAGCTTCAATGTCAGCAAAAATGCACAGCCATTCTAAAGTCACTCCTTTATGTCACACTTTTATTTCTAACAACAAAAATACGTTGGCTGTGTGCTCCTGTAGTGTATGACAGGCGGCACATGGCAGTGTTACAATGTAGCGCCTATGCGCTCCATTGTAACCAATGGTGGGAACTTTGTGGTCAGCGGTGAGGTTACTTTCGGTCAACCGCTGACCACAAAGTTCCCACCATTGGTTACAATGGAGCGCATAGGCGCTACATTGTAACACTGCCGTGTGCCGCCTGTCATACAGTACAGGAGCACACAGCCGATCAGGAGGATGCCACAATGTGACGCTCCCTGATTGGCTGATGGAACCCTCTTAGACTTAAGTCAGAGGGGGTTCCTGGCATTCGGGGAAAGGGGTCCCATGTGAAAACATGGGGCCCCTTTCAGTGCGAGGTCGGGTATCCGTTTTTTTATTTTGACAAGTACCTGGATTACAAATAAATTACAAGAAGAAGAGCCTTCTACACTGGATTTTGTGAGTATAATTTTTTCCACAGGTACACCATGGATTCTACATGGAGAAGAGGACCGACCCTCGTGTGAACATAGGTAAGTATGTGTATATGGAGGTGTGTATGTATGCATTAAAGTTATACTTTCAAGGTGTGTGTCTTATGTTTTTATTGGGGTATTTTTTTAGTTGTAGTACTACAGGTACCAGCGGGCCCGGTTTTCCTCCGCATGCTGGTACTTGTGGTTCTCCAAGTACCAGCTTGCGGGGGAGGCTTGCTGGGACTTGTAGTACTGCTACTAAAAACAATATTCATTTTTTTACACAACGGCTATCAGCCTCTCATCCGCAGCCCTTGGATGGGGGGGACAGCCTCGGGCTTCACCCCTGGTCCTTGGGTGGCTGGAGGGGGGGACCCCTTGATTGAAGGGGTCCCCACTCCTCCAGGGTACCCCGGCCAGGGGTGACTAGTTGGTTATGTAATGCCAGGGCCGCCGGGAGCTATATAAAAGTGCCCCCCGGCTGTGGCATTATGTATCTGGCTAGTGGAGCCCGGTGCTGGTTTCAGAAATACGGGGGACCCCTACGCTTTTTGTCCCCCGTATTTTTGGAACCAGGACCAGGCGCAGAGCCCGGTGCTGGTTGTTTAAATATGGGGGAACCTCTATCATTTTCCCCCCCATATTTTTGCAACCAGGTTCGGCTCAAAGAGCCCGAGGCTGGTTTGGCTTAGGAGGGGGGACCCCACGCAATTTTTTTTTTAATTTCAACCATGTTTTTTTTTTTTTTTACAAGGTGCACAATGAAGCCCAGCATGGATCTCTCAGATCCGGCCGAGATTCATTGTATTAAAGTCGGCAGTGTTTTACAAGTCACTCACGTAAAACACTGCCTAAAAAAACGAATGACATCGACATCGGTAAAACCGAAAATGCAGAATACGGCAGCTTAGTAAATTAGTCGTACTAATTTCAAAAAGTTGCATATTTACACTTTCGATGTCGTTCGTGATTGAACTTTGACCTCAAACGGGAAAATACGATTTTTAGTAAATATACCCCAGAGAGAGAGAGAGAGAGAGAGAGAGAGAGAGAGAGAGAGAGAATGAGAATAGGCAGCAATGAAGGTAATGTTCTGTATTACTACTGCAAAACAAAAATATATGAAAGACATTTTTTGGAGGCTATATAGAGGAAATGTTATAGTATAGAAGCAAATTATACTTACCGATAATTTCATTTCTTCGAGAAACTTCATGGCAGCCATAACTACTGGGATTGTATCCCATTCCTAACTTTAGACAGGGAGTTGTTGTTTTTTTTTTTTTACACAAAGGACCACCCACTATGGGTACATAACAGCACTCCACCCCTTTCTCCTTAGTCTTTTGAGTGTCTCCTACGACAAGTCTCTCTGAGAAAAACCAACTAAGGGAGGGTATTTTGTAGGCTGCCATGAAGTATCTCGAAGAAATGAAATTATCGGTAAGTATAATTTGCTTCTTTCTTCTACGCTACTTCATGGTAGCCATAACTACTGGGATATACCAACACTTATCATAAGGAGGGCAATATAAACACACAAGAAGCATTGTTTTGATGCTAAACAATAATACTTATTTATTTTAATGCCCCCTGAAAGACTTGTTTCCCAAAGTGGGTGTCAACAATATTCAACGCATAATGACTAGAGAACGTGTGTATTGAAGACCACGTAGCTGCTGCGCAAATGTCTTTCGCCGACACTTGACTCTTCTTAGCCCAAGAAGTTGCCACGGCCCTAGTAGAGTGTGCCTTTAAACCTTCTGGAACTCTACGTCCACTTCTTTCGTAAATAAACGTCAAAAGTTCCGTTATCCATCTGGAAATGGTCTGTTTTGTAGGATTTTCACCTTTCTTTACACCCGAGTGCAGCACAAACAGATGCTTCATTTTGCGAAACTGCTTAACTCTTTCCACATAGATTGAAACAGCTCGAATTAGATCTAAGTTATGCATCACTTGCTCCTCTTCATTCTGCGGATCTGGATAAAAGGATGGTAATACAATGTCCTGACTGAGGTGAAACTCCGACACGACCTTCGGCAGGAAATCTGGATTAGTTCTAAGAACAATCTTACCCGGAAAAAAGTTGAGGTAAGGCTCCTCCAACTACAGAGCCTGTAATTCGCTAACTTTTCTGGCTATTGTGATAGCTACCAGAAACACTACTTTCCAAGTTAGGAACTTTAGCGAAATATCCTGCAGAGGCTCAAACGGAGGCAGCATCAAAGCATTGAGCACTAAGTTTAAGTCCCAAGGAGCAAGAGTTGACCTAACTCGAGGTCTTATTCTTTTAATTGCCTGACAGAACTTTTTAACCAAGTCCTCCTCAGCCAACCTTTGTTCTAATAGAAGACTCAGGGCTGATATTTGAACTTTGATAGTGGACACTGCCAATCCTTTCTCAAAGCCCTCAAACAGGAATTGTAAAACTTGAGATGTTTCTGCTTCCAATGGATTAAATCTTGACCCAGACCACGAGATGAACTTCTTCCAGACCCTATAGTAAACACTAGAGGATACTCTTTTCCTTGACTGAATAAGCAAATTAAGGACCTGCTCAGATAGGCCTCTATTTCCTAATAACTGCCGCTCAATTTCCATGCCGTCAAATGAAGCTGTTGCAGATTCGGATGCAACAACGGTCCCTGACGCAGCAAGTCTTTCTTCAACGGCAACCACCAAGGACCCTGCACCGCCATCCTGAGCACTGAAGGAAACCAAACCCTCTTCGGCCAGTAAGGAAGAATTATTATTACTTGTGCCTTCTCTTCCCTGATCTTCCTGAGAGTCCTTGGAATCATGGGGAACGGAGGGAACACATACGCTAGTCTGAATGTCCAAGGAAGGGAGAAAGCATCCACTCCCCCCGTTCCTGGGAGATGATATCGGGAGAAAAAGAGTGGTACTTTTGCATTGACGTGTGTGGCCATCAAATCTACCTGAGGCCTTCCGAACTTCTGTATGATCTGCTGAAAAACTACATCGTTCAGCTCCCACTCTCCTGCTAATACTTCCTGCCGGCTGAGGAAGTCTGCCACCACATTGTTCACCCCTGGAACATGTAGAGCTGCCAGAGTTCTGAGATGGCATTCCGCCCACTTCAATATCTTCGACACCTCCTCCATCAGTACTCGACTCCTGGTGCTCCCTTGGCGATTGAGATACGCCACCACGGATACGTTGTCCGAGAAAACTTTGAGATGCCTTCCCTGCAGCTGTTTCTGAAAATGCTGTATGGCATTCCACACTGATCTCATCTCTCTGTGATTCGAAGACAAACGTGCTTCCTCCTTGCTCCATGTACCCTGACAGCTTCTGTGCAACAGATGTGCACCCCAACCTGTTGTACTCGCATCTGTTGTCAGAATCAGAGAATGACGGTCCGACAACGACGTCTTCCTGCTGACCCGCCGTTCGTCCGTCCACCAGGTTAAAGATTCTTTTGCCTTCCAACTTAATCTCATACGATAATTTAGGGAATACCCTTTTCTGATGTAATTCAGGATGTCCGATTGAAGGTCTCTCATCCTCCACCTCGCCCAAGGAACTACATCTATGGTGGATGACATCATCCCTAAAAGACGCATTCCCTGACGAATCGTCACACTGTTGCACCCCTTTATGAGGGTAGCTAGACCTTGAAGTTTTAGACGCCTCTCTTCTGAAAGACTTATCGTATAGCCAATGGTATCTACTTGCACCCCTAAAAACTGTATTCCCTGTTTTGGCGACAGTCTGGTTTTTTTTCCCAGTTTATGAGGTAGCCATGTTCCTGCAGAATCTGTAGCGTCACACCTAACGCTATCTCCACTTTCTGAAATGACTCTCCGCACACCAGCAGGTCGTCCAGGTATGACCATATTGCTACTTTTTGACTTCTTATCACAGCTATCAGTGATGTCAGAACTTTGGTGAACACCCTTGGAGACGTCTTTAGCCCGAACGGCAGGCAAGTGAACTGAAAGTGCTTGCCGAGGACACAAAACCTTAGGTATTTCCTGTGCCGCTTGCAAATGGGAACATGGAAATAAGCATCCTTTAGATCTACAGAGGCCAAAAAGTCCTTTTTTCTCACGCCTAACAGAATGGACTTTAAAGTCTCCATACGAAATCTTTTTGTTTCTATATACTTGTTGAGCTGTCTTAGATCTAAGATAGTTCTAAACTCGCTGGAAGGTTTCCTCACCAGAAACAGTCTTGAATAGAAACCACTCCTTCTTTCCAGAAGAGGGACAGTCTCTACGGCTCTCGCTTCTACCAGTTTCCTTAAACTGTCCTCCATGGCTCTTAACTCTAGATCTGTAGTTGGTGTCTCTGAACTTAGAAATTTGTCCCATACTGGAAGTTTTGAAAATTCTATCCGGTATCCTTGGGATACGATATCTATTACCCACGTATCCTGTACAGACTCCATCCAATGGCCCACAAATTCCTGAAGCCTGTCCCCTACTGGGAAAGATACCGGAAGCCTGTAATGGTCATGCTCTTCGACCACCTCTCCTATAGGCTTGCCGAAAGGACTGCCTACTGGTACCTGAGGAGTACCTCCCTGAGTAAATGCGGCCTGGTCGATATCCTCTTGCCTCCTTAAACTGCTGCTTAGAGGAAGGTATTGGAAACCTATTCCTCCTGTCTTGAGGTAACTTTGCCGATTTCCCTCCTGACATTTTTTGTATGATGGCCTCCAACTTATTTCCAAATAGCAGAGAGCCCTCATATGGCAAGGACACTAACCTATTCTTGGAGTGCATATCCGCAGACCAAGAAGGAAGCCACAAAGCTCTCCTTGCCATCACACCTGCTGCCATAGACTTCACAGCAAAATCTGGAGCATCCAAAGAGGCTTCACAGATATACTCGATCCCTTTAGACATTATGCTTAGACTTCTTTGCAGATACTGCCTCGAAATACCTTCTTCTAGATCAGTCGACAACACCGACCCCAAGACTCTCAATGCTCAAGAGACAGACGCTACCGCCACACCGGATTTTAGCGATATTGCTGCAGACATATGCAACTTCTTTAACGCACTATCCATGCGCTTATCCATCCCATCTTTCAAGATTGCACCGTCTTCTAACAAAATGGTGGTTTTTGACACCATCTCTGCGACTGCCGCTTCAATTTTGGGGATTGCACACCAATTAGTAAATTGTTCATCCTCTACTGGGAACATACGATCAAGCCTTTTAGTATTACCCAGCCTTTTATCAATGTTTTTCCACTCCTTACTCACAACATCTTTCAATGCCTTATGGACTGGAATACACCTGTTCTTTTTAGCTTTATCCCCAAACAGAATATCCTCTTCATTATGTCTGTCTTCAGGCTCTTTATAATTCATAGTCCTAAAGATATCCTTCAGAAGACTATCCACCAGCTCCAGGTTAAACTTTCTATCCTCTATGCATGTCAACCGACTCTGCACTAGAGACAACCTGATAAGCATCATAACCAAAATCCTGAGAGCCTGACTCATCCACTGCATCAACTCTATCCAGAGATCTAGCTCTTTTATTCCCCTGGAACTCCGAGAGCTGTTCTTTAGTTACAAAATACTCCTTCATCCATCTCATCAAATCTCGTATCTGTTTGGACTGCACAGACTCCTGAGAATCACTCTGCATGCACTCTTCACAGAATTTAACATTTTCAGCAGCTGAAAATTTTTTATCACAAGCTGCACGCTGCATGTCCTTATGCTTCTTCTTACATAACCTCTTCTTAGGTGGAGACACACTAAAATAGCAAAATAAAACCACTTTAAAACCTAATCTAACCACTCAACCACAGAGTAAAACCATGCCCTCTATGAGGACTTACCTCTTTAGGGCACCGACCGGCTTTTGGGGAGAAGGCTCTCTTTCCATCCTGCTGGTAAGCTCAGAGACCAGCCCAGCAACCAAAAAAGGAGCTTTCCTCACTCCTGTGTGCAGCGCCTTTTAATTCAAATACTTGTGCCTTATAAAGGCTGCGGCGTCAGTGCAGACCGTCCCCCACACCTTCTGGGACGGCCGCTACAGCGCTTCCGCCCGCAAGCCTCCACCGCCTCCCCCTAGCACTTCCACCCACCGCCGCCTATTCCCTTCATCGCGGGGACCTTCCGGCGGAAGCCGCGAACATCCCCTTCACTAAGAGGACCGCCGCGCACACACCCTTCAGTGCGCGGATTCTGCTAGCTGGAAGCCGCGCACATTACCTTCATGGTCAGCACACACGCGTCCCCTTCACTGAAAGGCCCCACACAGCGCAGGGCAGCAGAACGGCGGCCACGGGCGACGGTAAGTGCCAGAGGGGGTACCGAAAACGAGAGCTGACAGGCAGACACCTTAAGCTGATAAGAGGGGACTTACTTGACCGCCCCAGCACACTTAGCCAAACACCCAGGGAGCCACCCTCTTCCAGCACGGCTGCCAAGGAGATGTATTAGCTGGGAACAAAAACTGAGGTAAGCCCTGAAAACACAACAACTCCTACCCTTTCTAGTTAGGAGACAGGAAAAAGACTAAGGAGAAAGGGGTGGAGTGCTGTTATGTACCCATAGTGGGTGGTCCTTAGTGTAAAAAAAAAAAAAATCAACTCCCTGTCTAAAATGGAATGGGATACAATCCCAGTAGTTATGGCTGCCATGAAGTAGCGTAGAAGAAAAAACTCTTTCTATATATATATATATATATATATATATATATATATATATACCAATGTGGAAAGATGAGGCGGCACTCAGAGTCTTGAAAAAACTTAAAACTTGTAATAGTGCATGTCAACGTTTCGGGGTCCCCCTTCGTCAGGATTAGTGCATTACAGTACATAATGTGCTTAAATAGAACTTACCCCCCATAGGAACATCCCCTCCAGCGTATGCCGCTGGCCGCGCCGTCCCGGCGTCCGGCCCGTCGTCTCCGGCGTCTCAGCGGAAGTGACGCGCCGGCGCCTGGAGGCGCGTCCATGGCCACGCTGCCTGGCAACAGAGGAGCATGTAAACAACCTTAGTAATACAGTGCCGTGGCGTGGACCTTACTTGTTAAAACAATTAATGTGCCTGTTTGCATGTTAAAGAGTAACTCGATAACATAAAAACAATATCAGAATTAAGGTGCTCTCATTACTTGATGCCAGGTTAATAAACAACTTATACACACGTAAAAACAGCTTTTTTGACATAATGAAAAATATGTGAAAAAATAAAAAAATAAGAATTTACTCACCGGTAATTCTATTTCTCGTAGTCCGTAGTGGATGCTGGGGACTCCGTCAGGACCATGGGGAATAGCGGCTCCGCAGGAGACAGGGCACAAAATTTTAAAAGTTTGACCACTAGGTGGTGTGTACTGGCTCCTCCCCCTATGACCCTCCTCCAAGCCTCAGTTAGGATACTGTGCCCGGACGAGCGTACACAATAAGGAAGGATTTTGAATCCCGGGTAAGACTCATACCAGCCACACCAATCACACCGTACAACTTGTGATCTGAACCCAGTTAACAGTATGATAACGTAGGAGCCTCTGAAAAGATGGCTCACAACAATAAACAACTAGAGATGAGCGGGTTCGGTTTCTCTGAATCCGAACCCGCCAGAACTTCATGTTTTTTTTCACGGGTCCGAGCGACTCGGATCTTCCCGCCTTGCTCGGTTAACCCGAGCGCGCCCGAACGTCATCATGACGCTGTCGGATTCTCGCGAGGCTCGGATTCTATCGCGAGACTCGGATTCTATATAAGGAGCCGCGCGTCGCCGCCATTTTCACACGTGCATTGAGATTGATAGGGAGAGGACGTGGCTGGCGTCCTCTCCGTTTAGAATAGATTAGAGAGACACTTGATTTACTAATTTTGGGGAGCATTAGGAGTACTCAGTACAGTGCAGAGTTTTGCTGATAGTGACCACCAGTTTTATTTATAATCCGTTCTCTGCCTGAAAAAAGCGATACACAGCACACAGTGACTCAGTCACATACCATATCTGTGTGCACTGCTCAGGCTCAGGCCAGTGTGCTGCATCATCTATTATCTATATATAATATTATATATATCTGTCTGACTGCTCAGCTCACACAGCTTATAATTGTGGGGGAGACTGGGGAGCACTACTGCAGTGCCAGTTATAGGTTATAGCAGGAGCCAGGAGTACATAATATATTATATAGTGAGTGACCACCAGACACACAGTGCAGTTTATTTAATATATCCGTTCTCTGCCTGAAAAAAGCGATACACACAGTGACTCAGTCAGTCACATACCATATCTGTGTGCACTGCTCAGGCTCAGGCCAGTGTGCTGCATCATCTATATATATTATATATCTGTCTGACTGCTCAGCTCACACAGCTTATAATTGTGGGGGAGACTGGGGAGCACTACTGCAGTGCCAGTTATAGGTTATAGCAGGAGCCAGGAGTACATAATATTATAGTAAAATTAAACAGTGCACACTTTTGCTGCAGGAGTGCCACTGCCAGTGTGACTAGTGACCAGTGACCTGACCACCAGTATATATAATATTAGTAGTATACTATCTCTTTATCAACCAGTCTATATTAGCAGCAGACACAGTACAGTGCGGTAGTTCACGGCTGTGGCTACCTCTGTGTCGGCACTCGGCAGCCCGTCCATAATTGTATATACCACCTAACCGTGGTTTTTTTTTCTTTCTTTATACATACATACTAGTTACGAGTATACTATCTCTTTATCAACCAGTCTATATTAGCAGCAGACACAGTACAGTGCGGTAGTTCACGGCTGTGGCTACCTCTGTGTCGGCACTCGGCAGCCCGTCCATAATTGTATATACCACCTAACCGTGGTTTTTTTTTCTTTCTTTATACATACATACTAGTTACGAGTATACTATCTCTTTATCAACCAGTCTATATATTAGCAGCAGACACAGTACAGTGCGGTAGTTCACGGCTGTGGCTACCTCTGTGTCGGCACTCGGCAGCCCGTCCATAATTGTATATACCACCTAACCGTGGTTTTTTTTTCTTTCTTTATACATACATACTAGTTACGAGTATACTATCTCTTTATCAACCAGTCTACATATTAGCAGCAGACACAGTACAGTGCGGTAGTTCACGGCTGTGGCTACCTCTGTGTCGGCACTCGGCAGCCCGTCCATAATTGTATATACCACCTAACCGTGGTTTTTTTTTCTTTCTTTATACATACATACTAGTTACGAGTATACTATCTCTTTATCAACCAGTCTATATATTAGCAGCAGACACAGTACAGTGCGGTAGTTCACGGCTGTGGCTACCTCTGTGTCGGCACTCGGCAGCCCGTCCATAATTGTATATACCACCTAACCGTGGTTTTTTTTTCTTTCTTTATACATACATACTAGTTACGAGTATACTATCTCTTTATCAACCAGTCTATATTAGCAGCAGACACAGTACAGTGCGGTAGTTCACGGCTGTGGCTACCTCTGTGTCGGCACTCGGCAGCCCGTCCATAATTGTATATACCACCTAACCGTGGTTTTTTTTTCTTTCTTTATACATACATACTAGTTACGAGTATACTATCTCTTTATCAACCAGTCTATATATTAGCAGCAGACACAGTACAGTGCGGTAGTTCACGGCTGTGGCTACCTCTGTGTCGGCACTCGGCAGCCCGTCCATAATTGTATATACCACCTAACCGTGGTTTTTTTTTCTTTCTTTATACATACATACTAGTTACGAGTATACTATCTCTTTATCAACCAGTCTATATTAGCAGCAGACACAGTACAGTGCGGTAGTTCACGGCTGTGGCTACCTCTGTGTCGGCACTCGGCAGCCCGTCCATAATTGTATATACCACCTAACCGTGGTTTTTTTTTCTTTCTTTATACATACATACTAGTTACGAGTATACTATCTCTTTATCAACCAGTCTATATTAGCAGCAGACACAGTACAGTGCGGTAGTTCACGGCTGTGGCTACCTCTGTGTCGGCACTCGGCAGCCCGTCCATAATTGTATACTAGTATCCAATCCATCCATCTCCATTGTTTACCTGAGGTGCCTTTTAGTTGTGCCTATTAAAATATGGAGAACAAAAATGTTGAGGTTCCAAAATTAGGGAAAGATCAAGATCCACTTCCACCTCGTGCTGAAGCTGCTGCCACTAGTCATGGCCGAGACGATGAAATGCCAGCAACGTCGTCTGCCAAGGCCGATGCCCAATGTCATAGTACAGAGCATGTCAAATCCAAAACACCAAATATCAGTAAAAAAAGGACTCCAAAACCTAAAATAAAATTGTCGTCGGAGAAGCGTAAACTTGCCAATATGCCATTTACCACACGGAGTGGCAAGGAACGGCTGAGGCCCTGGCCTATGTTCATGGCTAGTGGTTCAGCTTCACATGAGGATGGAAGCACTCAGCCTCTCGCTAGAAAAATGAAAAGACTCAAGCTGGCAAAAGCAGCACAGCAAAGAACTGTGCATTCTTCGAAATCCCAAATCCACAAGGAGAGTCCAATTGTGTCGGTTGCGATGCCTGACCTTCCCAACACTGGACGTGAAGAGCATGCGCCTTCCACCATTTGCACGCCCCCTGCAAGTGCTGGAAGGAGCACCCGCAGTCCAGTTCCTGATAGTCAGATTGAAGATGTCAGTGTTGAAGTACACCAGGATGAGGAGGATATGGGTGTTGCTGGCGCTGGGGAGGAAATTGACCAGGAGGATTCTGATGGTGAGGTGGTTTGTTTAAGTCAGGCACCCGGGGAGACACCTGTTGTCCGTGGGAGGAATATGGCCGTTGACATGCCAGGTGAAAATACCAAAAAAATCAGCTCTTCGGTGTGGAGGTATTTCACCAGAAATGCGGACAACAGGTGTCAAGCCGTGTGTTCCCTTTGTCAAGCTGTAATAAGTAGGGGTAAGGACGTTAACCACCTCGGAACATCCTCCCTTATACGTCACCTGCAGCGCATTCATAATAAGTCAGTGACAAGTTCAAAAACTTTGGGTGACAGCGGAAGCAGTCCACTGACCAGTAAATCCCTTCCTCTTGTAACCAAGCTCACGCAAACCACCCCACCAACTCCCTCAGTGTCAATTTCCTCCTTCCCCAGGAATGCCAATAGTCCTGCAGGCCATGTCACTGGCAATTCTGACGAGTCCTCTCCTGCCTGGGATTCCTCCGATGCATCCTTGCGTGTAACGCCTACTGCTGCTGGCGCAGCTGTTGTTGCCGCTGGGAGTCGATGGTCATCCCAGAGGGGAAGTCGTAAGCCCACTTGTACTACTTCCAGTAAGCAATTGACTATTCAACAGTCCTTTGCGAGGAAGATGAAATATCACAGCAGTCATCCTACTGCAAAGCGGATAACTGAGTCCTTGACAACTATGTTGGTGTTAGACGTGCGTCCGGTATCCGCCGTTAGTTCACAGGGAACTAGACAATTTATTGAGGCAGTGTGCCCCCGTTACCAAATACCATCTAGGTTCCACTTCTCTAGGCAGGCGATACCGAGAATGTACACGGACGTCAGAAAAAGACTCACCAGTGTCCTAAAAAATGCAGTTGTACCCAATGTCCACTTAACCACGGACATGTGGACAAGTGGAGCAGGGCAGGGTCAGGACTATATGACTGTGACAGCCCACTGGGTAGATGTATGGACTCCCGCCGCAAGAACAGCAGCGGCGGCACCAGTAGCAGCATCTCGCAAACGCCAACTCTTTCCTAGGCAGGCTACGCTTTGTATCACCGCTTTCCAGAATACGCACACAGCTGAAAACCTCTTACGGCAACTGAGGAAGATCATCGCGGAATGGCTTACCCCAATTGGACTCTCCTGTGGATTTGTGGCATCGGACAACGCCAGCAATATTGTGTGTGCATTAAATATGGGCAAATTCCAGCACGTCCCATGTTTTGCACATACCTTGAATTTGGTGGTGCAGAATTTTTAAAAAAACGACAGGGGCGTGCAAGAGATGCTGTCGGTGGCCAGAAAAATTGTGGGACACTTTCGGCGTACAGGCACCACGTACAGAAGACTGGAGCACCACCAAAAACTACTGAACCTGCCCTGCCATCATCTGAAGCAAGAAGTGGTAACGAGGTGGAATTCAACCCTCTATATGCTTCAGAGGTTGGAGGAGCAGCAAAAGGCCATTCAAGCCTATACAATTGAGCACGATATAGTAGGTGGAATGCACCTGTCTCAAGTGCAGTGGAGAATGATTTCAACGTTGTGCAAGGTTCTGATGCCCTTTGAACTTGCCACACGTGAAGTCAGTTCAGACACTGCCAGCCTGAGTCAGGTCATTCCCCTCATCAGGCTTTTGCAGAAGAAGCTGGAGGCATTGAAGAAGGAGCTAAAAGGGAGCGATTCCGCTAGGCATGTGGGACTTGTGGATGCAGCCCTTAATTCGCTTAACAAGGATTCACGGGTGGTCAATCTGTTGAAATCAGAGCACTACATTTTGGCCACCGTGCTCGATCCTAGATTTAAAGCCTACCTTGGATCTCTCTTTCCGGCAGACACAGGTCTGCTGGGGTTGAAAGACCTGCTGGTGACAAAATTGTCAAGTCAAGCGGAACGCGACCTGTCAACATCTCCTCCTTCACATTCTCCCGCAACTGGGGGTGCGAGGAAAAGGCTCAGAATTCCGAGCCCACCCGCTGGCGGTGATGCAGGGCAGTCTGGAGCGACTGCTGATGCTGACATCTGGTCCGGACTGAAGGACCTGACAACGATTACGGACATGTCGTCTACTGTCACTGCATATGATTCTCTCAACATTGATAGAATGGTGGAGGATTATATGAGTGACCGCATCCAAGTAGGCACGTCACACAGTCCGTACTTATACTGGCAGGAAAAAGAGGCAATTTGGAGGCCCTTGCACAAACTGGCTTTATTCTACCTAAGTTGCCCTCCCACAAGTGTGTACTCCGAAAGAGTGTTTAGTGCCGCCGCTCACCTTGTCAGCAATCGGCGTACGAGGTTACATCCAGAAAATGTGGAGAAGATGATGTTCATTAAAATGAATTATAATCAATTCCTCCGCGGAGACATTGACCAGCAGCAATTGCCTCCACAAAGTACACAGGGAGCTGAGATGGTGGATTCCAGTGGGGACGAATTGATAATCTGTGAGGAGGGGGATGTACACGGTGATATATCGGAGGGTGAAGATGAGGTGGACATCTTGCCTCTGTAGAGCCAGTTTGTGCAAGGAGAGATTAATTGCTTCTTTTTTGGGGGGGGTCCAAACCAACCCGTCATATCAGTCACAGTCGTGTGGCAGACCCTGTCACTGAAATGATGGGTTGGTTAAAGTGTGCATGTCCTGTTTTGTTTATACAACATAAGGGTGGGTGGGAGGGCCCAAGGACAATTCCATCTTGCACCTCTTTTTTCTTTTCTTTTTCTTTGCATCATGTGCTGATTGGGGAGGGTTTTTTGGAAGGGACATCCTGCGTGACACTGCAGTGCCACTCCTAGATGGGCCCGGTGTTTGTGTCGGCCACTAGGGTCGCTAATCTTACTCACACAGTCAGCTACCTCATTGCGCCTCTTTTTTTCTTTGCGTCATGTGCTGTTTGGGGAGGGTTTTTTGGAAGGGACATCCTGCGTGACACTGCAGTGCCACTCCTAGATGGGCCCGGTGTTTGTGTCGGCCACTAGGGTCGCTAATCTTACTCACACAGCTACCTCATTGCGCCTCTTTTTTTCTTTGCGTCATGTGCTGTTTGGGGAGGGTTTTTTGGAAGGGACATCCTGCGTGACACTGCAGTGCCACTCCTAGATGGGCCCGGTGTTTGTGTCGGCCACTAGGGTCGCTTATCTTACTCACACAGCGACCTCGGTGCAAATTTTAGGACTAAAAATAATATTGTGAGGTGTGAGGTATTCAGAATAGACTGAAAATGAGTGTAAATTATGGTTTTTGAGGTTAATAATACTTTGGGATCAAAATGACCCCCAAATTCTATGATTTAAGCTGTTTTTTAGTGTTTTTTGAAAAAAACACCCGAATCCAAAACACACCCGAATCCGACAAAAAAAATTCGGTGAGGTTTTGCCAAAACGCGTTCGAACCCAAAACACGGCCGCGGAACCGAACCCAAAACCAAAACACAAAACCCGAAAAATTTCAGGCGCTCATCTCTATAAACAACCCGATTTTTTTGTAACAATAACTATGTACAAGTATTGCAGACAATCCGCACTTGGGATGGGCGCCCAGCATCCACTACGGACTACGAGAAATAGAATTACCGGTGAGTAAATTCTTATTTTCTCTGACGTCCTAGTGGATGCTGGGGACTCCGTCAGGACCATGGGGATTATACCAAAGCTCCCAAACGGGCGGGAGAGTGCGGATGACTCTGCAGCACCGAATGAGAGAACTCCAGGTCCTCCTTAGCCAGGGTATCAAATTTGTAGAATTTTACAAACGTGTTCTCCCCTGACCACGTAGCTGCTCGGCAGAGTTGTAATGCCGAGACCCCTCGGGCAGCCGCCCAAGATGAGCCCACCTTCCTTGTGGAGTGGGCATTGACAGATTTAGGCTGTGGCAGGCCTGCCACAGAATGTGCCAGTTGAATTGTGCTACAAATCCAACGAGCAATCGTCTGCTTAGAAGCAGGAGCACCCAGCTTGTTGGGTGCATACAGTATAAACAGCGAGTCAGATTTTCTGACTCCAGCCGTCCTTGAAATATATATATTTTCAATGCTCTGACAACGTCCAGCAACTTGGAATCCTCCAAATCGCTAGTAGCCGCAGGCACCACAATAGGCTGGTTCAGGTGAAACGCTGATACCACCTTAGGCAGAAAATGAGGATGCGTCCTCAATTCTGCCCTGTCCGAATGGAAAATCAGATATGGGCTTTTATACGATAAAGCCGCCAATTCCGACACTCTCCTGGCTGAAGCCAGGGCCAGTAGCATGGTTACTTTCCATGTAAGATATTTCAAATCTACCGATTTGAGTGGCTCAAACCAATGGGATTTGAGAAAATCCAAAACTACATTGAGATCCCACGGTGCCACTGGGGGCACAACCGGGGGCTGTATATGTAGTACTCCTTTTACAAAAGTCTGGACTTCAGGAACTGAAGCCAATTCTTTCTGGAAGAAAATCGACAGGGCCGAAATTTTCTTCCGTGAGCATCTCCTGAAGTTCCGGGTACCAAGTCCTTCTTGGCCAGTCCGGAGCCACTAGTATCGTTCTTACTCCCCTTTGCCGTATAATTCTCAGTACCTTGGGTATGAGAGGCAGAGGAGGGAACACATACACTGACTGGTACACCCATGGTGTTACCAGAGCGTCCACAGCTATTGCCTGAGGGTCTCTTGACCTGGCGCAATACCTGTCCAGTTTTTTGTTGAGGCGGGACGCCATCATGTCCACCATTGGTCTTTCCCAATGGACTACAATCATGTGGAAGACTTCTGGATGAAGTCCCCACTCTCCCGGGTGAAGATCGTGTCTGCTGAGGAAGTCTGCTTCCCAGTTGTCCACTCCCGGGATGAACACTGCTGACAGTGCTATCATATGATTTTCCGCCCAGCGAAGAATCCTTGCAGCTTCTGCCATTGCCCTCCTGCTTCTTGTGCCGCCCTGTCTGTTTACGTGGGCGACTGCCGTGATGTTGTCCGACTGGATCAACACCGGCTGACCCTGAAGCAGAGGTTTTGCCAGGCTTAGAGCATTGTAGATTGCTCTTAGTTCCAGTATATTTATGTGAAGAGACGTTTCCAGGCTTGACCACACGCCCTGGAAGTTTCTTCCTTGTGTGACCGCTCCCCAGCCTCTCAGGCTGGCATCCGTGGTCACTAGGACCCAGTTCTGTATGCCGAATCTGCGGCCCTCTAACAGATGAGCACTCTGCAACCACCATAGCAGAGAGACCCTTGTCCTTGTCGACAATTTTATCCGCTGATGCATCTGCAGATGCGATCCGGACCATTTGTCTAGCAGATCCCACTGAAAAATTCGTGCATGGAATCTGCCGAATGGAATCGCTTCGTAAGAAGCCACCATTTTTTCCAGGACTCTTGTGCATTGATGCACAGACACTGTCCCTGGTTTTAGGAGGTTCCTGACGAGTTCGGATAACTCCCTGGCTTTCTCCTCCGGAAGAAATACCTTTTTCTGAACAGTGTCCAGAATCATCCCTAGGAACAGCAGACGTGTCGTCGGGATCAGTTGGGATTTTGGAAAATTCAGAATCCACCCGTGCTGTTGGAGCACTACTTGAGTTAGTGCTACTCCGACCTCCAGCTGTTCTCTGGATCTTGCCCTTATCAGGAGATCGTCCAAGTAAGGGATAATTAATACGCCTTCTCTTCGAAGAAGGATCATCATTTCGGCCATTACCTTGGTAAAGACCCTGGGTGCCGTGGACAATCCAAACGGCAGCGTCTGAAACTGATAATGACAGTTTTGTACCACGAACCTGAGGTACCCTTGGTGTGAAGGGCAAATTGGGACATGAAGGTAAGCATCCTTGATGTCCAAGGACACCATAAAATCCCCTTCTTCCAGATTCGCTATCACTGCTCTGAGTGACTCCATCTTGAACTTGAATTTTTGTATGTACAGGTTCAGAGATTTCAGATTTAGAATAGGTCTTACCGAGCCGTCCGGCTTCGGTACCACAAATAGCGTGGAGTAATACCCCTTTCCCTGTTGTAGAAGGGGTACCTTGATTATCACCTGCTGAGAATACAGCTTGTGAATGGCTTCCAATACCGTCGCCCTGTCTGAGGGAGACGTTGGCAAAGCATATTTTAGGAACCGGCGAGGGGGAGACTTCTCGAATTCCAACCTGTAACCCTGAGATACTACCTGCAGGATCCAGGGGTCCACCTGCGAGTGAGCCCACTGTGCGCTGAAATTCTTGAGGCGACCCCGCACCGCCCCTGAGTCCGCTTGTAAGGTCCCAGCGTCATGCTGAGGCCTTTGCAGAAGCCGGGGAGGACTTCTGCTCCTGGGAAGGGGCTGCTTGCTGCAGTCTCTTACCCTTTCCTTTGCCTCGGGGCAAATATGAATGTCCTTTTGCTCGCTTGTTCTTATAGGAACGAAAGGACTGCGGCTGAAAAGACTGCGTCTTTTTCTGCTGGGAGGGGACTTGAGGTAAAAAGGTGGACTTCCCGGCTGTTGCCGTGGCTACCAAATCCGATAGACCGACCCCAAATAATTCCTCCCCTATATACGGCAATACTTCCATATGCCGTTTGGAATCCGCATCGCCTGACCACTGTCGTGTCCATAGACTTCTTCTGGAAGATATGGACATCGCACTTACTCTTGATGCCAGAGTGCAGATATCCCTCTGTGCATCTCGCATATAAAGGAATGCATCCTTTAATTGTTCTATAGTCAATAAAATACTGTCCCTATCCAGGGTATCAATATTTTCAGTCAGGGAATCCGACCAAGCCACCCCAGCACTGCACATCCAGGCTGAGGCGATTGCTGGTCGCAGTATAACACCAGTATGTGTGTATATACTTTTTAGAGTATTTTCCAGCCTCCTATCAGCTGGATCCTTGAGGGCGGCCGTATCAGGAGACGGTAACGCCACTTGTTTGGATAAACGTGTGAGCGCCTTGTCCACCCTAGGGGTTGTTTCCCAGCGCGCCCTAACCTCTGGCGGGAAAGGGTATAACGCCAATAACTTCTTTGAAATTAGCAGTTTTTTATCAGGGGTAACCCACGCTTCATCACACACGTCATTCAATTCCTCTGATTCAGGAAAAACTACAGGTAGTTTTTTTTAGACCCCACATAATACCCCTTTTTGTGGTACTTGCAGTATCAGAGATATGCAAAGCCTCCTTCATTGCCGTGATCATATAACGTGTGGCCCTACTGGAAAATACGTTCGTTTCTTCACCGTCGACACTAGATTCGGTGTCCGTGTCTGGGTCTGTGTCGACCGACTGAGGCAAAGGGCGTTTTACAGCCCCTGACGGTGTTTGAGACGCCTGTACAGGTACTAACTGGTTTGCCGGTCGTCTCATGTCGTCAACCGACTTTTGCAGCGTGCTGACATTATCACGTAATTCCATAAACAAAGCCATCCATTCCGGTGTCGACTCCCTAGGGGGTGACATCACCATTACCGGCAATTGCTCCGCCTCCACACCAACATCGTCCTCATACATGTCGACACACACGTACCGACACACAGCAGACACACAGGGAATGCTCTGATAGAAGACAGGACCCCACTAGCCCTTTGGGGAGACAGAGGGAGAGTTTGCCAGCACACACCAAAGCGCTATAATTATATAGGAACAACCTTATATAAGTGTTGTTTCCTTATAGCTGCTTAAATATATATAATATCGCCAAAAAATGCCCCCCCTCTCTGTTTTTTACCCTGTTTCTGTAGTGCAGTGCAGGGGAGAGCCTGGGAGCCTTCCTAGCAGCGGAGCTGTGTAGGAAAATGGCGCTGTGTGCTGAGGAGATAGGCCCCGCCCCCTATTCCGGCGGGCTCTTCTCCCGGTTTTTCTGAGACCTGGCAGGCGTGAAATACATCCATATAGCCTCATGGACTATATGTGATGTATTCTTTTTAGCCAGAAAGTTATTAACATTGCTGCCCAGGGCGCCCCCCCCAGCGCCCTGCACCCTCAGTGACCGCCGGTGTGAAGTGTGCCTGAGCGCAATGGCGCACAGCTGCAGTGCTGTGCGCTACCTCATGAAGACTGAAAAGCCTTCAGCCGCCGGTTTCTGGACCTCTTCTTACTTCGGCATCTGCAAGGGGGTCGGCGGCGCGGCTCCGGTGACCCATCCAGGCTGTACCTGTGATCGTCCCTCTGGAGCTAGTGTCCAGTAGCCTAAGAAGCAAATCCATCCTGCACGCAGGTGAGTTCACTTCTTCTCCCCTAAGTCCCTCGTTGCAGTGAGCCTGTTGCCAGCAGGACTCACTGAAAATAAGAAAACTATCAAAACTTTTACTCTAAGCAGCTCTTTATGAGAGCCACCTAGATTGCACCCTGCTCGGACGGGCACAAAAACCTAACTGAGGCTTGGAGGAGGGTCATAGGGGGAGGAGCCAGTACACACCACCTAGTGGTCAAACTTTTAAAATTTTGTGCCCTGTCTCCTGCGGAGCCGCTATTCCCCATGGTCCTGACGGAGTCCCCAGCATCCACTAGGACGTCAGAGAAATAAAAGTACACAGATGAACCAACCTAATGGCTACACCACGACCAATTGCTAACTCGCTCCATATACATAGAGAATCACATGTCAATACAAACATGTTACTGATACCTAGAGCTGATTTTAAACTTATACCAACTTTCCTGTTTTTTTGTTTTTTCTACTTTTTTGCTGTTTATTTTCTTCCTTACTATCCTCCCTTAACATGATATCCATGGAATACCAAAACCCTCTACAGTGGCTATGGAACAGATATCACGTCTCTAGACCAGTTTGGGGAATCTCGACCTCCATTAAATAAAATTAATAAGACCTAAGTTATCATTTAGACCAGCAGGTCTAAGGGTGTTTAGTCTATGAATCCACATAGACTCTAATTGTAAGAGTTTTTTGCCTCTATCACCACCCCGCATAGACTCAGGCACATGGTCTATGATTCTATGCTTGAAAGTGGCCATGGTGTGTCTAAATTCCACAAAATGTTTGCTACAGGTTGATCCCCCTTGCCTGGTGCAAGGGCATTCCGGATAGCCAACCTGTGTTGTGCCATCCTGATTTTAAACTGGCATTCAGTCTTGCCAATGTAGTACCTACCGCACGGACAAATGATGACATAAATTACGAATTTGGTCGTACACGTTAGAGGCCATTTAATGGGAAATTTTTTACCTGAGCAAGGATGTGTGATGCTATCTCCCACCGACATGTGTGAACAGGTGGTGCACCCCGTGCATTTAAAGCAACCGTTCTTACGTTGCAGAAAATGCTTTGGAGTTTCCATAAATTTTGCCATGTCAGTTTTAACTACCATATCTTTAATGCTCCTTCCTTTCACATAACTGGGCATCACTCTCTGATGGCGGAACACAGGCAAATCAGGGTCAGTTGATACCAGGGGCCATAATTTTTTGACCTGCTTTTGTGTATGGTTACTGTGTGCATTAAAATCACAAACCCAAGGGATGACATCACCCAATTTTTTGGCACTCTTTGGTTTCAGACTTTCAATTCTATTTTTGCTTATAGCTTTTTCTCTGGTCTGGGCCAGCAATTGTCGTGGATAACCTCTAGCGAGCAGTCTAGATTCCATTTCATCCAATTGCTTGTCTCTCTCGTGTATGTTACTATTGATCCTACACACTCTCAACAGTTGAGAGTAGGGTACACTCCTAATGGTAGATAATGGATGGCAACTATCGTATCTAAGAATGGTGTTACGATCAGTCGGTTTTTTGTATAAGGATGTCACAACTTTGCCTTCCTGTATACTGATCTTAAGATCCAGGAAGCAAATTTCACTACGGCTACTGCTCAGTGTCAATTTAATAGGACTGTCTGTGGCGTTATGTGTCTTGACAATATCATATAGATCAGCCACCTCACCATGCCACATTAGAAACAGATCGTCTATGTACCTGAAGTACTGAAACAATCTGTTGGACACCAAACTGTTGGTGAAAAACAGATTTCGTTCCACCTCCCACATATAGGCATTAGCAAACGAGGGTGCCACAGAAGATCCCATGGCACACCCCGTTTGCTGCCTATAAAACTGACCGTCAAAACTGAAAAATTTATGAGTTAAAGTGAAATTTAGTAAGGTCATGAAAAAATCAATGTTGGGGCCCTCAAAAGATACATTCCCTGTAATCAGATGTCTAACCGCCTGCATCCCTTGTGCATGTGGGATGCAGGTATATAGGCTTGTGACATCGATGGTGGCTAGAGTAATATCGGCCGGTAGCTGGTCAAAAGAAGAAAATTTATGCAGGAGCGTGGAAGAATCTTTAAGGTGGGTGAACGTCCCCTGTATGCAGGGTTGTAGAAAACAATCCAAAAATATTGCAATTGGTTCACACAGAGACCCCCAGGCTGAAATAATTGGTCTGCCCGGTGGCCTCTGTCCGTCCTTATGAATCTTAGGGATGGTGTAGAAGAGGGGTGACACAGGGTAGTCAGACCACAATTTCTGAAACACTTCTGCTGAAATGATGTCCTCGTCTCTGGCCTGCTGTAAAATGTGTTTTAATTCCGTCTGATATTCAACTGACGGGTCACGTGATAATTTACAGTAAGTCAATTCATCATTAAGCAGTCTCAGACACTCTTCTTTATAGTCAGCAAGCTCCTGGATCACTATGGCTCCGCCTTTGTCCGCATGGCGGATCACAACGTCCCTTCTCTTGCTCAATCCAAAAAAACAGGAAAGTTGGTATAAGTTTAAAATCAGCTCTAGGTATCAGTAACATCAGTGCCAGATTAAGGTCCACTTGGGCCTGGAGCTGAAATTTATGAAGGGCCTATTGTGTGCTGCCGCAAGGGGTGTGACCAGCACACCAAGAGTGTGACTAGTGATGTGGGAGTGTGGTCTGCACAGGGGGTGTGGCCTGTACATATCGTGTGACTAGCGCCTACCTTCAAAAATCTCCTTTTCCCCCGCTTTCCACTTACATGAACATTGCAATGTGAGAGTCTATGAATGAACAAACCCCTTGTTAATGTGACTGTAATACAGATGTAGCCATGCTCATTGTGGCTACATCTTCACCGAACAAGCACTCTCGGCGCAGCTAGCACAGAACTTGACAGTACAAGGTCCTTCCAACGTAGGCATACTCTGCTTGTTCATACCGAGCTTACACCTGCCCCCTTCTTTGCAGCTCTTTGTGTGGCAGCGACCCCTCCTGACTATTATTTATTTATTACCAGGTATTTATATAGCGCACACATATTCCGCAGCGCTTTACAGAGAATATTCAGCTATTCACATCGGTCCCTGTTCCAGTGGAGCTTACACTCTATGGCCCTCATTCCGAGTTGTTCGCTCGCTAGCTGCTTTTAGCAGCAGTGCACACACTAAGCCGCCGCCCTCTGGGAGTGTATCTTAGCATAGCAGAATTGCGAACGAAAGATTAGCAGAACTGCTACTAAATAATTTTTTGCCGTTTCTGAGTAGCTGCAGACCTACTCACGAATTGCGATCAGCTCAGTCCGTTTAGTTCCTGGTTTGACGTCACAAACACGCCCTGTGTTCGGCCAGCCACTCCCCCGTTTCTCCAGCCACTCCCGCGTTTATCCCTGACAGCCTGCGTTTTTTTCGCAAACACCGGGAAAACGCAGAGTTGCTGCCCAGAAACGCCCCTTTCCTGTCAATCATTTACCGAACACCAGTGCAACTGAAAAGCGCCGCAGAAGCCACAGCAAAACTGCTAAGTTTTGTGTTAAATAACTAAGCGCATGCGCCCTGCGTACCATGCGCATGCGCAGTTAGCAACAAATCGCAGCATAGCGAAAATCGGCAACGAGCGAACAACTCGGAATGACCCCCTATATTTCCTATCACATGTACACACACACACACACACACACACACACACACATTCACGCTAGGGTTACTTTTTGTTGGGAGCCAATTAACCTACCAGTATATATTTTTGGATTGTGGGAGGAAACCGGAGTACCCGGAGGAAACCCACGCAAGTACGGGGAGAATATACAAACTCCACACAGTTAGGGCCATGGTGGGAATCAAATCCATGACCTCAGTGCTGTGAGGCAGTACTGCTAACCATTACATCATCCGTGCTGACTACAGCAGTGTGGCTCTGTGTCATTTACAATGAGCGGGGTATATATTGGAGGCGCACAGGCAACAGAATAACCCCTCTAAAACCAGGTGTCCTGTGTCTGCAATAGCGGTGAAACATCAGCAGGGCTATGTATGGCAATCATAGAAACAAACACCTTGAAACATAGTAACTACCGGCAGAAACAAAATAACAACATATAGAAACAAAATAGCAACATAGTGGTGTGCAGTCCTACAAAGGAAGATAATGGGGGTCATTCCAAGTTGATCGCAGCAGGATTTTTGATAGCAATTGGGCAATACCATGTGCACTGCAGGGGAGGCAGATATAACATGTGCAGAGAGAGTTAGATTTGGGTGGGTTATTTTATTTCTGTGCAGGGTAAATACTGGCTGCTTTATTTTTGCACTGCAAATTAGATTGCAGATTGAACACACCCCACCCAAATCTAACTCTCTCTGCACATGTTATATCTGCCTCCCCTGCAGTGCACATGGTTTTGCCCAATTGCTATCAAAAATCCTGCTGCGATCAACTTGGAATTACCCCCAATGTACAGTAAATTACGACAGCACAGAGGCTGTCAGTATGTGGTATCAATAGGAAATCTGTTGGAGAAGACTGACAACATACAGGACAGCATGCATGCTATAAACAAAAGGACATATGTGGGAGAACTATAACAATGCAATAACAGCACAAAGGGTATCACCGATAGGATGCGTCATACGGCAAGTAATAGTATAATATCCCACAGCACATGGCATAGCAGTAATAGAACAAACAGCAAGGCGGCTAATAAAATACATAATACACAAATATTGCAGAATGTGAAATACAAAGGGACCAAATAATGATGAAAATAGAAAATAAAAAGTAACAAATAAAAAAAAAGAAAATATAAATAAATAAAATTAAAATAAAATACACATACAAAATAAACATAATCCACAAGGGGTTGGGTATGGCTTTCCGGCGCTGGGGATCCCAACAGTCAGCATATCGACCGCGGGTTCCCGGCAGCAGAATGGCAGAGGAGGCGAGCGCAACGAAGCCCCTTGCCGGCTCACTGCCTTTGCCACTCTGCAGGCTAGGTGGTGAGCTGCTCTCGCCACAGGTTCTATTCCCACTGTATGGGAATAGTCCCTGCTAATCAGCATGCCAACTGTCAGGATTTATAGGGGGATGGGATGTAGCCGTCAGTATTGTGACCAGCGGTCTACTGACTGCCGGTGACATAACTACATCCCTCCACAAGATGACAAATGTGATAAATAAGCACATACAGCAGTGCCATGTCAAATAAATACGCCCAACCCCCGGTGTAATGTCACACAATGACACAGACCTCAAAGTGGGCTAATAAGGGCTCCAAAGGTGGACAATACCAAAACTCAGAGCACACACCGATGCAGTAACTAGCGGGTACAAAGGGGCAAAACCTAGTAAAGGGCCCAGCATACACAACAGTGGCCAAATATATAAAGAGCAAAATAAATGAAATGGCCTGGTAAGGGTCTAAGTCTATCCATAGAGATAGTGATGTGCACGCAGCAGTACCATAAATCGCATAAACATCACATATATGGGTTGCAGTCAATTTACCAGCTGTCTGGATCCTGGCATTCAGGATACTAATGCTGGGATCCTGACACCCAGAGAAAAGCCGGTGGTCGGAATCCCGGACGAGGCATGGAATTCCCATTCGGATGGAGGTCCACTCTACCACTCGAGGGCAAACAGAAAAGTGTGGCGAGCGAGGGGACTCACTGCGCTCCCTGACGGCATTCCGCCTGACGGGATACCAGCGTCAGTCTCCTGACTGCTGGGATCCCGAACGGCGGTAAAGCATACCGAACCCATATATACGTTGGCATTAAAACACCATTTTGTTTCACTATATTGGAGTCTCCTGAGTGTCGCTTTACTGGAATATGGTGTGTGGGTGTGTGTGTATAATATATATATGTGCATGATGTCTGTCACTCCACCGATAAGATCACAACTTGTTCAGGTGCCATTCGAAGTCAACAGAACCACATATACAGTAATAAGGTCCCTGAAAAGTTGACCGCAATCTAGACTATGTCTGGATTATTTCATTGGGTGATATATATATATATATATATATATTTATTTAGGATCTGGTTAGCATACCGCCGTTCGGGATGCTGGCAGTTGGAATACTGACGCTGGAATCCCAACACTGGCCAGTAGATTGACGCTGGGATCCCGACATTGAACACAATGCCGGCACCAGAACTCCGACTGGCATCTCGATCGTAAGTATGGCGGGAAGGGTTAGGCTATGCTTGACGGGGGAAGGAAGGTAGGTTCACTACACTACAGGAAGGGTTAAGTGGGGGGGAGGCTAGGGTTAGGCTGTGGGGAGGGATGGTTATGGTTAGGCTGCGGGTACGGGTAGGGAGGGTTAGAAAGGTAGAAGGGGAGGGTTAGAATACTTACCTAGCAGGTGTAGGGATTCTGCGGATTAAGATGCCGCTGTTGGTCTTCTTTGAGCACTGCATTACAAGCGCAAGGATCCCAATGCCATCCCATATATATATATATATATATATATATATATATAGAGAGAGAGAGAGAGAGAGAGAGATACATGTGAGATGGGACAGCTGAGGAAAGGTTGAGTGGCCGCCAGGGTAAGTATGGGAGTGAGGAAGGGGGATGGGTGAGGGGTTTGTGTCTATACCATGATGGGGGAGGGGGAGGGGAAGAAATTGGGATGAATGTGTGGGACCCACCTGGGATGGATTGGGAAGGAGGCACGATGGGAGGAAGGAGAGGGATTTGAGCAACAAAAGGGAAGGGAAAGGGTTTGGGTAAATAGCAGAGAGAGGGTGGAGCCAAGCAGGGGCAGGCACTGACTGAGGTGACCGGTCTTAAACTAGTACATACTTACAAACAAAGAGATATATACAGTTTCAAGTCACCAAATATAATTGCTAACATCTTCATTGTGGCAGTGCATACCTTTCTATACAGCACTGCACTACAGCGCTTCTGTGATCAGCAGCAGCCACATACCGCAGCTCAGTCAGGATCATCAAGCCTTACTTCACGGTCCTGAGCTCGGCTACTCCAGCTGTGCCACAGGGCAGCGCATGTTACAGTCACCCTGCGGGATGTGCGCCATGATATCATGGAGCGGCAGTGCGGGAGAGGTCCAGAGGCAGAAACCGAAAGTGAAGCACCTGCTGCACCGCTATTACCGCCTTCTCAAGCTCTTCCTGCGCTTCACTTTCAATATTCCCGGTTTTTCTTCCCCCCGGGCGGGAATAGGGGGAAGCGTTTGATGTGTGAGTGTACGAGACCTTATGCGGCCATAGGAAATGCTGTGGGCCTTTTTTGATGGGGGGCCTGGAGCTGTAGCTTCATCCGCCCCATTATTAATCCGGCTCTGGCACACACACACACACACACACACACACACACACACACACACACACACACACCTCCACCACATATACACACTACACACACACCACATATACACACCACCACATAAACACACACAGTACACACTATACACACACCCACCACCACAACATATACACACACAGTACACACTATGCACATTTAGGACACACGCACACCACACAAACTGTTTACACACACATTAATCAAGAAGCTATTCATTTAGCCTTGCCAGGCCTCTTGTAGCAGCAGCTGAGCTCCCCGTGCAGTCTGGGGGGGGGGGGGGGGGGAGCTTAGGCCTGTGAGTCACTCACAGCAGGACCCCAGAGAAGGAGAGGGAGGGGCAGCCAGCACACTGCCTGCACAGCTCCTGCTCCGTGACATCTCAGGTGAGAGTGCTGGAGCCGGAGGAGGGGGCATGGGAGAGAGGAGGCCGCTGGCAGTCTGTGACAGGAAAAAGTTTTTTCCTGTCAATGCTGCCAGTTTGCTGTAGGCCTATTTTCAATGGGGGGCCTGGAGCTGCAGCTCCATCCGCCCCATTGTTAATCCGGCCCTGAGTAACATGTTTGTATTGACATGTGATTCTCTATGTATATGGAGCGAGTTAGCAATTGGTCGTGGTGTAGCCATTAGATTGGTTCATCTGTGTACTTTTATTTTTTATTTTTTCACATATTTTTCATTATGTCAAAAAAGCTGTTTTTACGTTGATAAAGCTAAATATTTATCTTACTTAAAACCCTTTTAAGAGGTCTAAGAACAATATACGCTATTAACGTATGGAATACCGTAAGGGTACGCACGTTGCGTAACAATCGCTTAGCCGTAGTCGAGACGCTCAAGCGCCACGTTCGCTCACGGCCAAGGGATCACAGGCAGGCCCGCTATTGGCTGCCGACTAACGTAATGATTCGCTATAGCGTAGCGGACGCTGTATCGGGAGCGAGCCGCTCGAGCGACACAAACGCTCGCAAGAATACGCTGTTGGTATCGGGCACACTATAGGTGAGCGACTACCGTAATGCTACGCTATCAGCGTAGCGGACGCTCGAGACCACGAGGAGATCACGAGTGGCGCAGACGCTCACAAGATAACAATCAGTAGACCTTGAATGTAACACACAGAAATGATATTCTTATACTGTAAACCCTTTTGTAGTGATAAGGTGAAAATGCAACACAGTGTAAGATGGTTTACACTAAAGCTGTTTGAGCGATAGAGACGCTCCTATTACCCACTGCAATATAATGATCACACAATACCGGTCTAAGGGTCTAACGCCTTTTAAGGAAATGAATGAACGTTCAAAAAGAATAATACAATACAAGTCATACACTACCAATATAACATAGACTACCTAACCAGATAACTACACATGAAGTACAATATCAGTACAATAACTATATAAGAGAAACGAGAGAGAAAGAGAAGAGAGAGAGATATGGCTCACAATAACAAGAAAGACAATATGATTGCGGAGAAAACTTACGCACAAAGGGGAACGATCGCATGCGCCTCTGGACATCCAGCTCCCGATTATCAGCAATGAGAACCGTTGAAGAGTGAGCTGGATGTGATCGGCTTGTCTATTTATGCCCCACACACACAATACAATTCAATGGTCCCTACAATCTCATTGTTCATTGGACACAGGAATCCGTCTTCGCACTAAAACAAAAGGTCATAGGTTGGTTCATACAGGTGGGCTGTGACTACTTCCAACTGCTCAGGTGGGTGGGAAACTAGGTTTCCCGCCGCATGGATAAGTAAGTGCAAATAATAGTAAATAGACATAAACTTCTTATGTCCATAACTATTCGCACGAGCGATTAATCCGCTTCAAACCAACACCGGAATATTGCTAATTAAATACTCTTCCGATGGATACTAAACACCACTGTATAATCCTTGTCTTACCCTTTGTATCAGAAAAAGAGGGATCTCTTTTTCCATGAACATGCTACATTAACTAAACTTTCAGAATCTATCAAAGGGACCATGATCTACAAAATACATTATATGGTTAAAATATATATCGATTGAGTCACCCGCTAGACGCATACAAACTCTACCGTAAATCCGCATATCGTGCGCCTGCGGGTGCCCGCGAAGGCGAGTATGCGCACGCACGGGAGAGCTCTTGCACGCGCAGCGGGGGCTCGCATGAGGTGCAAATATGGCAGTGTGCATAGTGATATTTTTCTGACTTTGACAGTCCACCCTTTGGCAGTCAACAATAACTGCCACTTCCTAAAATATTTCAAAACGAGAAAAATATATGTCAAGTGTAAATACATTTCCATGATTGGGTAAGGGAGGAGAGGAGAAGGTAGGAAAAGGGTATGACCTAGTGAGATAGCAGAAGCATGTGTGTATGAATCCATGTTTGGGGGGGGGTCATGTATCATCGTGCCGTACATGTTTTAAATCAAGCTTCGAGGTATTGCGAAGTATACATTTGAATTCCTTCTTATCCCGTGGTACGGGTCTGTGGATGGGCTGTCAAACTTTACCGAGCTCTCTTCGGCTTTTGGTTGCAACAAAATGGGGGAGCACATTTTAGTTGATGATACATGAATGGGGGAATATGTGATTGCTGATATCTGTGCTGGTATTCCCTATCGACTATGTGTGTCATTACCTGAAGGTTGTAGAAATGAAGATAAGACACAATTATGGTAAATGCAGTGGTATTCTATGTCAGGTTAATGAACATTTGTCGGTTGAAGTCTTGTTCGGTGTCTGTTGAATGCAGTCTTCTTTGGGCTTTTGCCAATAGGTGTGAGCAAAAGCTTTGTCAATGTCCATAGACTTACAAAAATGTTGGGCTAGCGTAATTTTAAAATTTCTAGGGAAACTGGGGGTCTATGGCATAGTTCATCAAATATCTGTGTATAAGGTTGTCAAAACTTCTTCTTTAATCCATCTGTTGTCTGTATACAGGCTCGTCAAATTTCTCGTCCAAGTGGGTCATTTTACCTTGGAGAAAACGGAAAAACAGGTGAAAGAAACGGACCGTATAATCGCATTTTCATCACATCGTTGTTTCTACCGTTGGGTCATAAATCAAATCCATTGGAATTACAATTTCCTCACTCCTCAAACTCATTACCCTGGTACTACGTTTGCACTTCATTAAAGCCTGACCGCATCTAAATATCAAGCCAATCGTTATGACAACACCTAAGATACATAGGAGAAACTTCCCTACATCCATTATGACTCCTTGAGCCCATTCTCCTAAACCAGAGAACCAATTTCGCGGGTTCAACCATGACACCCAACCAGTCAGCTCATTACCCACAGCAGCAAGGGTGAGATTGTGTCTCCTGCGAAATTCCCATTTTAATTGGAGAATATCGTCCATCTTTTGGTCTATGACCTCGACCGGGTCCTCGGTGCTATTCGTAATATAAGTGCAGCATTTCACGCCGTACTGCGTTGCCAGTGTGACACAATATCCACCTGTCACTGCTGTGAGATAATTGAGAACCATTCTATGCTGAACCAGTTCTGTTTTATAAGCCTGAAGCTCTCTTCCAGTATACCTAAAAGTGTCATCATACATTTCTGTGATATTGTCTAACAAATTTGCGAGCGCAGATATGTATTTATAATTCAACACTCCTCTGGCGGTGCGAGTGATGTCTAACGCAAGTAGAAACTGAATCCCGGTGGATTCATGGATCATGTCAGAGGCCGGATGCTCTGTTCTTTCTATCAGGTGCCGTTTAACTACGTGCTCGTAGTGGGTGTGAGTATAAGGAGCTTGGGCAACACGGTGTATATCTTTCATTTTGGCATGTGATACAGTCATTACTTCAGGCAGTACTTTTCCAATATAACACAATCCTTCAGAGTTTGGGGCAAGCCACTTATACGCCTTCCTCCCGCATATGAAATATGCATCATCGGGGAGAACATATGGGACGGAGTAGGACATAACCATATTACACATCTTCCATGTGAAATTTCCTAACCCTAATTCCCCCATCTGTCTAGTACACGTATCAGCTTGTACGATATGTGCACAGTATCCTGGTGATACCTCTCCAACTCTCGTAATCCTACTTCCTAGGGTATACCTATATCGGAAAGATTTTCTTCTACTGGCTATGTGGCGTATAAGCTCTGTATCTGTCGGCATTCTATCTGCTCTATATGAAAAGGTCATGGTTTGGTTACTCCATGACACTTCCCAATTTCCCGGCTTTCGGGGATTGGAAATGTTAAAACATATTAGGGATCTATCCACATGATATTGGTGGAGCTTCAAACTAGGAGGACTGGAGATATTAAACCTCCTGTCCACCGGCCTCCCACCACTTAGCTCAAGTACCTCCCCTATCGTTAAAGGAAATGGTACTAGTCCTGATTTGCTATGACCTTGAGGTACTTGAGAGCATACCCAACAATCTGTTTGATTCAACACACTACCCACTAAGGAGTGATAGTCACTCAAGGGATGCCGGTCCATGTGGATATTAAAACTGGATTGGCATTTCTTGATGCACCCATCCTCAACTACATTGTCACAGAGCCTACAGATACAGTTTTCTTCAGCTAACAATCCTTCACAATTCCTTCTATGGTCTATGTTATCGGATCGTTTTCTGATACTCGCCTTTGCTTGTTGATTATGTTGTTCTCGGAAAACTACGCCTCCATCTCTGTCATCAGAACCCATTCCAGAACCTTTCTCGACCTCCATGGTACTCTCGCCGGAACAGACTGCTCTGGTCAACATCATGGTCAACAGGAAAATCCGGATCACAGTCTCTTGGGGCAAGTCCATCTTAGGAGGAAACGAAGAAGAATGAGAAGGGGGAAAAAATAATTTGAGGGAGAGGGGATGGGAAGTGGAGAAAAACAATAAAAGGGAAACAGGGAATCGACAACTGCTTTTGATCTTGTGATTCTCAATGCTCAGGTGCCGCCTCAGTCCTCCTGGAACAGACACTCCAGTGATACAACTTCCTCTACCGTCTGTTCCTTATCACGGGACCTCTCTGGATCAGCAACCTTCTTACAATGGGACGAATGAACCCAAGTCTCTCTCTCGGCAACCTTCAATGCTGTAGTGCTAGTCAATAAGACTTGGTATGGTCCTTCCCATCTGTCAATAAGGCAACCTGAGCGTAGAAAATTCCGTATCATTACATAATCCCCAGGTTCAATGTCATGACAATTACTATCTGGTAAATCAGGAATCACCAACTTCAAATTATCATTTTGATTCCTTAGCTGTTTACTCATGTTAATCAGGTACTTTACAGTCACTTCATTGTTACACTTTAAATCATCCTGAGGGTTAATCATAACATGCGGTTGTCGACCAAACAAGATTTCAAAGGGAGACAGATTAAGAGGGGACCTGGGAGTGGTTCTGATGCTGTATAGTACAATGGGTAAAGCTTCTGGCCAGGTCAATCCTGTTTCTGCCATGACTTTGCTCAGTTTATTTTTAATAGTGCTGTTCACTCTTTCCACCTTCGCACTCGCCTGTGGACGGTATGGAGTGTGCAGCTTGCTATCAATTCCCATCAACTTACACATTCCTTGAAAGACATCACCTGTAAAATGGGTACCCCTATCACTTTCAATTATTCTAGGGATACCATATCTACATACAAATTCCTGCACAATTTTCTTAGCAGTAAACATAGCGGTATTTGTGGCCGTAGGAAATGCTTCGACCCAATTTGAGAACACATCTATACAAACAAGTACATATTTCAAATTTCGACAAGGGGGTAATTGAATAAAGTCAATCTGTATTACCTGAAAAGGTCCGCCTGTAGGTGGGATATGAGATGGTTCTGTTGGTATTGCCTTTCCGATATTCTTTCTCAAGCAGGTAAGGCATGACATTGCTCTCTTACCTGCATGGGATGAAAATCCTGGGGCGCACCAATATGCTCTTACCAACTTACACATTCCCTCCTTGCCCAGATGAGTCAGCCCGTGTGCTGCCTCAGCTAAACATGGAAGATATGCTCTGGGGGCCACTGGTTTACCTTGTCCATCCGTCCAGAGTCCTGAGGACTCCTGGCCATATCCCTTTGCCTTCCAGACTGCCCTTTCCTGTGTGGAACACAAATTTTGCATTTCACACAGCTTCTGTGTGTTGATGGTATTGAATACCATCAATTGTGTGGTGTCTGTCTGTCTGGGGGTACCGGCTGCTAACTTAGCAGCTTCGTCTGCTCGGCTGTTACCAAGTGATACTGGGTCCTGGCTATATGTGTGTGCTTTACACTTGATAACAGCCACTCTGTCGGGTTCCTGTATCGCTGTTAGAAGCCTTTTTATGTGAGCTGCATGCGCTACCGGTGTACCAGCTGCCGTCATGAAATTTCTGAGGCGCCATAGGGCTCCGAAATCATGGACTACCCCGAAAGCGTATCTAGAGTCGGTGTAGATATTGGCTGATTTGTCCTTAGCCAATTCACATGCTCTGGTTAGGGCGACCAGTTCAGCAACCTGGGCTGAGTGAGGTGGGCCTAGCGGTTCTGCTTCTATGGTGCCTTGGTCATCTACGACTGCGTATCCAGTACACAAGTCTCCCGAGTCCGACTGTCTGTGACAACTACCATCTGTGTAGAAGGTCAGATCTACATCTTCCAGTGGGTTGTCACTGATGTCAGGCCTTGCGGTAAAATTTTGGGTCAAATATTCCATACAATCATGTGTGTCCTCCTTTGTATTAAATTCTTCTTCCCCACCACTCTCATCCTCCACCCTTTGTGCCTGTCCAGGCACACCTGGGAGATATGTTGCAGGATTTAATGCACTGCATCTCCTTATGGTGATGTTTACGGTGGCCATTAGTGCCAATTCCCATCTTGTAAACCGCGCTGATGAGACGTGCCTGGTTTGGGCAGAATTTAGCAAGGCTGACACTGCATGTGGTGTATGAATTGTGAGGTTGTGACCTAGCACTACATCTTCGCTTCTCGTTACTAGCAATGCTATCGCAGCAACGCTTCGCAAGCATGTGGGGAGGGATCGCGCTACCGTGTCTAGCTGAGCGCTGTAGTATGCTACTGGCCTGCTGGCATCACCATGCTTTTGGGTTAGGACGCCTGCCGCGCAACCAGAACTTTCTGTTCCGTACAGCTCAAAGGGTTTCCCATAGTCTGGCATACCTAATGCTGGTGCCTGCGTTAGGCACTGTTTAAGTCTCTCAAATGCCATCTCGGACTCGTCTGTATGCGAAATCCGATCAGGCTTGTTTGAGGAAACCATCTCCTGCAAAGGTAATGCTAGAATGGAAAATCCTGGGATCCAGTTACGGCAATACCCACACATTCCTAAAAATGTTCTGATCTGTTGCTGGGTTTGTGGCAGAGTCATGTCTCTAATTGCTTGAATTCTATCAGCGGTCAGGTGTCTCAGTCCTTGTGTTAGACAGTGTCCCAAGTATTTTACTTTAGTTTGGCATAATTGCAACTTGTCTTTGGAAACCTTGTGTCCTGTGTCTGAAAGATGAAACAGGAGCTGTTTCGTATCCTTCAGGGATGCTTCCACTGAATCAGAACATAGTAGTAGATCATCCACGTACTGTATTAATACTGATCCACTCCCTGGTTGGAAAGACTGTAAACAATCATGCAAAGCCTGGGAAAATATACTTGGACTGTCTATGAAACCTTGTGGTAATCGAGTCCATGTGTATTGGACTCCTCTGTATGTGAATGCAAACAAATATTGGCTGTCAGGGTGCAGAGGTACCGAAAAGAAAGCGGAGCAGAGGTCAATAACAGTGAAAAAATTCGCAGTGGGAGGGATTTGCATAAGGATGACAGCTGGATTTGGCACTACGGGGAACTGACTCTCAACTATTTTGTTAATCCCCCTTAGATCCTGCACTAGCCGGTAACCCCTCCCCCCACTCTTTTTCACAGGGAAGATGGGACTATTGGCAGTGCTGGACGTTCTTACCAGAATGCCCTGTTGTAGCAAGCGCTCTATTACTGGGTATACTCCTAACTCCGCCTCTGGCTTCAGAGGGTATTGTGGGATTTTTGGAGCTATCCTACCATCTTTTACTTGCACAACTACTGGAGCTACGTTTGCCATCAATCCAGTGTCTTGTCCGTCTTTAGTCCACAGTGACTCTGGTATCTGGGATGTCATTTCTTCTACTTGGGATGGAGTCCTATTTGTCATAATGGTATGTGACATTAATTTTGATGGGGAGTCTAACATGTCTCGCACTTCCTGAGCGTGATTCTCAGGTATGTCCAAGAATACACCTTCAGGAGTACAATAAATGACGCACCCCATTTTACATAATAAGTCTCTTCCCAGGAGATTCGTCGGTGCCGATGCAGCCAGCAAAAAGGAATGCTTGGTATGTAAAGGCCCTATTGTAATCTCGGCTGGTTTGCTAACAGGGTAATGCTGGACTACTCCCGTTACTCCTATGGCTGGAACTGTCTTACCAGTGGTTCTCATGCCCACTGTCGAATTTATCACTGATTTGGCCGCCCCCGTATCTACAAGAAAGTTTAATGATTTACCAGCTACATTAATTGCAATTTCGGGTTCACTACCAAGACTTGCAATCAATTTTACTGGCTGCAGATTACAGGTATGGCCACACCCCTATTGGGTATGGTGACCTCCCTGAATCCCGCTGGCAGCAACTACTTGTGAAGGGGTTAAATGGGAACTACCAGAGGCTTGCCAGTCTCTGTTCGGGGGGTATCTTTTTGTTTCCCCTGCATGTGGCTCATAACTCCGTTTCTGCGGACCCTGATCCCAATGTCGTGTGTCGTGTCGTTGTCTAGGGGGTTGATAAGGCTTTTGTATGTTTCTCGATTTACAGTCTCGTGCAAAGTGTCCCTCTCTATGACAGAAATAACAGGTTACCACATTTGACTTACCCACAGGGTTTGGTGATCTATACAAAGGCTGCCTTGTGGTCAGGGCCTGTATACTTACGGCCATTAACTTATCACCTTGTAATTCCCTGTGTCTGGTGATATTCCGATCGTGATCCACAGCTGCCTCTCTCAAAAGTAGCCACCGACAGACCTCGCCAACATGGTTGCGTGGTCTGTACCCTTGTCTTTAATGCCTCTTTTAAACCATCCATTAGTACAGATACTGCTACTTCTCGATGGTTTATGTTTGTTTTAATGTCCTCTATGCCTGTGTATTTTGCCATATCTAGCAATGCCCTGTGAAAATACTCTGCAGCTGTTTCTGACTCCTTTTGTTTAATGGAGAAAATCTTGTTCCATTTAACTACAGCTGGAAAATACTCCTTTAACTGTAAACTTATCCTTTTTACATTGTCTTTGTTGTACACATCTGTAAGAGGTACATCCTGATCCAATCCACAGTCAGCTAAAAATTGAGCCGAGTCGACATTGGAGGGTAAACAAGCCCTCAGCAATACCTGCCAGTCTTTGTTATTGGGCTCTAAAGTGTTCCCTAGGTCTCTGATGTATTTCTGGCTAGCAACTAGATCTTTTCTAGGATCAGGGAATTCAGACACTATGGTTCTTAATTCCATTCGGGAAAATGGGCTGTACATGGCAATGTTCCTGATAGGAGTGACTCCTGTAGTGTCCGTTTTCCCATTGGGAACTGCTATTACCCTCACGGGAGCAAGTTTAATAACATCATTCTGTGTAGATTCTACAGCCTGTGGTGAAATGGTTTCAGCATAGTGTATGGTGCCGTACTTACCCGTTGATACGACCTCACCTGTCCCTCCGCTAGGGGGCTTTGTTACTAATCTTAAGGGTTGGGCCGTGCCTACTGTTGTTTCTGATATGGTGGCTGCTAGAGAGAGCGCCGATATTGTTGCCGATTCGTCCTCTTGATCACACTCCTGGGGAAATTTCAAAACAGGGTACAACTTGCACGGGTTAATACTTGCATTGGTTAACTTATTAACATTTACACAGTTGCTAAGTGTTTGTTTGTTACACCCTAATGCGTCATTCTCCGCAACCAATTTCTCTCCTGATATGTATGGTGGCGGCGGGGCCGTGGCTACCAGTTTCTTGATAGGATTAGATCCCGCCGCCTGAGCCAATCCTCTCTGTATTTCACCCTCCTGTTGCCATAACTGCAAATAATCATAATGTTGGATTCGTCTCTTTGTTGATTTAATGAGACATATCCTCCTCTTTAGATTTTGTAACACTTCTGGGCTAAAGCTGCCTACTCTTGGGAACTTCTCCCCGTCATGCACAGTCATTCTCTCCCATTCATCACATAAAACCTCTGTGTGTGAACCGTGGCCCTCATTCCGAGTTGATCGCTCGCAAGGCGAATTTAGCAGAGTTGCTCACGCTAAGCCTACGCCTACTGGGAGTGTATCTTAGCTTCTTAAAATTGCGACCGATGTATTCGCAATATTGCGATTACAAACTACTTAGCAGTTTCAGAGTAGCTTCAGACTTACTCGGCATCTGCGTTCAGTTCAGTGCTTGTCGTTCCTGGTTTGACGTCATAAACACACCCAGCGTTCGCCCAGACACTCCCCCGTTTCTCCGGCCACTCCTGCGTTTTTTCCGGAAACGGTAGCGTTTTTATCCACACGCCCCGAAAACGCTGTGTTTCCGCCCAGTAACACCCATTTCCTGTCAATCACACTACGTTCGCCAGAGCGAAGAAAAAGCCGTGAGTAAAAATACTATCTTCATTGTAAAATTACTTGGCGCAGTCGCAGTGCGAATATTGCGCATGCGTACTAAGCGGAATTTCACTGCGATGCGAAGAAAATTACCGAGCGATCAACTCGGAATGAGGGCCCGTATTTTTCACACATTACGTACCTTGCCGACCCGATTGGTCGGTTTACTGAATCAACCCGAACCGAGGTTGATCGCCCCCTACCTGAACAATTGGCCCCCATAACTTGCAGGTGTTGCTTTCACCACCTCTGACCTTCAATCAGGGTCTTCAGCGAACCCTTACAAAAACCAAAATGTTCACGATAGGCTGACGGTGGCGGTTTACCGAGTACCCCACTCACTCGCCCATGCCGACCAATACGACCTACACACTGCCCTAGTGCTTGCGTACTCGACCCAGGGCCCCTATGAACCTTCGTTTACTGGAACATGTGAGTGTGTTCCGCAGAGCATTGACCCTTTCCAGTAACTGTTGGTTGTTGGATAATTCCTGAGTGACCAGCGAAATTCCCTTCAGAAAATAAAAAATTACACAAATCACGTCAGAATGTACAAATAGTGTTTGTGACCCGTTTCGTACACAAATGGTACTGGTCAGATTAACTAATGCACACAATTACGTTCGGTACAATCGTTCAGCACATAAGCAACTAATCTTATGTGCGGAGCGACCAGTGGAATCGAAAATTGCGGCTGCGAATTCCTTCAGCATGAGCTTTATTGGCCTATATGGGTTCTGCACCAACCCCCTGGGTTGTGCTCTTTTCTCTATTTATAGCGGACTTCCTAGTCTGCTGTACCTGGACCTCCTGGTCAATTCCGGACCTCCTGGTCTGTGCTACAATAGACCTCCTGGTCTGTGCTACAATAGACCTCCTGGTCTGCTGTACTCTAATGCTCAGATTTTATGTTTAACAAAGGATGCCTCCCTTGCCACCATGCACGTCACTTACATGTATGTACCCTGCGAGAACTCGACTTCCTGTGGTTCAACCTCAAAAATTGTATAAACTTATATATGCAAACACTCACTCACCACATGTACACTTTTGTTTCTATTTCTATTTCTGCGCAGAAATTTTCTTTCCTTTAGACCAGATGTGTTGTAAATTTGGAGAAGGATCTGTTAATCTAAATTTCGGACACTAAAATAGATTTGCGCTATTTATCGCGTTGCCACCTTTTCGCCTGTTACAATAACACTAGCGTGTGATTTGAGTTACGTGGGCGTACCCGGACGCTCCGTTGCGTAATATACGCTGCGTGCGTCGGCCTTTGAGTTGCGTACGCGAGTCTCACCCTTTGTTAGAGACGCGTGTACACAAAGCAAATATCCACCGTAACACAATGTACACGTTTATCAATGTAGGTGATCCTCGATCATCTACCAAACACCACACCAATCTCTCCTTGTATCTTTAGGCAGAGCTGCGTGCGTGCTTTGCAATTTATCCCTTAATGCAGGCATGTCCAAACTGCGGCCCTCCAGCTGTTGTGAAACTACATATCCCAGCATGCCCTGACAGAGTTTTGCTGTCAGAAAATGCTAAAGCTGTGCCAGGGCATGCTGGGATATGTAGTTTCTCAACAGCTGGAGGGCCGCAGTTTGGACATGCCTGCCTTAATGTATTACTTTTACACTTTAACTATGAAATAGCGGCAAATCTCTCTTAGCACGTCTATCAATTATAGAATGGCAAACAGGAGAGTGATATGAAAATACACGAATGAAAAGAAATGCAGATATGTGCGTGCGTGCGTACGCAAGACAGAAATAAACAGTTTTAAAAGACACTAGCGTGTTGTTCTTACCTCCGGTTCCCGGATTCCTTCAGCACCCTTTACTAAGCGAAGCAGACGCTTATCCAGACAGCACTACGAGGAATATGATCTCCCGCCCTTTGCTGATGGATAATGTCTGCTGAAATTACCTAGTGCAGATATGTGAAGGACGGGCGAGCCGCCAATTGATAAAGCTAAATATTTATCTTACTTAAAACCCTTTAAGAGGTCTAAGAACAATGTACGCTATTAACGTATGGAATACCGTAAGGGTACGCACGTTGCATAACAATCGCTTAGCCGTAGTCGAGACGCTCAAGCGCCACGTTCGCTCACGGCCAAGGGATCACAGGCAGGCCCGCTATTGGCTGCCGACTAACGTAATGATTCGCTATAGCGTAGCGGACGCTGTATCGGGAGCGAGCCGCTCGAGCGACACAAACGCTCGCAAGAATACGCTGTTGGTATCGGGCACACTATAGGTGAGCGACTACCGTAATGCTACGCTATCAGCGTAGCGGACGCTCGAGACCACGAGGAGATCACGAGCGGCGCAGACGCTCACAAGATAACAATCAGTAGACCTTGAATGTAACACACAGAAATGATATTCTTATACTGTAAACCCTTTTGTAGTGATAAGGTGAAAATGCAACACAGTGTAAGATGGTTTACACTAAAGCTGTTTGAGCGATAGAGACGCTCCTATTACCCACTGCAATATAATGATCACACAATACCGGTCTAAGGGTCTAACGCCTTTTAAGGAAATAAATGAACGTTCAAAAAGAATAATACATTACAAGTCATACACTACCAATATAACATAGACTACCTAACCAGATAACTACACATGAAGTACAATATCAGTACAATAACTATATAAGAGAAACGAGAGAGAAAGAGAAGAGAGAGAGAGAGATATGGCTCACAATAACAAGAAAGACAATATGATTGCGGAGAAAACTTACGCACAAAGGGGAACGATCGCATGCGCCTCTGGACATCCAGCTCCCGATTATCAGCAATGAGAACCGTTGAAGAGTGAGCTGGATGTGATCGGCTTGTCTATTTATGCCCCACACACACAATACAATTCAATGGTCCCTACAATCTCATTGTTCATTGGACACAGGAATCCGTCTTCGCACTAAAACAAAAGGTCATAGGTTGGTTCATACAGGTGGGCTGTGACTACTTCCAACTGCTCAGGTGGGTGGGAAACAAGGTTTCCCGCCGCATGGATAAGTAAGTGCAAATAATAGTAAATGGACATAAACTTCTTATGTCCATAACTATTCGCACGAGCGATTAATCCGCTTCAAACCAACACCGGAATATTGCTAATTAAATACTCTTCCGATGGATACTAAACACCACTGTATAATCCTTGTCTGACCCTTTGTATCAGAAAAAGAGGGATCTCTTTGTCCATGAACATGCTACATTAACTAAACTTTCAGAATCTATCAAAGGGACCATGATCTACAAAATACATTATATGGTTAAAATATATATCGATTGAGTCGCCCGCTAGACGCATACAAACTCTACCGTAAATCCGCATATCGTGCGCCTGCGGGTGCCCGCGAAGGCGAGTATGCGCACGCACGGGAGAGCTCTTGCACGCGCAGCGGGGGCTCGCATGAGGTGCAAATATGGCAGTGTGCATAGTGATATTTTTCTGACTTTGACAACGTGTGTATAAGTTGTTTATTAACCTGGCATCAAGTAATGAGAGCACCTTAATTCTGATATTGTTTTTATGTTTTCTCTAACGTCCTAGTGGATGCTGGGGACTCCGTAAGGACCATGGGAATAGACGGGCTCCGCAGGAGACTGGACACTCTAAGAAAGATTTAGTACTACTGGTGTGCACTGGCTCCTCCCTCTATGCCCCTCCTCCAGACCTCAGTTAGAATCTGTGCCCGGCCAGAGCTGGGTGCTTTTAGTGGGCTCTCCTGAGCTTGCTAATAAGAAAGTATTTTAGTTAGGTTTTTTATTTTCAGAGAGCTTCTGCTGGCAACAGACTCTCTGCTACGTGGGACTGAGGGGAGAGAAGCAAACCTACTAACTGCGGCTAGGTTGCGCTTCTTAGGCTACTGGACACCATTAGCTCCAGAGGGTTCAAACACAGGATCTTAACCTTGGTCGTCCGTTCCCGGAGCCGCGCCGCCGTCCCCCTCGCAGAGCCAGAAGACAGAAGCCGGCAGAAGCAAGAAGACATCGAAATCGGCGGCAGAAGACTCCTGTCTTCACATGAGGTAGCGCACAGCACTGCAGCTGTGCGCCATTGCTCCCACACTAACCCACACACTCCGGTCACTGTAGGGTGCAGGGCGCAGGGGGGGGGGGGGGCACCCTGGGCAGCAATTAAGTACCTCCTGGCAAAAGCAGCATATATACAGTTGGACACTGTTATATGCATGAGCCCCCGCCATTCATATTACACAAAATCGCGGGAGAAGCCCGCCGCTGAGGGGGGCGGGGCCTTCTTCCTCAGCACTCACCAGCGCCATTTTCTCTCCACAGCTCCGCTGAGAGGAAGCTCCCCAGGCTCTCCCCTGCACGATAGAGAGGGTGTAAAAGAGAGGGGGGGCACATACATTTGGCGTAAAAACAATATATACAGCAGCTACTGGGTTAACACTAAGTTACTGTGTGATTCCTGGGTCATATAGCGCTGGGGTGTGTGCTGGCATACTCTCTCTCTGTCTCTCCAAAGGGCCTTGTGGGGGAACTGTCTTCAAATAGAGCATCCCCTGTGGGTGTGGTGTGTCGGTACGTGTGTGTCGATATGTCTGAGGTAAAAGGCTCCCCTAAGGAGGAGATAGAGCAAATATGTGTGTGAGAGGGTGTCTCCGTCGACAACGCCGACACCTGTTTGGATATGTGTAAGTGCTGAGGTGAATTTATTGCACAAAAGATTAGAGAACAGACAGGAAATCTACCCATGTCTGTCCCTGTGTCACAGAGACCTTCAGAGTCTCACAATGCTCACTATCCAAAATAATAAACACTGATATCGACACGGAGTTTGACTCCAGTGTCGACTACGATAATGCAAAGTTACAGCCAAGATGGCTGAAAGGTATTCAATATATGATTATTGTAATAAAAGATGATTTGCATATCACTGATGACTCATTTGTCCCTGACACAAGGGTACGCATGTTAAGGGGAAGAAAGCTGAGGTAAATTTCCCTCCTCTCATGAGTAAAAAGAGCGGGAATCTCCAGACAAGAGACTGCAGCTTCCCACAAAAAATTCTCAGGCAGTATCCTTTCCCCACTAGGGCCAGGATGTGTTGGGAATCTTCCCCTAGGGTGTCCTGTTTGCACAGAAGGTAGCACTAGCTATTCTCAGGGATCCTGCAGATAGCGTGCACATTCTAGTATACTACTCAGACTGGCGATTGTGTCAGCATGGGTTTATAGCGCTGTGGCAGCGTGGACAGGTACCTTATCAGCAGAGATTGAGACCCTAGTATGCATATAGATATATATATATATATATATGTATATATAGAGATATATATATATTAAAGATGCTGTCTTAAGTGATATATATATATATATATATATATATATATATATAAAACATGCCCAAAGAGACATGAGTATACTGGGTCCTAGAGTCAAAGCTATGTCGATTTCTGCTTGACGTGTCCTGTAGAATATGCAATGGACAGATGATGCCGACTTAAGAGGCGTGTGGAAGGCTGAGGATTGTGTGGAGAAGGGTCTCGGACCTGGTCTACACAGCTATAGCTGGTAATTCTGATATTTTGCCTTATATTCCTGCACAGCCTAGGAAAGCACGACATTATCAAATGCAGCCTTTCGAATAAAGAAACAAGAAAGTCCGAGGTGCGTCCTTTCTTGCCAGAGGCGGGGGCACAGGAAAGAAGCTGCACAACACAGCTAGTTCCCAGGAACAGAAGTCCTCCCCGGCCTCTACAAAAATCCACCACAAGGCGGAGCTAGGCCCGGTGGGGGCACGCCTTCGTCAGTTCAGCCACAAGTGGGTTCACTCCCTGTTAGATCCCTGGGCAATAGATATTGTGTCTCAGGGATACAAGCTGGACTTTGAGAAGACGCCCCCTCACCGACGGCCCTGCCGGCTTCCCCCCACGAGAGGGAAACAGTGTTAACTGCAATTCATAAATTGTATCTTCAACAGGTGGTGGTCAAGGTTCCCCTCCTTCAACAAGGAGGGGGTTATTATTCGACCATGTTGTAGTCCCGAAACCAGACGGTTCGGTCGGACCCATATTGAATTTAAAATCCCTGAACATATACCTGAAAGGGTTCAAGTTCAAGATGGAATCGCTAAGAGCGGTTATTGCAAGCCTGAAAGGGGGAGATTTTATGGTGACTCTGGACATAAAGGAGGCATACCTTCATGTCCCCATTTATCCACCTCAGAATTGCGGTACGGGATGGTCATTACCAATTTCAGACGTTGCCGTTTGGTCTCACCACGGCCTTGAGAATATTCACCAAGGTAATGGCAGAAATGATGGTGCTCCTGCGGAAGCAAGGTGTCACTATTATCACGTACTTGGACGATCTCATAAAAGCGAGATCAAGAGAGCAGTTGCTGAACAGCGTATCACTTTCTCTGGAAGCGAAACGGCAACACGGCTGGATTCTATATATTCCAAAGTCGCAGTTGGTTCTTACAGCTCATCTGCCTCTCCTAGGCATGATCCTAGACACAGACCAGAAAAGGGTTTATTTCCCGATAGAGAGATCTCAGAAGCTCGTGACACTGGTCAGGAATCTATTAAAACCAAAACAGGTGTCAGTGCATCACTGCACTCGAGTCCTGGGAAGGAGGGTGGCATCATTCGAGGCCATTCCCTTCGGCAGGTTCCATAGGAGGACCTTCCAATGGGACTTACTGGACAAGTGGTCCGGATCACATCTTCGGATGCATCGGTTAATCACCCTATCCCCCAGAGCCAGGGTGTCTCTCCTGTGGTGACTGCAGAGTGCTCACCTTCTCGAAGGTCGCAGATTCGGCATTCAGGACTGGGTCCTGGTGACCACGGATGCAAGCCTCCGAGGGTGGGGGGCAGTCACACAGGGAAGAAATTTCCAAGGGCTGTGGTCAAGGCAGGAGACTTGCCTTTACAATAATATCCTGGAACTAAGGGCCATATACAACGCCCTAAGTCAAGCGGAGACCCTGCTTCGCGGCCAACCGGTTCTGATCCAGTCAGACCGCAGTGGCTCATGTAAACCGCCAAGGCGGCACAAGGAGCAGGGTGGCGATGGTAGAAGCCACCAGAATTCTTCGCTGGGCGGAGAATCACGTAAGCGCACTGTCAGCAGTGTTCATTCCGGGAGTGGACAACTGGGAAGCAGACTTCCTCAGCAGGCACGACCTCCACCCGGGAGAGTGGGGACTTCATCAGGAGGTCTTCACGCAGATTGCAAATCGATGGGAACTGCCACAGGTGGACATGATGGCGTCCCGCCTCAACAAAAAGCTAAAAAGGTATTGCGCCAGGTCAAGGGACCCTCAGGCGATAGCTGTGGACGCACTAGTAACACCGTGGGTGTTCCAGTCGGTCTATGTGTTTTCTCCTCTTCCTCTCATACCAAAGGTGCTGAGAATTGTAAGAAAAAGAGGAGTGAGAACAATACTCATTGTTCCGGATTGGCCAAGAAGGACTTGGTACCCGGAACTGCAAGAAATGCTCACAGAGGACCCATGGCCTCTGCCTCTCAGACAGGACCTGTTGCAACAAGGGCCTGTCTGTTTCAAGACTTACCGCGGCTGCGTTTGACGGCATGGCGGTTGAACGCCGGATCCTAGCGGAAAAAGGCATTCCGGATGAAGTTATTCCTACGCTGATAAAGGCTAGGAAGGACGTGACAGCAAAGCATTATCACCGTATATGGCGAAAATATGTTGCTTGGTGTGAGGCCAGGAAGGCCCCTACAGAGGAATTCCAGCTGGGTCGATTCCTGCACTTCCTACAGTCAGGTGTGACTATGGGCCTAAAATTAGGGTCCATAAAGGTCCAGATTTCGGCCCTATACATTTTCTTTAAAAAAGAACTGGCTTCACTGCCTGTGGTTCAGACGTTTGTTAAGGGAGTGCTGCATATTTAGCCCCCTTTTGTGCTACCAGTGGCACCTTGGGATCTTAACGTGGTGTTGGGTTTCCTGAAATCCCACTGGTTTGAGCCACTTAAGACTGTGGAGCTAAAGTATCTCACGTGGAAAGTGGTCATGCTGTTGGCCTTAGCTTCGGCTAGGCGTGTGTCAGAATTGGCGGCTTTGTCATGTAAAAGCCCCTATCTGGTTTTCCATATGGACAGGGCAGAATTGCGGACTCGTCCGCAATTTCTGCCAAAGGTGGTGTCATCTTTTCATTTGAACCAAACTATTGTGGTGCCTGCGGCTACTTGTGACTTGGAGGATTCCAAGCGGTTTGACATAGTCCGGGCTTTGAAGATTTAGGTAACCAGAACGGCTGGAGTCAGGAAGACTGACTCACTGTTTATCCTGTATGCATCCAACAAGCTGGGTGCTCCTGCTTCAAAGCAAACTATTGCTCGCTGGATCTGTAACACGATTCAGCAGGCTCATTCTGCGGCTGGATTGCCGCATCCAAAATCAGTGAAAGCCCATTCCACAAGGAAGGTGGGCTCTTCTTGGGCGGCTGCCCGAGGGGTCTCGGCATTACAGCTTTGCCGAGCTGCTACTTGGTCGGGTTCAAACACCTTTGCAAAATTCTACAAGTTTGATACCCTGGCTGAGGAGGACCTTGTGTTTGCCCATTCGGTGCTGCAGAGTCATCCGCACTCTCCCGCCCTTTTGGGAGCTTTGGTATAATTCCCATGGTCCTTACGAAGTCCCCAGCATCCACTAGGACGTTAGAGAAAATAAGATTTTACTCACCGGTAAATCTATATCTCGTAGTCCGTAGTGGATGCTGGGCGCCCGTCCCAAGTGCGGACTTTCTGCAATACGTGTATTGCTTAATAAAGGGTTATGTTATGTTGGCATCCATTGGTTGATGCTCTGTTGTTTGTTCATACTGTTAACTGGGTAAGTTTATCACAAGTTATACGGTGTGATTGGTGTGGCTGGTATGAGTCTTACCCTGGGTTCCAAAATCCTTTCCTTGTAATGTCAGCTCTTCCGGGCACAGTTTCCTTAACTGAGGTCTGGAGGAGGGGCATAGAGGGAGGAGTCAGTGCACACCAGTAGTACTAAATCTTTCTTAGAGTGCCCAGTCTCCTGCGGAGCCCGTCTATTCCCATGGTCCTTGCGGAGTCCCCAGCATCCACTACGGACTACGAGAAATAGATTTACCGGTGAGTAAAATCTTATTATCGAGTTACTCTTTAACATGCAAACAGGCACATTAATTGTTTTAACAAGTAAGGTCCACGCCACGGCACTGTATTACTAAGGTTGTTTACATGCTCCTCTGTTGCCAGGCAGCATGGCCATGGACGCGCCTCCAGGCGCCGGCGCGTCACTTCCGCTGAGACGCCGGAGACGACGGGCTGGACGCCGGGACGGCGCGGCCAGCGGCACACACTGGAGGGGATGTTGCTATGGGGGGTAAGTTCTATTTAAGCACATTATGTACTGTAATGCACTAATCCTGACGAAGGGGGAGACCCCGAAACGTTGACATGCACTATTACAAGTTTTAAGTTTTTTCAAGACTCTGAGTGCCGCCTCATCTTTCCACGTTGGTATCCATATGGTTTTTGCACCTGGAGGAGGGCACCTGAGCAAGCCAGCCCCATCGTCGGGGCAGTGCCCAGTGCCGGAGCATAAAATTGGTTATATATAATATATATATATATATATATATATATATGTATATATATAAAAATCGTATGTATGTATTAGAGATGTGCAGCAGGTATTTTTCGTGTTTTGTGTATTGGTTTTGGATTCAGTTACACGGTCGTGTTTTGGATTCGGACGCGTTTTGGCAAAACCACCCTTTTGGATTTTTGTCGGATTCGGATGCGTTTTGGATTCGGGTATTTTAAAAAACAAACTCAAAAACAGCTAAAATCATAGAATTTGGGGGTAATTTTGATCCTACAGTATTATTAACCTCAATAACCATAAATTTCCACTCATTTCCAGTCTATTCTGAACACCTCACAATATTATTTTTAGTCCTAAAATTTGCACCGTGGTTGCTGGATGACTAAGCTAAGCGACCCAAGTGGGCGGTATAAACACCTGGCCCATCTAGGAGTGGCACTGCAGTGTCAGACAGTATGGCACTTAAATAAATAGTCCCCAAACAGCACATGATGCAAAGATAAATAAAAAAAAGAGGAGCAAGATGGAATTGTCCTTGAGCCCTCCCACCCACCCTTATGTTGTATAAACAGGACATGCACACTTTTACAAACCAATCATTTCAGTGACAGGGTCTGTCAAACGACTGTGGCTGAAATGACTGGTTGGTTTGGGTCCCCACCAAAAAAGAAGCAATCAATCTCTCCTTGCACAAACTGGCTCTACAGAGGCAAGATATTGACCTCATCCTCATCCTCCAATTACTCACCCCTTTCACTGTGTACATCCTCCTCCTCACAGAGTATTAATTCATCCCCACTGGTCTGGAATCCACCTGTGTACTTTCTGGAGGCAATTGCTGGTAAATGTCTCCACGGAGGAATTTATAATTCATTTTGATAAACACCATCTTCTATACATTTTCAGGATGTAACCTCCTACACCGATCGCTGAGAAGGTGACCGGCTGAACTAAATACTCTTTCGGAGTACACACTGGAGGGGGGGCAACTTAGGTAACATAAAGCCAGTTTGTGCAAGGGCCTCCAAATCGCCTCTTTTTCCTGCCAGTATACGTACGGACTGTCTGACATGCCAACTTGAATGCTGTCACTCATATAATCCTCCACCAATTCACCTTTCAATGTTGACAGAATCATATGCAGTGACAGTAGACATGTAATTAATCGTTGGCAGGTCCTTCAGTCCGGACCAGATGTCAGCACTTGTTCCTGACTGCCCTACATCACCGCCAGTGGGTGGTTTGGGAAATTGTATCCTTTTCCTGGCAGCTCCAGTGGCGGTAGAAAATGAAGGAGGAGCTGTTGGCGGGTCATGTTCCGCTTGACTTGACAATTGTCTCACCAGCAGGTCTTTGAACATCTGCAGACTTGTGGCTGCCAGAAAGAGAGATAAAACGTAGGCTTTAAACCTAGGATCGAGCACGGTGGCCAAAATGTAGTGCTCTGATTTCAACAGATTGACCACCCTTGAATCCTGGTTAAGCGAAGTCCCACATGCCTAGCGGAATCGCTCTGTTTTAGCTCCTCCTTCAATCTCTCCAGGTGCTTCTGCAAAAGCCTGATGAGTGGAATGACCTGACTTAGGCTGGCAGTGTCTGAACTGACTTCACGTGTGGCAAGTTCAAAGGGTTGGAGAACATTGCACAACATGGAAATCATTCTCTACTGCGCTTGAATCAGGTGCATTACCCCTCCTTTGCCTATATCGTAGGCAGATGTATAGGCTTGAATGGCCTTTTGCTGCTCCTCCATCCTCTGAAGCATATAGAGGGTTGAAGTCCACCTCGTTACCACCTCTTGCTTCAGCTGATTGCAGAGCATGTTCAGGAGTGTTTGCTGGCGCTCCAGTCTTCGGCACGCGGTGGCTGAATGCCGAAAGTGTCCCTCAATTTTTCGGGCCACCGACAGCATCTCCTGCATGCCCCTGTCGTTTTTCAGAAAATTCTGCACCACCAATTAATTGTATGTGCAAAACATGGGACGTGCTGGAATTTGCCCACATGTAATGCACGCACAATATTAGTGGCGTTGTCCGATCACAAATCCCCAGGAGAGTCCAATTGGGGTAAGCCAATCTGCGATGATGTTCCTCTGTTTCCGTAAGAGGTTGTCAGCTGTGTGCCTCTTCTGGAAAGTGGTGATACAAAGCGTAGCCTGCCTAGGAACGAGTTGGAGTTTGCGAGATGCTGCTACTGGTGCCGTCGCTGTTGTTGCTTTGGGAGGCAATACATCTACCCAGTGGGCTATCACAGTCATATTGTCCTTAGTCTGCCCTGCTCCACTTGTCCACATGTCCGTGGTTAAGTGGACAGTGGGTACAACTGCATTTTTTAGGACACTGAGGACACTTTTTCTGATGTCTGTGTACATTCTCGGTATCGCCTGCCTAAAGAAGTGGAACCTAGATGGGATTTTGTACCGGGAACAGAATACCTCAAGCAATTCTCTAAGTCCCTGTGAACTAACGGTGGATACCGGATGCACATCTAAGACCAACATAGTTGTCAAGGCCTCAGTAATCTGCTTTGCAACAGGATGACTGCTGTGATATTTCATCTTCCTCGCAAAGGACTGTTGGACAGTCAATTGCTTACTGGAAGTAGTACAAGTGGTCTTCCGACTTCCCCTCTGGAATGATGATTGACTCCCAGCAGCAACAACAGCAGTGGCAGCAACAGCAGGTGTACCACTCAAGGATCCTCCGGAGGAATCCCGGTTAGGAGAGGAATCCTCAGTATAGACAGTGACATGGCCTGCAGGACTATGGACGTTCCTGACTGAGGAGGAATTTGACGTTGAGGAAGTTGGTGGTGTGGCTTGCAGGAGCTTGGGTACAGGCGGAAGAAGGGATTTAGGTGTCAGTGGACTGCTTACGCTCTTACCCAAAGTTTTCACAACTTGACACTGACTTATGATGAATGTGCTGCAGGTGACTCCCAGCAGCAACAACAGCAGCGCCAGCAACAGCAGCAGTAGGCGTTCCACTCAAGGATCCATCGGAGGAATCCCAGTTAGGAGAGGACTCCTCAGACTTGCCAGTGACATGGCCTGCAGGACTATTGGCGTTCCTGTCTAAGGAGGAAATTGACATTGACGGAGCTGGTCGTGTGGTTTGCAGGAGCTTGGGTACAAGAGGAAGAAGGTATTTAGTGGTCAGTGGACTGCTTCCGCTGTCACCCAAAGTTTTTGAACTTGTCACTGACTTATGATGAATGCGCTGCAGGTGACGTATAAGGGAGGATGTTCCGAGGTGGTTAACGTCCTTACCCCTACTTATTACAGCTTGACAAAGGCAACACACGGCTTGACACCTGTTGTCCGCATTTCTGTTGAAATAATTCCACACCGAAGAGGTGATTTTTTTTGTAATTTGACCAGGCATGTCAATGGCCTTATTCATCCCACGGACAACAGGTGTCTCCCCGGGTGCCTGACTTAAACAAACCACCTTACCATCAGAATCCTCCTTGTCAATTTCCTCCTCAGCACCAGCAACACCCATATCCTCATCCTGGTGTACTTCAACAGTGACATCTTCAATTTCAATATCAGGAACTGGACTGTGGGTGCTCCTTCCAGCACTTGCAGGGGGCGTGCATATGGTGGAAGGATCCACCTCTTCCCGTCCAGTGTTGGGAAGGTCAGGCATCGCAACCGACACAATTGGACTCTCCTTGGGGATTTGTGATTTAGAAGAACGCACAGTTCTTTGCTGTGCTTTTGCCAGCTTAACTCTTTTCATTTTTCTAGCGGGAGGATGAGTGCTTCCATCATCATGTGAAGCTGAACCACTAGTCATGAGGAACATAGGAGAGGGCCTTAGCCGTTCCTTGCCACTCCGTGTCGTAAATGGCATATTGGCAAGTTTACACTTCTGCTCAGACGATTTTAATTTAGATTTTTGGGTCATTTTACTGAACTTTTGCTTTTTGGATTTTACATGCTCTCTACTATGACATTGAGCATCGGCCTTGGCAGACGACGTTGATGGCATTTCATCGTCTCGGCCATGACTAGTGGCAGCAGCTTCAGCACTAGGTGGAAGTGGATCTTGATCTTTCCCTATTTTACTCTCCAAATTTTTGTTCTCCATTTTTTAGTGTGTGCAATTATATGCCAGTAATATATCTGGAATTATACAGCAGTAATGTCTGGAATTAGATACCACTAGATAGATACCAGATGGGTGTAGTACGGCTGACCGGCGGTCTCCTGACCGCCGGTCAGCTTACCGACGCCGGGATCCCGGCGGGGAGGGGCTAGTGCAGCAAGCCCCTTGCGGGATCGCTGCGCTCGCCACGCTGCGGGCTCGGTGGCGACCTGCGGTCACCACGGGTTCTATTCCCATTCTATGGGTGTCGTGGACACCCACGAGTGGAAATAGTCCCTGTTGGTCGGCATGCCGACCATCGGGACAGTGACCCGTCGGGCTGGTGGAGGAGGTCATGTGACTGTCGGTCAGCTGACCGGCGGTCACATGAATACCACCCATACCAGATACCACTGTGACTGGAATGATGATGACCTATGCACAGTGACAGGACACTGCCACAGCACCCTACAGCAGCAAGATGCAGCACAAGACACTGTACTAGTATTAGTAATGTAGTATTACTGAGCACCACAAGACAATGAGCAGTAATACTGAGCACTGATGATACTGAGTACTGATGATACTGAGCACTGATGATACTACAGAGAACTGACACTGAGAAGCACGATTAGCACAAGACACTGTACTAGTATTAGTAATGTAGTATTACTGAGCACCACAAGACAATGAGCAGTGATACTGAGCACTGATACTGAACACTGATGATACTGAGCACTGATACTGAGCACTGATGATACTGAGCACTGATGACACTACGGAGAACTGACACTGAGCAGCACGATTAGCACAAGACACTGTACTAGTTTTAGTAATGTAGTATTACTGAGCACCACAAGACAATGAGCAGTGATACTGAGCACTGATGATACTGAGCACTGATGATACTATGGAGAACTGACACTGAGCAGCACGATGCAGCACAAGACACTGTACTAGTATTAGTAATGTAGTATTACTGAGCACCACAAGACAATGAGCAGTGATACTGAGCACTGATAATACTGAGCACTGATGATACTACAGAGAACTGACACTGAGCAGCACAATTCGCACAAGACACTGTACTAGTATTAGTAATGTAGTATTACTGAGCACCACAAAACAATGAGCAGTGATACTGAGCACTGATGATACTACAGAGAACTGACACTGAGCAGCACAATTCGCACAAGACACTGTACTAGTATTAGTAATGTAGTATTACTGAGCACCACAAGACAATGAGCAGTGATACTGAGCACTGATGATACTGAGCACTGATGATACTACAGAGAACTGACACTGAGCAGCACGATTAGCACAAGACACTGTACTAGTATTAGTAATGTAGTATTACTGAGCACCACAGGACAATGAGCAGTGATACTGAGCACTGATGATACTACGGAGAACTGACACTGAGCAGCAAGATGCAGCACAAGACACTGTACTAGTATTAGTGAGCAGCACAAAAGCACTCTGGAATTGTCACCCCCCAGATACCACTGTGACTGGAATGATGATGACCGATGCAGTCACAGGACACTAACACAGCACCGTACAGCAGCAAGATGCAGCACAAGACACTGTACTAGTATTACTGAGCAGCAATAAGCACTGATACTGAGCACTGATACTGAGATCTGACACTGAGAGAACGTAGCCACGTCCTCTCTGTACCCTCTACAATGCACGAGTGAAAATGGCGGCGATGCGCGGCTCTTTATATGGAATCCGAATGTCGCGAGAATCCGACAGCGGGATGATGACATTTTGCCTCGTTCAGGTTTTCTGAGTCAGGTGGGAACAACCGAGCCTGGCTCGGACCCGTGTTTGACACGTAGAGTTCGGTAGGGTTCGGTTCTCAGAGAACCGAACCCACTCATCTCTAGGTGTATGTATATATGTTCCAGCATAAATCTGGAATGGCTGGAGCAATTTACACCAAACTTGGTACACGTATGCCTTACAATCTGGAAAAAAATACTGAGGGGGTAAGACCCCCCTAGCACCCCTAGGGGTGGGGGTGGGAAGGGGGTGACATGTAAAAATCCATAGTTTCCAGGCATAACCCTGGAATTCCTGAAGCAATTTACACCAAACTTGATACACATATGACTTACAATCTGGACAAAAAAACTGTGGGGGTAAGCCCCCCCCCCAGCACACCTAGGGGTGGGGGTGGGAAGGGGGTGACATGTAAAAATCCATAGTTTTTGGCATAACTCTGGAATGCCTGAAACAATTTACACAGAGGCACACATGGGTAGGGGCCTCCCACAGCAACAACAGCAGCGGCACCAGTAGCAGCATCTCGCAAATGCCAACTCGTTCCTAGGCATACTACGCTATGTATCACCACTTTCCATAAGAGGCACACAGCTGACAACCTCTTACGGAAACTGAGGAACATCATTGCAGAACGGCTTACCCCAATTGGACTCTCCTGGGGATTTGTGATATCGGACAATGCCACCAATATTGTGCGTGCACTACATCAGGGCAAATTCCAGCACGTCCCATGTTTTGCACATACAATTAATTTGGTGGTGCAGAATTTTTTGAAAAATGACAGGGGTGGGCAGGATATGCTGTCGTTCGCCCCAGAAATTGCGTGCCACTTTCGGCATTCAGCCACCGCGTGCCGAAGACTGGAGCGCCAGCAAACATGCCGGAACCTGCCCTGCCATCAACTGAAGCAAGAGGTGGTAATGAGGTGGAATTCAACACTCTATGGGGTAAATTTACTAAGATGCGAGTTCTATTTAAGATGGGATGTTGCCCATAGCAACCAATCAGATTCTATTTCTCATTTATCTAGCACCTTCTAGAAGATAATACCTGAAATCTGATTGGTTGCTATGGGCAACATCCCATCTTAAATAGAACTCCCATCTTAGTAAATTTACCCCTATATGCTTCAGAGGATGGAGGAGCAGCAAAAGGCCATCCAAGCCTATACATCCACCTACGATATAGGCAAAGGAGGGGTAATGCACCTGACTCAAGCGCAGTGGAGAATGATTTCCATCTTGTGCAAGGTTCTCCAACCCTTCAAACTTGCACCACGTGACGTCAATTCAGACACTGCCAGCTTGAGTCAGGTCATTCCCCTCATCAGGCTTTTGCAGAAGCAGCTGGAGAAACTGAATGAGGAGCTAAGACAGAGCGATTCCGCAGAGTATGTGGGACTTGTGGATGGAGCCCTTCATTCGCTTTGCCAGGATTCAAGGGTGGTCAATATGTTGAAATCAGAGCACTACATTTTGGCCACCGTGCTCGATCCTAGGTTTAAAGCCTACGTTGTATCTCTCTTTCTGGCAGACACAAGTGTTCAGAGGTGCAAAGACCTGCTGGTGAGTAAATTGTCAACTCAAGCGGAACGTGACCCGTCAACAGCTCCTCCTTCAATTTCTCCCGCAACTGGGGCTGCAAGGAAAAGGATAAGATTTCCTAGCCTACTTGCTGGCGGTGATCCAGGGCAGTCAGGAGCGAAAGCTGACATCTGGTCCAGACTGAAGGACCTGCCAATGATTACCGACATGTCTACTGTCACTGCATATGATTCTGTCACCATTGAAAGAATGGTGGAGGATTATATGAGTGACAGCATCCAAGTAGGCGTGTCAGACAGTCTGTATGTATACTGTCAGGAAAAAGAGGCAATTTGGATGCCCTTGAACAAACTGGCTTTATTTTACCTAAGTTGCCCCCCCCTCCAGTGTGTACTCCAAAAGAGTGTTTAGTGCAGCCGGTAACCTTGTCAGCGATTGGCGTAGGAGGTTACTTCTACAAAATGTGGAGAAGATGATGTTCATCAAAATAAATTATGAATTCCTCCGGGAAGACCTTTACCAGCAATTGCCTCCAGAAAGTACACAGGGACCTGTGATGGTGGTTTCCAGTGGAGATGAATTAATACTCTGTGAGGAGGAGGATGTACACAGTGAAAGGGGTGAGTAATTGGAGGATGAGGATGAGGTCGACATCTTGCCTCTGTAGAGCCAGTTTGTGCAAGGAGAGATTGATTGCTTCTTTTTTGGTGGGGGCCCAAAGAAACCAGTAATTTCAGCCACAGTCGTGTGGCAGACCCTGTCGCTGAAATGATGGGTTTGTTAAAGTGTGCATGTCTTGTTTATACAACATAAGGGTGGTTGGGAGGGCCCAAGGACAATTCCATCTTGCACCTCTTTTTCTTCTTTGCATCATGTGCTGTTCGGTGACTAGTTTTTTTATGTGCCATCCTGTCTATAACTGCAGTGCCACTCCTAGATGGGCCAGGTGTTTGTGCCGCACACTTGTGTCGCTTAGCTTAGTCATCCAGCTACCTCATTGCACCTCTTTTTCTTCTTTGCATCATGTGCTGTTTGGGGCCTAGTTTTTAAATCTGCCATCCTGTCTGCCACTGTAGTGCCACTCCTAGATGGGCCAGGTGTTTGTGCCGCACACTTGTATCGCTTAGCTTAGTCATACAGCCACCTCGGTGCAACCTTTTGGTCTAAAAACAATATTGTGAGATGTGAGGTGTTCAGAATATACTGGAAATGAGTGGAAATGAATGTTATTGAGGTTAATACCGTAGGGTCAAAATCACCCCCAAATTCTGTGTTTGTCGCTGTTTTTATGTTTTTTCAAAAATCATCTAGATCCAAAACCAAAACCGAAAGGGTGGTTTTGGCAAAACCAAGCCAAAAGCAAAACACGAAAATGGAATTAGAACCAGAACCAAAACACGAAAAGTGCCAGCCGCACATCTCTAGTGTTCACTTTGCATATGTGTGCCAGTAAACTGCAAGTATCCAATCATATCAAAGTGTTATGGGCCCTACACACTGGCCGACATCACTGCACGATATGAACGATCTCGTTCTTTAATGAACGAGATAACGTTCATATCGTGCAGTGTGGAGGCACCAGCGATGAACGATGCGCGGCCCCGAGCTTGTTCATCACTGGTGCCATGTCGGCTGTGCATGCATGCCAATATGGACGAGATCGTCCATATTTGTCTGCACGTCTACGGCTCCAGGTGACGGGGGGAGTGAAGAAACTTCACTCCCCCCGTCACTGCCCCCCCCCCCCCCCCCCGCCGCCGGGTCGCCCGTCGGCCGTATTGGCCGTCGGGCAGCTCGGCGGCACATCGCGTAATGTGTAGGGCCTACTACAGTATCATAGCAATTTAGTGCAGAAAACCGCTGGCCAGTCTCAGAGGTTGGGAGAAATATCTAATTTTTAAACCACTGAAAAATTCCAGCAGTGCAATTTATTATTATGAGCGAAAAATGACCCTTTTATTATTTATTTGCAGTGAGTGGGTAGGGTTTAGACTTCTTGGATAGTGGTGGCGACAGTGCCACCTGCAGGTTATTCACTAAACAGCATCTCTGAAGAGAAGGAACTGCCTGGCAGTGGTTTAGCACTGTACTTCTGCACAGAGGGGGTCCTTTACGAGTCTTGATCGCACGCTGTAATTTTTTTCAGCGCAGCGATCAGGTCACTACTGCACATGCACCACAATATGCAGGCGCGTCGTACAGGTACAAAGCGGATCGTTGCTGAGCGATGGATTTAACATAGAATCCATTCGCACAGACGTTCGCAAGGAAGAGGGCATTTGTGGGTGTCAACTGACCGTTTTATGGGAGTGTTTGGATAACTGCAGGTGTGTCCATGCGTTTGCAGGGCGGGTGTTTGACGTAAATTCCGCGACCAGACAGGCTGAAGTGATCGCAGCAGCTGAGTAAGTTCATACCTACTCAGAAACTGCACAAAATGATTTTGCAGACGTTTGCACACTTGCAAAGCAAAAATACACTCCCCTATAGGCGGCGACTATCTGATCGCAGCGCTGCAAAAAGTAGCTAGCAAGCGATCAACTCGGAATGACCGTCATTGCCAGCAGTATTCGCCTCACTAAATAACACTAAATAATGCAGTTTATCTTGTGTCATAAAGTATGAGACATTGGGGCTGACAATGTATAGGGTATACGTGCCCACGTGGCACTGGCCACTCCCCCATGGTTCTGGCCACACCCACACAACACTGCTATCCTGCTTCTCAATAGGCCCTTGAAGATTTCAGCCACAGGCCCATGTGGCCCTAATGCGCCTTACACACTGGGCGATTACACTGCAAGATATGAACGATCTCATTCATTAATGAACAAGAGAACGTTCATATCTGTCAGTGTGGAGGCACCAGCGATGAACGATGTGCGGCCCCGCGCTCGTTCATCGCTGGTGCCCTGTCGGCTGTGCATGCAGGCCAATATGGACAAGATCGTCCATATTTGCCTGCACGTCTACGGAGCCGGGTGACGGGGGGAGTGAAGAAACTTCACTCCCCCAGTCACTGTCCCCCCCCCCCCCGGTCACCCCTCTACCGTATCGGCGGTCGGGCAGCTCGGCGGCACATCGCCGAGTCTGTAGGGCCCATTAGTTCGGCCATGGCTGTGTGAAATCTCATAATTAACATGCGGTTCAGGGGACACGACCACTTAACCTTTTAAAAACCCTCCACCAAGTCACACAGTGCATGCGTCCCAGTGATTCATAGTCGGATGCTAGTGCTCGTGCAGCTGGGAATTTGTATGCCGATACTGAGCTAACGCTGCCACCACCTGGTGGAAATGTACTGCTCGTAAATCTCAGCATCTGCGTACAAACAGGCAGCAGTGCTCACAGATCCTCCGACTATCGTCCATCTTAGTAAACCTACGGTCGTGCAGAGTGGCCGCGTGCACTGAGACGCCAGAGACATTTTCATTGTGTACAGAATTGCAGACGCAGGCTGAGACACTCTCTGAAAACAGTCACGACATTCCTGCTTTTTTTTTTGCCACCACGGCTATTTGCCTTCCTCAAAATGATCCCTGCCTGTCAATCACTTTGCGAATAAACCCTCTTTGTACACACCATCACAACACATACAGTATACAGTCAAGTTAGATGCATATGCAGTAGGTCGATAATCGCTCAGCTATGGCCGGTGTAATGGTTAGCATTACTGCCTCACTGCACTGAGGTCACGGGACAGATGCATCATCGATTGGAAAGTGATAAAATGGAGAGTGATAAAGTACCAGCCAATCAGCTCCTGTCATTTTTCAAACACAGCCTGTGACATGGTAGTGAGGACCTGATTGGCTGCCACTTTTTCACTCTCCATTTTATCACTTTCCAAGCGATGATGCATCAAGCCCCATGTGTTTGATTCCCACCATGCTCATAACTGTGTGGAGTTTGTATATTCTCCCCGTACTTACGTGGGTTTCCTCCTACTATCCAAAAATATACTGGTAGGTTAATTCGATCCCAACAAAAATTAACCCTAGCGTGAATGTTATCTCCCTTTACTCTCCCACCCGTCCTCTTCGCTCTGCTAATGCACGCCGACTCTCCTGTCTTCTGATTGGGTGTGGTTCATCAGATCAACAGTGTCTAGGTCGACAATGTTTAGGTCGACCACTATAGGTCGACAGTCACTAGGTCGGCATGGATGGAAGGTCGACAGGGTTTCTAGGTTGACATATGCTAGGTCGACAGGTCTAAATGTCGACATGAGGATTTTTTTTTGTGTCATTTTCTTCGGAAAGTGACCGGGACCCCAAATTAGTGCACCGCTTCGCTCGCCATGCTTCGGGCATGGTGCCTTCGCTTCGCTCGGCACACTTTACCGTTCCAATCGTTGTCTACATGGATCGTTAAGTATGAAAAAATCCCCCAAAAATATTTTTTTAAAAACTCATGTCGACCTTTAGACCTGTCGACCTAGCACACGTCGACCTAGAAACCCTGTCGACCTTCCATCCATGTCAACCTAGTGACTGTCGACCTATAGTGGTCGACCTAAACACTGTCGATCTTCAGACAGGATCCCCTTCTGATTACTTCCTCCCACTCCTATCTCCAAGATTTTTCACGTGCTGCTCCATTTCTCTGGAATTCTTTACCTCTCCCCCTCAGACTCTCCACCTCTCTACAAAACTTCAAACGGTCTCTTAAGACCCATTTCTTTACCAAACCCAGCCAAATCTCATCCTAACCCTCTGTTCCACGCTCTCTATGTACCCCATCTGTGTCACCCCTGTCTGTCTGCCCCTCCCCTTGGAATGTAAGCTCTCACAAGCAGGGCCCTCTTCCCTCATGTGCTTATCCTTTTTCTTACTTTAATAATCCTCAACTGCCCAAATCCTGCAGTTTTTTGGCCACCTGGAACTTACCTCTATGTTGTTTACTGGTGTAGTTATGCTTAGTTACCCTGTACTTGTCCTAAATTGTCTTTAACTGTAAGTCACTGTTTTCCTGTTTGATTATTCATGTACTCTGTAATTGGGCGCTGCGGAACCCTTGTGGTGCCATATAAATAAAGGATGATGATAATAATAATAATAATAATAATAATAATAATGTGTGTGCATGTACATGCGGCTGGGAAAATAGACTGTAAGCTCCACTGGGGCAGGGACTGATGTGAATGGTCAAATAGTATCTGTAAAGCGCTGCGGAATATGTGTGCGCTATATAAATAACTGGTACTAATAACTACGAAAAAAATCTGCATTTAATCCACCTTTGAATCAGGCTCATTGGCACAGATCAGAATTGCATGAATCTGGCTGCCATGTTCAGATGAAGATTTTACATCTCTATAAGATGGATGCAATCTCCGATGGGGCTACCTATAGTGCGTCTTAATACGCATAGCAGCAGAATGACACCGCAGGCAGCCAGTGAGCGCCTCAATATGACAACCATCGGTCCGGCATTAGCATCAAGACGCAGTAGTAGCTGCATCAAGAGACGCATTTGCGACTGCTACCACCTCAGAATCAGGCCTTAATGGCTATTAATGCAAACTGATATTTACTTCACTAGTCATAAGCCCTATTAAATAATAATCTACATAAGCAAATATATGAATGTTAAATTGCAAAAGATATATTAAATGTAAAGGGTCACCACCACTCAATTTTATACAAATGACTCAGCCTAACAAATATATTTCTAAAGAGCTATAAAAAAAAAATAAAAAAAAAAAGATTCAATGACAAAACTTTATTAGAGCCATTGGGTACACTGTATTTCTGGCCTTATTCAGCATCAGTTGTAATTTTGTTATAACGGAGATTGGCGGATTATCTGCCGCCTGCGCATGTGAAGTATTTACATCAAGGGTGCACAGACTTTCACAATGCCATCGCATCCAGGCATGATATGATCGCGTAGTGATTGAAAGCTGGCAGGTGTACAAGGGCGGCGACGCAGCGTTGGTGGGGAGTGGCGCGGGAAATGCTTGCGTGTCATGGCCGTTTTCAGGGCAGCAGGGTGACACCACCTGCAATTGCTGCAATGGAAAACATGGCGCCGGTGTGCCTGCATATGCAGGCTGGCTGCGTATACACAGTGGCGCGGGGGAACTGGTATTCCCGATGTTTCTCAGTTTCTGCGATGCATTCACATTTTAAATTTGAACGCATAATGGGGCGGTGCTTCACATGCTGGTGGCCCTGCACTGGGCTGGGCTCAGCAAATGAAATTTAGCAGCAGCAGTTCTGCGATTTAAGCAGAACTGCTACTAAAGCTGAATAAGGCACTTAAATGGAAGAGGGTGACCCCATTGCCGGATCCACACCCTGGAAAAAGTGGTATATGAGAAAAGACTTCATATCGCCAGCCATCTTGAAGCTGTGCTAGATCCTGCCCGGCAATAGCTGCTGTAATATGGCCATAGGTGTTCGCAACACATTTTATTAGGGGGTGCATCGGGGGGGGGGGGGGGTGTCTAGCTCCACCTACTGGGCATGTCTTGCCCCGCCACTTGGCATTCCTTTCCATTCCTTATGCAACTTACCTTTATGGTAGGTTCTCACAATTGGCAACCTCTTAAGAAATATATTCTTCTTGGGCAGACAGCGTCTTCAGTTGGTAATTGCTCTTCAAGTACAGTGGGATACCACATGGTCTTGAAGATGCCTGTTTGTGTAGCAATATAACCAATGTCATCATCATACAACAGAGGTTCAACCATACCCATGTCACCTCCTGCCCTATGTGCCTCTCAGCCACACTATCTCCTATCTGCATCTCTAACAATCCCTCTCACTTTGTGCCTCTCAGCCTTCCCCTCCTCACTCTGTGCCTCTCAGCCTTCCCCTCCTCACTCTGTGCCTCTCAGCTGACACTCCAGCCACATGAGGTCTAGCATCGTCTTGCATGAGGAGGAACCCAGGGCCAACCGCACCAGCATATGGTCTCACAAGGGGTCTGAGGATCTCATCTCGGTACCTAATGGCAGTCAGGCTACCTCTGGCGAGCACATGGAGGGCCGTGCGGCCCCCCCAAAGAAATGCCACCCTACACCATTACTGACCCGCTGCCAAACTGGTCATGCTGGAGGATGTTGCAGGCAGCAGAACGTTCTCCTTGGCGTCTCCAGACTCTGTCAAGTCTGTCACATGTGCTCAGTGAGAACCTGCTTTCATCTGTGAAGAGCACAGGGCACCAGTGGCGAATTTGCCAATCTTGGTGTTCTCTGGCTAATGCCAAACATCCTGCACAGTATTGGGCTGTAAGCACAACCCCCACCTGTGGACATCGGGCCCTCATGGAGTCTGTTTCTAATGGTTTGAGTAGACACATGCACATTTGTGGCTTGCTGGAGATCATTTTGCAGGGCTAGGGCTGTGCTCCTCCTTGCACAAAGGCGGAGGCAGCGGTCCTGCTGCTGGGTTGTTGCCCTACTACAGCCTCCTGATGTACTGGCCTGTCTCCTGGTAGTGCCTCCATGCTCTGGGCACTATGCTGACCGACACAGCAAACCTTCTTGCCACAGCTCGTATTGATGTGCCATACTGGATGAGTTTCACTACCTGAGCCACTTGTGTGGGTTGTAGACTCTGTCTCATGCTACCACTAGAGTGAAACCACCAGCAGCTTTCAAAAGTGACCAAAACATCAGCCAGAAAGCATAGGAGCTGAGAAGTGGTCTGTGGTCACCACCTGCAGAACAACTCCTTTATTGGGGGTGTTTTGCTAATTGCCTATAATTCCCACCTGTTGTCTATTCCATTTGCACAACAGCATGTGAAATTGATTGTCAATCAGTGGTGTTTCCTAATAGGCTCTACACACTGGCCGATATTTTGAAAGATATGAACGATCTCGTTCATATCTTTCAGTGTGGAGGCTCCAGCGATGAACGATGCGCGTCCCCACGCTCGTTCATCGCTGGTCCCCTGTCGGCTGTACATGCAGGCCAATATGGACGTCGCTCGTCGGCCGTATCCACCGTCGGGCAGCTCGGCGGCGGGTCGGCCAGTGTGTAGATCCCCTAAGTGGACAGTTTAATTTCACAGAAGTGTGTTTGACTTGGAGTTACATTGTGTTGTTTAAGTGTTCCCTTTATTTATTTTTTTTGAGCAGCGTATTTGACTCTCTAGCCAGCCCACATGTCTATTATATGGTATGTGTTTATGTAATCAATACTCATGTGGTTTCATTTGTTATAAAATTTAATTATTGATAAATACAGTTTGTAATCACTCTGTTTATGCGGGCTAATTCAATATACACCCATTGTTCTGTTGGTCTTTATCAATCTCATTTTTTATTTACCAGGACCTGGAACCAGTTAAGCACCTTCAGACTGCCATACCCCACCATGAAAAGATAAGACCTCCTTTTCACGCAAAATTGTTTTCTTTTCATGGTGGTGGTACAGCAGTTGTACACCTGCCTACTGAAGGTGCTTACCCGAGTTCCATCTTCTTATCATATTGCTGGAAACACAGCAATTACTGACCACCCCTACCCTGTATTTTTTTTTATTAAATACAATTTTGTTTAATCACAGTTGGGTTTATCTTTGTGATTACGTTCCATACATAAGACTGGATGAGATTTACTAGCCCTGTCATCTGGGAGTGGAAAACATTTTGAGATTCATCATACTTCAGCACATCCCTGGTGTCTAGAATGGAACTTGGGAACCTATCTTTTGGATGGGTCTGTCTTAATCACCATTTCATCCACTGTTCACATGTGGAGCTTGTAATAAGTGACCACTGGGAGGCACCACTGTGGACATTTGGGACACCCACCGCCTGCAACTAAAAGATGCAAGAAAAGCACTGCAGTTGCCTCAGGCAGATCTTGAGATGGGGCCTGGTGGGGACACGGGATCTCTACCCCCTGTAACTGAAGGCTGCAAGGAAACCCACCAAGTTGCATGGGCCCTTTTTCACATTTAAACCAGTTCTCAGGCGAGCCATGATTGTCCCAACTTTTGTGGCTGTAAGTACTTTGTCTCCTATTCCTTTGACTATTATAGGATCACATGTGCTCAATGTAGTGATTGCATCTAAAATGTCTTGTGGCACCTGAGTCAATATACCAGCAATTCTTTAATTGTGCCTATACAATGCTGTGTGTCATTTGTCAGATGTTTGACCCAAGTGTTTATTTTAATGAAGCTTAATCAGAGGGAGAGTGTGTCCAGGAGGTGAATTAGTAAGCAGTAAGTTAGAGTCTTGGAGAAGTCATACGTGTTTATGGTATGGAATAAATCACACAGAGCCAGAAGAGTGCATTAAGGACTTGTTTATATATTTGATTATACAAATGTGATTTGTAGGGTGTAGTATGTTGGGAATCAATGTATTGATAAGGAAATCCATATACAGTATGAATACAAAACATGGATATTAATTATAATGCTGTAACACTTCTAGAAATGATCAATTTTTATTCTAAACCTTGATAAGCAATAAAGAACAGCTCTCTAGTTTATTAAAATCACATTTAAAGATCAGAAAAAAAGCACACAGAACCAGGATGTGTCTGTACGGAGACTCAGATGCTTGTTACGAGCTGGTTATACTGCGTATCTGTAAGAAACAAACACATTATCACAACAGAGGCAGGTTTTACCCTAAGAAACAGAAATACAGTATAAGATGTGTGCAACTACAGGGCTACAGTGACCTCGCACTGGGCTGAGTACGATGGCTTTGATATATTGAAAATATACAAAAGGAAACATGTCTGTGTAATGTTATACATACAGTACACAGTCAGGTACAAGGCTATTTCTAAACTGTAAGTAGCACTGTATGATAGAAATGTAGGGGATAATTCAATTCAGCACAAAGTTTGGCTGCACGCACCACAGTATTTTCTGACAGCCAATCATTGCTAATTTTCTAACGCACCTCTATAGGGTATAAGGGAGAATGAATGTTACAGCCATGTAGTGCCTTCACATGAATGTTACACTTTGGGCTTACTGGTGGAGTCAATCATGAATTATATAAGAATATACAATTAGATTTTTAATAAAACACGATTATAATACACAAGAACTCAAACTATTAGTTTAAACAGACTGTCTCCAATAGGTGATACATTATGTGCATTACCATTAGTATTTCATTTATATCCATAGAAGCACCAGACAGTCTTGGGAATACTGGAGTCGAAACAGCAGCCTCTAGCCAGACAGTCCTTGGAGCCGATGTTGGGATATCCGCAGTCTTTCCTCAGCTTGGGCCTCACAGAGCATCCTGCACACAACAGGAAACACAGCAATGTCATCAGAGGGTACAGCACTACACACACACAGATGGTCACAGAGGGTCAGACACTCCCTGCCCAATGACACTGACCTCCCCCCCGTGCTGTACCACTTCTAGCCAAAGGACCAACAGTGACAATTTGTTACCCCGTGTCTCTGGCGCTGAACAAGTACTGTAAGTTCTGCAGAGCAGAGTAAAAGAATTCTACAAAAAAGTTCAGGGTAGAGGTGTGTGTGTTACTGTGAGCGAGAGTGGAGTGTGTACGAGTGTATGTGTGGGTGAGTATGAGTACATGTGTGGGTAAGTGTGATCTGTGTGATCTTGCCTGTGCACATAAATGTATTCAAAGCGGTGATAAAATTCACATTCCCACCATGAACAGTTACAGGAACAGCTTTATGAAAGACCTGCAATGTATTTTCAATGTTATTGCCAGCAAGTCAGAGTTTGAATAAACCATACCTCCCAACTGTCCCAATGTTCGCAGGACAGTCCTTTGTCGGGACTGTCCGACCTGCGGGCAACACTGTCCCATGGTGGGGGAGGGGGCAGTTGGAGGCTCCGGTCACTGCTTCTCTGCTTAGCAGCTGTGAATAGACACTGTGCGTATGCGTCTATTCACGGGAGACATAGGCAGTGGCGTAACTAGACATTTTAGCGCTGTATGCAAGAAACAGCATCAGCACCCCCCATATGCAAACCAGTGCCAGTGCACGCTGTAGGAGTGTGTCAAAAATATAGGGGCTTGGCAACAGAGCTCCCTTTTACCCAGTACGGCAGGCAGAGTCCTTTCTTTTTTTTTTTTTTTTAAACATTAAGCAGACAGTCACCCTGCACCAGGCAGCCCCCTTATACACACGGCAACCAGTAGTCTCCCCCCCCTCCCCCCCCCCCGTTACTTTAGTGCAGTCAGGGGCAGAGTATGGCAGCGGAAGGTCATGCAGCAGGTACACCGTCTCACCCCTTGCTGCAGCTCCCCTACCACCTCCAATCCGGCTTCTTCACGCCTCAGCACCGGGCTGCTGGGGTCCACCTGCGATGTCCTCTCACTGCCGAGGCTCATCCTTGGCTCCTCTGCCAGAGTCTGCTCTTCTCCAGATGCCGTGTCAGCACGGTCTACAAGTTCCCTGGTGTCTGGAAGGGGTCCTTACCTCCAGGTAGGTGTCCTCTGCGGTGCCTGCGCTGCCCCTGTCTGGCCACACTGCTCCTTTTCTTCTCCTCCTCCTCAGGAAGGAGGAAGGGAGGGGGGGGGGGTGCGGAGGGGGGGGGGGGGCTGTCATCCGTGAAGTCAGGTATGCTGGCTGCTCCTCTGGGTCAGTGCTGCTACAGCTCCTCTCCTACGGCATCTCCCAGTCCTTCCCACACAGTCAGGTAGGGGCTTCAGCATTTTGATTTCGTCACAGGGGTCCTCTGTGGTTGCTGCTTCTCACTCCAGTCTGGGTTCCGTGCGGTGATGGTGGCATGTGGGGGGGAGGGGGAAGACGGGGACATGAGCCAGGTGAGTGTTGCTGGTCGTCCTGCACCTCCTGCTCACCTAGTTACTCTGACAGTGGAGGGCCCAGGCTGCACACACAGCCACCCGTAGCTATTCCCGGCGGCGGTGGCTGTTTTGTGAGAAGGGGGCCCGGGACTGTGAGGACATGTGTATCTGGCACTGTGGGCATATCTGGCAGGTACTGTGGGGGCATTGCTTTATCTAGCACTGGAGGCATATCTGGCACTGGGCTCTGGGGGCATATCTGGCAGAAACTTGGCTCTGGGGGCATGTCTGGCACTAGGGTTTTGATTTAATGAGGGTGGTTAGGTACCTGCATAAAGAGTCTACCTTGATGTGGTGGCAGGCTTGATCATTTTTGGCTAAAATATCTCCCTAAAATATTTAATTGGAAAAGTGTGTGTGTGTGTGTGTGTGTGTGTGTGTGTTTGGGTTGGGGGGGGGGGGGGGGGGGGGCACTGCCTAATTTGTCAGTCCCAGGCCCCACAATTTCTGGTGTCAACCCTGCCAACAGCTCACAAAGCACTGGATAGGCTCACTAGGTAACAAAAACAGGCGTGGCTTGCAATTGGGGTCTCTGAAGACACCCGCCCATTCCAATAGGCCATGCCCTTTTTGGGCAGGTGTCCCTCTCCATGGGATTCTAATGTTGGGAGGCAGGAATGGATAAAATCTCTCTACACACATAGGGGTTGATTCGAGTCATATGCAATTCAGCTGCATTGTATCTTTGACTACAGAGAGATCTGCATCTATTTTCAGAGTCACCGGCATCTATGTGACGGCACCGGCCCCTATACATCCATGAGGGACAGTAGCACCATCACTATTACCAGCCCTATTCTTGGTGTAAGATCAGTGTGAAGTCACCTGGATCTCTGGATACGCTCAGCCCTGAATAGCTCACAATGCCGCCTCCCACAGCGCACTTATCCCATGTGTGAGGGCCCCTGTACCCACCCAGTGTCACTCATTTAGCAGATGCGGCTCAGTCTTGTATTACCCCCGAGTAGCAGATCTGCAGGGGTATGTATGTTTATTTCATACACATCCGCAATGCAAAATATTGCAGATACGGTTGCTTGTACTGTATACTCTTGGGAAAACCGCAATCTTCACGCTGTTATGCTGATGCAGCCAAGCTCACAGTTGCTACATCTGTGCTAAACGTGCACACCCAGTGGGGCCAGGTGTGCCCGCGCCTACCCGTACCGACCTTCGGCATTTGTCACTCTAATTTATGCGAATGGGGTACAGAAAAGCACGCGGTCGCGCCTAACAAGATGTAGCCACGATGAGCGTGGTTACATCTGTACATTGCTTTTTATCTGGATGGAGCAGAGCACACAAGATCAGCACAAATAGGAAATATTACAATGCATGACAAAAAAAAGATGGGAGCTCTACTGCAAGGACTAACCCTTGACAGTGCCTACTGCATAATTGCCAAGATGTCCCAGATACTGTACATAGAAAACAGTTGCATTTGATGAATCACACTTAACTGATACCCAGGGAGGATCTAGACCTTGTGGCTACCAGGGTGAAAGTTTCCTTTGCCACCCCCATGCCCCAACATGTAAAAGAGGGATAGTACGCGCCATAGACAAAAGATAGGGGTGTGGCTTCATGGGAAGGGGCGTGGTCAGTTGTGCACCCTGTAGAGTTGCACCCCCAGTACTGTGCCCCCTAGTTTCGCCGCTTACCAAGAAAATTTAATTAGAATAAATAAAAATTACTAAATACCATCCCCGCTCCTGCCCTCCATCTCCGGCCAATGATGTCTCTCCCACAGCATAGCATAGAATTGACACTAGAGGTCAGTTATGACCTCTAGTGTATGAGCCGCTCCCACAATGCCGTGCAGTGTGTGATGACGTCATTGCACACAGCACAGGCACCAGTAGCGGATCTTGCCACGGCGGTAGCACCCTCCGGAAAGCAGCCCCCTAGGCAAAAATGCCCGTGGCAAGATCCATGACTGATTATACCTTTTAACATGTAAATATCAATAAATGTTACCACAGAGCATAAGAAAAACACTAAGAATTGCACTCAACATTCAGAAAAAAAAAAAAAAAAAAGGAATTTTTGTGGAGTTGGTCAATTAAAAAAAAAAAATAAAAAAAAAAATGGGAGGAACAACAATTTCCAGGGAATATATCTTCATACCCTAGTCATACTTGCCTACCTGACCCTCTCCATGAGGGAGAAAATGCTCTGTTCCTGGACTTTCCTGGTAATGTATGATTGCCATCACCTGTGGTGAAACCTTTCTTATCCATTACCTAGCTCACCACAGGTGATGGCAATCATACATTACCAGGAAAGTCCAGGAACAGAGCGTTTTCTCCCTCATGGGGAGGGTCAGGTAGGCAAGTATGACCCTAGTCTGCGCCTGGAAATTAACATCAGCTGGCTACTATGTATTAGTGGGCAGTGCTTGCTCTTTATATGCCCACCCACTTGTATGACATCATAAAAGAGCATAACTGACAACCTAGGCATACACTATATAATTTTCTGGCAGACCATCTGTCCAGTCTGTCTGGTTGGAATGAAAATCTGGTAATTAACTATTTTTCCTAAACACTGGAAAAATCGAGAAAAATGGTCAGACAAGTTGGTTAAAACAAATATTCGACCAATTTGTTTGAACAACTATTTTTGTCCTTTTTCCAGTGTTTTGGTGTCAATTGTTGATTGCGAATTGCTCTCATACTTTACATTACCAGATTTTCATTCCAACCACCCAGATTGGACAGATGGTCTGCCAGATAATTGTGTAGTGCAATGGTCAAACTCTGTCCTTAGGATCCAACACAGTTTACAGTTGGCCCCTTCTTTCTCTGCCAATGCTCCCTCCTAGCCACAGGACCAGGCCAGCCCCCTTTAGCCCACCCCCTTCTCTTATCAATATGACTAGGCCAGCCCCCTTTAAGCCCTATGCGGGTCTGCTCTCTCACGGTCAGAGGACCAAGCTCCATACACTTCACATCCTCGATTACCCTCTATCCAGCTCTGTCCCGGCTGGAGGAGCAGGCCCAATCCCTCCTCTTCCCCTAAGCCAGCCTAGTCCCTGTTTCTTCTCTACCCTTTTCTGGTCCAGATGGAGGATCAGGCCCCACCCCCTTTTCCTCCTCGGCAAGTCCCCGCTTTCCTTCTCACTGATCTGACGCAGCTGGAGGACCAAGCTCCACCCCCTTAGTCCCAACAGCCAGCCCTGCTCCCGCTTCCCTTTAACCTGCTCTGTCCCCGCCGGAAGATAAGGCCATGCCCAATTCTACCCCTCAGCCAGTTGCCTATTTCCTCTACCAAGTGCTTTACTAGACTGAGAACAAAGCCTCTCCAACATTCAGCCATGCCACCACTTTCCCTCTACCTTGGTCTATCCTGGTTGAAGAGGCTCAGGCCCTACCCTTTACTTCCCCTCAGCCAGCCCCCACTTACCCTTCTCCACCTAGTGCTGTCCCAGCTATATGACCAAGCCCCCACCCCCTTCTTCCACTTCGAGAAGAATATATTTTTGCACCTGTGTCCACCACTTGCTAGAACCATCAGATCCAGTTTCGGGCTAGCTACTGTGATCAGAGCTCAGTTGGGAGCAGGCAGCAGTGGGAGCGTACAAGCCAGGACTCTGGTAGCAGTTAAGTGAGGGCAGCGAGGAACATTAAAATTGGCCACAGGAGGAGGGCTGATGCGCATGACCAACAGCAGCTCCACCTCCCATGGGCCTTTGCAGAGACAGTGACACCATCTCCCTGCAGCTATGGTGCCATCCAGCCTCCCACCCAACCCACAAAGAGCACTAGCATTATTAATGTGGGGCATTAATATGTGGCATTATGTGTATAAGGGGGTGCCAATACTGTGTGGTGTAACATGTATAATGGGCACTACTGTGTGGTGTAGTGTGAATAAGGAGCGATACGGTGTGGTGTAATGTCAACAAGGATCGTTCTGGTCAACAAGGAGCATTACCGAGTAGTGTAATTTCAAAAAAGGAGCATTATGGTGGGTACTACTGTGAGGTGTAATGTGAATAAGGGACACTATAGTGTGATATGTGAAGATTATACTAGTGTGTGACATAATTTGAATTAAGGGTACTGTTTGGCTATGCCTATTCCCAGCAATAACACCAGTTTGTGGCCTGTGTACCTTTGGCACGCACTCACCCAATTTCAAACATGCTCTTGCTGGCATAGGGCACTAAAATGAGGATAGCTATGGTTTAGGGGTGATGGATGTTGCTGGCTGCTGCTGTGATCGGTGCTGCTGTGCTATTGGTGCTTTGCTGGGAGAAGGGTGCTGGGTCAGAGGTGGAAATAGCAGCAGTGCTAGGGGACAGCAGCCAAAATCTTGCCTAGGGCATCAAATTGGTTAGGGCTGGCTGTGACCCAGATGCATAATCTCCTGGTATGTAAAAGTATGTGTGATTTCATTACTTGCATGTAATTAGAATTGCCTGTTTGTAGAGGTTGTTCAGTGATGTATAGTTCATGGAGCATACATGGCCTAGTGCTTACTTATCACAGAGTAATTTAGCTCCTTTGGTCAACTGATCATTTGGGTTCAGCCGCGTTAAAATCAAAGTAATTTTTTAGTAGCAGTTAATCAAACTTTGAACATCAGCTGATAACAGGAAATTTCCACTTAAACAATGAAATTTTCTTATATACTGTCTGACCATGGCTAAGAATAAGGGATACACAAGCAAAACTGAGCTATGGGCATAATTCATGTTTGTGCACCATCAAATCTGTAATCAATAGCACTACATGCTCCCACTCTACCACTGCACTCTATACTCTACCTGTGCTTTTGGGGTAAAAACACCATTTATCCCCGAGAACACTGGAATTAAAGCAGCAGCCTCTGGAATAGCATTCCTTATCACTTATCCCAGGAAATCCGCACTCTTCACGCTCTTTGATGCCCACACTACATTGCTGTTTATCTGGATGGAGCAGAGCACAATAGGAAATATTACAATGCATGACAAGAAAGTTGGGAGCTCTATTGCAAGTACTCTGTATTTGACACTGGTTAGTTTCCAACATTGCAAACATGTCGCAGATACATAGAAAACACTGTTACCCGAGATTGCTCTCGGGAAATTATCAGTTGGCAACTATGCATGAGTGGGCGGTGCTTGCTCTCTATATATCTGCCTATTTGTGGGACATAATAAGAGCATAACCAATAGTAAAGCTGGGCATACACAATACAATTATCTGGTAGACCATCTGTCCAATTTGTCTGGTTGGAATGAAAATCTGGTCATGCATCAACTATTTCCTAGACACTGGAATATGGAGAAAAATGGTCAGACAAGTTGGTTAGAACAAAATATTCAACCATTTTTTTTAACAACTATTTTTGTCCATTTTCCATTGTTTAGGAGTAAAATGGTTGATTGTGATTTGCTCATACATTACCAGATTTTCATCCCAACTAACCAGATTGGAAAAATGATTTGCCAGATAATTGTATACCTAGCTTTACTGATGGATCTATGTACCTGGAAGGCTTTATTACTAGTGTACCTCATGACTAAGGGCTCCCATCATTTATTGTATGCTACTACTTAAATTAGGCCTAAACTATACAATTAACGGTCAGATAATCTGTGGTTGGAATGGAAATCTGGTAATGGATGAGAGCAACTGAATCAACCATTTGCTCCCAAACACTGGAAAATGGACAAAACATGTATGTGAAAACAAAATTTGTATAATTGACAGGTTGACCATTTTCCAGTGTTTGGGAGCAAATGGTTGATTCAGTTGCTTTCATCCATTCCAACTAGAGATGAGCGGGTTCGGTTTCTCTGAATCCGAACCCGCACGAACTTCATGTTTTTTTCACGGGTCCGAGCAGACTCGGATCCTCCCGCCTTGCTCGGTTAACCCGAGCGCGCCCGAACGTCATCATGACGCTGTCGGATTCTCGCGAGACTCGGATTCTATATAAGGAGCCGCGCGTCGCCGCCATTTTCACACGTGCATTGAGATTGATAGGGAGAGGACGTGGCTGGCGTCCTCTCCATTAGAAATTAGATTAGAAGAGAGAGAGAGATTGTGCAGAGTCAGACAGAGTTTACCACAGTGACCAGTGCAGTTGTTGTTAGTTAACTTTTATTTATTTTAATATAATATATCCGTTCTCTGCTATATCCGTTCTCTGCCTGAAAAAAAACGATACACAGCAGCAGCCAGTCACACAGTGTGACTCAGTCTGTGTGCACTCAGCTCAGCCCAGTGTGCTGCACATCAATGTATAAAAGGCAAAGCTTATAATAATTGTGGGGGAGACTGGGGAGCACTGCAGGTTGTTATAGCAGGAGCCCCCAGGAGTACATAATATTATATTAATTTAAAATTAAACAGTGCACACTTTTGCTGCAGGAGTGCCACTGCCAGTGTGACTAGTGGTGACCAGTGCCTGACCACCAGTATAGTAGTATATTGTTGTATGTATTGTATACTATCTCTTTATCAACCAGTCTATATTAGCAGCAGACACAGTACAGTGCGGTAGTTCACGGCTGTGGCTACCTCTGTGTCGGCAGTCGGAACTCGGCAGGCAGTCCGTCCATCCATAATTGTATTACAATATATACCACCTAACCGTGGTATTTTTTTTTCTTTCTTTATACCGTCGTCATAGTGTCATACTAGTTGTTACGAGTATACTACTATCTCTTTATCAACCAGTGTACAGTGCGGTAGTTCAAGGCTGTGGCTACCTCTGTGTCGGCAGTCGGCAGGCAGTCCGTCCATCCATAATTGTATTATTATTATAATATATACCACCTAACCGTGGTTTTTTTTTCATTCTTTATACCGTCGTCATAGTGTCATACTAGTTGTTACGAGTATACTACTATCTCTTTATCAACCAGTGTACAGTGCGGTAGTTCACGGCTGTGGCTACCTCTGTGTCGGCAGTCGGCAGGCAGTCCGTCCATCCATAATTGTATTATTATTATTATAATATATACCACCTAACCGTGGTTTTTTTTTCATTCTTTATACCGTCGTCATAGTGTCATACTAGTTGTTACGAGTATACTACTATCTCTTTATCAACCAGTGTACAGTGCGGTAGTTCACGGCTGTGGCTACCTCTGTGTCGGCAGTCGGAACTCGGCAGGCAGTCCGTCCATCCATAATTGTATTACAATATATACCACCTAACCGTGGTATTTTTTTTTCTTTCTTTATACCGTCGTCATAGTGTCATACTAGTTGTTACGAGTATACTACTATCTCTTTATCAACCAGTGTACAGTGCGGTAGTTCACGGCTGTGGCTACCTCTGTGTCGGCAGTCGGCAGGCAGTCCGTCCATCCATAATTGTATTATTATTATAATATATACCACCTAACCGTGGTTTTTTTTTCATTCTTTATACCGTCATAGTGTCATACTAGTTGTTACGAGTATACTACTATCTCTTTATCAACCAGTGTACAGTGCGGTAGTTCACGGCTGTGGCTACCTCTGTGTCGGCAGTCGGCAGGCAGTCCGTCCATCCATAATTGTATTATTATTATAATATATACCACCTAACCGTGGTTTTTTTTTCATTCTTTATACCGTCGTCATAGTGTCATACTAGTTGTTACGAGTATACTACTATCTCTTTATCAACCAGTGTACAGTGCGGTAGTTCACGGCTGTGGCTACCTCTGTGTCGGCAGTCGGCAGGCAGTCCGTCCATCCATAATTGTATTATTATTATAATATATACCACCTAACTGTGGTATTTTTTTTTCTTTCTTTATACCGTCGTCATAGTGTCATACTAGTTGTTACGAGTATACTACTATCTCTTTATCAACCAGTGTACAGTGCGGTAGTTCATGGCTGTGGCTACCTCTGTGTCGGCAGTCGGCAGGCAGTCCGTCCATCCATAATTGTATTATTATTATAATATATACCACCTAACCGTGGTTTTTTTATACCACCTAACCGTGGCAGTCCGTCCATAATTGTATACTAGTATCCAATCCATCCATCTCCATTGTTTACCTGAGGTGCCTTTTAGTTCTGCCTATAAAATATGGAGAACAAAAAAGTTGAGGTTCCAAAATTAGGGAAAGATCAAGATCCACTTCCACCTCGTGCTGAAGCTGCTGCCACTAGTCATGGCCGAGACGATGAAATGCCAGCAACGTCGTCTGCCAAGGCCGATGCCCAATGTCATAGTACAGAGCATGTCAAATCCAAAACACCAAATATCAGAAAAAAAAGGACTCCAAAACCTAAAATAAAATTGTCGGAGGAGAAGCATAAACTTGCCAATATGCCATTTACCACACGGAGTGGCAAGGAACGGCTGAGGCCCTGGCCTATGTTCATGGCTAGTGGTTCAGCTTCACATGAGGATGGAAGCACTCAGCCTCTCGCTAGAAAACTGAAAAGACTCAAGCTGGCAAAAGCACCGCAAAGAACTGTGCGTTCTTTGAAATCCCAAATCCACAAGGAGAGTCCAATTGTGTCGTTTGCGATGCCTGACCTTCCCAACACTGGACGTGAAGAGCATGCGCCTTCCACTATTTGCATGCCCCCTGCAAGTGCTGGAAGGAGCACCCGCAGTCCAGTTCCTGATAGTCAGATTGAAGATGTCAGTGTTGAAGTACACCAGGATGAGGAGGATATGGGTGTTGCTGGCGCTGGGGAGGAAATTGACCAGGAGGATTCTGATGGTGAGGTGGTTTGTTTAAGTCAGGCACCCGGGGAGACACCTGTTGTCCGTGGGAGGAATATGGCCGTTGACATGCCAGGTGAAAATACCAAAAAAATCAGCTCTTCGGTGTGGAGGTATTTCACCAGAAATGCGGACAACAGGTGTCAAGCCGTGTGTTCCCTTTGTCAAGCTGTAATAAGTAGGGGTAAGGACGTTAACCACCTCGGAACATCCTCCCTTATACGTCACCTGCAGCGCATTCATAATAAGTCAGTGACAAGTTCAAAAACTTTGGGTGACAGCGGAAGCAGTCCACTGACCAGTAAATCCCTTCCTCTTGTAACCAAGCTCACGCAAACCACCCCACCAACTCCCTCAGTGTCAATTTCCTCCTTCCCCAGGAATGCCAATAGTCCTGCAGGCCATGTCACTGGCAAGTCTGACGAGTCCTCTCCTGCCTGGGATTCCTCCGATGCATCCTTGCGTGTAACGCCTACTGCTGCTGGCGCTGCTGTTGTTGCCGCTGGGAGTCGATGGTCATCCCAGAGGGGAAGTCGTAAGCCCACTTGTACTACTTCCAGTAAGCAATTGACTGTTCAACAGTCCTTTGCGAGGAAGATGAAATATCACAGCAGTCATCCTACTGCAAAGCGGATAACTGAGTCCTTGACAACTATGTTGGTGTTAGACGTGCGTCCGGTATCCGCCGTTAGTTCACAGGGAACTAGACAATTTATTGAGGCAGTGTGCCCCCGTTACCAAATACCATCTAGGTTCCACTTCTCTAGGCAGGCGATACAGAGAATGTACACGGACGTCAGAAAAAGACTCACCAGTGTCCTAAAAAATGCAGTTGTACCCAATGTCCACTTAACCACGGACATGTGGACAAGTGGAGCAGGGCAGGGTCAGGACTATATGACTGTGACAGCCCACTGGGTAGATGTATGGACTCCCGCCGCAAGAACAGCAGCGGCGGCACCAGTAGCAGCATCTCGCAAACGCCAACTCTTTCCTAGGCAGGCTACGCTTTGTATCACCGCTTTCCAGAATACGCACACAGCTGAAAACCTCTTACGGCAACTGAGGAAGATCATCGCGGAATGGCTTACCCCAATTGGACTCTCCTGTGGATTTGTGGCATCGGACAACGCCAGCAATATTGTGTGTGCATTAAATATGGGCAAATTCCAGCACGTCCCATGTTTTGCACATACCTTGAATTTGGTGGTGCAGAATTTTTTAAAAAACGACAGGGGCGTGCAAGAGATGCTGTCGGTGGCCAGAAAAATTGCGGGACACTTTCGGCGTACAGGCACCACGTACAGAAGACTGGAGCACCACCAAAAACTACTGAACCTGCCCTGCCATCATCTGAAGCAAGAAGTGGTAACGAGGTGGAATTCAACCCTCTATATGCTTCAGAGGTTGGAGGAGCAGCAAAAGGCCATTCAAGCCTATACAATTGAGCACGATATAGGAGATGGAATGCACCTGTCTCAAGTGCAGTGGAGAATGATTTCAACGTTGTGCAAGGTTCTGATGCCCTTTGAACTTGCCACACGTGAAGTCAGTTCAGACACTGCCAGCCTGAGTCAGGTCATTCCCCTCATCAGGCTTTTGCAGAAGAAGCTGGAGGCATTGAAGAAGGAGCTAACACGGAGCGATTCCGCTAGGCATGTGGGACTTGTGGATGCAGCCCTTAATTCGCTTAACAAGGATTCACGGGTGGTCAATCTGTTGAAATCAGAGCACTACATTTTGGCCACCGTGCTCGATCCTAGATTTAAAGCCTACCTTGGATCTCTCTTTCCGGCAGACACAGGTCTGCTGGGGTTGAAAGACCTGCTGGTGACAAAATTGTCAAGTCAAGCGGAACGCGACCTGTCAACATCTCCTCCTTCACATTCTCCCGCAACTGGGGGTGCGAGGAAAAGGCTCAGAATTCCGAGCCCACCCGCTGGCGGTGATGCAGGGCAGTCTGGAGCGACTGCTGATGCTGACATCTGGTCCGGACTGAAGGACCTGACAACGATTACGGACATGTCGTCTACTGTCACTGCATATGATTCTCTCAACATTGATAGAATGGTGGAGGATTATATGAGTGACCGCATCCAAGTAGGCACGTCACACAGTCCGTACTTATACTGGCAGGAAAAAGAGGCAATTTGGAGGCCCTTGCACAAACTGGCTTTATTCTACCTAAGTTGCCCTCCCACAAGTGTGTACTCCGAAAGAGTGTTTAGTGCCGCCGCTCACCTTGTCAGCAATCGGCGTACGAGGTTACATCCAGAAAATGTGGAGAAGATGATGTTCATTAAAATGAATTATAATCAATTCCTCCGCGGAGACATTGACCAGCAGCAATTGCCTCCACAAAGTACACAGGGAGCTGAGATGGTGGATTCCAGTGGGGACGAATTGATAATCTGTGAGGAGGGGGATGTACACGGTGATATATCGGAGGGTGAAGATGAGGTGGACATCTTGCCTCTGTAGAGCCAGTTTGTGCAAGGAGAGATTAATTGCTTCTTTTTTGGGGGGGGTCCAAACCAACCCGTCATATCAGTCACAGTCGTGTGGCAGACCCTGTCACTGAAATGATGGGTTGGTTAAAGTGTGCATGTCCTGTTTTGTTTATACAACATAAGGGTGGGTGGGAGGGCCCAAGGATAATTCCATCTTGCACCTCTTTTTTCTTTTCTTTTTCTTTGCATCATGTGCTGATTGGGGAGGGTTTTTTGGAAGGGACATCCTGCGTGACACTGCAGTGCCACTCCTAGATGGGCCCGGTGTTTGTGTCGGCCACTAGGGTCGCTAATCTTACTCACACAGCTACCTCATTGCGCCTCTTTTTTTCTTTGCGTCATGTGCTGTTTGGGGAGGGTTTTTTGGAAGGGACATCCTGCGTGACACTGCAGTGCCACTCCTAGATGGGCCCGGTGTTTGTGTCGGCCACTAGGGTCGCTTATCTTACTCACACAGCGACCTCGGTGCAAATTTTAGGACTAAAAATAATATTGTGAGGTGTGATGTGTTCAGAATAGGCTGAAAATGAGTGTAAATTATGTTTTTTGAGGTTAATAATACTTTGGGATCAAAATTACCCCCAAATTCTATGATTTAAGCTGTTTTTTAGGGTTTTTTGAAAAAAACACCCGAATCCAAAACACACCCGAATCCGACAAAAAAAATTCGGTGAGGTTTTGCCAAAACGCGGTCGAACCCAAAACACGGCCGCGGAACCGAACCCAAAACCAAAACACAAAACCCGAAAAATTTCCGGCGCTCATCTCTAATTCCAACCACAGATTATCTGACAGTTAATTGTATGGTGTATGCCCAGCTTTTACAGGTGTGAGCATCATGTAGTATTATGAGACAATAATGTGCATTAGATTCTGTATTTATGTCTCTGGTTCCCAATTAATAGTTATAAAGCATTCTTAAAAAAATATAAGAGACGTGCAGGTTTGAATTTACTCTGTTCTCAACACCAAAATTAATGTGAGCTCAGATTTATCCCGATTTCTATTATCCAGTATATCCAAAATGTGTGACATCAGATACCCAATAGAAGCCATTTTTAGAGCCAGTTAAATTCGGATAAACCCAAACCCGCACATCTCTACTAAAAATAGTGATCAAAATCAGCTCCCAATCTGTATTTACCGTGATATATTCTCATCTGGGGCTGTAAAAGTATGTGTGATTTTATTACTTGCATGTAATTAGAATGGCCTGTGCGGAAGATGTTGTTCAGTGAAGTAAAGTTCATGTAGCGTACATGACCTAGTGCTTACTTATCACAGGGCAATTTAGCTCCTTTGATCAACTTATCATTTGGGTTTAGCTGTGTTAAAATTAAAGTACATTTTTTTTTAGAAACAGTTAAACTGATCAACAGCTGATAACAGGAAAAATCCACTTAATTAAATTTTCTTATATACTGTGTGACCATGGGTAAGAATAACGGATATACAAGATAAACTCTGAGCTATGGGCTCAGTCACTGTTGGTGCACCAACAAAATCTAGTCAATAGCACTACATGCTCCCCCTCTACCACTGCACTCTATACTCTACCTGTGCTTTTTGGGTAAAAACACCATTTGACCCCAGGAACACTTGAATTAAAGCAGCAGCCTATGGAATAGCATTCCTTATTGCTTATCCCGGGAAACCCGCATTCTTCACGCTCTTTGATGTCCACACTACATTGCTGTTTATCTGGATGGAGCAGAGCACACAAGATCAGGACAAAAGGAAATATTACAATGCATGACAATTAAGTTAGGAGCTCTACTGCAAGTACTCTAACCCTTGACCGTGCAAATATATAATTGCCAAAGTTGCAAACATGTCCCAGACCAAAAAAATAAAAAAATAAAATAAAAAGTTCAGAGATTGCCCTCCGGAAAGAACCATCAGTTGGCAACTATGCATGAGTGGGCGGTGCTTGCGCTCTACATGCCCGCCCATATGTATGACATTGTAAAAGAAAGCATAACCGGTAGTTAAGCTGGGCATACACTATGGCCCTCATTCCGAGTCGTTCGCTCTGTAAATTTCATCGCATCGCAGCGATTTTCTGCTTAGTGCGCATGCGCAATGTCCGCACTGCGACTGCGCCAAGTAAATTTGCTATGAAGTTATGATTTTTACTCACGGCTTTTTCATCGCTCAGGCGATCGTAGTGTGATTGACAGGAAATGGGTGTTTCTGGGCGGAAACAGGCCGTTTTATGGGCGCGTGGGAAAAACGCTACCGTTTCCGGGAAAAACGCAGTGGCTGGAGAAACGGAGGAGTGTCTGGACGAACGCTGGGTGTGTTTGTGACGTCAAACCAGGAACGACAAGCACTGAACTGATTGCAGATGCCGAGTAAGTCTGAAGCTACTCTGAAACTGCTAAGAGGTGTGCTAATCGCAATATTGTGAATACATAGTTAGCAAGTTTAAGATGCTAAGGTACACTCCCAGTAGGCGGCAGCTTAGCGTGAGCAACTCTGCTAAAATCGCCTTGCGAGCGAACAACTTGGAATGACCTCCTATATAATTATCTGGCAGATCATCTGTCTGGATGGAATTAAAATCTGGTAATGTATCAATTAGAAGGACACTATGGGGTGTAGTCAATTAAAGTCTGATCCATTGCAACATGCATTTGTTGGAGGGGGGGGAGAGAGGGAGAGAGAGAGGGAGAGAGAGAGAGAGGGATCCAACAGAATTACGCGGATCAGTGGCTATATAATGACATTCTTATATGCTGTCTGACCATGGCTAATAAGGGATACACAAGCGAAACTTATAGCTATGGCCATAATTCATGTTTATGCCCCATCTACCACTGCACTCTCTACTCTACCTGGGCTTTTGGAGTAAAAACACCATTTATCCCCGGGAACACTTGAATTAAAGCAGCAGCCTCTGGAATAGCATTCCTTAGCATTTATCCCAGGTAATCCACAATCTTCACGCTCTTTGATGTCTGCACTACATTGCTGTTTATCTGGATGGAGCAGAGCACACATCAGACCAATAAGAAATATTACAATGCATGATCAAGTAGGGAGCTCTACTGCACGGATTCTAAAGGGGGGGGGGGGGGGAACACACGTAGAGATCAGTACTTAAAATCTAAGCAACCTGACTAGACGAGCTCAACCTAGCCAAATACATAATTGCCAACATTGCAAACGTGTCTCAGATACATAGAAAACACTACTGTTTAATAAAACTGACAAATTATATATTTCTCTGACGTCCTAGTGGATGCTGGGAACTCCGTAAGGACCATGGGGAATAGCGGGCTCCGAAGGAGGCTGGGCACTCTAGAAAGATCTTAGACTACCTGGTGTGCACTGGCTCCTCCCACTATGACCCTCCTCCAAGCCTCAGTTAGATTTCGTGCCCGGCCGAGGTTGGATGCACACTAGGGGCTCTCCTGAGCTCTTAGAAAGTTATAGTCTTAGATTTTTTATTTTCAGTGAGACCTGCTGGCAACAGGCTCACTGCAGCGAGGGACTAAGAGGAGAAGAAGCGAACCTGCCTGCTTGCAGCTAGCTTGGGCTTCTTAGGCTACTGGACACCATTAGCTCCAGAGGGACAGACCGCAGGCCCAGTCCTTGGTGTTCGGTCCCGGAGCCGCGCCGCTGCCCCCCTTACAGAGCCAGAAGCGAGAAGATGGTCTGGAAAATCTGCGGCAGAAGACATCAGTCTTCACCAAGGTAGCGCACAGCACTGCAGCTGTGCGCCATTGCTCCTCATACACACTTCACACTGCGGTCACTGAGGGTGCAGGGCGCTGGGGGGGGGGCGCCCTGAGGCAGCAATAAAAACACCTTGGCTGGCTAAAATACCTCAATATATAGCCCCAGGGGCTATATACGAGGTAAATACCCCTGCCAGAAGTCCATAAAAAGCGGGAGAATAGGCCGCGAAAAAGGGGCGGAGCCTATCTCCTCAGCACACTGGCGCCATTTTTCCCTCACAGCTCCGCTGGAAGGAAGCTCCCTGGCTCTTCCCTGCAGTTTACAGTCACAGTAAGAGGGAAAAAAGAAGGGGGGGGGGGGGGCATTAAATTTGGCTAGATATATCTATATAGTATTGAAAAGCAGCTATTAGGGACATAACTCAGTTAGTCCCTGTACATATATAGCGCTCTGGTGTGTGCTGGCATACTCTTACTCTGTCCCCCCAAAGGGCTTTTTGTGGGTCCTGTCCTCTGTTTGAGCATTCCCTGTGTGTGTGGGGTGTGTCGGTACGGCTGTGTCGACATGTTTGAGGAGGATAATGAGGTGGAGGCGGAGCAGATGCATTTAGAAGGGATGTCACCCCCTGCGGGGCAGACACCCGAGTGGATGAGCTTATGGAAAGAGATGAGTGCACGTATAGACTCCTTACATAAGAAATTTGAAGACATGCCAAATGTGGGACAGCCGGGATCTCAGCTTGTGCCTGTCCAGGCGTCTCAGGGGTTGTCAGGGGCTCTAAAACGGCCGCTACCTCAGGTTGCAGACCCAGATGTCGACACGGATACTGACACCAGTGTCGACGACGATGAGTCAAATCTAATGCCTGTCAAGGCCATTCACTGCATGATTGAGGCAATGAAAGGTGTTAAACATTTCTGATTTACATCCAGGTACCACTAAAAAGGGTATTATGTTTGGGGAGAAAAAACTACCCGTAGTTTTTCCCCCATCAGATGAATTAAATGAGGTGTGTGAAGAAGCGTGGCTTTTCCCTGATAAAAAATTGGTAATTCCTAAGAAGGTACTAATGGCGTTCCCTTTCCCGCCTGAGGATAGGTCACGTTGGGAAACACCCCCTAGGGTGGATAAAGCGCTCACACGTTTGTCAAAAAAGGTGGCACTACCGTCTCAGGATACGGCCGCCCTTAAGGAACCTGCTGATAGAAAGCAGGAGGCAGTCCTGAAGTCTGTATACACACACTCAGGCATTATACTTAGACCAGCTATTGCGTCAGCATGGATGTGCAGTGCTGCCGCTGCGTGGTCAGATAAACTGTCAGAAAATATTGACACACTAGACAGAAACACTATTCTAACAATTGACCATATAAAATATTCAGACTTATATATGACAGATGCAGAGGGAAATTTGCCGGCTGGCATCTAAAGTAAGTGCATTGTCCATCTCTGCTAGGAGAGGCTTATGGACTCGTCAGTGGACGGGAGATGCAGATTCCAAAAGGCACATGGAAGTTTTGCCGTATAAAGGGGAGGAATTATTTGGGGATGGTCTCTCCGACCTAGTTTCCACAGCAACGTCTGGGAAGTCAGCATTTTTACCCCATGTCCCCTCGCAGCCTAAGAAGGCGCCATTTTATCAGGTTCAGTCCTTTCGGACCCAGAAAAACAAGCGTGGAAAAGGAGGGTCTTTTCTGTCTAGGGGCAGAGGTAGGGGAAAAAGGCTGCAACAGACAGCAGGTTCCCAGGAACAAAAGTCCTCCCCCGCTTCCTCTTCCAAGTCCGCCGCATGACGGTGGGGCTCCCCAGGTGGAGCCAGGGACAGTGGGGGCCCGCTTCAGAAATTTCAGCGATCAGTGGGCTCGCTCACAGGTGGATCGCTGGATCCTTCAAGTAGTATCACAGGGATACATGCTGGAATTCGAGTCGGCTCCACCCCACCGGTTCCTAAAATCTGCCTTGCCGATTGCTCCCTCAGACAGGGAGGCGGTGCTAGCGGCAATTCACAAGCTGTATTCTCAGCAGGTGATAATCAAGGTACCCCTACTTCAACAAGGCCGGGGTTACTATTCCGCACTATTTGTGGTGCCGAAACCGGACAGTTCGGTGAGACCCATTTTAAATTTGAAATCCTTGAACATGTACATAAAAAAATTCAAGTTCAAGATGGAATCGCTCAGGGCAGTTATTGCAAGCCTGGACGAGGGGGATTACATGGTTTCTCTGGACATCAAGGATGCTTACCTGCATGTCCCTATTTACCATCCTCACCAGGAGTACCTCAGATTTGTGGTACAAGATTGTCATTACCAATTCCAGACGCTGCCGTTTGGACTCTCCACGGCACCAAGGATATTTACCAAGGTTATGGCGGAAATGATGATACTCCTTCGAAAAAAGGGAGTTATAATTATCCCGTACTTGGACGATCTCCTAATAAAGGCACGGTCCAAGGAACAGTTGTCGGTGGGAGTGGCACTCTCTCAGGAAGTGCTGCACCAGCAAGGCTGGATTCTGAATATCCCAAAGTCACAGCTGATGCCGACGACACGTCTAATGTTCCTGGGGATGATTCTGGACACGGTCCAGAAAAAAAGAGTTTCTCCCGGAGGAGAAAGCCAGGGAGTTGTCTTCTCTAGTCAGGGACCTCCTGAAACCGAAACAGGTATCGGTGCATCACTGTACGCGAGTCCTGGGAAAAATGGTAGCTTCTTACAAAGCAATTCCATTCGGCAGGTTCCATGCCAGAATTTTTCAATGGGACCTGTTAGACAAGTGGTCCGGATCGCATCTTCAGATGCATCGCTTGATAACCCTGTCTCCCAGAACCAGGGTGTCTCTTCTGTGGTGGCTGCAGAGTGCTCATCTCCTGGAGGGCCGCAGGTTTGGCATACAGGACTGGGTCCTGGTGACCACGGATGCCAGCCTTCGAGGCTGGGGAGCAGTCACCCGGGGAAGAAATTTCCAAGGACTATGGTCAAGTCAGGAGACTTCCCTTCACATAAATATTCTGGAACTAAGGGCCATCTACAATGCCCTCAGTCAAGCAAAATCCTTGCTTCTACACCAGCTGGTGCTGATCCAGTCAGACAACATCACGGCAGTCGCCCATGTGAATCGTCAGGGCGGCACAAGAAGCAGGATGGCAATGGCGGAAGCCACAAGGATTCTCCGATGGGCGGAAAATCATGTACCAGCACCGTCAGCAGTGTTCATTCCGGGAGTGGACAACTGGGAAGCAAACTCTCAGCAGACACGACCTCCACCCGGGAGAGTGGGGACTTCATCCAGAAGTCTTCCAAATGATTGTTCATCAGTGGGGTTGTCCACAGGTGGACATGATGGCGTCCCGTCTAAACAAAAAGCTAGACAGGTATTGCGCCAGGTCAAGGGACCCTCAAGCAATAGCTGTAGACGCTCTGGTAACGCCGTGGGTGTACCAGTCAGTGTATGTGTTTCCTCCGCTGCCTCTCATACCAAAGGTATTGAGAATAATAAGAAGACGAAGGGTAAACACAATTCTCGTGGTTCTGGATTGGCCAAGAAGAACATGGTACCCGGAACTTCAAGAGATGATCTCAGAGGACCCGTGGCCTCTACCACTAAGACAAGACCTGCTCCAGCAGGGGCCCTGTCTGTTCCAAGACTTACCGCGGTTGCATTTGACGGCATGGCAGTTGAACGCCGGATCCTGAAGGAAAAGGGTATTCCGGAGTCATTCCTACTCTTATTAAAGCCAGGAAAGAGGTTACAGCAAATCATTATCACCGCATATGGCGGAAGTATGTTGCATGGTGTGAGGCCGAAAAGGCCCCAACAGAGGAATTTCAACTAGGTCGATTTCTGCATTTCCTGCAAGCAGGAGTGAATATGGGCCTAAAACTAGGCTCCATTAAGGTACAGATCTCGGCTCTGTCGATTTTCTTTCAAAAAGAACTAGCTTCAGTACCTGAAGTTCAGACATTTGTAAAAGGAGTGCTGCATATTCAGCCCCCGTTTGTGCCCCCGGTGGCACCTTGGGATCTCAATGTGGTGTTGAGTTTCTTAAAATCACATTGGTTTGAACCACTAAAAACCGTGGATCTGAAATATCTCACGTGGAAGGTGGTCATGTTATTGGCCTTGGCTTCTGCCAGGCGTGTATCAGAATTGGCGGCTTTGTCTTGTAAAGGCCCTTATCTGATTTTCCATATGGATAGGGCAGAATTGAGGACTCGTCCCCAGTTTCTTCCTAAGGTGGTGTCAGCGTTTCACCTGAACCAACCTATTGTGGTGCCTGCGGCTACTAAAGACTTGGAGGACTCCAAGTTGTTAGACGTGGTCAGGGCCCTGAAAATATATGTCTCCAGGACGGCTAGAGTCAGAAAATCTGACTCGCTGTTTATCCTATATGCACCCAACAAGTTGGGTTCTCCTGCTTCTAAGCAGACTATTGCTCGTTGGATTTCCAGTACAATTCAACTTGCGCATTCTGTGGCAGGCCTGCCACAGCCAAAATCTGTCAATGCCCATTCCACAAGGAAGGTGGGCTCATCTTGGGCGGCTGCCCGAGGGGTCTCGGCTTTACAACTTTGCCGAGCTGCTACTTGGTCAGGAGCAAACAAGTTTGCAAAATTCTATAAATTTGATACCCTGGCTGAGGAGGACCTGGAGTTCTCTCATTCGGTGCTGCAGAGTCATCCGCACTCTCCCGCCCGTTTGGGAGCTTTGGTATAATCCCCATGGTCCTTACGGAGTTCCCAGCATCCACTAGGACGTCAGAGAAAATAAGATTTTACTCACCGGTAATTCTATTTCTCGTAGTCCGTAGTGGATGGTGGGCGCCCATCCCAAGTGCGGTTTATCTGCAATACTTGTACATAGTTATTGTTAACTAAATCGGGTTATTGTTGAGCCATCTGTTGAGAGGCTCAGTTGTTTCATACTGTTAACTGGGTATATTATCACAAGTTGTACGGTGTAATTGGTGTGACTGGTATGAGTCTTACCCGGGATTCAAAATCCTTCCATATTGTGTACGCTCGTCCGGGCACAGTACCTAACTGAGGCTTGGAGGAGGGTCATAGTGGGAGGAGCCAGTGCACACCAGGTAGTCTAAGATCTTTCTAGAGTGCCCAGCCTCCTTCGGAGCCCGCTATTCCCCATGGTCCTTACGGAGTTCCCAGCATCCACTACGGACTACGAGAAATAGAATTACCGGTGAGTAAATTCTTATTTTTCACATACACAGGATTCAAACCTATAACCCGTTGAATTCTAATCAAACACCCTACTCATTGAGCCATTTGCATAATCTGCTAATATCTTGGAGCAAATGGCAATCAACTACTTACTCCTAAAGTAAAAAAAACGTACAATAAAGGTAGTTCAGATAAATTGGCTAAATTAAACAACTTTATCTGAATTACCATTTGTGTTTTTTTCCAGTGTTTGGGAGCAAATGGTTTTGGTTTCAACTAGAAAAGATTGGACAGACTGTAATCCAAGTGTGTATCCAGTTTAAGAGGTGTGAGCATCAACTATAATGACTTGTGAGTAATTATGCAGCAGCTCCATACCTTGTGACTTGGAGAAGAAACACCAGTTAACCCCAGGAATACTGGAGTCAAAGCAACAATTCCTCTTCTTACATTCCGCAGCACTTATTGTGGGGAAGCCACAATTCCTTCTGTTGTATGGTTCTACGTTACATTGGTTGTCACTTCCTGTTGATGCAGCAAGGAAACATCCAGAAGTTACAGCAGCTTAAGGTTTTTTTTTAAATAAAATGTGGCAATTTAGCTCCATTGGTCAACTGATAATTTGGGTTCAGCCGTGTTAAAAGGACAGTATTTTTTTTTTTTTTTAAGCAGCTTGGTAGGCCAGTGGGGACTTCAGGGGAGGTGATCGCTTGTTTAGGAAAGCAGACCAGTGCCAGGAGATTTAAAATGCAGCACATAGGGGTCACTGCGTTCCTGTGTCCATTTCGGACACTCCCCTGCTGCTCTTTTTCCCGGCCCAGATGTTCTCTCTCTGGGTAGATAACACTCAGAAGCACTGATCCTGGGACATTTGGAAGGATGTTCCCTTCACCCTAAATGGCCTGGGACATCATTCATGCCACTGGCTCCTCACTATACTGTATGCCCCAGTTATCCCTCCCCACCTATGTTCTGTCCCTTCACCCCTGTGCCACTGCATCTTTTACAATCTATCTTTCTGCTCTCTCTCCACCTGTCTCTGCCCACTACACCATGTGGGCTTTGACCAGCCTCTACACCTGTATCTATATGCCCACTCCACCTGTGCTTCTGCCCCCTCTCCAACCTGTATCTCTACCCCCTCATCACCTGTGTCTACCCCCTTCTCTCTACCTGTACTTCCACCTCCCTCTTCACTTGTCTCTGCTACCTTCACTACCTGTTTCCACCCCTCTTGCCACCTGTGACTTCCTACCTGTGCCCCCTTTCCCCTCGCGCCTCACCTGTATCTGTCCTCTTTCCATCTGTACAGCTGACCCCTTCCACCTCTATCTCCTGCCCCACCTGTATCTCTATCTTCCTCTCCACCTGTTCCTCTGCCTTTTCTCCATCTATGCTTCCGCTTCCCTCTCCAAATGTACCTGTTGCTCCCTTCACCGCTAGGGCTTGCGGTCCCTTTCTCCACCTGCATCTCTCACCCACTGAAAAGAGGTTATTTCAGCAGCAGTTTCATCATGGAGACAGAGTGCCTGACATGAGTCATGTAGGTATTGTTCATTCACCTGCCACTTGCTAGCTTCAGCGTCTAGCTACTTTGCACATAAGTAGCTTGGCAGTGCTTCATCTTCCCATGCATCATCACGCTCCGCTCTGTCCTCCCCTTCTCTGCCTGCAGAGTCTTCTGTGAGAGGACATTTCTCCCAGCCTACCCACAGTGCCCTGCGCAGTGAAGCGCAGCAGCATTTTGGAGGTAGAGGAGGATACTAAGCCAGATCCACAGTCACTGGCAGGCAGAGTCACTGAAAGACAGGCTGCAGAAACAGGATTCAAGTTTCTCAGAGAGGTCCACCATCCAGCAGCAAGGTAGGTCAGCAATGCCCAGCCCCCAGCAGCAACAGGTGCAGCAGTATTGTAAATGCATGCTGTGCATCATGGGAGATGTCATGCCAAGGCAACTCACTTCCTGTTTGTCTCCTGTTACTGCCACTGTGTGTCTGGCTCATGCTGAGTAAAGACCTGTATTACATTCATGCTGCAAGTAATAGTAGTAGTGATGTAGGGTGGAGAGTTAGTTCAGGTATACTGTATACAGTAGTGCACATACGAGATTTGAGCAGGTAACAGTAATGTAGTGTTGGGAAGTAATTTGGGGAGGTATAGTGCAGAGATGAAGTGTCAGGAGGTAGTGTAGTGATAGTGTAGGGCTGTAGTGCAAGATAACATGTGTTGTACAATATGAGGGTATACCCTGAGAATTGTGGTAACTGGATTTGCAGGGACAGAACTTTCTCACAAGTTTTCCCTGTATACGATAATGGATACATACTTGTGATAAATTAAAAATCAGTCAAATTTATTACATCCCATCCACATCTTGGATGAAGATTGTGATAAATATGCCCTGTAGTGTGGAGATGTAGTGTAGTAGTGATTTAGTGGAGAGAAAGTGAAGTGATGTAGTATGCCACCACACACCCCTGCCAACAATGGAAGACATTCTCTATAGTGATCACACCCACTGTGTGACACACATTAGGCCCATTATAAATTTCAGCTCCAGGCCCACATGGACATTAATCTGGCACTGGCCATGGCTAAGAAGAAGATACACACAAGATAACCTCTTGGAGCTATGGTACTAATCCATGTTTGTGCACCATCAAACTCAATCAATAGCATTACATGCTCCCACTCTACCACTGCACTCTATACTCTACCTGTGCTTTTGGGGTAAAAACACCATTTACCCCCAGGAACATTTGAATTAAAGCAGCAGCCTCTGGAATAGCATTCCTTAGCGCTTATCCCGGGAAACCCGCAATCTTCACGCTCTGTGATGTCCACACTACATTGCTGTTTATCTGGATGGAGCAGAGCACACATCAGGACAATAGGAAATATTACAATGCATGACAAGAAAGTTGGGAGCATTACTGCAAGTACTCTTGTGATAGCTGGGCATCACCGGGTCCATCAGTGATTTTAAAAGCATTTAACGCCAGGCCGTCTCATCACACAAGCAAGCAGTTTATTCAGAGTTTACACAGGATTATCACGACAAAAACATTTGATTTCTTGTTCTCTCTTCAGTGTAATATTCATATGGGTTACATTTACTTTAATTTGCTTCACTGGCAATAACCGCATTAACAATGATGTGACCATATTACAGTACAGTACATACCAGCTTAGTCTCTGGGAATCAGTAGTGCGGCGTCAGCAAACATTCATTTTGGTGTGCTCTCCCCTATTTGCTAGTTGCTCTATCTAAACGGGATCTCTTATGGACACGTTACTGGGGGCCTTCTGCCAAATGTGGTTTCTGACCACTCACCCAGATAGTCCTCCCGAAGACTCCTGCTTCTTGGGTACCCCTGAAGGTAAGGATCCACTTAGTTCCTGGTTCCTTCCACTGTACTCTGTATACTGTGGTACTCATTCTGCCCTCTCCATCTCTCACTGAAGCTGCTGGCTCTCCTGTTAAACTGCAAATATGGGCTCTCCCTCTCTTCATAGCAACACCCACATGCTGCTCTTCTCTCCATAATGCCAGGGACTGGGGAGTACCATGTTTGTTCCACAGTCCCCAGACTGCATTTCTCCTGGTCACTTAGCCTGTGTCTCAGTCCTCAGCTCACACAGAATTCTAGACTTTTTTTTCCTTGTCCTATAAACCCCCTACACTTCCCGTCATAACCCCATACATGTGGCAGGGTCTGCTAGAACTGGTTTTGGGGCCATAAACTCCCCCACTCACTGATAAAAATCAAATAGTTTTTGGAACTTTCCAATACAGTATCTCTTGTTTCCTAACATTCCAGTATGCCACACTAACCCCTGACAGTGCCAAATCTATAGGGCCTAATTCAGATCTGATCGCAGCAGCAAATTTGTCAGCTAATGGGCAAAACCATGTGCACTGCAGGAGAGACAGATACAACATGTACAGAGAGAATTAGACGTGGGTGGGGTGTGTTCAAACAAATCTAAAATTGCAGTGTAAAAATAAAGCAGCCAGTATTTATCCTGCATAGAAACAATATAACCCACCCAAACCTAACTCTGCAAATGTTATATCTGCCCCCCCCTGCAGTGCACATGGTTTTGCACATCAACTAACAAATTTGTTGCTGCGATCAGATCTGAATTACCCTCATAATTGGCAACATAGCAAACATGTCCCAGATACATAGAAAACACTGATAATGTGACATTTTCTCATGTAAATACTTCTTTTCTATATATCTTACCACGGAGAATAAGATACACTAAGAATTGCGCTCCATATTCAGAAAAATGTTGAGTTGGGATGCAGTGAAGATGCCAGCTGTTGGGAATTCTGCAGTCGGGTTACTGGCTGCTGGCAATCCATTTGTAGGTATAGCAGGTGGGTTAGGCTTAGGGATAGCCTGTGGGAAGGTGGGGTTAGTCACCCCCTGTGGGAGGTTAGGTTTTAAGCACAATGGGGGGGGGGGGGGGGATGGTTAGGAAGGATTAGGCTGCGTTGAAGATAGCGTTAGGTTTAGGCACCACTGATGGGATGTTAGCGTCAGGCAGTAAGTGGGAAGGTTAGGCTGCATAAAGGGATGGTTAGTGTGTAGGGAGAGAAGGGAACACTCAGGATCTACACTATCAGGATACCAGCAATGGTATTCTGACTGCTGGCATCCCATCAGCTGGTATGCATGTATGTTTTACTTTATAACTGAGATTACCCCCTGGAACTTTACATAACTTGGCAACTATGCATGAGTGGGCGGTGCTTCCTCTGTCCACCCATTTGTGTGACATCATACAAGAAAGAGCATTACTGACAGTTATCCTGGGCATACACTATACAATTATCTGGCAGGCTATCTATTCAATCTGGATGGTTGTGATGAAAATCTGGTAGTGTATAGGAGCGAATGTCAATCATCTGCTCCCAAACGCTAGAAAATGGACATAATTATACAATCACACTGGTTAAACCCAAATTTAAACTAGTTTTAGTGACCATTTTCCAGTGTTTAGGTGTAAATGTTTGATTGTCATTTGCTCTCAGATACCAGATTTCCATTCCAACCAGCCAGTGTCAGACAGATGGTCTGCCAGATAATTATATAGTGCACACCCAGCTTTACTGATGGATCTATGTACCTGGGAGGCTTCATCACCCATGTACCTCATGACTGAAAACGACAAGAATTTATTATGTTACTATTTAAGTTGGATACACTAATACTTTCTGTCCAATCTGGCTGTTTGGAACAAAAATCCGTCATTTGTTCCCAGATATTAGCAATCAACTATTTGCACCTAAAGTCCATAAAACATACCATAAAAAGGTAGTTTGAATAAATTGCCTAAATGAAACAGATTTAGCCAATTTATCTGAATGACCATTTTTGGTATGTTTTCCAGTGTTTGGGAGCAAATGTCAATAGTCATTTACTCCCATATATAACCAGATTTTTGTTTCAACTAGAAAAGATTCAACAAATAATCTATGTATGTAGGGCACTTGTGTGTATCCAGTTTAAGAGGCATGAAAGTCATAACTATAAGAGCTTGTGAGTAACTATTCAGCAGCTACATACCTTGCGACTTGGAGATGAAACACCAGTTAATCCCAGGAATGCTGGAGTTGAAGCAACAATTCCTCTTCTTACATTCCGCAGCACTTACTGTGGGGTAGCCGCAATCCCTTCTGCTGTACGGTTCCACATTACATTGTTTGTCACTTGCTGTTGATGCAATAAGGAAACATCCAGAAGTTACAGAAGCTGAAGGTTTCTTTTTTTTAAAAAAAAGGCAATTTAGCTATAGTAGATCACAGGGCAATTTAGCTCCTTTGGGTCAACTGATCATTTGGGTTCAGCTGTGTTAAAATCAAAGTATAATTTATTAGGAACAGTTAATCAGTTGCAAAAACACCGACGATCATGGGTCATCAGCACTGCATATAGAAAATGATGTCCCTAGCAAAAAGGGGAGGAATACTTATCTTAATTGCATGTATAGTGGTTGTATCTTTGCCATAGAGTATATTGAAGGGCTGTGCTGGACCAATGTGACGATTGCTCTCCTTTCTGTGCAGGTAATCTACACTCATCATTTGGATGTTGGTTCTGCTTAGAATATACATGCTGCAGTGATATTTTTATTATATTAGGTAATTTACACTATAATTTTTATATCATAAGCTACATTGTATTCTAGGATGATACTTTATTTAAACTTTGAAATAGTTGGTTAACTCCTATCTCAGCGTTTGTTTTAGTTGAGTTTTAAGGCATGCTCCGTAACTGGGGGTGGGGTGTTAGGCCTTGATTGCAATCATCAGACACACATGGATACTTACCATTCATAAGGAAACATGCTAGGCTGTCTTAGAAGGGTTGTTTGAAAAGGGTTAAGAAAATACTACAATATAGACTTACCCAAGACGAAAACATGGAAACATCCAACCAACATTGCAACAAAACAACCACCCTTCCTTTCATCCTCAATCAAAATCTGTGCATTTAAGCGTATGTATATATCTTTCCAACTATAATCCTCATGACCACAAACAGAAAGCAACCAATTTTGTATAAAACCAGTTACATTGTGATTTGCATGTGACTGTACATACCTGTTTGTCATTTTGTTCCCTTATGCTCAGTTAACACAGTGGACCAACACCAGTAAAATCGGCACCTGAACTTAATGCTAACAAGTAAAACCTTACTCTCAGCCTAGATAACCCTGGTTTAATATCAAACAAACTATGTACCACAAATTGATTTTCACCATTGCTCTTCATGGAATATTCATAAAGGCCATTGCATCATTCAGTCTCCAAGCAATCCACCCCTCTGTACGTGTTGTCGCCTCAATTATTCACCCCTCTTATTAACACTCATGTACTTTACTTCCCTATGATCATTGACAAAATCTACAACCTCTCACCATATAAAAACGAAAAAAAAAAACACCAAACCTCTGACACGCACATGTGTCTTTTCTGCTTCTGATAGCTGGTGAAATGTCACCAAATCCAGGACCCAACCTCTTTCATCACTCACATTCACAGCAACATGGAAAATGTGATGTTTGAGGTTAGCTGGATTTCTATTACCCTCCAGATCACAAAAATGTGCCTTATGGAATGCACACTCACAAATTAACAACCATATAGCAAGCAACTGCAATCTGCTGGCTATAACAAACCTGGCTCACACAATCAGACACAGCCTCCCCTGCAGCACTGTCACATGGTGGTCTCCACTTTACACACATCTCCAGGCCTGGTAACCATAAAGGAGGAGGAGTTGGACTATTTTCCCAACCTTTCACATACTGTTCTACCACAGATTCAATTACTCACATTTACATAATTTGAAGTACATTCCATCAGGGGTTACTCCTTTCTCTGTGTGTTGCAGCTATTAAAATTGCCCACCTGGGCATCCCAAACAATTTCTGAAAGATTTGTCTGCCTGGATCCCTCATTTCCTATCCTCTGACATCTCCACCATCATCATGGTCGATTTCAATATTGCTATTGATTGTCCAAAATCTGCTTCTCATGCCTCCAAACTACTCTCTAAACTCCTCTCTCAATGGACTGACTCCTCTACTCATTGGGAGGGCCATTGCCCTGATCTAGTATTCAGACTATGCTACATTTCTGAACTCACTAAAACCTTTCCCCCTCTCAGATCACAACCTTATCACATGCATGCTCTCCCTCATTAATTCAAACTCTGTTGAAGAGCTCCAATCCTCCTCAAACACAATTAACAGATAATCTTCAAGAACTTTCCAACTCATTCCAAAAACTGCTTTCACCACCTCTCTTGAGATGGCTGAATCACACCTGAATGAGACTCTAGAACTAGCCCTTGATGAATTGGCTCCAGCTACCCATCACACTCCACATAGACCTAGATGTCAACCTTTCCACTCTAAATTAACAAGACAACTATAAAACTCACATGTAAACTTGAGTCAGTGGCGTAAATCTCATATTTCAAGCGACACCACATGTAAGACTGTCTACCAATCTTATAGAAATGCCTGGACACTGCCAAACAATCTACCTCCTCTTTGCTACCTCTTTCAGTTGGAGTACCGCAAGGCTGTGTGTCTTGGGTCCTCTACTTTTCTCTATCTATACCTCATCTCTTGGTAAACTAATCAGCTCTTTTGGATTTCATCATCATCTGTACGCAGAGGATATTCAAATCTACCTATCCTTCCCTGACTTGTCCCTATCTGTACTGGGCTGTGTCACTGAATGCCTGCCATTTCATCTTGGATGATCTCGCCACCTCAAACTTAATATTTAAAAGACAGTTAATTATATTTCCACCGACCTATAGGTACCAACCTGATCTCTATCACTGTTGAAAACTCAAAAATCTACCCAATGCCACAAGCTTGCTGCCTAGGTGTCATCCTTGACTCTGATCTGTCCTTTGTTCCCCACGTTCAATCTGTCTCATAATCATGTTACATGCATCTAAAAAAAACTTCCAAAATATGACCATACCTTACACAAGACACTGCTAAAACTCTAATCCATGCTCATTATCTCCCGCATTGCTTATTGCAATAGTCTAACACAGGCATGTCCAAACTGGCCCTCCAGCTGTTGTGAAACTACATATCCCAGCATGCCCTGACAGTTTTGCTGTCAGAGAATGCTAAAGCTGTGTCAGGGCATGCTGGGATGTGTAGTTTAACAGCTGGAAGGCTGCAGTTTGGACATGCCTGGTCTAACTGGTCTTCCCAAAATGAGACGCACCACTACAAACCATTCTGAATGCAGCTGTGTGGCTAATCTTCCTTGCTAGACATTCATTGTCTGCAGATCCACTCTGCCAGTCCCTCCATTGGTTACCTGTATTCTACCATATTTGCTATAAAAACACACACACACGGCCGTTAACCAAACTACACTAACATATATCACTTTCTCAAAATCTCTCCCAACCCGACCTCTTCACAAGATCTGCGTCTCTTATCCACACATTACTCGCTCCCACTCACGATTGCAGGACTTTCTTCAGGCTGCACCAACTCTGTGGAATGACCTACCACGTACAATAAGACTCCTCTAGTCTCCAAACCTTCAAGCGTCCCCTGAAAACTTACCTCTTCAGGCAAGTGCATCAGATTCCAGAACCACCCACATAACTTTCATAAACCTTCCTATCAAATTGCATACACTCTGCAGAGACCACACATATCCTCACATGTCTTCTCATCCTTCCTCTCGACCCAGGTTCATCATTGCTGTATAACCATATACAGCCCACCAAGAACCTTTGCAATCTGGTGGACAACTATGCAATAGATAGCACCTATCCTTGTGTATCCATGCCCATTTCCCTATAGATTGTAAGCTTGCGAGCAGGACCTTAATACCTCTATGACTTCGTTATATCATTTTTATTTCCATTTGTAAAGCGCAACGGAATTTGCTGCGCTATACAAGAAACTGTTAATAAAAAATAAAACGTAAACACTAGACACCTTACAGAAAAAAAGGGGAAACTAGAAGTCCTTGCAGCAAGCAAATATAATGATATTATAGGAGTGACTGAAAATTGGTTGGACGAATCTCATGATTGGACAGTCAATCTGGAAGGTTGTATGCTGTTCATGAGAGATTAAACAAATTGGGTGGAGGGGTATGTCTTTACGTAAAGAAGTTTTTAAAACCTTACATACAAGATATTTACGAGGGGACTAAATACTGTTGAGATGTTATGGATAGAAACTGCATGTGAGGGAAAGGAAAACAAAAATAAAATAAGTAGTATTAGGCTACAAGCCACCTGGTATTAATGTGTCTGATGAAGATTGGTTACTGAAACAAATTAAACAAGCATCTGGATTAGGAGACCTAATAGTGATGGGAGATTAACTATCTGGAGAATTGGACAGATGATTCAGGTGATACTGCTAGTGGCAATAGGTTTTTAAAAACACTAAGTGATAACTACTTACTTCAACTAATCGAGGAACCAACTAGGTACAATGCAATTTTTAGACCTGGCATTAACAATGGGGAATGGATATCAAATATAGTAGGGAGCACATGGGAAACAGCAACCATAATATGGTCACATTCAATATCAGTTTTTATAAGTAGTCCTGTATAGGCTCAACTAGGACTCAACTTTAGCAAAGCCAACTTTGGCATGTTGAGGGATGCTCTAAGGGACATTGAATGGAAAGTTTCATAGAAAAAAAAAAACCTACAGGAAAATGGAGGTATTAAAAATGCTGCTTGATAATTATACTCGTAAATTTATTCCCATGGGCAGCAAACAAAGGACTAATTAAAAATCAATGTGGCTTAACAAAAAGATTAAGGAACTAGTGGGCAAAAAGATGCGAGCATTCCAAAAAATGTAAGTCAGACGGGAAAGTGGAGTCATCCCAATACTATAAAGGATTGTAACAATCTGCAAAAAAAAAAAAAAAATTAAAAAAAAAAATGAGCGGCTAAAATAGAAACTGAAAAGCTAGTAGCAAAAAGGAAAGTAAATCAGCCCCCCCCCCAAAAAAGTTTAAATGCATCAACAGCAAAAGACTAATGAAGGAGTGTATAGGCCCTTTAAAGAGACAAGTTGGGTGTCTTAGTCAAAGATAATGACATAGCGGGAAAATTAAATGAGTTTCTCATCTGTATTCACATGAGGGGACTAGATGGCGGGATTGACACACAACCCCAGCAATGATACTGTCCCACTGCTAAGTGCTTATTTAAGAGAGGAAGTAGTCTATGACAGATTAAAAATAAATAAAAAATAAAAATAAATAAAAAGTCACCTGGTCCCAACTGAATTCACCCTAGGGTTCTCATGGAACTACACTCCAAACTAGCAAGACCACTATTTTTGATCTTCAATGACTTGTTTACATTAGACATGGTTCCCAAAGACCGGCATATAGTAGTAGTAGTGCAGATATTCAAGAAGGGAAGTAAAGCTGAACCAGGTAACTATAGACCAGTTAGTCTTACATCTATAGTGGGGAAATTACTGGAAGGTATTTTAAGGGATAGTATACATTATTTCCTTGAAGCCAATAAGGTTATTAGGAACCAACATGGATTTGTGAGGGCTAGATCATGTCAAACATATTAGTCTTTTATGAACTCGTTAGTGCAAACCTATACTAGGGTAAGGAGGTGGATGTAATCTTTAGCCTTTGCTAAAATTTTGACACAGCACCGCACATGTGACTTATCTAGAAGTTAGAAGAACTGAGGCTAGGGAGAATAATATGCACTTGGTTTAGAAATTTGTTAAATAGGGACCACCGAGTTGTGGTAAACTGAACTTTTTCAAATTGGACTGAAGTACAAAGTGGAGTGCCAGAAGGGTCTGTACTTGGACCACTATTGTTAAACATTTTCATAAATGATCTAGCAGTAGATCTAGAGAGCATGGTGTCCATTATTGCAGACGATACCAAACTGTAAGGTTATAAATTCAGAAGGAGATGCAGAGTCTCTTCAGAATGACTTCTTTAAACTGGAAGCCTGGGCAGCAAAATGGAGAATAAGGTTCAATAGAGACAAGTGTAAGGTAATGCACTTTGGTAGCAAGAACAAAAATACCACCTACACACTAAATGGGGTAAAATAAGGGCATTCTGTACTGGAAAAAGACTTAGGCGTTCACATAGATAAACTTACCAGCAGTACCCAAAGTAGGATTGCAGCTAAGAAGGCAAACAAGGTATTAGCATGCATTAAGCGGGGAACTGATGCAAGTGATCAGAGTGTTATACAGGGGTTAATGTGAGCCGGAACTGCGTTCCGTCAGTTCCACTTGGAGACGGAACGCAGTTCCACATCATATAACCCAATGTGTCCCCAGCGCTGCACAGGGAGATGACGGGTGCCCATCTCCCTCTCTACAGAGCTCCTGCTTCCGGGTGTACCAAGCTCCGGCGCAGTCACTGTGCAGCGTGCGCTATGGGAGAGACGTCAGTCATGACGTCTCTCTCATAATGCTGAGGAGTGGACACCAAGAGAGAAGAAGGACTGCAGCAGTCTGGAAGCAGGAGCGGGGCTTGGTGAGTATGATATGTTTTTTGTTTTCTTCCTTAGTGCAGCGGCACATCTACTGGGGGCCATCTACAAGGGACATTACTGTGTGGCTAAACTACTGTAGGCATAACTACAGGGGATAAACTACAAGGGGTTATTACTACTGGTGGTTAAAACTACAAGCAGGCAAACTGGGGGCATTACCACTGAAGGCTAAGCTACATGAGGGCTAAACTACTGGGTGCATTACCACTGGGAAGCTAAACTGAAGGGAGGGAGTAAGCTACTGGGGTCATAACTGCAGGGGCATACCTACAAGGGCTAAACTACAGGGGGCATTACTACAGGCAACATTACTACTGGGGGGCAATACTACACACGGACATAACCATTAAGGTAATTACTACTGGGGGCCCTACTAATGAGGGCATTGCCTAAGGGCACCACTACTATGGGGTCTATATAAGGGGCACTACCAGTACAGTAGACCATGCATAATGAGCACTACTGTGGGCATTGTTTAAGAAGCGCTACTATGGTGGGCATTGTGTATTACGGGGTGCTACTACTGTGGCCATTACTACTATTGTATGACCAAGCCCCCACACCTCTTTTTGCAGTACGCACAATACCTTTATTACTTGGGGGTCGTGAGGAGGGGCCATTATATAAATCACTAGTAAGGCCACATCTTGAATACCGTGCACAATATCCTGGAACTAGAAAAGGTTCAGAGGCAGGCGGACAAACTGATCAAGGGCATGGAGATGCTGGAATACGAGGAAAGGCTTGCTAGGCATGGCATGTTTACATTGAAAATAAATGAGTAGATTAAGAGGGGACATGATTAACATTTACAAATATATAAGGGACAATACATGGAGCTTATGGAGGATCTGTTTTTGATAAGATCGACATAAAGGACACATGGACACCCGCTCAGGTTAGAGGAGAGGAGATTTTGCGCAGAGGCGAAAAGGTTTCTTCACAGTAAGGACCATGTGTTTGGATTTTCCTGCCTGAGAGAGTAGTAAAGGTGGAATACTTTTAAAAATGGGCTAGATAAATTCCTAATGGATAAGGATATACAGGGTTATGGTGGGTAGATCACGCACTATAGTAAAAAAAAAAAAAAAAGGAAAAGAAAAAAAAAACCCCACACACGGTAGTCATCCACAATAGATAAAATTAGTCCTAAAAATAACCATGTAGGAGACCACAAATAGGTTTACCTCGATGGACAAATTGTCTTTTTTCAACCTCAGAAACTATGTTACTATGTACGTTACAAACTTTGAATGGCTGATAACCGGAAGTTTCCACTTAAAACAATGACATTTTCTTACTGTCTGACCACAGCTAAGAATAAAGGAATTCTATTGTATACAAAATAAGGGCAGAGCAGTTTTACCGATTGGGTCAGCAAGGTGAAAATATAAAATACATTAACAGTGTAGTATCAGTTTCTATTATCTAATTTCGAATCTTTGAGATCCTATAGAACTAAATTCTGATCTCATTAAGAAAACTAATAGCAGCTCCCCGCAGAGCATTTCATTCAGCATGCATTTTGTAATGTATCAATGCTAACCACGTTTTCCAAAATTGAGGTCTACATTGGGTCAGAGCATACGTAAATACAAAGTTGCATCAATGTTTACCAAAAAGTGATCGTATCCTCCAAGTCAGAGAACAAGGATGAATGGAAAAGTTAGGTTCGATTTCCTCTAATGAACACTTCGTGTAATAACAATTCTAAGGAAAAATTACTTGATATATCCTTCAGCTATCCAGACACAATTCTAGTGCAACCTTGTAGTCAAGTCAGAAATTAGAGAAATGCAGTAGCTATTATGTAGGAATCATTTTTCATTGCATCCTTGGACTATTTAGATATATTGAATTATGTTATAGTGTTCCCAAAGAGAAAAGTGTCCAGATTGATTTTCAGCCATTAGAGAACACGAGTCCAATGCAACTTTGTTGTGGTATCTATGGTGAGCTGAATATGTCTGTCAGGAAAAAAAATTCATTAGAGTACACGAGTCCAATGCAACTTTGTTGCTGGTATCCATGGTGAGCTGAATAGGTCGTCTGTCAGGAAAAAAAAAAATTCAGGTTTGTTACCATTTCGTTACACTATAGCACATGTATCACACAAAAACTTTGTTTCTGATTATAAGCAGTCGGCTGAAAACAGTAATCACAACTCCGCAATCAGACCCCTGGCTCAATAATTCTATTCCCATTCTTAAACGGAGTGTGGGAAATAAATGGAGCATATATATTTTGCACTGCAAGTATGATTTCCCAAGAGATTGCTCGAAATTGCTACAAGGTTATTCTGCTCTCTAAAAATTGTTTCATAGAAGATACACCATTGTTATAGCAGTAACCCACATATAAGTGTAAGATTGATATAAAGGATCATAATCAGAGAATCCATAGTGGCACAACATATGTACAAGTATAACACAATCAAAAACTAGAGAATTGATTGTAGTAACATAAGGAATGATAAAGGAAATTTCTCTAAGATCAAATCAGTGCCCCGGTGTAAATGGCGATCTCCCCTTCTGCTGTTGCTCCATGTGCCAGGGGCAGTGAATGGAAGCAATGAGAGTGGGAAGAAATGCCAGCACTGGTACAAAATGATAGCTGCAGTACAAGCAGCTTCTACTGTCTGTTTCATATACCCCCACCCCTGCTGTGAGAACACATTGCAGGGAGAGGGGTGTAGGCATACGACAGGGATGAGAGAGCCACTCTGAACACCTGGTAAATGTTGCTGTTTTTGTAAGGCAGAGATGCAGCTGAAAGATCCACGCTGTGCAGGCAGCCGCTCAAGACCTAGACGTCGGGTATCAATCCCGCACATCCAGAAGTGGTGTGCGTCCAGGCTCCCGATGACTTACATTTCACAACAGCTTGATCACATCAGCAGCTACCATCTATCATTCTGTCCTGGCGCTGGCATTTCTTCCCACACTCATTGCTTCTATTCACTGCCCCGGCACATGGAGCAACAGTAGAAGGGGGATCACCATTTACACCGGGGCACTGATTCTATCTATTGGAGAGAAATTTCCTTTATCATTCTTTATATGTTACTATCGATTCTCTATTTTTTGATTGTGATATACTTGTACATATGTGGTGCCACTACGGATTCTGATAATACACTTATATCAATGTTACACTTACATGTGGGTTACCGCTATAACAATGATGTATCTTATATGATACAATTTTAGAGAGCAGGATAACCTTGTAGCAATTTAGAGCAATCTCTCTTGGGAAATCATGCTTGCCGTGCAAAGAATATATGCTCCAGTTTCCCACACTCCGTTTAAGAATGGGAATAGAATTGAGCCAGGTGTCTGATTGCGGAGTTGTTACCGTTTCCAGCCGACTGCTTATAATAAGTTTTTTTGTGTGCGATACATGTGCTATAGCATAATGAACCAGTAGCAAACCTGAATTTTTCCTCTGCGACAGCCATCATATTCAGCTCACCATTGATACCAGCAACAAAGTTGCATTGGACTCGTATGCTCTAATAGCTGAAAATAAATCTGGATACTTTTCTCTTTGGGAACACTGGGGCAGATTTATTAAGCCTGGTGAAGTGATAAGGTGGAAGGTGATAAAGGACCAGCCAGTCAGCTCCCAACTCATTTTTTTCAATCCCAGTCTAACATCAAAGTTAGTACTAGCCAATCAGCTTCCTCATCACCTCTCACTCCACCATGCTTAATAAATCTGCCCCACTATAACATAATTTGATATGTCTAAATAGCCCAAGGATGCAATGACAAATTTATTCCTACACAATAACTACTGCATTTCTCTCATTTCTGAATGGACAAGGTTGCACTAGAATTGTGTGTCTGGATAGCTGAAGGATATATCAAGTAACTTTTCCTTAGAATTGTTATTACACAAAAGGTTCATTAGAGAAAACCGAACCTAAGTTTCCAATCATCCTTGCTCTAACTAAGGGGTACATTTACTAGGCAGTGATAAGAGCGGTGAAGTGAGCCAGTGGAGAAGTTGCCCATGGCAACCAGTCAACACTGAAGTAACATCTAAAATTTGCATACTATAAAATGATACAGAGCTGCCGATCGGTTGTTGGGGAAATATCTCCACTTGCTCACTTCTCCGCTCTCATCACTGCTTAGTAAATGTACCTCTTAGAGTATACTCTAACTTTGAAACAAGTGGTAAACACTGATGCACCTTTGTATTTACATATACTCTAGTTTTTAAAAAGTGGTGAACATTGACACATTACAAGATGCATGCTGAATGAAATGCTCTGCAGGGAGCTGCTGACATCCGTTTTCTTGATGAGATCAGAAATTTGTTCTATAGGATCTCAGATATAAAAGTACATAATAGAAATGGACACTTAATTTCTTTTTATATTTTCACCTTGCTGACAATCCGTAAAACTGCTCTGCCCTAATTTTGTATACAGTAAAGGAATAAAAACTTTAATTAGTAGAATACTATAGGGCAAAAATAATATTTTATTGTTTAACATTTCCAGGCTACTGTATCAAATAAGTTTCATATTATGCCTGTTAAAGACATTATAGAATGATACAAATAAAAGTTAAATTACTCATCAAATCATATCAAAGAGTGCCACACACTATGCCTTCTTTATCTGTAAACCCACTAGTTTCCCCTAACCCCCTGAAATACGCATTGCATTCTGCTTAGAGGCGCACCCCCAAACTAATACACAATATATTTCTGTACACATACAGCTTAAACATTGCCCTTTATTAGTTGGTTAATATTAAAAATATCTATCATAACTATTAAGACCAGTGCATCATCTCAGACAGTTTCTCTCCCGGATTAAGAATAAGGGATACACAAGCAAAACCTTTAGAGCTATGGGCCTAATTTATGTGTGCACCATCAAATCTGTAATCAATAGCACTACATGCTCCCACTCTACCACTGCACTCTATACTCTACCTGGGCTTTTGGGGTAAAAACACCATTTATCCCCGGGAACACTTGAATTAAAGCAGCAGCCTCTGGAATAGCATTCCTTATCGCTTATCCCGGGAAATCCACAATCTTCACGCTCTTTGATGTCTACACTACATTGCCGTTTATCTGGATGGAGCAGAGCACACATCAGGACAATAGGAAATATTACAATGCATAACAAAGTTGGGAGCTCTACTGCAAGTACTAACCATTGACCGTGTCAAATACATTTACAACACTTCAAACATGTCCTAGATACATAGAAAACACAGAGTTACCAAAGATTGCCCTCTGGAAATCATCATCAGTTGGTTACTACACATGAGTGGGCAGTGCCTTCTCTATATGCCTGCCCATTTGTGCATCATAAGAGCATAACTGACAGTTAACCTGGGCATACACTATACAATTATCTGGCAGACAATCTGTCTGGTTGGAATGAAAATCTGGTCATGTATCAACTATTTTTCCTAGACACTGGAATATGGAGAAAAATGGGCAGGTTGTTTAGAACAAATATTCAACCTTTTTTGAACAACTATGTTTGTCCATTGTTTGGATGTAAATGGTGGATTGTGATTTGCTCTCATACATTACCAGATTTTCATTCCAACCAGCCAGATTGGAAAGATTGTCTGCCAGATAATTGTATACCTAGCTTTACTGATGATCTATGTACTTGGAAGGCTTTATTACTGGGTACCTCATGACTAAAGGCTCCAATCACTTATTGTATGAGCATAATATATGGTATTATGAGACAGTCTACAGGTTGAGTATCCCTTATCCAAAATGCTTGGGACCGGAAGTATTTTGGATATCGGATTTTTCTGTATTTTGGAATAATTGCATACCATAATGAGATATCATGGCGATGGGACCCAAATCTAAGCACAGAATGCATTTATGTTTCATATACACCTTATACACAGCCTGAAGGTAATTTTAGCCAATATTTTTAATAACTTTTTGCATTAAGCAGTGTATACATTCCCACAATTTACGTTTCATATACACAAAGCCTGAAGGTCTTACAATACAATATTTTTAGTAACTGTATTAAACAAAGTTTGTGTATATTGAGCCATCAGAAAACAAAGGTTTCATTATCTCACTCAAAATTCCGTATTTCGGAATATTTGGATATGGGATACTCAACCTGTATCACATTCTGTATTTATGTTCTCTGGTTTCCAGTTAATGGATATGAAGCATTCTTAAAAAATTATATGTGTGGGTTTGAATTTACTATGTTCTTCATGCCAAAACTAATGAGTGCACATTTATCCCAAATTATTTTATTACACAGTATATCCAAAACATGCGACATCCGATAGCCAATGAGAAGCCATTTTTAGAGTCCGTTAAATTCGGGTAAATCCAAACTAGCACTTCACTATTTTTAGTAGAGATCAAAATCCGCTCCCAATCTGCATTTATCCTGATGCATAATCATCTGGGTATGTAAAAAGTATGCATGATTTCATTACTTGCATGTAACTAGAATTGCTTGTTTTGAAGACGTTGTTCAGTGATGTATAGCTCATGGGGCGTACATGGCCTAGTGCTTACTAATCACAGGGCAATTTAGCTCCTTTGGTCAACTGATCATTTGAGTTTATCTGTGTTAGAATCTCAAATTATAGTTTTTTAGGAACAGTTAACTAGTTGAACAAACTGATCAACAGCTGATAATAGGAAATTTCCATTTAAAACAGTAACATTTTCTTATATACTGTCTGGCCATGGCCAAGAATAAGGGATACACAAGCAAAACTCTGAGCTATGGGCATAATTCATGTTTGTGCACCATCAAACCTGTAATCATTAGCACTACATGCTCCCACTCTACCACTGCACTCTATACTCTACCTGTGCTTTTGGGGTAAAAGCACCATTTATCCCCAGGAACACTTGAATTAAAGCAGCAGCCTCTGGAATAGCATTCCTTATCGCTTATCCCGGGAAATCCACAATCTTCACGCTCTGTGATGTCCACTCTACATTGCTTTTTATCTAGATGGAGCAGAACACACATCAGGACAATGGGAAATATCAATGCATGTGATGAAATTTGGGAGTTCTACTAAAAGTACTCTAACCCTTGACAGAGTCAAATATATAATTTCCAACATTGTAAACATGTCCCAGATACATAGAACACACTGATCTCTGAGCTTGCTCCCTGGAAATTAACATCAGTTGGCAATACACAAGTGCTGTGCTTGCTCTCTATATAAATAGAGCATAACCGACAGTTAAACTGGACATTAACTATACAATTATCTGGCAGACCATCTGTCTAGTAGGAATGAAAATCTGGTCAATTATTTTTCCTAAACCCTGAAATATCGTGAAAAATGGGTCAGACAAGTTGGTTAAAACAAGAATTCAACCAATTTGTTTGAGCAACTATTTTTGTCCATTTTCCTGTGTTTGGGAGTAAATGGTTGATTTTGATTTGCTCTTATACATTACCAGATCATTACAACCAGCCAGATTGGACAGATGGTCTGCCAGATAATTGTATAGTGTACAACTAGCTTTACTGACTGAGCCATGTACATGGAAGGATTTACTACTAGTTCACCTCATGACTGTAGGCTCCCATCATGTATTTATTGTATGTTACTAAGAGGTGTGAGCGTCATGTAGTATTATGAGGTACAATAATGTCTATCACATACTGTATTAATGTCTCTGGTTCTTAGTTAATATCTATGAAGCACTCAAAGTAGAGATGTGCAGGTTTGCATTTACTCAGTTTTTAACACCAAAATTAAGAGTTCAGATTTATGCTGGGTTTTTTTTCTTATTGGCCATCCTAAACACGTGACATCCGAGAGCTAATAAGAAGCCATTTTTAGAGCCAATTAAATGTCGGGGAAATCTGAACCGGCACATCTACTAAAAAGTGATCAAAATCTGCTCCCAATCTGTACTTACCCTGATGCATAATCCTCTAGGTATGTAAAAGTATGTGTGATTTTATTGCTTAGATGTAATTAGAATTGCCTGTGTTGAGGATGTTCAGTGAAGTATAGTTCATGCAGCGAACATGGCCTAGTTCTTACTCATCACAGGGCAATTTAGCTCCACTGATCATTTGGGTTCAGCCATGTTAAAAATCACAAAGTATAATTTTTTTAGAAGCAGTTAACAGTTGAATACAGTTTGAACAGCTGATAACAGGAAATTTCCACTTAGACAATGGCATTTTCTTATATACTGTGACCATGGCCAAGAATGAGGGATACACAAGCAAATCTCAGAGCTATTGGTCCAATTCATGTTTGTGCACCATCAAACCTGTAATCATTAGCATTACATGCTCCCACTCTACCACTGCACTATATACTCTACCTGTGCTTTTGGGGTAAAAACACCATTTATCCCCAGGAACACTTGAATTAAAGCAGCAGCCTCTGGAATAGCATTCCTTATCACTTATCCCAGGAAATCCGCAATCTTCACGCTCTGTGATGTCCACACTGCATTGCCGTTTATCTGGATGGAGCAGAGCACACATCAGGACAATAGAAAATATTACAATGACTGACAAGGAAGTTTGGAGCTCTATTGCAAGGTCTAACCCTTGACAGTGCCAAAATCATAATTGGCAACATTGCAAACATGTCCCAGATACATAGGAAACACTGTTACCCAAGATTGCCCTCTGGAAATTTGTGTAATATCATAAAAAAGCATAACTGACAGTTAAGCTGGGCATACACTATACAATTATGTGGTAGACCATCTGTCTGTTAATCTGTCTGGTTGGAATGAAAATCTGGTCATGTATCAATTATTTTTCCTAGACACTGGAATATGGAGATAGAGATATAGATATATAGATATAAAGACATTCAGACAATTGGTTAGAATATGTAACCTTTTTTGAACTATTTGTCCATTTTCCATGGTTTTGTAGTAAAAGGTTGATTGTGATTTCCTCTCATACATTACCAAATTCTCATTCTTACAAGCCAGATTGGAAAGATGGTCTGCCAGATAATTGTATACCTATCTTTACTGATGGATCTATGTACTTGGAAGGCTTTATTACAGGTGTAGTAGGGTATGCCGGTGGCCGGGGGTCCCGGGTACCAGCACTAGAAGCCCAACCACCGGCATACCAACAGCATGGGGAGCGCAAATGAGCCCCTTGTGGGCTCGCTGCGCTCACCACGCTGCGGGCATGGCTATTTCTCCCTCCAGGGGGGTCGTGGATCCCCAAGAGGGAGAAAAAGTGCTGGTAGTCGGGATTCCGGCGCCAGTATCCCGACAGTCGGCCACATGAAGACCACCCTTTATTACTGGTGTACCTCATGACTTAAGGCTCCCATCACTTATTTATTGTATAAGCATCATAGTATTATGAAAATAATGTGCATCACATTCTGTATTTATGTCTCAGGTTCCCAGTTAATATAATTATAAAAAAAAATAAAAAAATAAAATAGTACAGGTTTGAATTTACTCTGTTCTTAAAACTAATGTGAGTTCAGATTTATCCCAATTTCTTATTATACAGTATATCCAAAACATAAGACATACAATAAGAAGCCATTTTCAGAGCCCGTTAAATTCAAGCAAATCCAAACTAGCACTTCACTATTTTTAGTAGAGATCAAAAGTCGCTCCCAATCTGTATTTAACCTGATGCATAATCATCTGGGTATGTAAAAGTATGTGTGATTTCATTTACTTGCATGCAATTAGAATTGCCAATTTTGAAGATGTTGTGCAGTGATGTACAGTTCATGGAGCGTACATGGCCCTAGTGCTTACTTATCACAGGGCAATTTAGTTCCTTTAGTCAACTGATCATTTGGGTTCAGCTGTGTTAAAATCAAAGTAATTTTTTAGTAGCAGTTAATCTATGTTAAAAATCACGTCTTTTTTTAATTTATTTTTTTGGAACAGTTAACCAGTTGAACAAACTTTGAACATCAGCTGATAACAGGAAATTTCCACTTAAACAATGACATTTTCTTATATACGGTCTGACCATGGCTAAGAATAAGGGATACACAAGCAAAACTCTGAGCTATGGGCATAATTCATGTTTGTGCTCCATCAAATCTAATCAATATCATTACATGCTCCCACTCTACCACTGCACTCTATACTCTACCTGTGCGTTTGGGGTAAAAACACCATTTGTCCCCGGGAACACTTGAATTAAAGCAGCAGCCTCTGGAATAGCATTCCTTATCACTTATCCCAGGAAATCCACAATCTTCACGCTCTGTGATGTCCACACTACATTGCTGTTTATCTGGACGGAACAGAGCACACATCAGGACAATAGAAAATTACTACAATCTACGACAAAGAAATTCAGAAGCTCTACTGCAAGTATGCTAGGAGATATCAAATACTAAAGTAGCGCAGACCTTTAGAAATAATGATCATAATATGATCATTCAATATCAGCTTCCAAACACACTTTAAGGGTCGTTTTAAGCCAATTTCAACGCGCCGAAACAAGAAACGATGAACATCCATTGGAAAATTGTATTTTTTGGCAAGAATACAGCTGAAATGTGGGCTGTTTTTACAACTGGGCTCAATAACTACACACTCATTTGTTCATTCCAATGGTCAAACATAAGTAGTAAATTCAAACTAGTGTGGCTTAAGGTGGTCAAGGAACAAATGGATAAAAAAAAAAAAAAAACCCCACACAAGTGTGCTTTCAAAGCATTTCAATCTGACGGGAAGGCAGAATCATTCCAGTTCTACAAGGAATATATAAAAAAAAAAAAATATATTAAATAAAAAAATCAGCAGCTAAAATAGAAAATGTAAAACAAAATTGCAAAGGAGAGTAAATTAACCCCCAAAAAGTTCAAGTATTTAAATGGTAAAGGGAAAAAAAAAAAAGGAGCATATTGGAACATTAAAGGGCGAGTTGGATGTCTTGATTAATGATAGGGAAAAATTGTGCACCATCAAATCTGTAATCAATAGCACTACATGTTTCCACTCTGCCACTGCACTCCATACTCTACCTGTGCTTTTGGGGTAAAAACACCATTTATCCCTGGAAACACTTGAATCAAAACGGGCTGCTTTAAAGATGTTGTTCAGTGATGTATAGTTTATAGAGCGTACGTAGCCTAGCGCTCACTTCACAGGGCAATTTAGCTCCTTTGGTCAACTGATTGTGATTTTAACACAGATGAAACCAAATAAAGTATAATTTTTTGGGAACAGTTAAACTGATCAACAGCTGATAAAAGGAAGTTTCCACTTAGTGATATTTTCTTATATACTGTCTGACCATGGCTAAGAATAAGGGATACACAAGCAAAACTCAGAGCTATGAGCATAATTCATGTTTGTGCACCATCAAATCTGTAATCCATAGCACTACATGCTCCCACTCTACCATTGCACTCTATACTATACCTTTGCTTTTGGGGTAAAAACACCATTTATCCCCAAGAACACTTGAATTAAAGCAGCAGCCTCTGGAATAGCATTCCTTATCGCTTATCCCAGGAAATCCGCAATCTTCACGCTCTGTGATGTCCACACTACATTGCTTTTTATCTAGATGGAGCAGAACACACATCAGGACAATAGGAAATATTACAATGCATGACAAGAAATTTGGGAGTTCTACTAAGTACTCTAACCCTTGGCAGTATCAAATATATAATCGCCAACATTGCAAACATGTCCCAGATACAAAGAACACACTGTTACCCAATATTGTTCCCTGGAAATTAACATCAGTTGGCTACTGTGCACGAGTGCTGTGCTTACTCTCTATATGCCCACCCATTTGTTTGACCTCATAAAAAGAGCATAACTGACAGTTAAGCTGAGTGTTTACTATACAATTATCTGGTAGACCATCTGTCTGGTAGGAATGAAAATCTGGTCAAGTATCAACTATTTTTCCTAAACCCTGAAATACCGTGAAAAATGGTCAGACAAGTTGGTTAAACCAAAAATTCAACCAATTTGTTTGAACAACTATTTTTGTCCATTTCCAGTGTGGAGTAAATGGTTGATTGTGATTTGCTCTTATACATTACCAAATCATTCCAACCAGCCAGATTGGACAGATGGTCTGCCAGATAATTGTATAGTGTATAACTAGCTTTACTGATGGATCTATGCACCTGGAAGGCTTCATTACTAGTGCACCTCATGACTAGGCTCCCATCACGTATTTATTGTATGTTAATACTACATGATGCTCACACCTCTAAGTAGTATGAGACACAAAGTCTATCATACTGTATTACGGTCTCTGGTTCTTAGTTAATATCTATGAAGCATTCTCTAAATAGAGATGCGCAGGTCTGTATTAACTCAGTTTAACACCAAAATTAAGACTAGTTCAGATTTATCCCGTTTTTTTCTTATTGGCCATTCTAAACACGTGACATCAGAGAGCCAGTAAGAAGCCATTTTTAGAGCCAGTTACATTTCGGGGGAAATCTAAACCTGCACATCTCTACTAAAAATAGTGATCAAAATCTGCTCCCAATCTGTACTTTCCCTGATGCATAATTATCTGGGAATGTAAGCATGTGTGATTTTATTGCTTACATGTAATTAGAATTGCCTGTGTTGAAGTTTCAGTGAAGTATAGTTCATGCAGCATACATGACCTAGTTCTTACTTATCACAGGGCAAATTAGCTCCACTGATCATTTGGGTTCAGCTATGTTAAAAATCATAAAGTATAGTTTTTTAGAAGCCGTTAACAGTTGAATAAACTGAACAGCTGATAACAGGACATTTCCACTTAGACAATGGCATTTTCTTATATACTGTGACCATGGCCAAGAATGAGGGCTACACAAGCAAATCTCAGAGCTATGGTCTAATTTGTGTTTGTGCACAATCAAACCTGAGATCCATAGCATTACATGCTCCCACTCTACCACTGCACTCTATACTCTACCTGTGCTTTTGGGGAAAAAACACCATTTGTCCCCGGGAACACTTGAATTAAAGCAGCAGCCTCTGGAATAACATTCCTTATCACTTATCCCGGGAAAGCCACAATCTTCACGCTCTGTGATGTCCACACTACATTGCCGTTTATCTGGATGGAGCAGAATACATATCAGGACAATAGGAAACATTTCAATGCACGACCAGAAAGTTGGAAGCTCTACTGCAAGTATGCTAGGAGACATAAAATACTAAAGTAGGGGAGACCTTTGGAAATATCGATCATAATGTGACCACATTCAATATCAGCTTCCAAACACACTATAAGGGTCTAAAACTTAGCCGTTTAATTTTAGAAAAGCTAATTTTAACTTGCTGAAACAATGATGGACATCTATTGGGAAGTTGTATTTCATGGTAAGAATTTGGCTGAAGTGTGGGCTGTTTTTACAACTGCTCAATAAGTACACTAATTTGTTCATTCACAAGGTCAAACCTAAGTAGTAAATTCAAATAAGTGTGGCTTTACAAGGTCAAGGAACAAATAAAATAAAAAAAGGGTGCTTTCATAGCATTTAAGTCTGATGGGAAGGCGGAATCATTCCAGTTCTACAAGGAATGTAACAAAATGCAAAAAATTAAATCAGCAGCTAAAATGGTGGTGTGTGTGTGTGTGTGTGTGTGTGTGTGTGTGTGTGTGTGTGTGTGTGTGTGTGTGTGTGGGGGGGGGGGGGGTTGAGAAGAGGGAGAGCAAGACAACCCCCCAAAAAGTAATTTATGTTTATAAACAGTAGAATTTATAAAAGGAGAATATTAGACCATTACAGAGAGAGTCTAATGTCTTCATAGGGAAAAAGATTTATTGAATAAATCCTTTTCATCAGTAGTCACAAGAGGGGACTGGTTGACATGAGTAGTGCTCAACATATGCTATAATGACAGATTGCTAAATACTTGGTTAAATGATGAAGTAGTCCAGGAGAGACTAAGTTAAAGATAAATGAATCTCCTGGACCGGACAGACTTCACCCCAGGGTTCTTATGGAACTTAACTCTGAGCTATTGAGGCCCCTATATTTAGTCCAAATATTTAAAAAGGAAATTAACACTCATCCCGGTAACTATAGACTGGTAAGTTTGACATCTATAGTGGGGAAAATACTGGAAGGTATAAGGGATAGCATACCAGAGTACTTGGATACCGTCAAGGTTATTTATAGGAATCACAATGGTTTTGTGAAGGACAGGTCATGTCAAACTATCTTAAGCTTCTACAAGAAAGTGAGCGATAATTTTGATCAGAGTAAAGCAGTGAATGTGGCCTTTTTGGACTTTGCCAAGGCCTTTGACAAAGTCCCTCATAAGAGACTAATTTTCAAATTAGGAGAGCTTAGGGTAGGAAGCACTATTTGTACTTGGACGAGTAATTGGCTGAACAAATGGGACCAGTTGGGATTAATGGGATGTTCTCTGAATTAGCCTCAGTGCTTAGTGGAATACTGCAGAGTTCAGTACTCTGACCACTGCTGGTTAACATTCATTAATGACCTAGGAGTGGGCCTAGAAAGCAGTGTCAATTTTCGCAGATACAGAACGGTGTAGAGTAATTCAGACAAGGATGTAGAGTCTCTACAGAATGATTTATCTGGACTGGAGGTCTGGCAGACAAATGGAGAATGATGTTCAGTATATACAAAAATGTAACATTATGCACTTCAGGACTAAGAACAATCTGGCAGCCTATAAACTGAGGAAAATGAAGGGATAATGGTAGTTGAAAAGGATTTGGGAGTCTTCATCGATAAAAGATTTAATAGCCGTACACAATGTCAAAATGCAGGAACAAAAGCAGCTAAGGTGTTAGCATGCATAAAATGGGGAATGGAGACAAGGGATGAGTAATCCAGCCACTGTATAAATCATTGGTGCGGCCACACCTGGAATATTGTGTACAGTTCTGGGCACCTCACAAAAAATAGCACTACATGCTATGTAACCAATAGCACTACATGCTCCCACTCTACCACTGCACTCTATACTCTACTTGTGCTTTTGGGGTAAAAACACCATTTAGCCCCAGGAACACTTGCATTAAAGCAGCAGCCTATGGAATAACATTCTTTAGCGCTTATCCCGGGAAATCCACAATCTTTACGCTCTGATGTCCACACTGCATTGCCGTTTATCTGGATGGAGCAGAGCACACATCAGGACAATAGGAAATATTACAATGCATGACAAGAAATCTGGGAGTTCTACTGCAAGTACTCCAAGCCTTTAAAGAGTCAAATATATAATTTGCAACATTACAAACATGTCCCACATACATAGAACACACTGTTACCCGATATTGTTCCCTGGAAATTATCAGTTGGCTACTATGCACGAGTGCTGTGCTTGCTCTCTATATGCCCACTCATTTGTTTGACCTCATAGAAAGAGCATAACCAACAGGTAAACTGGGCATACACTACACAATTATCTGGCAGACCATCTGTCTGGTAGAAATGAAAATCTGGTCATGTGTCCAAGGGACACATGACCAGGAAAGTGTTCATAGTAAGAGCTGAAATGATTTAGAATTATCTGCCAGAGAAGGTAGTAATAGTGGACTCAGTCAATACGTTTAAAAATGGATTAGATAAATTCCTAACTCAAAGAAATATCCAAGGATACAGCATTTTGTACTGATTTAGTGCCTCATACTAGTGGGATATCGTGTACTGATGAATGCAGTGTAAAGTGGGTATGTAGTGTAGGGATTTAATGCTGTGTGAAGGGTTAGTGAGGTAGTGCAGCATATAGGGGAGATGTAGTGCAGTTATGTGATGTGGGGAACATGTTGCTGTTGAGAAGGGATATCAGGGAGACATTGGAGGCATTTGGGACACAAGGGAGAAAGCATCTGGGGAAAGTGCTGCTGTGGATTGCGCACTGATAACAGGGTGCAAAGTGCCTCGTATTTCTCTAGCGGGTGGGGAGAATATATATTTTTTACACCTGGATCCACCACTCACTAATCCCATCAGGTCCTGCTTCAGGCTAGCTACTGTGATCAGAGCTCAGCTGGGAGCCGGCAGCAGCAGGAGCTTACAAGCCAGGACAGAGCAGTTAAGCGACAGCAGCAAGGAGCATAAAAAAAAAAAATGGCCACGGGGAGGAGGATTGCCGTGCATGACCAGCAGCAGCTCCTCCTTCCATGGGCCTTTGCAGAGACAGCGACACCATCTCCCCGCAGCCATGGCGCAGTCCAGCCTCCCACCACCAACCCACAAAGAGCACAAGCAATAATGTGCGACATGTGTGAGGGGCATTACTAAGTGGTATTATGTGCATAATGGCATTACTAATGTGGTGCACAGGGAATTAATATGGGGCATAATGTGTATAAGGATGCCAATACTGTGTGGCATAACGTGTAGTGTATAATGGTCACTACTGTGTGGTGTAATGTGAATAAGGATTGCTATTGTGTGGTTTAATGTCAAGAAGCATTACAGTAGGGTATAATGTCAACAAGGAACCTTACAGTGGGTAATGCTGTGAGGTGTAATGTTAAAAAGGGACACTATAGTATTATATGTGAACATACTAGTGTGTGGCGTAACCTGAATTGGGGGTACCGTTGTGTGGCTATGCCTGCTCCCAGTAATAACACCAGGTTTCGGCCTGTGCACATTCGGCTTTGGGTGAGGGGTGATGGATGTTTGTGACTGCTGCTGTGATATTTGCTGGGAGAAGGGAGCTAGTGGCAGTGCTAGGGGGCACCAGCCAAAATCTGGCCTAGGGCATCACATTGGTTAGGGTCGGCTCTGACCCCGACGCATAATCACCACAACATGTTTGATTTCATTACTTGTATGTGATTAGAATTGCCGGTGTTGAAGATGTTGTTCAGTGATGTATAGTTAATGGAGGGTACATGGCCTAGTGCTTACTTATCACAGGGGAATTTAGCTCCTTTGGTCAACTGATCATTTGGGTTCACCCGTGTTAAAAATCACTCTATATCTGTCTTTTTTTAGGAACAGTTACACTTTGAACAGCTGATATCAGAAACTACCCACTTATACAATGACATTTTCTTATATACTGTCTGTCCATGGCCAAGAATAAGGGATACACATGCAAAACTCTTAGCATTATGGGCATAATTTGTGTTTGTGCCCCATCAAATCTAATCCATAGCATTACATGCTCCCACTCTACCACTGCACTCTATACTCTACCTGTGCTTTTGGGGTAAAAACACCATTTACCCCCAGGAACGCTTGAATTAAAGCAACAGCCTCTGGAATAGCATTCCTTATCACTTATCCCAGGAAAACCGCAATCTTCACGCTCTGTGATGTCCACACTACATTGCTGTTTATCTGGATGGAGCAGAGCACAACATCAGGACATAGGAAATATTACAATGCATGACAAGAAAGTTGGGAGCTCTACTGCAAGTACTGTAACCCTTGACAGTGCCAAATACATAATTAGCAATACTGCAAACATGTCCCAGATACATAGGAAACACTGTTATCAGAGATTGCCCCCTGGAGTGGGCGGTGCTTGCTCTCTACATGCCCGCCCATTTGTGCGACATCATAAAATAAAGTGCATAACTGACAGTTAAGCTGGGCATACATTATACAATTATCTGTCAGACCATCTGTCCAATCTGTTTGGTTAGAATGAAAATCTGGCAACAGTACAGTTGGAGCAATGCTAGTTATGGCTCAGTCTGTCTGGGCGCACCTGCCCAGGCATGACTAGCGACTAAAAACTCCATCCAGACGGGAGCACCCATGACAGATGCCCCTCATTCACTAGAATGGGAGAGCATCTCTGCACTCATGGTGTGTTTAGGTGGATGGATCACCTAGTCATGCTGCGAGTACACACCTGTGATGGAGCTGCCTCAGATGAGTGCAGCTCCCTCTGTGCATCAACTATTTTTCCTAAACACTGGAAAATGGAGAAAAATTGTCAGACAAGTTGGTTAACTAAATATTAAACCAATTTGTTTAAACAACCATTTTTGTTAATTTCTCTATCGTCCTAGTGGATGCTGGGGTTCCTGAAAGGACCATGGGGAATAGCAGCTCCGCAGGAGACAGGGCACAAAAAGTAAAGCTTTTCCAGATCAGGTGGTGTGCACTGGCTCCTCCCCCTATGACCCTCCTCCAGACTCCAGTTAGATTTTTGTGCCCGGCCGAGAAGGGTGCAATTCTAGGTGGCTCTCATAAAGAGCTGCTTAGAGAAAGTTTAGCTTAGGTTTTTTATTTTACAGTGATTCCTGCTGGCAACAGGATCACTGCAACGAGGGACAGAGGGGAGAAGAAGTGAACTCACCTGCGTGCAGGATGGATTGGCTTCTTGGCTACTGGACATCAGCTCCAGAGGGACGATCACAGGTACAGCCTGGATGGTCACCGGAGCCGCGCCGCCGGCCCCCTTGCAGATGCTGAAGTAAGAAGAGGTCCAGAATCGGCGGCTGAAGACTCCTGCAGTCTTCTAAAGGTAGCGCACAGCACTGCAGCTGTGCGCCATTTTCCTCTCAGCACACTTCACACGCAGTCACTGAGGGTGCAGGGCGCTGGGGGGGGGCGCCCTGGGAGGCAAATGTAAACCTATATAAAGGCTAAAAATACCTCACATATAGCCCCCAGAGGCTATATGGAGATATTTAACCCCTGCCTGTATTCACAAAATAGCGGGAGACGAGCCCGCCGAAAAAGGGGCGGGGCCTCTCTCCTCAGCACACGGCGCCATTTCCTCTCACAGCTCCGCTGGTCAGGACGGCTCCCAGGTCTCTCCCCTGCACTGCACTACAGAAACAGGGTAAAACAGAGAGGGGGGGCAAATTTAATGGCAATATCTTGATATATATAAAGCAGCTATAAGGGAGCACTTATTATAAGGCTATCCCTGTCATATATAGCGCTTTTTGGTGTGTGCTGGCAGACTCTCCCTCTGTCTCCCCAAAGGGCTAGTGGGTCCTGTCTTCGTTTAGAGCATTCCCTGTGTGTCTGCTGTGTGTCGGTACGTGTGTGTCGACATGTATGAGGACGATATTGGTGTGGAGGCGGAGCAATTGCCAAATATGGGGATGTCACCTCCTAGGGGGTCGACACCAGAATGGATGCCTTTATTTATGGAATTACGGGATAGTGTCAACACGCTAAAGCAGTCGTTTGACGACATGAGGCGGCCGGACAATCAATTAGTGCCTGTCCAGGCGCCTCAAACACCGTCAGGGGCTGTAAAACGCCCTTTGCCTCAGTCGGTCGACACAGACCCAGACACAGGCACTGATTCCAGTGGTGACGGTGACGAATCAACCGTATTTTCCAGTAGGGCCACACGTTATATGATTTTGGCAATGAAGGAGGCGTTACATTTAGCTGATACTACAGGTACCACTAAACAGGGTATTATGTGGGGTATGAAAAAACTACCTATAGTTTTTCCTGAATCAGAAGAATTAAATGACGTGTGTGATGAAGCGTGGGTTGCCCCTGATAAAAAGCTGATAATTTCAAAGAAATTATTGGCATTATACCCTTTCCCGCCAGAGGTTAGGGAGCGCTGGGAAACACCTCCTAGGGTGGACAAGGCGCTAACACGCTTATCAAAACAAGTGGCGTTACCTTCTCCTGAGACGGCCGCACTTAAAGATCCATCAGATAGGAGGATGGAAAATATCCAAAAAAGTATATACACACATGCAGGTGTTATACTACGACCAGCTATAGCGACTGCCTGGATGTGCAGTGCTGGGGTAGTTTGGTCAGAGTCCCTGATTGAAAATATTGATACCCTGGACAGGGACAATATTTTACTGTCGTTAGAACAAATAAAGGATGCATTTCTTTATATGCGTGATGCACAGAGGGATATCTGCACACTGGCATCACGGGTAAGTGCTATGTCCATTTCGGCCAGAAGAGCTTTATGGACGCGACAGTGGACAGGCGATGCGGATTCAAAACGGCATATGGAAGTTTTGCCGTATAAAGGGGAGGAGTTATTTGGAGTCGGTCTATCAGATTTGGTGGCCACGGCTACAGCCGGGAAATCCACCTTTCTACCTCAAGTCACTCCCCAACAGAAAAAGGCACCGACTTTTCAACCGCAGCCCTTTCGTTCCTTTAAAAATAAGAGAGCAAAGGGCTATTCATATCTGCCACGAGGCAGAGGTCGAGGGAAGAAACAGCAACAGGCAGCTCCTTCCCAGGAACAGAAGCCCTCCCCGGCTTCTACAAAAGCCTCAGCATGACGCTGGGGCTTCTCAAGCGGACTCGGGGACGGTGGGAGGTCGTCTCAAAAATTACAGCGCGCAGTGGGCTCACTCGCAGGTAGATCCCTGGATCCTGCAGATAATATTTCAGGGGTACAGGTTGGAATTAGAGACAGATCCACCTCGCCGTTTCCTGAAGTCTGCTTTACCAACGTCCCCTTCCGAAAGGGAGACGGTTTTGGAAGCCATTCACAAGCTGTACTCTCAGCAGGTGATAGTCAAGGTACCTCTTCTACAACAAGGGAAGGGGTATTATTCCACTCTATTTGTGGTACCGAAGCCGGATGGCTCGGTAAGGCCTATTCTAAATCTGAAGTCCTTGAACCTGTACATAAAGAAGTTCAAGTTCAAGATGGAGTCACTCAGAGCAGTGATAGCGAACCTGGAAGAAGGGGACTTTATGGTATCCTTGGACATCAAGGATGCGTATCTCCACGTTCCAATTTACCCCTCACACCAGGGGTACCTCAGGTTCGTTGTACAAAACTGTCACTATCAGTTTCAGACGCTGCCGTTTGGTTTGTCCACGGCACCTCGGGTCTTTACAAAGGTAATGGCCGAGATGATGATTCTTCTTCAAAGAAAAGGCGTATTAATTATCCCATACTTGGACGATCTCCTAATAAGGGCAAGGTCCAGAGAACAGCTAGAGATGGGATTAGCAATATCTCAAGAGGTGCTAAAGCAGCACGGATGGATTCTGAATATTCCAAAATCCCAATTAATGCCGACAACTCGTCTGCTGTTCCTAGGGATGATTCTGGACACCGTTCAGAAAAAGGTTTTTCTTCCCGAGGAAAAAGCCAAGGAGTTATCCGACCTGGTCAGGAATCTCCTAAAACCAGGAAAGGTGTCTGTACATCAATGCACGCATCTTCAGATGCACCTGCGGATAACCCTGTCTCCAAGGACAAGGGTATCTCTTCTGTGGTGGTTGCAGAGGGCTCATCTATTGGAGGGCCGCAGATTCGGCATACAGGATTGGATCCTGGTGACCACGGACGCCAGCCTGAGAGGCTGGGGAGCAGTCACACAAGGAAGAAACTTCCAGGGAGTGTGGTCGAGCCTGGAAAAGTCTCTTCACATAAACATTCTGGAACTAAGAGCAATCTACAATGCTCTAAGCCAGGCGGAACCTCTGCTTCAAGGAAGACCGGTGTTGATCCAGTCGGACAACATCACGGCAGTCGCCCATGTAAACAGACAGGGCGGCACAAGAAGCAGGAGTGCAATGGCAGAAGCTGCCAGGATCCTTCGCTGGGCGGAGAATCACGTGATAGCACTGTCAGCAGTGTTCATCCCGGGAGTGGACAACTGGGAAGCAGACTTCCTCAGCAGACACGATCTTCACCCGGGAGAGTGGGGACTTCATCCAGAAGTTTTCCACATGCTAATAAACCGTTGGGAAAGACCAATGGTGGACATGATGGCGTCTCGCCTCAACAAAAAACTGGACAGGTATTGCGCCAGGTCAAGAGATCCGCAGGCAATAGCTGTGGACGCGCTGGTAACACCTTGGGTGTACCAGTCGGTGTATGTGTTTCCTCCTCTGCCTCTCATACCAAAGGTATTGAGAATCATACGGCAAAGCGGAGTAAGAACGATACTAGTGGCTCCGGATTGGCCAAGAAGGTCTTGGTACCCGGAACTTCAAGAGATGGTCACGGACGATCCGTGGCCTCTACCTCTAAGACAGGACCTGCTTCAGCAGGGACCGTATCTATTCCAAGACTTACCGCGGCTGCGTTTGACGGCATGGCGGTTGAACGCCAGATCCTAAAAGGAAAAGGCATTCCAGAAGAAGTCATTCCTACCTTGATTAAGGCAAGAAAGGAAGTCACCGCGAAGCATTATCACCGCATTTGGCGGAAATATGTTGCGTGGTGCGAGGATCGGAGTGCTCCGACGGAGGAATTTCAACTGGGTCGTTTCCTACATTTCCTGCAATCAGGATTGTCTATGGGTCTCAAATTGGGATCTATTAAGGTTCAAATTTCGGCCCTGTCAATATTCTTCCAAAAAGAATTGGCCTCAGTTCCTGAGGTCCAGACTTTTGTCAAAGGAGTACTGCATCTACAGCCTCCTGTGGTGCCTCCGGTGGCACCGTGGGATCTAAATGTAGTTTTAGATTTCCTCAAATCCCATTGGTTTGAACCACTAAAAAATGTGGATTTGAAATATCTCACATGGAAAGTGACTATGTTACTGGCCCTGGCGTCCGCCAGGAGAGTATCTGAACTGGCGGTTTTATCTTATAAAAGCCCTTATTTAATTTTCCATTTGGATAGGGCAGAGCTGCGGACGCGTCCGCATTTTCTCCCTAAGGTGGTATCAGCGTTTCACCTGAACCAGCCTATTGTAGTGCCTGCGGCTACAAGCGACTTGGAGGACTCCAAGTTGTTGGACGTTGTCAGAGCTTTAAAAATATACATTTCAAGGACGGCTGGAGTCAGAAAATCTGACTCGCTGTTTATACTGTATGCACCCAACAAGTTGGGTGCGCCTGCTTCTAAGCAGTCGATTGCTCGTTGGATTTGTAACACAATTCAACTTGCACATTCTGTGGCAGGCCTGCCACAGCCTAAATCTGTTAAGGCCCATTCCACAAGGAAGGTGGGCTCATCTTGGGCGGCTGCCCGAGGGGTCTCGGCATTACAACTCTGCCGAGCAGCTACGTGGTCAGGGGAGAACACGTTTGTAAAATTCTACAAATTTGATACCCTGGCAAAGGAGGACCTGGAGTTCTCTCATTCGGTGCTGCAGAGTCATCCGCACTCTCCCGCCCGTTTGGGAGCTTTGGTATAATCCCCATGGTCCTTTCAGGAACCCCAGCATCCACTAGGACGATAGAGAAAATAAGAATTTACTTACCGATAATTCTATTTCTCGGAGTCCGTAGTGGATGCTGGGCGCCCATCCCAAGTGCGGATTATCTGCAATACTTGTACATAGTTATTGTTAACTAATTCGGGTTATTGTTTAGGGAGCCATCTTTCAGAGGCTCCTCTGTTATCATACTGTTAACTGGGTTTAGATCACAAGTTGTACGGTGTGATTGGTGTGGCTGGTATGAGTCTTACCCGGGATTCAAAATCCTCCCTTATTGTGTACGCTCGTCCGGGCACAGTACCTAACTGGAGTCTGGAGGAGGGTCATAGGGGGAGGAGCCAGTGCACACCACCTGATCTGGAAAAGCTTTACTTTTTGTGCCCTGTCTCCTGCGGAGCCGCTATTCCCCATGGTCCTTTCAGGAACCCCAGCATCCACTACGGACTCCGAGAAATAGAATTATCGGTAAGTAAATTCTTATTTTTCCAGTGTTTGGGAGTTATTGGTTGATTGTGATTTGCTCTCATACATTACCAGAATTTCATTCCAACCAGCCAGATTGAACAGATGGTCTGCCAGATAATTGTATAGTGTAATGGTTCTCAAACTCTGTCCTCAGAAGCCCACACAGTTCACATTTTCCAGGTCACCTAGCAGGTGCACAGGTGTTTTCATTACTCACTGACCCATTTTCAAAATATCTACAGATGGAGCTAATTTTACTAGGGATTCTGTGAGGAGACTTGGAAAACATGTAGTGTGTGGGGTCCTGATGAACGAGTTTGAGAACCTGTGGTATAGTGTATATCTAGTTTAGTGCTGGACCTACGTATCTATCACTAGTGAATATCATGACTAAAGGCACCCATCACATTACTGGTGACTTAAACATCCCTATTGACACTACTAAACCAGCATCTAATAATTTTCTTGTCCCCTCTTCCTTTCTCAATGGACCTCTACCCCCACTCACCATTGTGGCCACTCCCTTGACCTTGTCTATACCCACCGATGTGATCCATCTGACTTCTCCAGCTCTCCTTCCCCCCTCTCTGACAATCTACTCTTTTAGCCTCTCATCTCCTCCTTTCCTCCCACACCCCGACTCACCGTCACCAGACAATCTCGGGTCTCTTGACACTGCTGCCCTCTCGTCCCTCAATATTTTCCTTTCTCCCCTATCCACCATGGCCTTCACCAACCAGGCAGCCACTTTCTATAACACCATCACCTCTGCACTTGATTCTGTTTCTCCCATCTCCTCTGTTCCCCTCAGTCATTCTAAACTCCAACCCTGGCACTCCAAACTGACCAGATTACTTCAGGGAGGTGCTCAGCAGTGCAAGAGCATTTTTGGAGGAAATCTCGCTCTCTGGCGGACTACCTTCTGTTTGTTATCTCTTCTTATAGCTCTGTACTCTCCCTTGCCAAGCAATCCTTTTTCCAATCACTCATCTCTTCAGTCCTAAATCAACTCTTTAATACTTTCAACACTCTTTGCGCCCCACTCCTCCTCTCCCACCCTCCCTCACTTCCACTGACTTTGCCTCCTCCTCAAAAATTGAGGTAATCGACAATCTCCCACATTCCCTTGGCAGTCCCCCCCCCCCCCCACTACACTCTTCCTCCTACCATCCAACCTTATACTCCTTTCCCCCCCAAACACAGACAAAGAACACACTCCCTCATCCTATCCCCCTTCTAAATGCCCATTGCCCCCTGCTCCCTACTTGCTCACCTCTTCAACCCATCTCTCTACTGATATCTTTCACACTATTCAAACATGCTTTTGTCTCCCCTATTCTCAAAAAAAAAAAAAAAAAAAACAACAACCTTGACCCTTCCTCACCCACACTGCTGCTGTCCTGTGTGGGAGGGGAGGAGAGCGCAGCGTGTGCCTCTCCTGCTTCTCAGTCTCCAGCGGCAGTGCAGGTGTCTACCTTCAATTAGGCACCGATCCATGAGCCAATCAAAGCTTGCGGTACAGCAGCCAATCAGGAGCCTTGCCTGCCAGTCCGCAAGCTCTGATTGGCTCACAGGCTGGTGCCAAATTGAAGGTAGACACTGAGGGGCAGGAGCGGCGCATGCTGCACTCACCTCACAGCAGTGAGCAGCAGCAGGGGGAGGGAGCAGCGGCAGTGGGTACAGCGTACCCACTGCTAAATTCTTAATGGTATGCCATACCCGCCCAATTGCACTGCTGCTAATAGTACAGATGGAGCCATGCTTATCTTTGCTTCTCTGCTGCGCCTAGGCACACCATTGTTTATTAGCATAAGCCAGGCATGTCCAAAGTCCGGCCTGGGGGGGGGGGGAGACTGCAGCCTGCACTCACATTTCCACCAGCCCACAACCTCTGTGCACCCCGCCCCTTTTTTTTAAAAATATATATTTATTGAGAAGGGAGCATGTAATAAAATACAGGTCATATGTCACAATGTTTGCGAGAATACATCAATTACTGCGGTGTACAGAGATTATCAATCAAAAAGCTGAACCAAAACATTAGTTAGTATAGGCAAGGTTAAGAGGACAATCAAGCATATACATATCAAACGGGGGAATGCAATAACAGTTGACAGATTTAGAAGGGTAGTGAGCCTTGAATGAGAGATTCCGTATTATACCACGTTGTTAACCCGACTACTCTGCGCACATATTCCCTGGTAGCAGTTGGCAGCGTATGTAGGTAGGGTAACCAAATGGCAAAAAAATTTGGGGCGCGGGACTCCGCATCTAGGGAACAATCAACCCAGTCCATTTGGTAGAGATACGTTAAACGTGGTAACATGAGGGAAAGGGGTATCGGCTCCGAATGTATCCATTGGGATAGAATAGTTTTCTTTGCTGCAGCGGCCACACGAGCCAACAGTAATTTCATCCCTTTGGAATGTGGGGGATCCTGAGTCTGCACGGAGTTCCAGAAAGCCCAGGTCATAGTGATATTAAAGGAGATGCGAAGTTCCACATTAATATATGTTTGGCCTGCTATCCAAAATGACTGTACTACCGGGCATGTCCAGAGACAATGAATAATATCAGCATCGGGGGAATTACATTTAAAACATAAAGAGTTATCAGATACTCCAGTGAGGAACCTAAGTCTCGGGGTGTAATAGGCTCTATGTAATATCTTAAAGTGCATTTCTGCATAGGAAGATGAGACTAGTTGTTTATTTAGTAGACCACACCACCGAATCACCGTCAGAAGATCGGTGTCTGGGAAGTCGTCTGTCCATTTGGCCATCCCTGTTGTGAGCCTAGATAGATCCAACCTCCGTCTAGTGCGAGAATAAATTAAAGAAGTATTATACGGGGCTCCTGGGGATTGTCGTACCAGACCATCCAGGGGAAAGGTGCGATCAGGGGGGTGTAGTCGTGATATTATGCTAGTGGCAAAACTACGGATTTGAAAAAAAGGCAAACAGGGGAAAATGAAGAGTGGGGAATTTTTCTTTTAGTTGTGCTATAGTCAATATCGCGGAGCTTTCTGTATTCAGAAATTGATATAGAAGGGAGAGGCCCTGGAGATGCCAACCGTGAACAATCCTATTATCTTCTCCACCCTGAAAACGTGGATTACACCACGAAGGCTGAAATAAAGAATCCGTTAGGGATAGGCCTAGGCGTTTCCTGAGTTTACGCCAAGCTATACATGGCGTATATAGTAATGGATTATGAAGTCTGTCATGTTGAGGAGGAATAACAGCAAAATGCAACAAGTGTACTAAAGTGTGTTGAGGTGAGAGAGCCTGTTCCAAAGCTCCATTAACGAAATTGTCAAAATCCCCCATCCAATCCAGAGCATATCTATAGTTGGCGGCTAGGGAATAGTCTTCAGGACAAGGGAGATTAATACCACCAAGTGAGAGGGGTTGTTTTAGTTTAATAAGTGAGATGCGGGGACGTTTGTTTGCCCAAATAAATTTAGTAAGGGCTTTGTTAATAGAATGGACATCTCGTTTGGATAATATAAATGGAAGCATCTGGATTGGGTAGAGTAGTCGAGGAAGGAGATCATCTTATATAGATGACACCAACCCAGATAAGAAATAGGGAGATGTTGCCATTTAAAAAAATCATTCGTCATTTGGGTAATGTGGTAAGAGAAGTTCACCGTATATAAGTCAGTGAGGAGTGGCGGGATGCGAAGGCCCAAATATTTTAAGTAACTATGGGCACATTTGAAGGGAAATGAATCGCCCCAACCCCGTGCCGCCTCCCCTCCCAACGCCAGCGCCTCTGTCTTATCAAAATTTATAAGAAATCCAGAAATTAAATTAAAGTCACGCAGTGTGGTCAGTAACGATGGAAATGCCTGATTGGGGTCAGCAAAATATAATAACAGGTCGTCTGCAAAAGCAGATACCTTAACTTCGTTGTCATCTACCCTAATACCTTGCCAGGTAGGATCTTGTATAAAATGACGTATCAATGGGTCTAGGGCTAGATTGAATAGCAGGGGGGAAAGAGGGCATCCCTGACGGGTCCCTCTACCTAACGTAAAGGTAGACGAGTTTAAGCCATTTACAGTCAGATGTGCCTGAGGTAGGGTATATAACATTTTGAACAGGTGGATGAATTCCTCACCAAATTGCTGGGCATGAAAAATACGAAGCAAATGAGACCAAGAGACACGATCAAAACGCCTTATCGGCGTCACAACTAACAATAAGGGCGTCGGGGCAGGCAGTTTGTTGTGCACTATACATTGCTGCAATCAGTGTGCGGATATTATGAACGGAGGTTCTACCTTTGACAAACCCTGTTTGGGCAAGATGTAGGACCCTATTCAGGATTGGTTGAAGTCTCATTGCAATTAGTTTTGTGAAAAGCTTCAGGTCCTGATTCAATAATGAGATCGGTCTGTAAGATTGAGTATATCGGGGATCTTTTCCCGGTTTCGTAAATAACACAATTCTGGCATCTCCAAATCCCTTAGGGGGAGGTTTTCCCTCCAACAGTGCATTGAAAAGGGATAATAAATGGGGTGACAGATGGGGGGCCAGAATTCGATAATACTCCGCCCCAAATCCATCCGGGCCTGGGGACTTACCCTTGGCTAATAATTTAATCAGGGAAAGTAGTTCCGGTTCTGTGACCGGTTCAGTTAAGGATTGTCTTTCCTCTTCCGTTAAGACAGGTAGTTTTGCCCGCTCAAGGAATTGCGTTCCAAGAGTCGGATGATCCGGGGGGGCTTCATAAAGAGTGTTATAATATTGTAAGAAGGCCTCCGATATTGAGGGGGTATCAAAGATGGTTGTAGACGAGTCTGTGATTAGTTGGGGGATACGAGAAGGAGTGGAGTATGACCGTACCAGGTTCGCCAATAACCTCCCGGATATATTTCCCCCTCGAAAAAATCGATTCCGTTGTAGATCATGCGAGAATCTCGCCCGCTCCGTACATAGTGAGTCGTACATTTGCTTAGCAGCAATATAGGCCAGCCGGTTGCCGGGTGAGTCCTGCAACAAAAGTGTGTCATAGGTTTTGGTCAGGTTACAAGCAAGGTCCTGTATTTGGGTCGCAAGCCGCTTGCGTCTCCTAGAGACATATTCCATAATATGTCCTCGGATCACTGGCTTCGAAGCCGACCAAAACAAATTGATATCCTCCACATGTGTACTATTATCTGCTACATAGTACTGGAATGTTTGTTCCAGGTGGGTGCAAAAATCAGAGGATTTCGTAAGATAAGCTGAAAATCTCCAATTGTATGATTGAGAGACAGGGGACTGTAGGTTAAGGGTAAACCATACCGGGGCATGGTCAGACAATGATATGGGTTCTATTTTAGTATCGGCCACTCGCTGTAATAGGGTGTCAGCTATTAACCAATAGTCAAGGCGAGAGGAGGAGTGATGTGGATGGGAGTAAAATGTGTACTCCCGAGAGTCAGGGTGTTGGCATCTCCAGGGGTCGCAGAGTCGCAGCGAATCAGTCAATAGGGATAGGGATTGGGGCGGTGTAGAAATATGCGATCTAGCAGAGGTGGATCTATCCAAACCCAAAGACTGGACAGTGTTGAAGTCTCCGCCTAAAATAATCTCCCCCTCCGTCCATTCTTGCAACTTGTTGTAAATGTTAGAAAAAAAAAAGAGTGAGTTAGGATCATTAGGCGCGTATATAGTGGCTAAGGTGTAAAGAACACCAAAAATAGTGATTTTAATGAATAAATAGCGACCTTCAGGGTCACTAAGACTATCATTTATTTGGTACGTGAGATGTTTATTAAAAAGAATTAGTACACCTCTTCGTTTGGCTGAGTAAGAGGCCGATTTGAATTCCCCTATCCAAGAATCTCTCACAACATTAGGATCCGTATTTTTCCAATGAGTCTCTTGCAAGAGGGCTATGTCGGGTTTTAGACGTTTAAGATAAGAGAGGATCTTTCTCCTTTTGACTGGGGTGTTGAGGCCCTCAACATTCCAGGTTACAAATTTGATATGGGACTGTACTCTAGTGGAGGTGGCAACATTCAAAGACATTTAGCCTATACCTACTCTAGGCCAATATTCCCATTTAACTAATAAGGAGAAACCCAGCCAGCCCGTCCCAGCGAGCGGGCTAGTGGGCCTGATGCCTGTACCTAAGCAGCTTAAGGATAAAAGGAGCAACAGTGACAATGACATGTAAAAAATTTGAACAACTTCTAAATCAAAATCCCGACTCAAAATCATTTTAAATATTATATGAACCAAAGCGTACTGGTCTATGGGACGGTCCACCGAGACGCCTAATAGATTCCAACCGAACACATGCGTGTAGCAGGAAACCGTGCCAAAAGACCATACAACAATCAAACATAACAATAACAAATAAGTAGAGCGAAAAGGGGGGGTGGGATTAAGTCGGAGAGGGGGAAGGAGAGAGAGAGTCAGAGAGGGAGGAGAACAGTTCAATAAGAGTTGAGAACAGTAAGATACGTGGTCGTAGAAAGAAGGAATGATTCGGTAAATACGATACGGTATAGATGACAATATACCCACATATACTATAGGCATAATATATATCAGCCAGTGGTAGGACCCACTCTTAATAATTACTAAGAACCTGAATGTGTACTGTTCAAGAAGATGAGGAGAAACAGGGCCATGAGATATCAGTCCTCATCGTCCATCCCGGCAGAGGAGTGTGGGGATAGTGAATCTACAAAGTTCTTGGCCGTCTTCAGATTCTCAAAGAAGTAGGCCTTTCCCGCATGAGTGACTCTCAATTTAGCCGGATAAAGAAGCGCAAAGCGGTGGCCCAGTTCGAAAAGTCTCTTGCAAACAGGCGAGAATTCTCTCCGTTGGGCAGCCACCATATAGGAAAAATCCTGGAAAAGCAGCAATTTAGCATCTTGGTATTTCAAGTCGGCACATTTTCTGTAGGCATCCAATAGCATGACCTTGTCAGCGTAGTTGAGGACTCTCAGTATGACGGGCCGGGGTCTATCCTTTGTGGATTGCCGCTCCGGGCCTATACGGTGTACACGTTTCACTACCATGGATCCTGAACTCGGAACACAGCCCAGCTCCCGGGGCATCCACTGGGAAACGAGCATCATGAGGTCACGAGGTTTCACCGACTCCGGTAGGCCGATGAGGCGCACATTATTTCTCCTGTTTCGGTTTTCAAGCTTATTCTGAATAGATGCAGTAAATTTTTCTTGGTCAGAAAGAGCCGTCTTAGCCGTAGTGAGATCATCCTCTAGGTCGGAAATTCTCTGTTCTGCCTCAGTGAGACGCTGGGCATGTTGGTTCAATTGAGTGAGAGCGGAGTCAAGCGAATCCTTTAGAGGAGCCAGTTTTTGGTCCAATAACTGGGATAGGATATCTGTTATCTCGTTCGTCGTGCAGGATTTTGCTGAATCCATTGCAGATGCAGACTCGGATCGGCCACGGGGACTAGAATGCGAACCCAATGGAGGTGAGGTAGGGCTATCGACCGAGGAGTTGTCACGGCCTCGGCCTCTACCCGACTGATTGCCACGAGTACCCCGTGCCTGCTTGGCCGCAAATGTATCCATCAGGATAGTGAGATAATAACAGCAGTGAGTGCAGCAGTAGATAGCTTGAGATATATAATAATGTGAGTCGCAATATAAAGTTCCACAAGTAGAGGGAGTTCGGCAGATGAATTAGAATATTAGATGTAATATGATGAAATTATATTCCTTCAAGAAATAAAATGTAGATACTGGAGACAGGATAAGAAAAGGGATTGAGGTCCCAGGTCCCTTTTAGTAGGTTCCAGCTAGGCTAAAGAGGACAGCCAGCAGAGATCATGGACCTGCCAGTGACCACAGCTGCCTGCCTATGATAGGGAGCTCCAGCTCTCCTGCTCGCCTCCTCCAAGATGGCCGCCGGGTGCAGGGGGAGATGTATTGTGGCCGAAGAAGAGTCTTCCTCCCGGCCGCCCAGCGCCCCGGGGTCGCCAGAGGGGGACCTGACAGGTCAGTGGCCGCCTTCCCGGGGGGTACAGGGTGCGAGTGTGTCCGTCGTGGGCGCAGCCGGATCTTCCGCTCCACCACCCTGGTCGCAGCAATACTTTAGGTCCCGGCATGTGGAAGTGATGTGATGAAGTGATGTAGGCCGCCGGGCTCCGGAGCTCGCCGGACGGTCCCCAGCTCTCGGGAAAGTGCCCCCAATAGCGGGCCCGGCAGGGCAGGGAGGCAGGGTGCAAATAATGGCACAAAGTGTGGACCAGCGGCAGGGGGGTGCTATGAAATAGCAGACACCGTGCTAGAAGCTCCAGGGCACGTCTTCCTCCCCTGCTGGCCACCAACGATCTCACCCTGCCCCTTTTTAAAGATTCAAATTCTGCCATGCCAGTTTGTGTGCACCCTGCTCATTTATCACTGACCACCGCACTGACACTCCCCGCTCATTGTTCTCAGCCGCACTACATGGTGACTGGAAACTATCTTCCCCTCCTCTGCGTGCAGACTATAAGCTGGTCTGCTGATCTGGTGAGACTGTTAGGCTGGGGTTGCCTCTCCCACAGACAAACCCAGCCCTCCTGTGTGTATGAATCTATAAAATGGAGACACCAGGGAGAATCCTGGTGGCCATCTTTACTCCAGCTCCATAGCAGTGTGCGGTGATCAGCGGTCTCAATAAGTTCAGTGCTTCACCCCCTCATAGGTATCCCCCTCATAGGTATTCTGGGCTAAAGTACTTGTAAATACAGTAGTTCTCCAATGTGTATCTGGCCACATCTGGCCGGCCCCATACACGCATCTGGCTGGCCCCACACACATTTTCACCTCATCAAATCTGTCTCTCTTTTCAAAAAGTTTGGACCTGGCATAAGCCCTTCATCTATTGTTCTCAGCTGCAATACAATACAGAGAGAATGTGTCAGGGAATTAAGTTCAACTGCCCTGGCTCAGTTAAACCTATTAAAGGTTTAAAATAAAGATGGCTCCATCTGTAGCGATCAAAATCTACTCCCAATCTGTATTTACCCTGATATGTAATCATTGGTATAAGTATGTGTGATTTTATTACTTGCATGTAATTAGAATTGTTTATTTGAAGATGATGTTCAGTGAAGTATAGTTCATGGAGCGTACATGGCCTAGTACTTACTTATCACAGGGCAATTTAGCTCCTTTGGTTAACTGATCATTTGGGTTCAGCCGTGATAAAATCAAATTATAATTTTTAAGGAGCAGTTGAACAAACAATGACATTCATATTTACTGTCTGGATAGGGATAAAAATAATGGATACACAAGCAAAAGTCTTAGAGCAATGGGCATAATTCATGGCTGTGCTCCATCAAACCTGTAATCAATAGCATTACATACTCCCACTCTACCACTGCACTCTATACTCTACTTGTGCTTTTGGGGTTAAAACACCATTTAACCCCTGGAACACTTGAATTAAAGCAGCAGCCTCTGGAATAGCATTCCTTATCGCTTATCCCGGGAAATCCGCAATCTTCACGCTCTGTGATGTCCACACTACATTGCTGTTTATCTGGATGGAGCAGAGCACACATCAGGACAATAGGAAATATTACAATGCATGACAAGAAAGTTGGGAGCTCTATTGCAAGTAGTCTAACCCTTAACAGTGCCAAATATATAATTGGCAACATTGTAAACATGTCCCAGATACATAGAAAAAACTGATCCAAGATTGCCCCCTGGAAATTACTATCAGTTGGCAACTATGCATGAGTGGGAGGTGCTTGCTCTCTGCCCACCCATTTGTGTGACATCATAAAAGAAAACGCATAACTGACATTTAAACTGTGCATACACTATACAATTACCTGGCAGACCATCTGCCTAATCTGTCTGGTTGGAATGAAAATCTGGTCATGTATCAACTAGATGGAAATAATGGGGGATATTCAATTGTTTGAAAAGTCAGTTGGGTGTCTATTAGATAAGAAACAGACAAGAACAAAAAAAACAACAAAAAACACCCAACCGACTTCAGACATTTGGATTCCCCCCCATTGTTCGTTTTCAACCTCAATAACCAAGTTACCATGTATGTATTTTTCCTAAACAGTGTAAAATGGTGAAAGACTCATTCAGATAAGTTGGTTAAACCAAATAATTCAACCAATTTCTTTAAACAACTATTTGAGTCCATTTTCCAGTGTTTTGGGAGTAAATGGTTGAATGTGATTTGCTCTTATACATTACCAGATCATTCCAACCAGCCAAATTGGACAGATGTCTGCCAGATAATTGTATAGTGCAGTAGTTGTCAAACTGTCCTCCGTACCCCACAGAGGGGCCAATACAGACTGGATTGCTGCAGCGACTGCAGTCTGAATTTTAGTGGAGTGCGCATGCGCCCCGGTAGCCCAGTGCTCAAAACATCTGTGCTGCAATTTCATCTACCCGATTGACTGGCAGAGGTGGTCACACGGTGGGAGGGGTGTGCCAATGGCATTAGAACACTGTTGGCCGTGCGATGCTTTTGCACCTGTGCAAGGGGGGTGGGGGGAAAAATAGGGCCTGACGTGGGGCAGTCTCTCTCTGTACCGGGTGTCCACCTACATGTCAGTGTAAATGATCTACGATCAGATCTGAATTACCCCCCACAGTTCTTGTTTTCCATGTCACCTTTCAGGTGTATTCATTGCTTATTGAACTTTTTTTTTTTTTTTAAAGAGCCACAGACGGAGCCAATTATTTCACTAGTGATTCTGTGAGGAGATCTGGAAAACATGTAATGTGTGGGGTCAGGACAGAGTTTAAGAACCTGTAGTATAGCTTTGCTGATGGATCCATGTACCTTGAAGGCTTTATTACTAGTGCACCTCATGACTGAAGACACCCATCACTTATTTCTTGTATATTACTACTTAGAGGTGTGAGCGTCATGTAGTATGAGACAATGCACATCACATATGGTATTAATGTCTATTTCCAAGTGAGCAGATACAAAGCATTCTACAAAAATTTGAGGTGGCAGGTTTGAATGTACTCCGTTCTTAACGCTAAAATTTAGACGAGTTCACATTCATCTGTAATTTTCTTATTGGCTATCCTAAACACATGACATCAAAGACCCAAATAAGATGCAATTTTGAGATCCAGGTAAATTTGAATAAATCCAAAGCCACACATCTGTACTAAGATTAGTACAGGGTAGCACGGATGGTGTAGTGGTTACCGTTCCTGCCTCACAGCACTGAGGTCATGGGTTCGATTCCCACCATGGCTCTAACTGTGTGGAGTTTGTATATTCTCCCCGCACTTGCGTGGGTTTCCTTCGGTTGCTCCGGTTCCCTCACACAATCCAAAAATATACTGGTAGGTTAATTATCTCCCAACAAAAATTAACCCTAGCGTGAATGTGTCTGTATGTACATGTGGTAGAGAATATAGATTGTAAGCTCCACTGGGGCAGGGACTGATGTGAATGGGCAAATATTCTCTGTACAGCGCTGTGGAATATGTGTGCGCTATATAAATAACTGGTAATAAATAAGATTAGTGATAAAAATACTCCCCCAATCTGTATTTACTCTGATGCATAATCAGTGTATATAAAAGTGTGTGTGATTTCATTACTTGCAAGTAATGAAAATTGCCCGTGTTGAAGATGTTGTTCAGTGATGTATAGCTCATGGAGCGGACATGGCCTAGTGCTTACTTATCACAGGCAATTTAGCTCCTTTGGGTCAACTGATCATTTGGGTTCAGCCGTGTTAAAATAAAAGTATAATTTTGATTAGTAGCAGTTAATCAAACAGTTGAACACACTTTGAACATCAGCTGATAACAGGAAATATCCCCTTAAACAATTACCTTTTCTTATATACTGTCTGGTCATGGGCAACAATAAGGGATACACAAGCAAAACTCTTAGTTATGAACATAATTCATGTTTGTGCACCATCAAATCTGTAATCAATAGCACTTAATGCTCCCACTCTACCACTGCACTCTATACTCTACCTGGGCTTTTGGGGTAAAAACACCATTTAACCCCAGGAACACTTGAATTAAAGCAGCAGCCTCCGGAATAGCATTCCTTAGCGCTTATCCCAGGAAATCCACAATCTTCACGCTCTGTGATGTCCACACTACATTGCTGTTTATCTGGATGGAGCAGATCACACATCAGGACAATAGGAAATATTACAATGCATGGCAAGAAAGTTAGGAGCTCTACTGCAAGGACTCTAACTCTTGACAGTGCCAAATACACACTTGACAACATTGCAAACATGTTGCAGATACAAAGAAAATGCTAATGTTTGATGAATCTGACTAAATAATATATATATATTAAAGGATATAGTTTCACATGTAAATACTTCTTTTCCATATATCTTGCCACAAGAAAACACTAAAAACCACACTCAATATACAGAAAAAGGAATTGTTGTGGAGTTGGGATGCAGTGAAGATGCCAGCTGTTGGGATTCCTGCAATCAGATTACCTACAGCTGGCAATTCATTTATAGGTATAGCATATGGGTTAGACATAGGACTGGGGAGGGGGAGGATGTTAGGGACCACTCTCAGAGGTTAGGTCTTAAGCATTATGGGCGGATGGCTAGGATTAGGATACATGGAAGGTGATGTTTGGTTTAAGTACCACCGATGGTGGGACAATGGAAGGAAGAACAATTTCCAAATACTTTTCTTTATAACAGAGACTGCCCCCAGGAACTTCACATCAGTTGGCAACTATGCATGAGTGGGTGGTGCTTCCTCTCTATCTGCCCGCCCATTTGTGTAACATACAAGAAAGAGCATGACTGACAGTTATCCTGGGTATACACTGTACAATTATCTGGCAGGCCATCTATCCAATCTGGATTGTTGGAATGAAAATCTGGTAATATATGGAAGGAACAAATATCAATTAACCATTTGCTCCCAAACACTGGAAAATGGACAATAAGTCTCATACAATCAAACTGGTTAAACACAAATTTAAACCATTTTGTTTGAATGACCATTTTCTAGTGTTTGGGAGTAAATAGTTGATAGACCTGAGGATTACCAGATTTCCATTCCAAACAGACAGTGTAGGACAGATGGTCTGCCAGATAAATAGTGCACACCCAGCTTTACTGATGGATCAATGTACCTGGGAAGCTTTATCACCCATGTACATCTTAACTGAAGATTCCAATAATTTATTTATTATAGGCTACTGTTTAAGTTGAATGCACTCTATAATAATTTCTGTCCAATCTGGCGGTTTGGAAGAAATATATGTTAATATCTGGGAGCAAGTGACAATCAACTATTTGCTCCTAAAGTCCAGAAAAAAGAAGAAAAAAATAAAAATAAAGTACTGTTCAGATAAATCAGCTAAATGAAACATATTTAACCAATTTATCTGAATGACCATTTTTTGTATGTTTTCCAGTGTTTGGGAGCAGATGGTCAAATTTAATTTACTCCCATAAACTGTATTACCAGATTTTTGTTTCAACTAGAAAAGATTGGACAGATAATCTGTAAGTGTGTAGGGCACTTGTGTGTATCCATCTTAAGAGGTGTGAGCAGCATAAGACTATAATGACTTGTGAGTAACTATACAGCAGCTCCGTACCTTGTGACTTGGAGAAGAAACACCAGTTAACCCCAGGAATGCTGGAGTCAAAGCAACAATTCCTCTTCTTACATTCTGCAGCATTTATCGCGGGGTAGCCGCAATCCCTTCTGCTGTACAGTTCCACGTTACATTGTCTGTCATTTGCTGTTGATGCATTAAGGAAACATCCAGAAGTTAAAGCTTAATGTTTCTTCTTAATAAAATTGGGCAACTTAGCTAGATCACAGGGCAAATTAGCTCCTTTGGTCAACTGATCATTTGGGTTCAGCTGTGCTAAAATCAATGTATAATCGTTTTAGGAACAGTTCACCAAACTTTGATCAGCTGATAACAGGAAGTTTCCACTTAAACAATGGCCTTTTCTTATACACTGTCTGACCATAGCTAAGAATAAGGGCTATACAAGATAAACTTAGAGATATGGGCCCAATTCATGTTTGTGCACAATCAAATTTGTTGTCAATAGCATTACATGCTCCCACTGCACTCTATACTCTACCTGTTCTTTTGGGGTAAAAACACCATTTACCCCCAGGAACACTTGAATTAAAGCAGCAGCCTCTGGAATAACATTCCTTAGCGCTTATCCCAGGAAAACCACAATCTTCACGCTCTGTGATGTCCACACTGCATTGTGGTTTACCTGGATGGAGCACAGCACACAGTACTAGAATATAGAAAATAGCACAATGCATGATAAGAAAGCTAGGCGCTCCACTGCAAGGACTCTAACCCTTGACAATGCCAAATACACAGGGCCTAATTCAGATCTGATTGCAGCAGCAAATTTATTAGCTAATGGGCAAAACCGTGTGCACTGCAGGGGGGCAGATCTAACATGTGCAGAGAGAGTTAGATTTGGGTGGGGTGTTCATACTGAAATCTAAGATGCAGTATAAATATAAAGCATCCAGTATTTACCCTGCACAGAAACAATATAACCCACCCAAATCTCGCTGCAAATGTTATATCTGCCCCCCCCCCTGCAGTGCACATGGTTTTGCCCATTAGCTTAGAAGTTTGCTGCATCCAGAAGTTACAGCAGCTTAATGTTTCTTTTACAGAAGGTTCTGCAACTTAAATTACTTTAGTGAAATTCTGTAATAATAACAGTTACAGCAGTGGTTTCCAAACTTTTTGGAATCACGGCGCACTAGAATATCAGAATTGTTTTCACGGCACCCCTAGGCCAAAAATTTCTTATTGAGAAATTTAGAAAGAAATATTACATTAAGTAGATCGCGTTTATATGTCATCCTTAGGGTCAGTTGTGTGGTGAGGGACAAGATTTGCTTCTGTTTGGCCACATATTTTATGACTGGCAGCCACCAGCACTGGTTTTGCCTATTATATTGACCATGAATAATTTGAATTGGTCCTGGACCACCAACCCAGGGCACCCCTGCAAGTGTCCCGAGGCACCCCAGGGAGCCACGGCACACAGTTTGGGAACCTCTGAGTTACAGGGATAAGTCCACATATTGTAGGTAGATTTATTGTTAGTGGTTAAATGTAGATGTAACCATATTATCCCTTTTACCTGGGACGCTCATGAATTACACAGGTTCCGTGGCTGATTAAAACCAGCTGAAATGTAGGCTTGACATCAGCCAGCCACAGAACCTGTATATCCCATGAGCGTCCCAGGTGTAGGGATAATTTAATCACCCTATTAAATACCCAAATTAAACCCTAAGGCATTGTTCCCAAACGCTGTCATTCCAGTCCATGTTTTAAGGATATCATGCTTGAGCACAGGTGACTTAATTAGTACTTCATTCAATGTGAATTAATCATCCGGACTCAAGCATGGATATCCTTAAAACCCAGGGGGTCTATTTACTAAAGTTCAATTTTGGATGATTTCAGAACGATTTAAGATTGATCTTAATCGATGTTGGGCTTTCAGGTTGAAAAAAAACACACATTTACTAACATTTAAAACTTTATATAAAAAAAATCATCTTTCGTAAATGTTTGTTTTATGCCCAACATCGATTAAGATCGATCTTAAATCGGTCTGAAATCATCCAAAATTTAACTTTAGTAAATAGACCCGAGTTTAATCATGATATGAAATTGGACAACATCGACCAAAATTTACCAAAATCAACCTTTAGTAAATATACCCCCTGGACTGTAATGAAACTCTGCCCTAAGAGGCTGATTCTGAGATTGGAGCAAAGCAAAAAGGCTGCTAACTTTATATATGGAACAAACCATGTTGCACTGCATGGGGGGTCATTCAGGTGCGAACACAAAGTGACGGTTGTACGAATATCGATCAATGTTTTCACACTGTGCATGAATATAAGACATAGGGCCTACTTCAGGTTGGATCACAATACGTGTTCCAACTGCAATAACTATGAAGAGGATGCGGGTGCATGCACAGGGCCCATCGTGCGCATGCACCTGCATTTTCTGAGGGCGCCGAGCAGAAATTGCGAACGCCTTTACCTGTCAATCAGGCAGCATTGCGGGGGCAGCGACAGAGAAACAGAGGCAGCGCCAGTCAAATGGTGGGTATGGCAGGGGTATAATAGGTGGTGGTGGTGGGGGGCTAACTGCGTGGCATCACATGCAGTCGCTGTGATCAGAAATTTGTTGGCGGGCCTCCTGCCGGCGCAGCAGGAGGCTACCTCATTTTTGTGATCACGCTGAAATTGTGGTGCGACTGCAATTTCAGCGTGATCAATGGGTGGCTGGCTGATAACATGCTGGTGCGGAGTAGTGCCTGCTGCCGTGCAGTTGTAGGTTCACCACTTACCAGGCACCGCACTCTCTCACCTTCAGGTCACGGAACCTTCAACGGACCTGGAACCTCCAGTCGGACCCGGACACGATGACCTAGGGGGAAGGAGATTGCTGAGTGCCATTCTTCCTAACTGTGGACCGAAACACCCTCCAAAATAGAGAAAAATAGAGCTTTCGGGCTAGGTGAAGGTCATCCTGGGCGCAAGGCCTCAGAGCCTGAATTTCACCTATCGGTACTCTCGCACCAGGTGTAAATTCAACCTTGCACCTGCGTGCAAGGTGCAACGCTCGCCCTGAAGGAACGGAGACAGATAGGGACAAACACACATCGAAAGGGACACACAGACAGAGGTGTTACTAGACACAAACTGTCAGCAAACTTGACCCTGCATGGAAACATTCATCACAAAACACAGTGCAATCCAAGTATTTACAATAGTACTGTCCCTTTGATTACCTAACTTCTTCAGATTACCAGAAAATGGGCGCCACACAGCCTACCCACCTTCCCTTACTGCTTAATTAGGCCTAGTGCCCCCTATCTGCACCCAGGCCTGAGGCCTGACTTTACCCTTGGGCCTAGCACACGCCTAACTTGGACGACCTGGGCCTAATGCCCAAGGTCACCTTATATCCCTAGTGGCCACAAATGAACTAGGGCCTAATGCCCTCTAATGTAGCTCAAGCCTAATGCCTGATATTACCCCACAGGCCTAGTGCCCGCCTACTGCGCCACAAGCCTGTGGCCGACTGTGCCCCACGGGCCTAATGCGTGATCCCTGGTTGTATAGGGAGGAAGGGGTTAACTGGTGTTCTCCCCGAGGGCCTACCTGTTACGGTGGGAGAGGAACCAGGGGGGAGCTTCATTAGCTCTTCTGCATACCTCCCCTGGTGGCCTCTCCGGGTCCTCAGCCGTGCTCTTCTGCCGCTGGCCCAGCCTCTTCTCAGCGTCCAGCCGCCGCTGGACATCTTCTCTCAGGAGCCCGGCATCTTCTGGCCTCTTCCGCGGCCACTGGAGCTCTTCCCGCGCCGTCCTCTCCTCTTCAGCACTGCCCAGCTCTTCGCCGCTCTTCAGCGTGGCCTCCCATCTTCTCCTGCTCCCGACGGAGTCTGATGTCATATGCCGGGGGTGGGGCCTATGCCGGGGGTGGGGCCTATGACGCGGCGAGCACTGATTGGCTTGCCTCGCCCGCCTGTGATTTGCTGGCGCCCGCAAGCCCCAGCGTGCTGCTGCTGAGATGTGTCCTGTGGTACAGGGCACATCTCCACACAAATTCTGCTACTTATCAGAATTTGCCATCCTTACTGAATCAGGTCCATAATGCGCAGCGAGTGATTAGCGAGTTGCATTCACAGTAAGATTTTAGTGGCAAAGTGAGTGACAGGAAGTCAGCGTTTGGGGTGGTGATGGGGAGTGGTCATGTGACTGCAGATGTGTCATGGCCGTTCAGATGGCGTTTTCTGGTTGTGCATATACAGTATTGGCAGCTGCTCAACACTTATTCCCGGAAGGGCAGCTCAGCCTGTGTGTCTCAGAGGTACTCAGGCTCTGCATTGTGACCCGATGTGCAACAATGTAACCAATATTTTATGCAATCATCCGGCGCTGTAAGCAAAAATGCGATTGCCGTGGGCATCCTTTTGCATGGGTTAGCCTTTGCCCATATTAGCATGTAATAGGAATTACTGTACATATGGCAAATCATTGCAACAGAAGTATGAAGAACAACCCACACCTGAATGACCCCCGGGTGCAAATCATACCTTCCAACATTACGTCTGGCCAAGTCAGGACTCCTGACCATGTCTGTAGCCTCAGCAGTAGGGTGCGTAGCTTCGCAGGTATGAGATAATCATGAGCCATTTCTCCAGGGCCGGAACCACCATTAGGTAGCTGCCTAAGGGCGGCAGCACTTAAAGGACGGCGCTGTGTTCAACACGAAAAAAATTAGGGAAGTAACTGTGTCACTCACTTCCCCCTGGCCTCCTGACCTGGTGACCAAGTAAAAGATCTGCTCCGTCTTCCCGGTCAACAACCCGTGCAAGAAGGTCACAGAGCTGCTGGAGCCCGACGTGGAGACTGGGGGCGGGACCTTCAAACGGAGTGAAGAGGGCTTCTCCAACCACAGTCAGATCCAAACTCATGGATGTCTTTGCTGGGAGCTTAAGGCCGCTTCCCCTGCCCCCGTCCCATGCGTGTTCCCACCTCACAGCTCACCCTCATAGCCCAGAAGAGAGAAAAGGTGAGGGATCTGCAAGCAGCGGGTAACACACTGACAGCGCCGCACTGTACGTGGCTCCCTGGTAGCAACTTGCATCTGCTCTCCCTGCTCCTGTAAGCTCTGTGTGCAGCCAGAAGTGAGCCACATCATTGCACACAGTGTCCGCCAAGTGGGACTGTTATCCCGGCAGTCTGCCACTGCCACTGCCACTGTTGTTGGGTTCTGTGTAACACTATAAAGTGTGAGGCACAGCCCCAATGTCAGACAGTATCCTGCCATGTGTTTTATCTATCTATCTATCTATCTATCTATCTATCTATCTATCTATCTATCTATCCATGTGTATACCAGGTGATACTACTGTGGGCATAATGTGTAAGGAGCACTGCAACTGGGGTTTTCCCATCAGACCGCACCCACTTACTTTTTCCAGTTGCACGCTCAAAAGTACTAAAAGTGGTGCCAAAGTATATATGTACTTACCAAAAAACTTGGCCTTGGACCGGCCCTGCTATTACCCTAACCACATCCCCAAACTAACCCTAATAACCTAACACAAATTGCTAAATTATCAGGCGGTGGCTGTGTCTGTACTTTTTCTCCTGAGGGCTCCGTAATTTGTCACGGGGGCTGACTTCTTATCTAGGGTGCTGAGAAACCTTGCGCCGGCCCTGCATGTCTCCCATTTTGTCATTATAGCTGCTCTGTGAGCTGCTGGCCATGCCCCAGCCCCTCTGTCTTCCGTGAATAGACAATGTGCACATGGACAGAGCAACAAGTGACAGGGAGCCTCCCAACCCCCCACACCCTTACCGTGGACACTGCGCCTATGGCCCACGAGGGGCGGGAGGGTTGTGGTTATCTAGACATTCCCAAAGAAAGTGACTGTCCCGCAAAAATTGGGAGAGTTGGGAGGTATGTGCAAATACATTTATTGTTATGCATGCAGGATAAATACTGGCAGCTTTTGCATTTAGCCACAAATGCTGCACAGCTGAGTTATTACACTGCAATTTAGAGTTATGCTAGGACATTCCACCTCCCAAATCTAACTCTCTCTGCATGTTACGTCTGTCCACCTGCAGTGCAGCATGGTTTTGCCAAGATGCTAAATTACATGCTCTTTTTTTCTTTTCTCTCCACCCAGAATAATTGCCTGAGGCTGGGTACACACTGTCCGATGTCTGGCAGATGTGACATCACAGACGATATATCATCCGTGCATACACACTGTACGATGTATCGTCTGTGACCGCATCCACCCACATCCCAAAGCATGCAGGCCTGTCAGCTATCTTCTGCTCTCAAGTGCAGAACAAAAGATATCTGACGTTGTATACAACCCGTGGGAGCATGCACCATATACAATATCTCCCGCACACATTGTCCTGTGTAACCGATATATCGTACGAGTCGTTGTACATATGTAGCCAATATTCTACATACTGTTTACTGGATACACTTTCTAATACAGTGTATCTAACATCTTTACTGCAGCATCTCTATCATTGGGGAGTGAGCTGCTTCAGGGCCTGATTCTGAGTTGCACATAATGTGAACACATTTCTGGATGGCTGCAGCAAAGTAAATGATAATATGACTACATTCCTGTAATCTGATGCAGATGTACATTGTATGCAATCACAGCGCCCCCAGTTGTCCATCTGTGAGAGCAGCTTTCATCAATATCATCAGTAATTACACCTACCCAATGCTAAGTGCAGCAGATGTGACTGAATTCGGTGTGCACCGTGTATACTCACAGCGCAGAATAGACAGTAACTCTGACTACATGGTTATGCCCCACCTGTGGTACGTTTCTTACATATGGAGATTCACCATTGCCACTCAGTGACACTTTAGTGCTTGAAGTTGTGTCTGCAGCCCAGTGACACCTGTGCAGCTTTCTAATGATTGCTAGATGCAGCTGCATGTGAGCTTGTGTGCGTTTCCATAATCAGGCCCTCAGTGTTTGGTCTGTAGCCGGTTCCAACTGGTAGATCACAAATCCAATGCACAGCAAATAACATTTTTGCTACTCCTGATAAAACTGCTATTGACAGCTACATGAAATAGAGGTGAGGTTGGCCAGATAGAAGACTCAACGTGCTTGTCATCCTGAAGATGGAGGTACTTTAGTCAAGTAAGTAATAGAGATAGCCAGAAAAGGGGGAGGGGGGGGATGCAGGGCAAACTGTACCCTGGGCCCCCATCTGTCAGCCCCCCAACTGACTGAAGCACAATGACATCACTAGCTCTCCCTCTTGTGCAGCAGCAGAACCAAGCAGGCAGAATACGAGGACAGAATGCAGTGCAGGCAGAAACACAGGAGTATCAGGTTTTATGAGCTACAGATGGAGCTTTACAACCAGAAGAGAGATAGAAGGGGGTAAGATCTGTAAGTGACCCAGGATCCCAGCTTCTCCTACTCCCACCTGGGCATTTGTATCCTGTGTAACCTGTTACTTAGTAATTTGGGTCTAGAGAAAGATGCACATAGAAAGTTCTCCTGGGTCCTGTCCCAGTGTGTAAGTAGTACAGAGGCTGCTGCTATTCTTGCATTTGACAAAATAAATTAGATCTTTTATTTCTATATGTATTTTAAGGTTGTTTAAGCTCATTAAAAAGTTGTCTCTCAATTAGGTGGAGCTATAAACAGTACACAGGCATTATTAAGCTATTAGTTTAAATCTAATATACAGCATTGGTTTACATTTAATATACATAATCTCTACCACCCAACATGACCCATTCCAGGAGGGAAAAAAATGCTCTCTACCTGGACTCCCCTCTTCATTTATGATTGCAATCACCTCTGCTGACACACCTTTCTTATCAATTAAATAGTTTGGACACGTGACACCAATCATATAATAAGAGGGAAGTCCAGGTAGAGAGGATTTTGTCCTTTCTTGAATGTATCACATTGGGAGGTATGCACAATCAGTATATTGTATCTACTTACTAAGTTACAGTACATACTGTATATCCCATTGGCTCACATCAGCTGCATATACTGAAACCAGCTCCATAACTAGAGGTCAACCAAGGCACAGCAGCACCTGCCAGGGGAGCCAGTGAGACATGCAGGGGGCTCTGAGTACCTTGAAACCCCCCAATGGACCAAAATTTTTATTTAAGAGACAGAGGCAGCTGTGTCTCTGTCTCAGATTAAACGGCCACCTGACAGCTATCGCGGAATTGCCACTACAGTGAAGTCTCAGTGTACAGAGTGTACAGGGGGAGCTGCTGTGTAAGTTCAGCTACTGCAGCTTCCTACATCCTCACAGTGCTGCCAGTCAGTTTGTGTGTGTGTATGTATGTATGTATGTATGTATGTATGTATGTATGTATGTATGTATGTATGCAGGGCCGGATCCAGAAGAAAATGATAGGGGGGGCACCATGGAAGGGGCAAGTACATTTGCGTGCGGCTTCGGTGCATGTGAGGTGGCGCTTCTTATACAATGCCCACCCCATAGTAGTGGTGCCCCTTATGCAATGCCTGTATTGCCCCCAGTAGTAATGTTGCCTGTAGTAATGCCCCCAGTAATTTAGCACCCTAGTAGTTATGCCCCCAGTGGTAATGCCCCTGCAGTTATGACCCCAGTAGTTTACCCCCCTTTAGTTTAGCCTCCCAGTGGTAATGCCCCCAGTAGTTTGCCTGCTTGTAGTTTAGCCACTAGTAATGCCCCCCTGCAGTTTGCCCCATTGTAGTTTAGCCCCTGTAGTTATGCCCCCCTTGTAGTTTAGCCCCCAGTAGTAATGCCCCCAGTAGTTTGGCCCCTGTAGTTATCCCCCAGTAGCTTGGCCCCTGTAGTTATGCCGCCCCTGTAGTTTAGCCCCCAATACCTCCCACCTTTAGAAAGTTGGGAGGAGGGACACAGATGTGCAGGATGTCAAAGAATTTGTTTTAGCCTGTGAAGTCTGTGCTAAAAGCTAGCCCCCAAGGGCTCTCCTTTCAGTCAACTGTTGCCTCTGTCCATTTCTAGAAGACCTTGGATCCATATATCTATGGATTTTATTGTTGACCTACATGTGGCTGCAGGTTTTCATACCATTTGGATCATGGTTGACCGTTTCAGTAAGTTAGCCCATTTCATCCCACTCATAAAGCTACCCAGTGTCAGGTTATTAGCTTCTCTGTTCATTCAACACATTTTAAGACTACATGGCCTGCCTCTGGATATTGTTTCTTACAGGGGTATCCAATTTATTGAGCAATTTAGTAAATTGCCCATAATTATTCTCAGCATTTCCCACTCATACAACCCACAGTCTAATAGGCAGCCTGAAAGAGTTAATCCGTCATTGGAACAATACCTTAATTTCTACATTTCCAAATTCTACAATTGGGCTGAACATCTGCTTTTAGCCTAAAATAATACTTCCCATTCTTCCACCAAGATGTCTCCATTGTTTTATTATTTTAGACATCACCCTAGAGCTAATTCTTTCTCTGCCCTCAAACCACCAAACTGCCTGAGGTTCACAACATGGCTTCCCAGGTCACATGTTCATGAAGAAAGTATATTATTCTCTGATCAAGGCTTCATTGCGGTCTAAGTCTTTTGCAGACCGTCATCATAAGGCCTACACTTTAAATGTAGGAGATAAAGTTTGGCTGTCCACCAAGAATATAAAACTCTATCAGCCCTCCAGAAAATTTGGTCCTAAATATATTGGTCCATTTCAGATCATAAAGCAAGTAAACCCTGTTGATTTCCACTTGAGGGTTCCAATGACTTAGAGAATCCCTACTACATTTCAGTCTTCTATTTTTACACCAGTTTGTTTTCAAGAAAATTCAGGATCTATCATGCTTGAAAACCATCTCCAATTGTGGTGAATGGTCACCAAGAATATATGGTTGAAAAAAATGTGGATTCCTAAAAGGTCCATGGTCAAGTTCACTTACTTGTCCATTGGAAGGGCTATGGACTGGAAGAAACATCTGGGGTTTCTGAAAGACATCTTCATACAGATAATCTGAAAAGGTTTTTTTTTAAAGTCATTTCCAGGTAAACATGGATCTAGGAGTTCTTTAACCCCTCCTCGTGGTGGTGGTGGTGGTGGTGGTGGTGGTGGGGGGGGGGGTTCTGTTATAAGCCACTGCTGGGGCTCACAATCTCTGTGGGTCCTGGCCACTGATAGGCAACTGGGACTCTCTGTGACCACACTGCCTATTGGTCCTGGCTATTACTAGGCAGCCAGGACAAATCCTCTGTACCTGCATCTACTTATCTGTAGTATAATTAAGGAGCCTGTCTCTGTATGTACAGCTACTCAGCTGCAGTATAATTAAGGCGCCTGCCTCTGTATATGCAGTTACTCAGCTGTAATAGGATTAATTGCAAGGGGCCTGTCTCTCTTCTGGGGTTCTGATTGGCTCCCCGAGTAGTTAAAGCACAGACAGGGCCATGGTGCATTGGCGGTTATACCTTCAGTTTGTTTGAGGTTACCTGCCCTGCTCTGGTCTCTTGTAGTTCTTCCAAGTTACTGCAAGCATTCTGCCTGGTTCCAGTCCTGTTAATTTATCCAGTATTCCAGTTATTGCCCTGTCTGCTCTGAGGTTGTTTCCCAGTCTGTTAAGTTACCTGCCATTCTTGTTACTATTTCCAGACCCTGTACTCTGTCTTTCTCTTGTGTTGTCAGATTTAATTTACCACTTCAGCTACCTCCTGGCTCCCCTAGTCCCATGTTATTTCCTTGTTCCAACATTTAAGCCCTGGTGGCATCCTAGTACCAGGTGCACTTACTTTACTTCCCAGGATCGGTGACTGTTAAGTGTGAAGCCTATCTAGTCTCTGCTTCAGTAGCATGCTTACTTGGTGAGCATAACAGGGAGCTGGCTAAAGAGATAGATGTGGGGCTGGCTGGTGAGACAGAAGGGGAACTGACTGAAGAGACTGAAGTTGGACTGGCTGGATAGACAGAAAGGAGGCTTTGCTGGAAAAACAGAAGGGGTATGACTGGAGAGAGGGGGGGTGGTGGTGAGACAGAAGGGAGGCTGGCTGGAGAGACAGAAGGTGGGGTTAAAGACTGAAGAGTATCTTGCTGGTGAAAGAGGGCTGGCTTGAGAGACAGTGGGGGCTGGCTTGTGAGACAGAAGGGGGGATGACTCATGAGACAGAAAGAGACCTGGCTATTGTGACAGAAGGGGGGGGCTTGCTGAAGAGAAAGAAGTGGACTATCTGAGAGACAAAAAGGGGCTGTCTAGAGAGATATAAGGGGAATGTGTGGAGATACAGAATGGGGCTTGCTGGAGAGACTGAAGGGGGGCTGGCAGGTGTGAGAGAAGGGGGACTGGTAAGAGAGACCGAAGGGGGTGGCTGGAGAGGCATAGGTGGCTGGCTGGTAAGACAGAAGGTGGGCTGTCTGGAGAGACAGATGGGAGGCTGGCTGGGGAGAGATAAGGGGGACTGTCTGGAGAGGCAGCAGGGGGGCTGGCTATAGAGACAGAAGAGGGTTTTGCTGGAGAGACAGGAGGGTGTTTGGCTGGAGAGACAGAAGGGGTGCTGACTGATGAGACAGAAGGGGGTTGGCTGTTGAGCTGGAAAGGGGTTCTGGCTGTAGAGATGGAAAGAGGCTGGCTTTTAAGACAGATTGGGGTGCTGGCTGGATAAACAGTAGGGGGACTGTCTGAGAGACAGAAGAGGGCTGTCTGGAGATACATAAGGGGGACTGTGTGGAGACATAAAATGGTGCTGACTGGTGTGAAGGAAGTAGGGATGGTTGGAAAGATAGAAGGGGGGTGGCTGGAGAGATAGAAGGGGGGGTGGCTGGAGAGACAGAAGGGGGGCTGTCTGGAGAAACAGCAGAGGGGACTGCTGTTGATACAGAAGGGAGATGGCAGGAGAGCTAGAAGGGGTTTTGCTGGAAAGACAGAAAAGCATTTGGCTGGGGAGACAGAAAGGGGCCTGGCTGTGAAGACAGAAGAGCGGTTGGCTGGAGAGATAAATGGGAGTTGGCTGGTGAGATATAATGAGGGTTTTTTGGAGAAACAGAAAGTGGTTTGGGTGAAGAGGCAGAAGGGGTACTGGCTGGGGAGACAGAATGGGTCTTGCTGGTGAGACAGAAAGGGGTGCTAGCTGGAGTGACAGAATGATTGCTGGCTGGTGAGATAGAAAGGGGTGCTGGCTGGAGAGACAAGTGGTGCTGGCTGGAGAGACAGCAGGGTGAGCTGACTGGTGGGACAGAAGGGGCACTGGCTGGTGAGACAGAAAGGGTACTGGCTGCTGATACAGAAGAGGGTCTGGCTGGAGAGACAAAAGAGGGCTGGCTGATGAGGAAGAAGGGTGGCTTGCTTGGGAGACAGAAGGGGGCTGGCTGGAGAGACAGAAGGGGGTCTGACTGATGAGAGAGAAACAAGACTGTCTACAGAGACAGATGGGGGCTGGCTGGTTAAATAGAGGGGTGCTGGCTAATAAGACAGAAGGGGAACTTACTGGGGAGGCAGAAGGAGGGCTGGCTGTGAGACAGAAGGGAGTCTGGCTGGAGAAACTGTAGCAACAGTAGGGGGGAGACCTATTTTGACAGTCCTGAACCCTACAATTTCTGATGGCAGTTCAGCTGGTGAGGGATATCCTGCAAAAATGTCTCCATAGGTGCAAAGCAGCTGCAGGCATATGAGGATGGTGTCAGTCTTTGGGCCATACTTCACAAAGCAAGTTTTAGAGCTCTGTCTATAGGTGTAACACTGCAGTCCCCATTGAGAATGAGACTTATGCAGTGGACTCCTGTGATATCTCCTGCGTTAGGCTGCTGATAGACAGCCCCAATATTTAAATCATGTCTAAAGTGCATTTTCCATATGGTTTTAAGTAAAAAAGGACTTGATGCCCCTAAAAGTAGAATTAGCTGGTGCAATCTCAATCTCTCTATGGGTCTATGCAGGGCCAGTGCTGGGGTGTTCGGCGCCCTCCTGCAAACTATAAATTTGCGCCCTCCCACACTTTATAAAGGGACAGCGTGCGCTGGAAAAAGGGGTGTGGTCTCACAAGGAATGGGTGGGGCCTCACAAAGTACCCCCATTTCAATTAACGCCACACAGTAGCACAATCGTATATTCACATTACACAGCAAGTAGTAGCGCCCCTTATACATAATGCCCATAGTAGTAGCGCCACTTATACGTAACACTGATAGTATTAGCACCCCTTATATGTAATGCCCATTGTAGTAGTGCCTCTTATGCGTAATGTCCATAGTAGTAGCGCTGTTTAAACATAATTGCCACAGTAGTAGCACCGCTTATACGTAATGCACATAGTAGCAGCGCCGCTTTTACGTAATGCCCATAGTAGTGCCGCTTTTACATAATGCCCACAGTAGCAGTGCAGCTTATATGTAATGCGCATAGTGGTAGTGACACTTATATGTAATGCCCATAGTGGTAGTGACACTTAAATGTAATGCCCATAGTGGTAGTGACGCTTATATGCAATGCGCATAGTGGTAGTGACGCTTATATGTAATGCCCATAGTGGTAGTAACGCTTATATGTAATGCCCATAAAAATGGCACTTATACAAATAACCCCCCCCCCCCACACACACACACACACACACACACACTCACACACACACACACACACACACTCTCTCTCTCTCTTTCCCTTCACTTACCAGTCTGGCTGATCATAGCAGCAGCAGCCTGGTCCCGTGTAGCTCCGCCCCCCATTCTTGTGTAGCCAGCCGCACACCCTTTTCGGCCCGAACCAACCCCGCTGTCACAGGTGAGGGGGAGAGGAGGCTCCATGTTGCCAGCGCTGCTGCCTGTCATATAGTGTGACAGGCAAAGCAGCCGGCAGCAGCAGCAGGGGGGGACAGGCCGGCGCAGCAGCGGGGATGCAGAGCAGAAACAGCGCCTCTCCTGGCCTGGCGCCTTTGCTGAGCGGGTAGCGCCGGGCCTGGGTCTATGTACAGTATTAATAATCTGGCTGTTAGCCAGCACATGCGCAAGCCACAGGGCAAGGAAAGGATTCCTTCAGATCCCTCTCCTGGAACTCATTGTGATTAGAAGCCCACCGAGCATTAGCTCTGGAAAGTTTCACCTTTCGGGGCTTGATGGGCACATCGCAGCCTCATAGAATTCTATGGAGTTTGTAGTGCTGGCGGTCTGCAGCAGATATCAGACCATTTTAATATATATGAGTAACCATATGTATTTCAATAAACCTCTTAAGATGGCCCATTTATCTGAACATAGAAGTTGTTTTGGTATAAGAGAAACCCTAGTATTGCATCTACTCATTTCTACTCACCTATGTCTTCCCTGCTGCTGGGACCGTCGCTGTGGCTTCCCTTGTTGCTGCCTTCTACCACGTGTTGCCCCAGAAGAAGGATGACTGACGGTAGGAGCAGGATTTTGGGGCTCATTTTGGCTCTCGGTCTGTTCTACAAATGTAAGGTTGGACCCAGTTCATAGGATGATGTTACATATAGGGACTACGTTGTGTAAAGGGCCCTACACACTGGCCGACATGACTGCACGATATGAACGATCTCGTTCATTAATTTACGAGATAACGTTCATATTGTGCAGTGTGGAGGCTCCAGCGATGAACGATGCGCGGCCCTGCGCTCGTTCATCGCTGGTCCCCCGTCGGCTGTACATGCAGGCCAGTATGGATGATATCATCCATATTTGCTGCACTTCAATGCAGCCGGGTGACGGGGGGAGTGAAGAAACTTCCCTCCCCCCGTCACTGCCCCCCCGCCGCCGGGTCGCTCGTCGGCCGTATCCGCCGTCGGGCAGCTTGGCGGCGGATCGGCCAGTGTGTAGGGCCTATAACTTGTGTAGGAAACATTTACTGAGGGTGGGATACTCTGTGTCCATTGTTACTACACCCAGTGCATTCTAGCAGACTGCTACTTTACAGAACATAATAAATGTACAGTTAATTGGTTATGTGGTGATAATCTCCTGGGAGAGGTGGTGTTGTCTTCGTGGAGTGACATAACGCCACCATTATCCAGCAGTATAAAGGGCTGACTAGATCTTTATACAGACAATTTGCAGTATAATAAAAATAACTTGCTTATCAGTAGATAATTCCTATTATACTCCTATGTCATCATTGCAAACAAAAGTTTATTTATCTTCATAAAGGGAATTCTAGCATTACATAGTTTCTAAGGTTGAAAAAAGACAATTGTCCATCGGGTTCAACCTATTTGTGGTCTCCTATGCACGATTATTTTGTATAAAATTTTGACTGAAGTTGCTGACTGCAGTTCCGATTAACCCCTCTTTTTATATAATAACCATAGTGCGTGACTATGCCCGTAACCCTGGATATCCTTATCCATTAGGAATTTATCTAACCCATTCTTAAAGGTGTTGACTGAGTTGGCCATTACAACTCCCTCAGGCAGGGAATTCCAAGCACGTATCATCCTTACCGTAAAAATGCCTTTACGCCGTATTGTGTGGAATCTCCTCTCCTCTAACCTGAGCGAGTGTCCACGAGTTCTCTGTGTTGATCTAACCAAAAACAGGTCCTGCGCAAGATCTGTATATTGTCCCCTTATATATTTGTAAATGTTGATTATGTCCCCTCTTAATCTCCTCTTTTCCAGTGTAAACATGCATAGTCTTGCAAGCCTTTCCTCGTATTCCAGCGTCTCTATACCCTTAATTAGTTTGGTCGCCCGCCTTTGAACCTTTTCTAGCTCCAGGATATCCTTTTTGTAGTAAGGTGCCCAGAATTGTACACAGTATTCAAGGTGTGGCCTCACAAGTGATTTATATAACGGGAGTATAATACTCTCATCCCTAGCATCAATTCCTCGTTTTATGCATGCTAATATCTTATTAGCCTTCTTTGCTGCAGTCCTACTTTGGGTACTACTGCTTAGTTTGCTATCTATGAGGACACCTAAGTCCTTTTCCAGTACAGAATCCCCTAATTTTACCCCATTTAGTAGGTAGGTGTTATTTCTGTTCTTGTTACCACAGTGCATTACCTTACACTTGTCTGTATTGAAGCGCATTCTCCATTTCGCTGCCCAAGCTTCTAATTTAACTAAGTCATTCTAAAACGACTCAGCATACCCCTCCGCATTTATAACTTTACACAATTTGGTATCATCTGCAAAAATTGACACCATGCTCTCTAGACCTTCTGTTAGGTCGTTAATGAAAATATTGAACAATAGCGGTCCTAATACTGAGCCTTGCGGCACACCACTTAGCACTTCAGTCCAAGTTGAAAAAGATCCATTAACCACAACGCGCTGCTCCCTATTATCTAACCAGTTTTTGACCCAAGTGCATATTGTGCTTCCTAGCCCTGATTCTTGTAGCTTGTAGATAAGTCTCATGTGTGGTACAGTATCGAACGCTTTGGCAAAATCTAAAAAGATTACATCCACCTCTTTACCCTGATCTAGGTTTGCGCTTACGGTTTCATAAAAGCCAAGTAAGTTGGTTTGACAGGATCTGTCCTTCATAAACCCATGTTGATTCCTTTTAATGACCTTATTGACTTCAAGGAACTTCTGAATACTAACTCTTAGAATACCTTCCAATACTTTCCCCACTATAGATGTAAGACTAATTGGTCTATATTTACCTGGTTCAGCTTTACTTCCCTTTTTGAATATAGGCACTACTTCCGCTATACGCCAGTCTTTGGGAACCATACCTGATATTACAGAATCCTTAAAGATCAAAAATAGCGGTTTTGCAAGTTCAGAATGAAGCTCCATTAGAACCCTTGGGTGAATACCATCGGGACCTGGTGACTTATTAATCTTTAAATGTTTTAATCGGTCACAGACTACTTCCTCACTTAAATAAGTACCTATCAGTGGGATATTCTCAGTATTGAGATTATATGTTAGTCCCTGAATTGGGTCCTCTCTAGTAAATACTGTTGAAAAAAACTCATTTAGTGTGTCCGCTATGTCATTATCATTTTTGCTTAAGACTCCCAACTTGTCTTTTAAAGGTCCTATACTCTCCTTCTTTAATCTCTTGCTATTAATGTATTTAAAGAATTTTTTGGGATTCGCTTTGCTTTCCTTTGCTACTAGTTTTTCAGTTTCTACTTTAGCCGCTCTTATTTCCTTTTTGCAAATTTTGTTACATTCCTTATAGTGCTGAAATGACTCTGCTTCCCCGTCAGATTTGTATTTTTTAAATGCTCGCCTTTTGTTGCCCATAAGTTCCTTAATCTTTTTGTTAAGCCACATCGGTTTATGATTTTTATTCCTTTTTTTGCTGCTCGTAGGAATAAATTTGAGTGTATTTTTAGCTAGCAGGAATTTTAGTACCTCCCATTTCTCCGTAGTATTTTTTCCTAAAAAGAAACCTTCCCATTCAATATCCCTGAAAAATACCCTCATCTTATCAAAATTTGCTTTGCTAAAGTCTAGAGTCCTAGTTGAGCCAGTATAGAGCTGTTTATGGAAACTGATATTGAATGTGACCATATTGTGGTCGCTGTTTCCTATGGGTTTCCCTACTATAATACCTGATACCAAATCCCCATTGTTTGTTAATACCAGGTCTAAGATTGCATTGTACCTAGTTGGTTCCTCAATTAGTTGGACTAAGTAGTTATCATTTAGTGTGTTTAAAAACATATTGCCCCTAGCAGTATCACATGAATCGTTTTTCCAGTTTATCTCTGGATAGTTAAAATCTCCCATCACTACTATGTCTCCTACTCCTGCTGCTCTTTCAATTTGCTTTAGTAACAATTCCTCATCAGATGCGTTGATACCAGGCGGCCTATAGCATACACCCAATACTAACTTTTTTATTCCTTTTCCCCAGCATGCAATTTCTACCCATAATGTCTCGACAGTGTCTACAGTCCCCTCCTGAATATCTTCCCGTATATCAGGTTTTAAAAATGGCTTTACGTAAAGACACACCCCTCCACCCTTTTTATTTAGTCTGTCTCTCCTAAACAGTGTATAGCCCTCTAGATTGACTGTCCAATCATGAGATTCGTCCCACCAAGTTTCAGTAATGCCTATAATATCATACTGTTTGCTTGCTGCAAGTATTTCTAGTTCACCCTTTTTACCAGTAATGCTTCTGGCGTTTACATACATACAACTAAGATAAGTATTTTCCCTTGCGTTAGGGACATATTTCACCTTATGTAGCAATGTTGACCTGTAATCATCATTGGTTAGTGCTTTGGTAAAATCTCTTTTAGTACCCATGTTAGTAACCTTACCACCTGCTCTTACCCTCCCCCCAACTTCTCCACCATTTCGTTTACTACCGCCATCCCCACTATTCTCACTGCATGACCTGTAGTTTCTAGCTAAACCCTCCCCCCAGGCTACTAGTTTAAAATCTCCTCCAACCTTCTAACCATCCTTCCCCCCAGCACCGTTGCCCCCTCCTCAGTCAGGTGCAATCCGTCACGACAAAAGAGATGGCGCCTGACTGAGAAGTCCACCCAGTGTTCCAGGAACACAAACCCCTCTTTCCTGCACCAATCCCTAAACCACACATTTACCTCCCTAATCTCCCTCTGCCTCCCTGGACTAGCGCGTGGCATGGGTAATAATTCCGAGAATATTACCTTAGATGTCCTTGCCTTCAGTTTCTTTCCTAAGTCCCTATAGTCTTTCTTAAGGACATCCCACCTTCCGCTAACTTTGTCATTGGTGCCAATGTGCACCAAGACCGCTGGGTCTTTCCCAGCCCCTCCCAACAATCTATCTACCCGGTCCTCGATGTGCCGTACCCGAGCAACCGGGAGACAACAGACTGTACGGTGATCACGGTCCCGGTAGCAGATTTCCCTATCTGCCTTCCTGATGATAGAATCCCCTACCACCACCATCTGACTAGGTACCTCACTATCTTTTATCCCAACCGCGCCAGAGGGACCGCTACTCTGGATGCTAGAGGGAGCAGTCTCCTCCGGCACCGTCATTTCCTCACTATCATCTTCCGATTCCTCGTCCAGTGGGGCAAATTTGTTCTGGTTTGATAGTTCAGAGATGTCGAGCCTCCCCCTCTTTTTCTTCCTTCTAACTGTGACCCAGCTGGCTACCTGATCATCATCCTCTTCTACCAGTGACCCCTCCCGCAACTCCTCCACCGTTCTGTCTAAACTTCGCTCGAGATTGTGAATCTCCCTCAGTCGCTTAACGGTTTGCTCTAGATCAGTTACCTGGGCTTCCTTGTGCATTGTTGTTGCCTGGGATCCTTTTTCTATAAAGTGTGATTGTGGTCATTCCCTCAGTCATCTTATCTGACTAGTCCGTGCCCCACTATAGATGCTGCACTCTCTGCACTCTGGTGGTCATTCCGAGTTGATCGCTAGCTGCATTCGTTCGCTGTGCAGCGATGAGGCAAAAAAACGGCACTTCTGCGCATGGGTATGCGTATGCGGCGCAATGCGCATGCGCGATATACTATTACAACAACCGATGTAGTTTCATGCAGGGTCTAGCGAAGCTTTTCATTCGCACTGCTGGCCGCAGAGTGATTGACAGGAAGTGGGCGTTTCTGGGTGTCAACTGACCGTTTTCAGGGAGTGTTCGGAAAAACACAGGCGTGCCAGGAAAATCGCAGGCGTGGCTGGGCGAACACAGGGCGTGTTTGTAATGTCAAAACAGGAACTGATCAGTCTGAAGTCATCGCAAGCGCTGAGTAGGTATTGAGCTACTCTAAAACTGCACATAAAAACTTTGCCGCCGCTCTGCGATCCTTTCGTTCGCACTTCTGCTGAGGTAAAATACACTCCCAGTGGGGGGCGGCATAGCGTTTGCACGGCTGCTAAAAACTGCTAGCGAGTGATCAACTTGGAATGACCACCTCTGTGTTACTGATGTCTGTCCTTACTCTAATCTCTGTAACATTAACCTCAGTTGTTATTTATCTTAAGATGCTTCTACCTATCACTTTTTTTTGTATCCTCACTACAAGTTTCCTCTATCCAGGGCTGTTTGTAGACAATGTGGCTCCCAGTGTACACAAAAAAAAGTGCCCCCCCATAGATATTGTAAATTGTAAACTGTAGCACACGCCCTAAGAGGGTGTGTGGTCTCTCTACACTGGGCATGGCTTAACTACAACAGGCATGGCCTTGTAGGTAAGGACTAACTTACACCTCAGGTTTTGACCCTGCACCCCCAGACATTGGCAAAATTCCAACATGCTGTCCCCACACAGGAATGCCCCTTGCACCATATTATGCCTCACACAGTAATGCATCTTGAATCATATGCCGCACAGTAATGCCCCTTGTTCCATATGCTCCACACAGTAATACCCATTGCACCATATGGGTGGTATTCATGTGACCGCCGGTCAGCTGACCGACAGTCACATGACCTTCTCCACCAGCCCAACGGGTCACTATTCCAGCGGTCGGCATGCCGACCAACAGGGACTATTTCCACTCGTGGGTGTCCACGACACCCATAGAGTGGGAATAGAACCCGTGGCGACCGCAGGTCGCCACCGAGCCCGCAAGGGGCTTGCTGCACTCGCCCCTCCCCGCCGGGATCCCGGCGTCGGTATGCTGCCGGGATCCTGGCGTCGGTAAGCTGACCGGCGGTCAGCAGTACTACACCCTACCATATTATACCCCACACTTATGCCCTGTCCTGTCACTTTAATTCATGCCTCACATAATAATGCCCCACTACTATCTGCTCATTGTCAAGGTGTTTCGTGCTGTCACCACCTTCCTCCTGCTGTGGCCATGATTTGCACCCCCCTTCCCCTTCCCACGTGCAACGTAATAATTGTCTCCTCTGTGGTGGAATACTGTGCAAGTCATCTGTGGCCACAATCTCTGAACAAAATATCACTGGGCAACACTTAGCTGCATTAACAATACTGGCCTGGAGTGGTCTCAAGGGATAAGTGCAGCAATTATCGGAACTGAAATGACAAACTACAGCTTTACGTTAGGGTTGGTCATCGACCATCAATTGGTTGACATCAATGGCAGAGGTCCAATGGATCTCCACTATCGATGGCAGATAATCAGAGATGTATTTCCAGTGGCATAGTGCTTAGGCCCGCTCCCTATTATGCAGTTCTGTCTCGCACTCTTCCCTGATTGGCATGCCGCTTAGCTGCCACCTATAATGACAGTAATCCCATATCTCATATGCCAGGTCCACTTTTGAGGTAAGAAAAAATAAAATGTGTGTGTGTGTGTGTGTGTGTGTGTGTGTGTGTGTGTGTGTGTGTGTGTATATATATATATATATATATATATATATATAGTGGCTAAAAGGACAGTTTGCCACAGACTGTTATGGGAGATACTAATGTTTTCTCTAAGGGTCTTCAGGCTTATGCTGCAGGCAGGGTTAATGCTTTACATTTGTCTGCACACACAATACAGCGTCACAGGTTGCCCACATGAGTGTGATTGTTCAGCTAGTCAGTGCATGGGAGGAGGTATAAGTAGGTGGTCTTGTGCTGGGGTGGAGCGACCAATGCTGAGTTAGTTGGCCAAAGACTAAAGAGGTGACAACAGAGTCTAGTCAGTGTCAGGGTGGCAGGAATTAATTTGTTGGTTTGATGGCTGGAACCAGAGACTTATGTTGACTGTAACATACTGACTGTAACATACTGACGTCTCAATAAACGGCAGTGCACTGGTTTAGTAAGACCTGTGGGATCAACATTGATTACTGGAAATAAATGAGAGTTTCCCATGTGGCAGTTGCAGGACATGTGGCTAAGTTGGCCATTCCCAGGATTGGGATCGGCGGGATCCTGGGATATAGGCCAAAAATTGGATTGAGGGATCAGGTAGTCCTTAGGGTTTTTAATGCCGGGCAGCATTTAGCACCCTCAGGATGCTCAGACGATGGCCGGCTTCCTCCTCCCGGCTCCCCCTGCGCAGTGTGACGCGCAGTCACGGGTCACGCTGTGCAGTCAGCGGTCACCCACTACTGACCGCTGCCTCCGCACCCACTGAATGACCCGTTGCTGACCGCAGATGCAACCGCGCCCACAGGATGACACGCTGCTGACCACAGCTGCCACCGAGCCCGCAGGATAGAAGATAAATCTAAATCAAATCAATATTTGGTGTGAACACCCTTAGCCTTCAAAATAGCATCAATTGTCCATAGATTCCACAGTACTATTTAGTTGTCTTGTATTTGTGCAGGTAGAAGAGTGATCTGTGAATACTGGGACACAAGTATGTCAAATAAAAAAAAGATTCAATGAGAAATGGAAAATTAGTAATTTTAAAAATAATTAGCTGTTGACCAACCTTCCTATAGGAATTTGCAGAAGGAGGTGGAATTTAGTGGCTGAGGAAAACGTCATGTACACTGAAGAATGCATTCACACTTAATGGCTAAATAATATATTTACATTACTCTTGATAAGCAGTATTGGGTTATATTGCAATTGTTCCACAACTAAACACATATCCAAATACATTAGGGCTGTGCCACCTCATTTTACATACTGTATTATACCAGCATGCATAGGAGTCACCATCAATAATTGTGCTGCCGCTTACACGAACAGTGTCGTTGCATTTACATTTTTAAATCAAATGGGCATGGGAGGTTGTAGTGCGTTAACAAGAGCACCTCAAATTGTTTTTATAAGTTGGCTCCTATGACAATGTGTGACAGTACGATGTATGCCAAGTACAACCTAAAGTGTCTTACTCCATACTAAGCGTCATAATACAGTATGTGTAAATTATTCACCTACTACCTAATAAGAGTCTCTTTGACCATGTTCTAGGAGTTATGTCATTTAGGGGAACTGTAGGAGACTGGTTTATTAGATAAACTGCTGGGGACACTGTATAGGCCTGCACCCTTTAACATACATCTTTCTCTGTCCACTAGTGCAGTGGTTTCCAAACTTTTTTGAATCAAGGCGCCCTAGAATATCAGAATTCTTTTCACGGCACCCCTAGGCCAAAAATTTCTTATTGAGAAATTTAGAAAGAAATATTACATTAAGTAGATTGCATTTATATGTCATCCTTAGGGTCAGTTGTGTGGTGAGGGACAAGATTTGCTTCTGTTTGGCCACATATTTTATGACTGGCAGCCACCAGCACTGGTTTTGCCTATTATATTGACCATGAATAATTTTAATTGGTCCTGGACCACCAACCCAGGGCACCCCTGCAAGTGTCCCGAGGCACCCCAGGGAGCCACGGCACACAGTTTGGGAACCTCTGCACTAGTGTATGATTAACTTGTTTACTTACACCATTTTGCTCAGGAGTATAAGCAATGGTAAATTGATGTTGTATTTCATATTTTCTCAGGGCTAATTCAACATCTTTATTTAGATATTCTCCACTATTATCAGATCTCAGGGTCTTGAGTCAGTGACCGGTTTGAATTTCTGCAAGTCTCTTGCAGTCTGCAATCTTCTGTGGTACTTCAGATTTCTCTCTCATAGAGTACACTTGTGTCATTCTTATGGTCATCTATGAAATATGAATGTGACAAAGTATCTGTATCCACTTATTAACTACTAGGTGATTCATCGCGCCCTACGGGCGCTCTTCACACCGTCGTAAGGGGCTACGCCCCCTTAACCCTTGCATACCCTTGTGGCGTGCAATATTTTTATTATATGGAGTATTACATTCAATCATAATTGTGTGAGTGGTTAAATGTTTCACGGACAAAGGGCGTGAAATGGTTAAGGGGTGGAAGGCCCTTGCAATGGCGTGAACAGCTCACGCAGGGCCTGGTGAATCACCTAGTAGGTGCTTTGGTTGGGGGAGTAGGGGGCACATGGGAAGAGGCAAATGGGATCCTGGGGTGCCACGGGAGTAGTGCCGCAGGTGGGGGAGGGTGCGTGGGTGCTGCGGGTGGTGGTCCGGAGCCGCTGCGGGTGGGGGAGGAGCAGTTGCAGGGGTTGCCCCGGGTGAGGGAGGGGGTGGATGCAGTGGTGCGGTGGGAGGTACTGGTGCGGGGTCGCTGCATGTGGTGGAGGGGGTCCGGAGCTATCGGGGGTGCTGGAGGGGGTGTGTGGGGGAGCCGCGGATGGGGCCCGGAGGTACTGTGAGTGGGGGAGGGGTGGGTAATGCTTCTCCTGCTTCTCCTCCTGTGAGCAGCTAAGCTGCTGTCCTCCCTTTGGCAGTGGCTCTCCTGGAGACTCGCACAGCAGGCAGTCCTATTGTTCGCGCCGGTGTCCCAACGCACCGCATTACAGAGAAGAAGATGTACGCAATAAACTACAGCTCCCAGCAGCACTAAGGGGCGGAATGCTTCGGCGCTAAGGGCTGCTGGGAGTTGTAGTTTATATAGTGCGTCTACTTCCCTGTAATGCGGCGCGATGGGACACTGGTGCTAACAATAGTGACTGGCTGGCAGAACTGAGTGACTGGCTGAATCAATGTAAAAGGTGAGAGTGCTGTGCAGTGTCAGTGACACTGCACACAGGGCCGGTGCTAGCCGCTCAGCAAAGGAATGCAGTGCAGGAAGGCACCAGGAAGGAGAGGTGTTCTCCCTGCTCTGCATCCCTGTACTGAGCTGCTGCTGCCGGCTGCTGTCACACATGCAGCGGCGCCTGAAGCACAAAACCTTTTCTACCCCTCGGCGCCGGCAGCACAAAGCCTCCTCTCCCCCCTCCCCTGTGTGACATTCAGTGGCCGGGAGGGAGACAAAGTGGGTGGAGCTAGATGGGAGTAAGGGGCAGAGCTACACGGGACCATGCTGCAGCAGGAGGATGAGCTGCTACAGCTTCGGCCAGCCAGACTTCATTAGATAAGTGTCTGGAAAGAGAGTGAGTGTCTGTGTATATACAGTGTCTGTGTATACTGTATATATATGTGACTGTGTATGCGTGTAATGTATGTACAGTATGTATGTGTGTATGTGTTTGTATATATATGTGTCTGTTGTGTGTGTGTATGTGTGACTGCTGCATAATGTGTGTAAGCGTCACTGGTACAGGGGGTGTTACGTGTGTAAGTACTACAGGGGTCATTATGTGCGCTGTGCGTTTGTAAAGTATGCAAGGATGCAAATTTATAGTTTGCAGGGGGGTGCCGAACACCCTAGCACCGGCCCTGACTGCACACCCACTGCACTGCACAGCACTGTCACCTTTTACATTGTTTCAGCGTCCAGACATTACCCTCCGCGATATCACCCACTCTATCCGTTACATTAACCATCTTGGGGCTTCCAGGCCGGCAGCCCAGGTGCTGTGTTGCGGAGTCAGGGCCTCTGGGGATCTGGGTGCGGCTGTGGCGGGGAGGCACTTCTGTGACATCACGCGCAGAGGAGGCTCCGGGGCTCAGAGAGTATGCGGCGCAGGGAGGGCTATGAAAGCCTTCCGCTGCGACGCTTTCATACACATCTATGCCGGTGGCCGCGGCAGCATTTGATCTAGCTGTGGCGCGGCTAGGGAGTGGGGATTGTTGATGCCGGAGGGGGCAGGCGGACTGGCAGCAGGACATTGGTGGTCATTCCGAGTCGATTGCTTGCTAGCAGTTTTTAGCAGCTGTGCAAACGCTATGCCGCCGCCCACTGGGAGTGTATTTTAGCTTAGCAGAATTGCGAACGAAGGGATTGGAGGGCGGGTACAAAACATTTTTGTGCAGTTTCAAAGTAGCTTCAGACCTACTCGGCACTTATGATCACTTCAGACCATTCAGTTCCTGATTTGACGTCATGAACACGCCCTGCGTTCGGTCAGCCATGCCTGAGTATTTCCGAACACTCCCTGAAAATGGTCATTTGACACCCAGAAACGCCCTCTTCCTGTCAATCACTCTGCGGCTGCCTGTGTGACTGAAAAGCATCGCTAGACCCTGTGTAAAACTACATAGTTCGTTGTAATAGTACGTCGCACGTGCACATTGCGCTGCATACGCATGCGCATAAGTGCCGAGTTTTTGACTGATCGCTGCACAGGGAACGAATGCAGCTAGCGATCAATTCGGAATGACCCACATAGGACGCTGCAGTAAAAGGATGTTTCCCCCCTATCTACAGTGCAAAGACTTGCTGCAGATGCAGTGACATACCCACCAGCTGCACCTTTTTGGCAGGTACAGTCCCATCACCATCAGTCCCATTGCTAATCCTGCTCTGTGAAAACACAGCAGGCAAAGGGAAGAGCCTCCCATTGGATGTAACCTGTGTGGGAGGGCGTTTCTCGTCCAATCAGCTGTGGACTTGGTGTGATAGACCTGCCACTAACCCAATGAGAGCTTCTAGCCACGCCCAGCGTTAGAAACCCAGGCACAGAATCACAGGGCTATTATATAGGAGATGATTGGACTGCACATATGACTGTATTATCTAAATTGGTGCTTTAGCACAGTTTGCTGACTTGGGAGTGGCTGATGACTTTGTTTCCCCATTACTCTCACATAAGGGCTTCTGTGTCAGTCACTGACATTCCTGTGACTATCCTCCTCTGTAGGTGGGTTTTAAGTGTTACAACTTTTGCAGCTGTATGGACATAATTGCCAATCCCTTTAACTGTTATAGGGTCACATATGTTTAATGTGGTGAAAAATTCCTCATTGCAGCTAAAAATGCCTTGTTGCACCTGAATCAATGTACCAGCAATCTTATTTTGTGGCTATCTGCAGCACTCATGAATGATTCAACTTTGCTGTTGCATTTCTTACTTTGCATTATATACATATTCTATTGCTTACCCTCAAGTGCCTTGTGACCTATCTTGTGACAATTGTAGCATTTGAACTTGCATTTTCTAAATTTTTTATGGTTCTCAGAACAAATTAACATAATCCTAAATAAAATGTTAATTTTTAAGATTTTGTCAAGAATCCTTTGCAGGCAATAACTGCTCAAAATCTGGAACCCATGGACATCTCGAAACGCTGGGTTTCCTCCTTTGTTATGCTTAATCGGGCCTTTGCTGCAGATCTCTTCATTTGTATGTTTCTGGGTCTTTCTGGCTTTAGTATTATCTTTATCAAGTGAAATGCATGCTAGGTCAGGTTAAGATCAGATGATGGATGTGGCCATTGCAGAATATTTCTTTTTTTTTTTTTGCTTAAAAAAACTGGGTTGCTTTTGCCATACAGTATGTTTTGGGTCATTGTCCATCTGTTCCATGATGTGCTGTCCAATCAACTTTGCGGAACTGAATCTATGCAGGCAGCATGTCCCTCTACACTTCAGAAGCTTTAATATTCAAAATACAATTTCAATATAACAATAGTAAAATATTCCATTGAGCTGTCACTAGCAGCTGGTGGAGGGGTTTTTCAGTCTCCAAATTGTCAGAATGACTAGAAAAACAAAGGTAACCAGCACACTAGTAAACCATTAATAATATACTAACAGATAGATTAGATAATAAAAACACACATTTATTAAAACAACATAGAAAAAATATATAAAAATTGCTACTAGTGTGTGCAACCAAATAGCAATAATCTTCCTATATAATAGCCCAGATCTGTGACTTTGTGACTCATTTGCTAATGCTGGGCGGAGTCACAACACTGGGCGGAGTTAGTCAAACAGATCTGGCCAAATCTATAGGAGACTAGGAGCAGAAGCAGATAATATGGGCATGGCACAGGCAGGGGTGCATACCTCCCAGCTTTCTACAGGCAGAAGGAGGGACACACAGGCAGCAAAAAGGGGGCGTGACCAACAAAAAGGGGCGTGGCTTCAGAGGAGGGTCCCCGTTTTCGTCAGTGAGGGGGCATGCCCAGCACTCTGTGAGCTGCTGGCATGCCCCCAGGGGCTGATTAGGAGTCCGGGGGGCACAGGCCACTTGAGACAGGGGAGCCCTATCTCATTGCTGTGCCTGCTGTGGGGTTGGGGGCGTGGCCTAACCGTGGCCCGCGAGGCCACACCCCCTTATGCAAATTCTTTTTTTTTATAAATGGAGTTTTGGCCTCTCAGCAAGGGCTAAATCCAGAGGAGGTGGTCACTCCCCCCTACACACCCGCACAAGCAGAAGAAAGCAGGGAGGCTGCTGCCTCCCTGCAACACCACAGACCTGCCAATACGCAGCAGCGTGTGCTGACTGTAGCACAATGCTGCCGCTGTTGCTGGCAGGACAGGGGAGCTTCTGAGCTGGGACAGAGCTACTCGAGTCGGGGGGGGGGGGGGGCCCTAAAACTGTGGGGCCAATGGTACGTACCCCATCCCCCACCCCCCCTTAATTCGGCTCTGCTGCTGGAACCCCCCTTAATCCGTACCCCCTGATGCCCCCTCTCCCTCTGTCTCCATTATTCACAGCTGCTCTGCTAAGCAGAACAGTGAGTACAGGAGCTTTCCAACTGCCCCCCCACCCCCACCGCGGGACACTGCGACCCGCGGGTGGGACAGCGGGACAGACCCCAAAAAATGGGACTGTCCCGTGAAAATCGGGACAGTTGGGAGGTATGGGGGTGTGTGAGGGGGTATGCCGTACAGACAGACGGGCACCGGCTCACTGTGTGCTTGACCCCCCACATCAGCATACTTAGCAGGGTCTCTCTGGCGTGGAGGAGCGTCACTTTCTGGCACACTCCACGCTTCTCAGCTGCAGTTTTGTGGGGCACCTGCCACTGTGCAGGTTACATACTGCCTCTGTTATCTCCAGCCCCGGCAACCCCACCACTAGCTGCAGCGCTGCCACCCGCAGTGAGCTCCTTCACACACTTTAGTCGGCGGGTAGCGCTGCAGAAGTCCGAGCTGCTTGCAGGCTCCGACTCCCTCCTCCCTCCAGCCGCAGCGTCTCCTGGGAGCTAACCAGTCACTCCCAGTCTCCCCTTACCACAGTGCCCAGCAGCCGTGAGGTCCGCGCCGCGTGCATGCTATGACCCCCTCCTCCCTCCAGCCGCAGCGTCTCCTGGGGGCTAACCAGTCACTCCCAGTCTCCCCTTACCAAATTGCCCGGCAGCTGCGCGAGGTCTGCGGTGTGCGACTGAGGAGGGGGGGGAGGGATGCGGACGGCAGAGGAAGCAGGACTCCAGCTTGAGAGAGTCAGCTATGCCAAGTCTCCACCAGAAGCAGATCCCAACAGGTTGGAGTGGAACAGCAGCAGCCAGCAGCAGTGACTCCGGTAAGACACATCTCTCGGTCACCACTGTTTTGTCCCTAATACCAATCTCTCCCGTGCCCTGTGTTCTGTCATGTCCCTGTCACCCCTGGCCTTGCCCTGTCACCCTTTTCCTGGCCCTTTCACCCTTATCCTGGCCCTGTCACCCTTATGCTGGCCCTGTCACCCCTGTGCTTGCCCTGTCAACCCTATACTGGCCCTGTCACCCCTGTCCTGGTCCTGCCGCCCCTACCCTGGCCTTGTCACCCCTATCCTGTCCCTGTCATTTCTGTCCTGGCCCTGTCACCCCTGTCCTTGCCCCGTCACCCCTGTTCTGACCCTGTCACCCCTGTCCTGGCCCCTTCACCCCTGTTCTGACTCTGTCACCCCTGTCCTGGCCCTGTTACTGCATACCATCCAACTACCTATTTGGCAGGTACAGTACCCGCAGCACCTCCAGACCCCTCCCCAATGCACCACATCTCTGCACCTTCCCCTCCACAACATGCGGCACTCCACCCCTCCCCCACGCGCTGTGCCTCCAGACCCCCTACACCACCCGCGGCTCCCACTCCTCCACCACCCACAGCACCTTCAGACCCCCTCCACCGTCCACCCCCCAAATATGTCTCCCCCCACACCATCTGCAGACACCCTCCTCCATCCACGGTCCACCCTTCACCCACCCCTCCCCCACCCATGGCACCCCCGCATTTGCCCCTCCACCACCTGCAGCACCTCCGGACCTCCTTCCCCTTCCGCCGCACCACCCATAACTGCCCCTCCCCTACCCACGGCACCTGCTGACCCCTACCCCACCCCCGGCACCCCCGCCCCTTCCCATCCCACAGCACCTCCGGAACCCTTCACCCATCCGCAACATCCCCACACCTTCCCCTCTCCCACCCGTGGCACCCCTGCCCCTCCGCCACCTGCAGTGCCTCCGGACCCCTCCCCCATCTGAGGCCCCCACTCCTCTGCCCCTCCCCCACCCACAACACCTCCCGACCCTTCCCCATCCGGGCCCCCCCTCCACCCGCAGCATCTACATACACCCTCCCCCATCCGCAGTCCCCCCCGCACCCGCTACATTATGTACATCGTGCCCTGCAGGTGCTGTTCACGCCGTCGCAAGGGGCTGCGCCTCCTTCACCATCGCACGCCCTTTCATTGTGCAATATTTAACAACTAACAAAGGAATGCAGGTAATACTCCATATAATACAAATATTGAACCCCAGAAAGGCATGCAAGGGCTAAGGGGGCGTAGCCCCTTGTGACGGTGTGAAGAGCGCCCGTAGGGCGAGATGAAGCACCTAGTTCATTAATATGAAGCCACTCTACCAGCTCCTGGATCAAGCATTAGTCTCTGTTAGGACTTTAACGTTAATCTGTTCAATATAAGTCCAGTTTGTGAAGCAAGGTATTACCAGAATTGTTAAAGGATGATTCCAAACAGTCCTTTAGCAAACACATATATTTATTATTCATATGTATTTGGGCTGTAGAAGGTTGTCCTCTCGTTATACATACATGGTCATCTTAACAGCAGTGTAGGCCCCTGAGCAAAGCAATGGACAGAAGCTTTGATGTCCCATGGGCGGTAGTGGGTGTTCTAACTTCCGCTCAGCATGTAGGACCTGGAGCAATAATTACTCCTTTACTGTACAGATGGTGGGAGATGGAGCGGTAGGGAGAACACTAAACTGTCGAAGGGGCAATGGGCTAAATGAAGGGGCCCCAGTACATGACTTCCAGGGTAGTAGGGGTGTTTAACACACAGTGGAGGGGTGGATAGTGGAGTGGGCTTAATAATAATATTCATCATTTTCAGGTGAGAGGGCTGCTTGCTTAAATGCATATATCTGCAGTACCTAGAAACAGATGTATTTGCTTTCAATGGTATACAAACACTAGAGAGTTTCACCTTTCAGAGCATACTGGGGACTTGAGGATCAGAGTTCAGGAGCCAGAGCAATCTACCAATGAACATATAAAACTGCATACCCGGCCTGTGGAGCTAGAGCAGGTACCAATTGCTGGAAGGTGGATATCTCTGGTTCTGGGCATATTATAGCAAAACTGCTAGGGTCGGATAAAAAGCAGGAGTCCCAGCTTTTGGAATATTCCCTCATAAAAACTCTAACTCAGAAGGAATCTGAGATAGCTCACTGGGAAGAGCAAATAACAGATTCAGATGGGGACCACTGCTTTAAAGTCAGATATCTCCTGTTCCACAGGGCCAATTAAAAAAATCTGGTGCCCCTGAAAAAAGGGACCTTCCGCTATCCGCTATCCACTTTTATACTCTTGAGACCCTTGGGAAACTGCCCTTCAATCCCATATGAAAATATGGCCCTGTATCCATCAGCTGTTCCAGTGAAGCACTGTAGATTGCGAGTCTAGCAATGATTTAAATTAGAGATGTGTGGCGGGCACTTTTCGTTTTGTGTGTTTTGGTTCTAATTCCACTTTTGTCTTTTGGTTTTGCCAAAACCACCCTTTCGTGTTTTGGTTTTTGATCTGGATGATTTTTGGAAAAACAAAAAAACTGCTAAAATCACAAAATTTGGTGGTAATTTTGCTCCTATGGTATTTTTAACCTCAATAACATTAATTTCCACTCATTTCCAGTCTATTCTGAACACCTCACAATATTGTTTTTAGGACTAAAAGTTGCGCCGAGATGGCTGTATGACTAAGCTAAGCGACAAAAGTGTGCGGCACAAACACCTGGCCCATCTAGGATTGGCACTGCAGTTGCAGACATGATGGTGCTATTCAAAAGCTAGTCCCCAAACAGCACATGATGCAAAGATGAAAAAGAGGTGCAATTAGGTAGCTGGATGGCCAAGCTAAGTGACATAAGTATGCGGCACAAACACCTGGCCCATCTAGGAGTGGCACTGCAGTGTCAGACAGGATGGCACTTAAAAACTAGTCCCCAAACAGCACATGATGCAAAGAAGAAAAAAAGGTGCAAGATGGAATTGTCCTTGGGACCTCCCACCTACCCTTATGTTGTATAAACAGGACATGCACACTTTAACAAACCAATCATTTCAGCGACAGGGTCTGCCACACGACTGTGGCTGAAATGACTGGTTTGATTGGGCCCCCACCGAAAAAGAAGCAATCAATCTCTCCTTGCACAAACTGGCTCTACAGAGGCAAGATGTCGACCTCATCCTCATCCTCTGATTCCTCACCCCTTTCACTGTGTACATCTTCCTCACAGAGTATTAATTCGTCCCCACTGTAATCCACCATCTCAGGTCCCTGTGGTCAGGTCCGGGTGTTTTTGTGAATCCGTTAACCCGGGACCAACCACAGGTGTAGGTGCTGGGGTATGAAGAAAGCAGGGAGGACGAAGAAAGTTCGGTTCCATATATTTATTGAAATTAACAATTCCAGTAAAGAGTTAAATGACAAGTTGTTAATCATCATATCATACTGAAGTATTGCATGAATGGCAGAAATAATATGCAGGATAAATCTCAAAGACAAATAAAAGAAATGTTCATGGTACTGTATATAAAACAAGCTGATGAATAAATGTTGAATTGTCCAAATATAAACAAGCTTTGATACTGAACTGCAGAATGTGTTTAACTGGTTAATGCAGACATGAAGAAATAACTGTAAGGATTTGCAATGAAGTTTTGAGAGTTAACTGAGAAGCTATGAAGAATTATCCTTGTTATGGTAACATAGAAAATAAAAGTACTGAATTGGGTTACTTGCGGGTTCCGGAGATCACTGTGAAAACTGTAGCAGATGACAAGGTGATGAACGGGTTAAATGCAGAGTAGAACAAACGAACAGCTGAGGGTAATGGAATCCTCCAAACTTTGTATGGTTGAAAGCAGACAGACAAGGTAACCTCATGCAGGACTCTGGGAATCCAACTGCTTCCAGTAGGTGTGCAATTAACTGACAGCACAGCGGGGAGCTGGTGGATCTTTTAGCAGTGAAGGCTGCAGACGGACCTCTGGGAACGGAGGCGATATCTGGACCACGGGAATCACACAGGAATGCACGGAGAGAGCTCAGAGCTAGAGCACAGCGTTGATACAACAAAACACTGGCCCAGAGTAACATAATCCCAGCCTACTTAAAGGCAGCACAAGCATGGGATTGGCTTACACCTGCCCACAGGTGTTTTCACAAGTGCTCTGTATTACCTATTTGGTCTCCAACATGGCCACCTCCTATACAGCAGACACACCGCAGTGCCTTAGGCCATTTGGTCCCCGCACTCACAGTTCCCAGATTCTGCATTACCTGTGCCACCGATCACGCCGCGTCCCCACACGGGCGCACAGCACCGCGAGCAACCGCACTGGTAACGGATGAACCCCAGAACCCGCAAAGGTAAGAGACCGGTTCGTGAGACCTGTGTACTTTCTGGAGGTAATTGCTGGTCAAGGTCTTCCCAGACGAATTTATAATTCATTTTGATGAACATCATCTTCTCCACATTTTTTGGAAGTAACCTCCTATGCTGATCGCTGACAAGGTTACCAACTGCACTAAACACTCTTTCATAGTACACACTGGAATGGGGGCAACTTAGGTAAAATAAAGCCAGTTTGTGCAAGGGCCTCCAAATTGCCTCTTTTTCCTGCCAGTATACATACGGACTGTCTGACATGCCTACTTGGATGCGGTCACTCATATAATCCTCCACCATTCTTTCAATGGTGACAAAATCATATGCAGTGACAGTAGACGACATGTCAGTAATCGTTGGCAGGTCCTTCAGTCCGGACCAGATGTCAGCACTCGCTCCAGACTGCCCTGCATCACCGCCAGCGGGTGGGCTCGGAATTCTTAGCCTTTTCCTCGCAGCCCCAGTTGCGGGAGAATGTGAAGGAGGAGCGGTTGACGGGTCACGTTCCGCTTGACTTGACAATTTTCTCACCAGCAGGTCTTTGAACCTCTGCAGACTTGTGTCTGCCGGAAAGAGAGATACAACGTAGGTTTTAAATCTAGGATCGAGCACGGTGGTCAAAATGTAGTGCTTTGATTTTAACAGATTGACCACCCGTGAATCCTGGTTAAGTGAATGAAGGGCTCCATCCACAAGTCCCACATGCCTAACGGAATCGCTCTGTTTTTGCTCCTCCTTCAATCTCTCCAGCTTCTTCTGCAAAAGCCTGATGAGGGGAATGACCTGACTCAGGCTGGCAGTGTCTGAACGGACTTCACGTGTGGCAAGTTCAAAGGGTTGCAGAACCTTGCACAACGTTGAAATCATTCTCCACTGCACTTGAGTCAGGTGCATTCCCCCCTCCTTTGCCTATATCGTAGGTAGCTGTATAGGCTTGAATGGCCTTTTGCTGCTCCTCCATCCTCTGAAGCATATAGAGGGTTGAATTCCACCTCGTTACCACCTCTTGCTTCAGATGATGGCAGGGCAGGTTCAGGAGTGTTTGCTGGTGCTCCAGTCTTCGACACGCGGTGGCTGAATGCTGAAAGTGGCCCGCAATTCTTTGGGCCACCGACAGCATCTCTTGAACACCCCTGTCATTTTTTAAATAATTCTGCACCACCAAATTCAATGTATGTGCAAAACATGGGACGTGCTGGAATATTCCCAGATGTAATGCACGCACAATATTGGTGGCGTTGTCCGATGTCACAAATCCCCAGGATAGTCCAATTGGGGTAAGCTGTTCTGCGATGATGTTCCTCAGTTTCTGTAAGAGGTTGTCAGCTGTGTGCCTCTTATGGAAAGCGGTGATACATAGCGTAGCCTGCCTAGGAACGAGTTGGCATTTGCGAGATGCTGCTACTGGTGCAGTCACTGCTGTTCTTGCTGCGGGAGGCAATACATCTACCCAGGGGGCTGTCACAGTCATATAGTCCTGAGGCTGCCCTGGTCCACTTGTTCACATGTCCTTGGTTATGTGGACATTGGGTACAACTGCATTTTTAGGACACTGGTGACTCTTTTTCTGACGTCTGTGTACATTTTCGGTACCGCCTGCCTAGAGAAATGGAACCTAGATGGTATTTGGTACCGGGGACACAGTACCTCAATCAATTCTCTAGTTCCCTGTGAATTAACGGTGGATACCGGAAACACGTTTCTCACCACCCAGGCAGCCAAGGCCTGAGTTATCCGCTTTGCAGCAGGATGACTGCTGTGATATTTCATCTTCCTCGAAAAGGACTGTTGGACAGTCAATTGCTTACTGGAAGTAGTACAAGTGGTCTTCCGACTTCCCCTCTGGGATGACGATCGACCCCCAGCAGCAGTAGGCGTTACACTCAAGGATGCATCGGAGGAATCCCAGGCAGGAGAGGACTCGTCAGACTTGACAGTGACATGGCCTGCAGGACTATTGGCTTTCCTGTGTAAGGAGGAAATTGACACTGAGGAAGTTGGTGATGTGGTTTGCAGGAGCTTGGTTACAAGAGGAAGGGATTTAGATGGCAGTGTACTGCTTCCGCTGTCACCCTAAGTTTTTGAACTTGTCAATGACTTCTGATGAATGCGCTCCAGGTGACGTATAAGGGAAGATGTTCCGAGGTGGTTAGCATCCTTATCCCTACTTATTACAGCTTGACAAAGGCAACACACAGCTTGACACCAGTTGTCCACATTTCTGTTTAAATAATTCCACACCGAAGAGGTGATTTTTTTTTTTTGTATTTTGACCAGGCATGTCAATAGCCATATTCGTCCCACGGACAACAGGTGTCTCCCCGGGTGTCTGACTTAAAGAAACCATCTCACCATCAGAATCCTCCTGGTCAATTTCCTCCCCAGCAACACCCATATCCTCATCCTGGTGTACTTCAACACTGACATCTTCAATTTGACCATCAGGAACTGGACTGCGGGTGCGCCTTCCAGCACTTGCAGGGGGCGTGCAAATGGTGGAAGGTGCCACCTCATCCTGTCAAGTGTTGGGAAGGTTCGGCATCGCAACCGACACAATTGGACTCTCCTTGAGGATTTGTGATTTAAAAGAACACAGTTCTTTGCTGTGCTTTTGCCATCTTAACTCTTAAAAGTTTTCTAGCAGGAGGATGAGTGGTTCCATCCTCATGTGAAGCTGAACCACTAGCCATGAACATAGGCCAGGCCCTCAGCCATTCCTTGCCACTCAGTGTCGTAAATGTCACATTAGCAAGTTTACACTTCTCCTCAGACGATTTAGATTTTTGGGTCATTTTACGGAGCTTTATTTTTTGGGATTTTACATGCTCTCTACTATGACATTGGGCATCAGCCTTGGCAGACGACGTCGATGGCATTTCATCGTCTCGGCCCTGACTAGTGGCAGCAGCTTCAGCACGAGATGGAAGTGGATCTTGATCTTTCCCTATTTTACCCTCCACATTTTTGTTCTCCATTTTTTAATGTGTGGAATTATATGCCAGTAATAATATCTCAATAGCAATGGCTTACTACTATATACTGCGCACAACTGAAATGCACCACAGGTATGGATGGATAGTATACTTGACTACACAGAGGTAGGTAGAGCAGTGGCCTACTGTACCGTACTGCTATATATTATATACTGGTGGTCAGCAAACTGTGCAAAATTGAAATGCACCACAGCTATGGACGATAGTAGTGATGTGCACCAGAAATTGTGTTTTGGATTCGGACGTGTTTTGGCAAAACCTCCCTGAAACTTTGTCAGATTCGGGTGTGTTTTAGATTCGGGTATTTTTTTTTTTTTTTTTTTTTTACAAAAAACCCCTCAAAAACATCTTAAATCAAAATGGGGGTCATTTTGATCCCATAGTATTATTATCCTCAATATCCATAATTCCCACTCATTTCCAATCTGTTCTGAACACCTCACAATATTATTTTTAGTCCTAAAATTTGCACTGAGGTTGCTGGATGACTAAGCTAAGCGACCCAAGTGGCCGACACAAACACCCATCTAGGAGTGGCACTGCAGTGTCAGACAGGATGGCACTTAAAATAATAGTCCCTAAACAGCACATGATGCAAAGAAAAATGAAAAAAAAAAAAAAAAAGGGAGGTGCAAGATGGAATTGTCCTTGGGCCCTCCCTCCCACCCTTATGTTGTATAAACAGGACATGCACACTTTAACAAACTCATCATTTCAGCAACCGGGTCTACCACACGACTGACTGAAATTACTGGTTGGTTTGGGCCCCCACCAAAAAAGAAGCAATCAATCTCTCCTTGCACAAACTGGCTCTATATAATGGTGGTCAGCAAACTGTGCAAAACTGAAATGCACCACAGGGATAGATAGTATACTTGACGACAGAGGTAGAGCAGTGGACTACTGTACACCATATACACACACATATGCTGGTTGTCAGCAAAATTCTGCACTGTCCTCCTATATACTACAATGCAGCACAGATATGGAGTGTTTTTCAGGCAGAGACCGTATAATACTGGTGGTCACTGGTCAGCAAAACTCTGCACTGTCCTACTATATAATACTGCTGGTCCCCAGTACCCACAATAAAGCAATTAGCACACTGAGCACAGATCTGGAACATTTTTAAAGGCAGAGAACGTAGATATTTGCACTTGCAGCACACAGAGCACAGATATTTGCAGCACACTGAGCACAGATATTTGCAGCACACTGAGCATGGAAACTGAGAGGACGTCAGCCACGTCCTCTCACGATCATCTCCAATGCACGAGTGAGAAATGATTGCGACACGCGGCTCCTTATATAGAATACGAATCTCGCGAGAATCCGACCGCGGGATGATGACGTTCGGGCACGCTGGTGTTAACCGAGCAAGGCGGGAGGGTCCGAGCAACTCTGTCCCATGAAAAAAACATAACAAAAAAAAAAAAAACAGACGTTCGGGCGGGTTCGGATCTCGAGGATCCGAACCCACTCATCACTAGTTACAGGGTATGGCGAGTTGAGGGATGGGTGAGGGGGGGGGTACAAGAGGAGTGAAGTGGGCAATGGGTAGGATGAAGTGGGTCATAGGGTGGAGGTGGTCACAGAGAGGGTTGAGGTGGGCACACAATGATGAGTTCAGGGGAGCATGGGGAGGGGTGAGATGGGCACAGGGTATTGCTAGGGGCACAAGGAATATTGAGGTGGGCACAAGGAATATTGAGGGAGGTCATAGGGTAGGGGTGGGCACAAGGAATGGCAAATTCAGGGGGACATGGGGAGGAGGCAGGTGAGCACAAGGAGGAGCAAGGTGGACACAGGGAATGGTGAGAGGTGGAGGTGGGCAGAGGAAGGGAGGTACAAGGAAGGGTGGGGGGTGTCAGAGGGAGGGTAAGGTCCGTCGGGTAACCCTGGTGGTCGATACTTATCGCTGGAAACAATACTGGAATCCCCCCCCAGGATGAGGGGACACACCCTGATCCCCAGCAAGGTACAGCAGTAACACCCCGTGGTACTCACCACTGCATGGTGTAGCTCCGGCGGCGAGGGAGAGACCAGCGGCCGAGACCCATGGATGCACAGCAGCAGTAATGCTGGCCACTCGGCTCCTCGTCACATTACAGCCTGAACGGTCAGGTGTGCGCTGCTCCCGGAAGTGCCTGCTAGCTGGAATACAAATAACCGTTCTGGGGTGGAGGAGTGGGGTCGCTACCTTTGATTGGGAGGTGGAACCTCAGACGGCCACAAGGCAGGAGAAGGAGGGAGGGGGGGTTTGGGTCGGGTCTAAAGCCTGCGTCAGCCAATTACATTAGCCACAGTGATGGGGGCGTGCTTTCATATGGGCTGAAAGCAAACTCCTGTCACAGAGGCACTTCTATTAGGTGCCGCTTTTAAGTCTTTTTTTCAATGGGCTTTTACTGCCCAATGTTTGCCCCCCCCCCCCCCATTTCCAGCACCTTTCTTATTGACAGCCAGAGGCACCGAGAGCCATGCCTCCAAACACATTGAACATTTTTATCAATAAAATAAGTTATTTCAATAATATAAAGGCAAAAGCAGATACTTATGACACAGAATAGGTGTCATAAGTATCTTCTTTATATTATTTTTATCATAAATGACAGGGGAGGCCCTGCCTCTCGACTGCACTTCCCTGCTTTGTCTCCTACTCACGACTGTTATAGGATCACGTGCTCAATGTAGTGATTGCAACTAAAATGAGGGGGGAGAGATATGAATTAGTAAGTCAGTCTTGCAGAAGTCAGATGTGTTTATGGTGTGGAATAAATCACACAGAGCCAGAAGAGTGCATTAAGGACTTGTTTATATATTTGATTATACAAATATGATGTGTGGGGTGAAGTATGTTGGGAATCAATGTATCGAAAGAAAATCCACATATACAGTATGACTACAAAACATGAATATTACATATAATGCTGTAACACTTACAGAAATGATCACAAATTTTAATCTAAACCTCAATAAGCAATAATAAAGAACAGCTCTCCAGTTTACTAAAATCAAATTTACAGATCAGAAAATAAAATAAAAAGCACAAAGAACCAGGATGCTGTCTGTCTGGAGACTCCGGCGATTGTTACGAGCCGGTTACACTGAGTATCTGTAAGAAACAAACAAACACATTATCACAACAGAGGCAGGTTTTACCCTCAAAAATGACAGTCTAAGATGTGTGCAACTACAGGGCTACAGTGACCTCACACTGGGCCGAGTACTGGAGGGGTGCGAATAATAATGTAGGGGATAATTCAATTAAGCACAAAGTTTGGCTGTGCACACCACAGTATTTTCTGGCAGCCAATAATTGCTAATTTTCTAGCGCACCTCTTTGGGGTATAAGGGAAAAATGAATGTTACACTTTGCGTTTTTGATAGACTTCACCAGCAAGCCCGATCATATGAATTATTCATCATCATCAACTCAAACTATTAGTTTTAACAGATTGTGACTGTCTCCAATGGGTGATACATTATGTGCATTACCATTAGTATTTTATTTATATCCATAGAAGCACCAGATGGTCTCCGGAATACTGGAGTCGAAACAGCAGCCTCTAGCCAGACAGTCCTTGGAGCTGATGTTGGGATATCCGCAGTCTTTCCTCAGCTTGGGCCTCACAGAGCATCCTGCACACAACAGAAAACACAATGTCAGAGGGTAGGGAGCTGTCCACATAGATGGTCACAGAGGGTCAGACACTCCCTGCCCAATGACACTGACCCCCCCCTTCCCCCCTCCCCATGCTGTACCACTTCTAGCCAAAGGACAGAGTCTGCTGATAATTTGTTACCCTGTGTCTCAGGCACCGAACAAGTACTGCAAGTTCCGCTGAGCAGAGCAAAAGAATTCTACAAAAGTTCAAGGTAGAGGTGTGTGTGTACGAGTATGTGTGGGTGAGCCCGAGTACAGGTGTGGTAAGTGTGATAACATTTGCATTTCCACCATGAACAATTACAAGAACAGCTTTATGAAACAGTATCTGCAATCTATGTTCAATGTTATTGCCAGCAAGTCAGTCTGAATATGTCATACCTCCCAACTGTCCCTATTTTCATGGAACTGTCACACTGTCCCAACCGTGGCCTGCAGTGTCCCGCAGGGAGGGGGGGGGGGCACAGTTGGGAGGCTTCTGTCACACTGGAGACTAGACGCAGTGCACATACGCACAGCATCTATTCCTGGGAGACAGAGCGGTGGCATGTCAGCAGCTCACAGAATGCTAGACATGCCCACTAAGTGATGAAGATGGGGGCGTAGCTTGCAATTAAGGCCCTTTCTGCTAATCCTTCCAATAGGCCACACCTTTTTTCAGACAGACATGCTACGCATGCACAGGTGTCCCTCTCCATGGGATTCTAATGTTTGGAGGTATGCATAAACTCTTCACACATAGGGGCTGATTCAGAGTCATATGCAATTCAGCTGCATTGTACCTTTGAAGATCGATGCATGTCTGTAACTATAGTCAGAGTCGCCTGCATCTGTGTGACGGCAGCGGCCCCTATACATCCCTGTGGGACAGTAGCACCATCACTATTACCAGCCCTATTCTTGGTGTAAGATCAGTGTGAAGTCACCTGGATCTCTGGATATGCTCAGCCTTGAATAGCTCACAATGCCGCCTCCCACATATCCCATGTGTGAGGGCCCCTGTACCCACCCAGTGTCACTCATTTAGAAGATGCAGCTCAGCCATGTATGACTCGAGTATCAGGTCTGCAGGGGTGTGTATGCTCATTTCACACATGCACAGTGCAAAATATTGCAGATAAGGTTGCTTGTACTGTATACTCCACCTGTGTTTTAAGGGGAAAAACACCATTTAACCCTGGGAACACTTGAATTAAAAACAGCAGCCCCTGGAATAGCAATCTTTGGAAAACCCCAATCTTCAAGCTCTTATGCCCACACTGCAGATGCAGCCAAGCTCACCATGACTACACCTGCGCTAACTGTGCACACCTGGTGGGGCTAGGCATATACTGTCTGGCAGGGCTGGACTGGGACCAAAAATAGGCCCTGGCATTTTTGAAGCACACAGGCCCACCTCGGTGTCAGCATCTGACTCCTCCCCTTACTATTCCCGACTCCTCCTACTTCTTAGTCTATGCTCTTACAAATATAAGTTCATATTATAACATACAAGTGTACCTCATTCTGTATTAAAATACACACAACCATTGGTTGAAGTGGAAATGTTGAAGTGGGGGTATGGAAAAATAAAAGGTAACTAAGCGCGCGCTCCAGAAAAGGGGCATGGACACACGCACCCCATTCACTAGAATGAGAGCATCTGTGTGCACTCCCGGGGGGCTAAGCGGCGACCAGTGTCCCATAGAGGTACTGTGCGCGCACACCGAAAGGCACGTGCGCAAAAAAAACAAAAAACACAAAAAGGGTGTGGCCAATTAAAATGGGATGTGATACAGACATATGCCCCAATAGTACAGTGCCCGATCCACAAATGCCCCCACAGCAGTGCTGCAGCTGCTTACCGCTGCTGCTCCTCCGGCTGTGATGTGAGGGTGTTAGGAGGAGAGCTCAGATGCGCGGCTATGTCTGGCACCGGCGTGTAGGACTTCAAACTATCCGCTGGTTCGTGAGCCAATCAGAGCTCACAGACCGGCAGCGGCGGCTCCTGATTGGCTCACAAACCAGCGGCTGGTTTGAAGTCCACTACACGTCGCCAGACAGACGCGCTGGCGCAATCTCCTCTCCTGACAGCTGAGACACGCTGCCGCCGGACTGAGCGGCAGTGTGTCTCAGTGACAAGCGGGGGGGAGGAGGGGGGGGGTCGGCTGGACCAGCCCACGTGGCCATCGGCCCTTCTGGAATTTGCCAGAAGTGCCAGATGGCCATTCCAGCCCTGCTGTCTGGTCATTGCCAAGAATAAGGGAAACACAAGCAAAACTTACAGCTATGGGCATAATTCATGTTTGTGCACCATCAGGTCTGTAATCCATAGCACTACATGCTCCCACTCTACCACTGCACTCTATACTCTACCTGTGCTTTTGGGGTAAAAACACCATTTATCCCCAGAAACAATTGAATCAAAGCAGCAGCCTCTGGAATAGCATTCCTTAGCACTTGTCATGATTGGACGCCATTATGTGCATAACTGCAAATAATATTGTATTGATCAATGTCTGCAAATGCCCTATGTGAAAAGGTCATAGGAGACTGGCCTGACGTGCCACTGCTCCCATGCTGATCTTAAAGGGGGAGGTGTCATGATCCAGGCTATTTCAAGTAGGAATAGGCCTGTTAATAAGTAGTGTGATATCAATATAGATACCAGGATATCAGAGTGACGCATCAATGGATGTGATGCCAATGCATCTGGGTTATATTGAAATGGGCATGATTGAAATTTATATTATTCCAATTGATGTATCAGTATACCAGTGTGTGATAACTGTCTTTGCATGTCAAATGGTTGAAGCTTGATTGATCTGCTGACATTTCATTGTAGCCACAGAACTCAGACACACACTGACTGTTTAGGTGTGAAATTTAGTTTAATTACCCCAGAACCAGAGCTAGAGCCAGAGAGGTGTTAAGCCCTTCCTGCTCTGTGTCCTCTCAGAACTAGCCATTTGTTTACACAAGAACCATAGCCAGATCTTCAGAGGAGAAGATAAGGCCATTCGCCCCTGAGAGAGTAGCCGGGAAGCCCAGTATGAGCCGACACTCGATACCTTCTCTGGCTTATGGAAGGGTTAAACAGTAACACTCCAGAGGGAGGGGGAGCATGTTTTTTTTTTTTTTTTTAACTAGGAGAACCACAGAGTGTAAGTTGTGCATTATCAAAGAAGTGGGTCAGGAGAACATTCTGGCTCTGTAATGTCCTGATATATCTGAAGAGGCTTCACTTCACCCCATCATTCTACTCTGCATGTGTGCTAGGATCAGTGGGTTTCTCCCTATTTTTATTTTCATGAAATAATCTTTTCTGCCGTGACTGACTTTTTATTATTATATTCTTGTACCCATCTTTTTTCTGGATCAAGCTTTGAAGTGTTTTACTTGAATTAAATAATCTAATTTTAGATCTGGTTTCTGTTGTGTATCCAACCCAACTCTCTGAAAGAGGCGTTACCAAAATATTAATAGTTCTAGGTGCAGGCAAAAGCCATAAGTTTGCCTTGGGTCATACCCTAAACATTTGTACTTTGGCTGGTGGCAGTGATTGTGTGAAATTTACGCACGCGCTCAGGTATCCAGTAGCGGTGTCACATGGCAGGGATTCACTGATTGGCGTATCTGGGGAAATCGCTGTGCCTAGGGTCATGACAGCGCTTATCCCAGGAAAACCGCAACCTTCATGCCCTTTGATGTCCACACTACATTGCTGTTTATCTGGATGGAGCAGAGCACACAACATCAGGACATAAGAAATATTACAGTGCATGGCAAGAAAGTTGGGAGCTCTACTGCAAGTACTCTAACCCTTGTCAGTGCCAAATACATAATTGGCAACATTGCAAACATGTCCCAGATAGATAGACTAAAACTCTAATGTTTGATGAATCTGACTTAAATGATATATTTTCATATCTAAATACTTCTTTTCCACATATCTTACCACAGAATAAGAACACTAAGAATCGTACTCCATATTCAGAAAGAGGAATTGTTGTGGAGTTGGGATGCAGTGAAGATTCCAGCTGTTGGGATTCCTGCAGTTGGATTGCCAACAGCTGGCAATCCATTAGTAGGTATAGCAGAAGGGTTATGCTTAGAGTTAGGCTGTGGGAAGGTGGTGTTAAGGACCACCATCGGAGGTTAGGTGTTTAGCACTATGGGGGAAATGGTTAGGATGCACAGAAGGTGATGTTAGGTTTAGGCACCACTGATGGTATTTTAGTGTCCGGAACGAAGAGGGAAGGTTAGGATTAGGCTGCAGAAAGGGATAAACGGATAGTTCGTATTAGGATGTAGGGGAGAGAGGTGAACAGTCTTATATCCCCACTGTCAGGATTTACACTATCTTGATGCCGGCAATGGTATTCTGACTGCTGGTATCCCATCAGCCAGGATATCATACTGAATACATGGAGTTGATCAATTATTATTATTATTATTATTATTTTTTTTTTAACTAGGGACAAAGGAAGAACAATTTCCAGATACTTTTTACCCCCTGGAACTTCACATCAGTTGGCAACTACGCACGAGTGGGTGGTGCTTCCTCTATCCGCCCATTTGTGTGACATCATGAAAGAGCATAACTGACCGTTCTGCTGGGCATACACCATACAATTATCTGGCAGGCCATTTATCCAATCTGCGTGGTTGGAATGAAAATATGGCAATGTATAGGATCAGATGTCAATCATTTGCTCCCAAACACTGGAAAATGGACAAAGTATTATACAATCAAACTTGTGAAACACAAAATTTAACCAACTAGTTCAAATTACCATTTTTGTCCATTTTCCAGTGTTTTAGAGTAAATTGTTGATTGTCATTTACCTTCATAGATTACCAGATTTCCATTCCAAACAGCCAGTGTTGGACAGATGGTCTGCCAGATTATATACTGTAGTGCATACAAGAGTCATAACTAGACCTCTTTGTACCCTATAGCAGAGAGAATTGCCCCCCCCATTTATCCAATATGGACATAAGACACATGCCTCATGGGGGATGGGCATGACAAAATTGAGCCCAGAGAAAGATAGAACATGCTAATAGATATATATCTTTTTCCTTTATTAAACAAAATTTCAATAAACTGCCATACCGATAATACAAACCTATAACCTGTTGAATTCTAATCAAACACCCTACTCATTGAGACACTATGAACCTACTGGTACTTTGTAAACAAATAAGCAATATAATTAAGATCTATGTAGTGTGCAGCCACACAGCCAATCTCTTGCAGCCACACACACACTACATAGATCTGCTCAGCTACAATGCAGATTTTTTTTCTCTTCTACAATGTACACAGTAAGCTTCAAATAGTTAGAATTCTCTAGTTTAGAATTATCTACCTTTCTATGCAAGGGCAAATAGCTTAATGGATAGATTATCTGACTGCAATGCAACAAACAACTGGTTTGAATCCCAGACAGTGACTGAATAACAAAGAAATCTTAAGTTGAGTTCATGAATGTTGTATAGGTATTAGCGACAGGAGGGGTCAGGATAGGAGACAGGGGCGGTCAGGGGATGCTGGGCTTCAAAAAAAAGGGGGAATCTGCACGTGAAAGTAATAACAGACTTGTCAAGTGCCATCAACAGCGCCCAATACCCTGCAGCACTATGTGCCCTCCGCACACACTTAGTTATGGCCCTGGTGCATACCCAGCTTTACTGATGGATCCATGTACCTGAAAGTCTTCATCACCCATGTACATCATGACTGAAGATTCCAATAATTATATGTTATTATTAAGTTGGATACATTAATTTTCTGTTCAATCTAGATGTTTGGAACAAAAATCTGCTAATATCTGGGAGCAACAGACAATCAACTATTTGCTTCTAAATTCCCAAAAACATACAATAAAGGAAGTTTGGATAAATTGGCTAAATGAAATTGATTTGACCAATTTATCTGAAAGATCATTTTTGTGTTTCAGTGTTTGGGAGCAAATGGTCTATTGTCATTTGCTGCCATATATTACCAGATTTTTGTTTGAACTAGAAAAGATTGGACAGATAATCTGTAAGTGTGTAGGGCACTTGTGTGTATCCAGCTTAAGAGGTGTGAGCGTCATAACTATAATGACTTGTGTGTAACTATACAGTAGCTCCATACCTTGTGACTTGGAGAAGAAACACCAGTTAACCCCAGGAATGCTGGAGTCAAAGCAACAATTCCTCTTCTGACATTCCGCAGCAGTTATTGTGGGGTAGCCGCAATCCCTTCTGTTGTATGGTTCCACGTTACATTGTTTCAGGTTACTTGCTGTTGATGCAGTAAGGAAACATCCAGACGTTACAAAGCTTAATATTTCTTTAATAAAATCAGAGTAATTTAGCTCTTTGGTCAACTGATCATTTGGGTTCAGCAGTTTTAAAAATTACAAAGTACTATTATTTTTATTTTTTTAAGGAACAGTTGAACTTTGAACAGCTGATAACAGGAAACTTCCACTTAAACAATGGCTTTTTCTTATATACTGTCTGACCATGGCTAAGAATAAGGGATACACCAGATTAACTCTGAGCACTATGGGCCCAATGCAGGTTAGTGCACCATCAAATCTGTAATCAATAGCACTACTTGCTCCCACTCTACTCTACCTGTGCTTTTGGGGTAAACACCATTTAACCCAGGAGAACACTTGAATTAAAGCAGCAGCCTCTGGAACAGGGCCATCTTTTCATATGAGCTCTTGCCCAAGGGTCCTTGTCTGATAGCTGCGAGTCCCCTGTATCCAGAGGTACCAGATTTTTGAAAATCGGCCATGGGGAACCAGAGATAGCAGACTTTAAATCAGTGATTCCCATCCAAGCCTTTTTATTGCTCTTCCCAGCCAGATATCTCGAGTTCTGTCTGACGTAGAGTTTTTGAGTGAATACTCCAAACCCTGGGACTCTCCACTTTTGGTGGACACTTCCAGCTTGTCTCTACTATGCCCAAAACCAGACATATCAGCCTTCCAGCAGCTGGTCCCTGCTCCAGCCCCACACACCTGGTACACAGTTTTATATTTTCATTGGTGAATTGTTCTGGCTTCTGAGCTCTGATCCCCAAGTCCCCAGTACCTCCCAAAAGGTGGGACTGTAGTTTTTTTTAATCCCATTCAAAGCCAATAAATCCATTTTCAGGAACTTGAGATAACTGCAGTCAAGCAAGCTGCCCTCCCACCATAAAATTATGAATATTCTTCCCACGCAACTATCCACCCCTCCCCTACATATTAAACACCCCTTACCACCCTGGAAGCCATGTGCCAGGGCCCCTACATTCAGCCCAATGCTCCCCTCCACAGCTTAGCCCCATCTGTGCAGTAAATGAGTAATTAGCAGAAATTACTGCTCCAGGTCCTACATGCTGAGCGGAAGATAGAAGACCTCCTACCACCAGCGGTACATCAAATCTGCCACTGACATCACCCCCCGCCCCTACTGCTGGAGAATAGGTAGTGGGCCCAGTGCATTGCTGTGACCAGGGGTCTACACTACTGTTAAGACAGCCCTGCTCTGGAATAGCATTACTTGGGGCTTATCCCAGGAAATCCACAATCTTCACACTAATATCCACACTGCATTGCTGTTTATTTGGATGGAGCAGAGCACACAACATCAGAACATAGGAAATATTGTGTTAGATTTGGGTGGGGTGTGTTCAAACTGAAATCTAAATTGTAGTGTAGAAATAAAGCAGTCAGTATTTACCCTGCACAGAAACACACCCAAAGCCAACCCTGCAAATGTTATATCTGCTCCCCACATGGTGCACATGGTTGTGCACATTGCAGCAGCAAATTTGTTAGCTAATCATATCAGAATTACCCCCATAATTTGCAACATTGCAAACATGTCCCAGATACACAAAACATCTATATTTGATTAATCTGACTTAAATGAATAATATATATATATATATATATATATATATATATATATATATATATATATATATATATATATATATATATATATACACACACACATATATACATACACACATATACACATACACACACATATACATACATATATACATACACACACATATATACATACACACACACACATATATACATACACACACACACACATATACATACACACACACATATCTTACCACAGAGAATAAGAAAAACACTAAGAATTACACTCAATACTCAGAAAAAAGGAATTGTTGTGGAGCTCGGATGCAGTGAAGATGCCAGCTGTTGGGATTCCTGCAGTCAGATTGCCAACAGCTGGCAATTCATTTGTAGGTATAGCAGATGTGCAATACCTCACCCGTGGTGTTAGGGTTAGGCACCACTGGGGGTGGTTAGGTTTTAAGCACTATGGGGGGGGGGGGGGGGGAAGGGTTAGGACTAGGCTGCATGGAAGGTGACATTAGGTTTAGGCACCACAGAAGATGGGATGTTAGCGTCAAGCACTAAGTGGTAAGATTAGGGTTAGGTTGCAGAAAGGAATGGTTAGTGTTAGGGTGTAGGGGAGAGAGGGGAACACAGAGGAATTACACTATCAGGATGCCGGCAATGGTATTCTGACTGCTGGAATCCTATCAGCTGGGATATCATACTGAATACATGGAGTTCAGTCACTTAAAAAAAAAAAAAAAAAACCACACACAAGACTGCCCCCTGGAACTTCACATAAGTTAGCAACTATGTATGAGTGGGTGGTGCTTACTCTCTGCCCACCCATTTGTGTGACATCATACAAGAAGGCGCACAACTGACAGTTATCCTGGGCACACACTGTACAATTATCTGGCAGGCTATCCATCCAATCTGGATTGTTGAAATGAAAATCTGGTAATGTATAGGAGCAAATGTCAATTAACCATTTGCTCACATACACTGGAAAATGGACAAAAAGTATTATACAATCAAACTGGTTAAACCCAAATTTTAACCAATTAGTTTGAAAGACCATTTTTTAGTGTTTGGGAGTAAATGGTTGATTGTAATTTGCTCTCATAGATTCCAGATTTCCATTCCAACCAGCCAGTGTTGGACAGAAGGTCTGCCAGATAAATAATGCACACCCAGCTTTACTGATGGATCTATGTACCTAGGAGGCTTTATCACACATGTACCTCATGACTGAAGATTCCAATAATTTATTATATATGTTACTGTTTAAGTTGGATACACTAATTTTCTGTCCAATCTGGCTGTTTGGATCAAAAGTCTGCTAGTATCTGGGAACAAATGAAACAAAAAAAGTGAATACTAGTGATAGCGCTCTCCAGTAACCATGTTTCATATATCACCCATGTGAAAATGATATAATAGGGTTTGATTCACCATATATTGTAATAGAAACGTCCTCTGAGTTCCTTAGTGTACACCCACAAAAGGATTACTCCATCATTCTTCCTTCCCAGAGACAGTTCAATTATGTTCATGTGTAACTGAACCACCATAGACCTATGGGAATAAGTATAAGCCTCTCCTAATCCTCTTGCAAGGATCCCGTCCGAAACGCGTTAAGCGTGGTTGTGATTTTTACGTGGACTCCGACATTCACCTATCAGCTACGAGAGGAACTGTTCATGGTGTGGCGGTGGGCATCCGGAGCTCATTTCACCTTCCAAATTGGACATCTGACGCCATTGGATTCCTCGCATAAAGATCTGAGCGATGGTGATGTTACATGGAGTAATATGATATGCTGTTTTAAAATTGTCTTGTTGTACGTGCATTTTGTATTCATTAAATACGTTCCCATTTTATAAGACTTGCTACACTATATTTATGTTTCTATCCATAAGCACCTCCCATAAATATCCTTGCAAGAGGATTAGGAGAGGCTTATACTTATTCCCATAGGTCTATGGTGGTTCAGTTACACATGAACATAATTGAACTGTCTCTGGGAAGGAAGAATGATGGAGTAATCCTTTTGTGGGTGTACACTAAGGAACTCAGGACGTTTCTATTACAATATATGGTGAATCAAACCCTATTATATCATTTTCACATGGGTGATATATGAAACATGGTTACTGGAGAGCGCTATCACTAGTATTCACTTTTTTTGTTTCATTTGTACCGTTGGTGTGTTTTTGGATACACACTTGTCGTTTACTGTGGAGCTGCACTACTGTTTCATTGCGCACTGTATTTTGAACTTTTTTTCAAACATCTGGGAACAAATGACAATCAACTATTTGCTCCTAAATTCCAGAAAACATACAATAAAGGTAGTTCGGATAAATTGGCTAAATGAAACCGACTCAACCAATTTATCTGAATGACCATTTTGTATGTTTTCCAGTGTTTGGGAGCAAATGGTCAAATGACATTTACTCCCATAAAATTACCAGATTTTAATTTCACCTAGAAAAGATTGGACAGATAATCTGTGTGTAGGACACTTCTGTGTGTATCCAGTTTAAGAGGTGTGAGTCTTATAAATATAATGGCTTGTGTGTAACTATACAGCAGCTCCGTACCTTGCGACTTGGAGTAGAAACACCAGTTAACTCCACGAATGCTGGAGTCAAAGCAACAATTCCTCTCCTTACATTCCATAGCACTTATTGTGGGGTAGCCACAATCCCTTCTGTTGTACGGTTCCACGTTACATTGTTTCTTGTCACTTGCTGTTGCAGGAAGGAAACAACCCGAAGTTACAACAGCTTAAGGTTTCTTTTAAATAAAATGGGGCAATTTAGCGCCTTTGCTTAACTGGTCATTTGGGTTCAGCTGTGTTAAAAATCAAAGTATAATTTTTTTTTAGAAACAGTTAATCAAACAAATGTAATAGAACAAAGGTTTGATAGATATCAGTGCGCTGTCAACAGCCGCTATTCGGGTATCACTAACGAGGTATCTCCACCCTCAAATCACACAGACAATAACAAACATAGGCTATGCATAGGCTGTATATTTTAATTGACAAAAAGTGGTGTATTCCAGGATGTTTTAATGCTTGTGTGGTGTGAACTCCTGCGATTAAAAACCTTTTTAACCTAAAGGTACTGTCCCACATCTCTCTTTCCTTTTTCGGTCTGTCGGGCTAAGAGAAAGATTATAAGAATATGATTGATCCTGACCTCCAGACAGCGCTGACTCAGTGGTATCCTATACATACTTGCCTACCTGACCCTCTCCATGAGGGAGAAAATGCTTGTTCCTGGACTTTCCTGGTAATGTATGACTGCCATCACCTGTGGTGAGCTAGTTAATGGATAAGAAAGGTGTTTCACCACAGGTGATGGCAGTCATACATTACCAGGACAGTCCAGGAACAGAGCATTTTCTCCCTCATGGAGAGGGACAGGTAGGCAAGTATGATCCTATATCATACCTCCCAACATGACCCTCTCCAGGAGGGACAGAATGCTCTGCTCCTGGACTTCCCTCTTACTCTATGATTGCCATCACCTGTGCTTAAACACCTTTCTAATCCATTAACCTGTTCAACACAGGTGAGGGCAATCATAACTTAAGAGACAAGTCCAGAAGCAGAGCATTGTGTGTCCCTCCTGGAGAGGGTCATGTTGGGAGGTATGCTATATGTTAGTTAATCAAACTTTGAACAACAGCCGATAAGAAATTTCCACTTCACCAATAGCATTTTCTTATATACAGTCGGACCATAGCTAAGAATAAGGGATACACAAGCAAAACTCGTAGAGCTACAGTATGGGCCCAATTCAGGTTTGTGCATCATCAAATCTGTAATCATCACACTACATGCTCCCACTCTACCACTGCACTCTATACTCTACCTGTGCTTTTGGGGTAAAAACACCATTTACCCCCAGGAACATTTGAATTAAAGCAGCAGCCTCTGGAATAGCATTCCTTAGCACTTATCCCGGGAAATCCGCAATCTTTACGCTCTGTGATGTCCACACTGCATTGTGGTTTACCTGGATGGAGCAGAGCACACAGTACCAGGACATAGGAAATACTACAATGCATGATTAGACAGTTGGACTCTCTACTGCAAGGACTCTAACCCTTGACAGTGCCAAACACATAGGGACTAATTCAGAACTGACTGCAGCAGCAAATTTATTAGCCAATGGGCAAAACCATGTGCACTGCAGGGGGGCAGATATAACACGTGCAGAGAGAGTTAGATTTGGGTGGGGTGTGTTCAAACTAAAATCTAGATTGCAGGGTAAAAATAAAGCAGCCAGTATTTACCCAGCACAGAAACAATAAACCCACCCAAATCTCTCTGCAAATGTTATATCTGCCCCCCCCCCCCCCCCTGCAGTGCACATGGTTTTTCCCCATTAGCTAACAAGTTTGCTGCATCCAGAAGTTACAGCAGCTTAATGTTTCTTTTTACAGAAGGTTCTGCAACTCAAATTACTTTGGTGTAATACTGTAATCATAACAGTTACAGGGATAAGTCCACATATTGTAGGTAGATGTATTGTTAGTGGTTAAATGCCCAAATTAAACCCTAAGGCATAGTTCCCAAACACTGTCATTGCAGTCCAGGTTTTAAGGATATCATGTTTGAGCACAGGTGACTTAATTAGTACTTTGGCCAATGTGAATGAATCATCTGGACTCAAGCATGGTTATCCTTAAAACCTGGGGTATATTTTCTAAAGTTCAATGGTTTCACACTGCGCATGTATATAAGACATAGGGCCTAATTCAGGTTGGATTGCAATATGCATTCCAACTGCAAAACCTATGAAGAGTTTGTGGGCACATGAGCAGGGCCCATCCAGCGCATGCACCAATATTTTCTGCAGGCACCCTATAGAAAATGCGAATGCCTCTGCCTGTTCGCAGGGCATTTGGCCGCCGTTTCGTGGGCACGGTCCGGCCAACGCAGGTGTGGCCGGACCGAACGGGGGGCGGGCCGCAGTGGCTGCGTAACATCACATGCAGCCGATGCGGGCCGGGGAGCGATGAGTAGCTCCCGGCCAGCACGCTAAAGCTGCGCTGGTTGGGAGCTACTCTTGAAGAGCAAAGGTATCGCCGCTGTGCGATGCCTTTGCACTTCTGCCGGGGAGGCCAGCACTGACATGCGAGGTGGGATAGCCCTGTGCTGGGTGTCCCCCCGCATGTCAGTGTGAATGATCGTTGCTGTGCTAAATTTAGCACAGCTACGAACATCTCGGAATGAACCCCATTGCTAGATGGATTATCAATACTTTCTGTATGCAGTCTCTCACTCAATCCATTATACCAGCACTCACATGCTCACACACAGAATACTGAGCCAGGTGTCCTCCAGTCGTGCGTCTAGTAGTGGTTCCAAAGGTGGCATTCCATAATAAAATAAAAAAAACACTGCAAACCAGCAGTGTTTTTTCGTTTTATTATGGAGTGCCACCTTTGGAACTGATATATATATATATATATTTCTCAGAGAACCGAATCATACTGAACCTCACGCTCTGAGCCCGGTTCCAAGCCCGGCTCGGGTTTTCCTGCCTGACTCGGAAAATTGAACGAGGCAAAATGTCATCATCCCGCTGTCGGATTCTCGCGGGGTTTGGATTCCATATAAAGAGCCGCGCGTCACGGCCATTTTCACTTCAGTATCGGAGAGTGTAGTGAGAGGACGTGTTTCCGTCCTCAGTGCCTGTGTGGGGGCGGGAAAGTGGGGTGGCGAGTCTTGTGCTGTGTTGTGCTGCTGAGTCCAGTCCAGTGTAGTCAGTGTATTGTGCTGCATCAGTCCAGCCGGTCACAGTGTTGGTGTCCTCTGCTGCTATATGTCCCCAGTGCTGCTGGCTGCTGTATAAGTCCCTTACAGTTTTGCTGTGTTGTCTTGCATCAGACCAGGGGTAGTGTCTCTCTTGTGCTGCATCAGTCCAGTGACCAGTCACCAGGGCCGGCTCTAGGCATGTTCGAATAAAGCGGCCGCGCAGGGTGCCACCCTTAATGGGCGCCGCGCGCTGGCGCCGCCATATTCGAAGCTGGAGCCGGCCCTGTGTGTGCAGCATTGGCCCGTCCCGTCCGTGTGTGCGCTATGCGTGCTGCGCGGCACCGGTGTCTAACGTCAGATGCCAGCGCCGCGCAACGCGCATAGCGCACACAAGTGGCCGCCCGCCCACCCGCACCCGCACCCTCACCCGGACCCGCACCCTTACTCGGCCGGCCGCCCGCCCGCCCGCCTGCACTCCCGTTCTCGGACAGCAGTACTCCTCCCCCTCTCAGCGCCGCAGGTATTTGGGGGGGGGGGCACATTTATGGCTTGCACTGTGGGGGCATTTATCTGGCACTGTGGGGGCATTTCTGGCTCTGTGGGGGCATTTATGGCTCTGTGGGGGCATATCTGGCACTGTGGGGGGCATTTCTGGCTCTGTGGGAGCATATCTGGCTCTGTGGGGGCATATCTGGCTCTGTGGGGGCATATCTGGCACTGTGGGGGCATTTATCTGGCACTGTGGGGGCATTTCTGGCACACTGGGGGCATTTCTGGCTCTGTGGGGGCATATCTGGCACACTGGGGGCATATCTGGCTCTGTGGGGACATATCTGGCACTGTGGGGGCATATCTGGCACTGTGGGGGCATTTATGTATCTGGCATTGTGGGGGCATATCTGGCACTGTGGGGGCATATCTGGCACACTGGGGGCATATCTGGCACACTGGGGGCATTTATCTGGCACTGTAGGGGCATTTATCTGGCACTGTGGGGGCATTTCTGGCACACTGGGGGCATTTCTGGCTCTGTGGGGGCATATCTGGCACTGTGGGGGGCATTTCTGGCTCTGTGGGGGCATATCTGGCTCTGTGGAGGCATATCTGGCACTGTGGGGGCATATCTGGCACTGTGGGGGCATTTATGTATCTGGCATTGTGGGGGCATATCTGGCACACAGGGGGCATATCTGGCACTGTGGGGGCATTTATCTGGCACTGTGGGGGCATTTATCTGGCACTGTGGGGGCATTTCTGGCACTGTGGGGGCATATATGGCACTGTGGGGGCATATCTGGCACACTGGGGGCATATCTGGCACTGTGGGGGCATTTATCTGGCACTGTGGGGGCATTTATCTGGCACTGTGGGGGCATTTCTGGCACACTGGGGGCATTTCTGGCTCTGTGGGGGCATATCTGGCACACTGGGGGCATTTCTGGCTCTGTGGGGGCATATCTGGCTCTGTGGGGGCATATCTGGCACTGTGGCGGCATATCTGGCACTGTGGGGGCATTTATGTATCTGGCATTGTGGGGGCATATCTGGCACTGTGGGGGCATATCTGGCACACTGGGGGCATATCTGGCACACTGGGGGCATTTATCTGGCACTGTAGGGGCATTTATCTGGCACTGTGGGGGCATTTCTGGCACACTGGGGGCATTTCTGGCTCTGTGGGGGCATATCTGGCACTGTGGGGGGCATTTCTGGCTCTGTGGGGGCATATCTGGCTCTGTGGAGGCATATCTGGCACTGTGGGGGCATATCTGGCACTGTGGGGGCATTTATGTATCTGGCATTGTGGGGGCATATCTGGCACACTGGGGGCATATCTGGCACTGTGGGGGCATTTATCTGGCACTGTGGGGGCATTTATCTGGCACTGTGGGGGCATTTCTGGCACTGTGGGGGCATATATGGCACTGTGGGGGCATATCTGGCACACTGGGGGCATATCTGGCACTGTGGGGGCATTTATCTGGCACTGTGGGGGCATTTATCTGGCACTGTGGGGGCATTTCTGGCACACTGGGGGCATTTCTGGCTCTGTGGGGGCATATCTGGCACACTGGGGGCATTTCTGGCTCTGTGGGGGCATATCTGGCTCTGTGGGGGCATATCTGGCACTGTGGCGGCATATCTGGCACTGTGGGGGCATTTATGTATCTGGCATTGTGGGGGCATATCTGGCACTGTGGGGGCATATCTGGCACACTGGGGGCATATCTGGCACTGTGGGGGCATTTATCTGGCACTGTGGGGGCATTTCTGGCACACTGGGGGCATTTCTTGCTCTGTGGGGGCATATCTGGCACTGTGGGGGGCATTTCTGGCTCTGTGGGGGCATATCTGGCACTGTGGGGACATATCTGGCACTGTGGGGGCATTTATGTATCTGGCATTGTGGGGGCATATCTGGCACTGTGGGGGCATATCTGGCACACTGGGGGCATATCTGGCACACTGGGGGCATTTATCTGGCACTGTAGGGGCATTTATCTGGCACTGTGGGGGCATTTCTGGCACACTGGGGGCATTTATGGCTCTGTGGGGGCATATCTGGCACTGTGGGGGGCATTTCTGGCTCTGTGGGGGCATATCTGGCTCTGTGGGGGCATATCTGGCACTGTGGGGGCATTTATGTATCTGGCATTATGGGGGCATATCTGGCACTGTGGGGGCATATCTGGCACACTGGGGGCATATCTGGCACTGTGGGGGCATTTATCTGGCACTGTGGGTGCATTTATCTGGCACTGTGGGGGCATTTATCTGGCACTGTGGGGACATTTATCTGGCACTGGGGGCATTTATCTGGCACTGTGGGGACATTTATCTGGCACTGTGGGGATATTTGTGGGGGCATTTATCTGGCACTGTGGGGGCATTTATCTGGCACTGTGGGGGCATTTATCTGGCACTGTGGGCATTTATCTGGCACTGTGGGGGCATTTATCTGGCACTGTGGGGACATTTATCTGGCACTGTGGGGGCATTTATCTGGCACTGGGGGCATTTATCTGGCACTGTGGGGGCATTTATCTGGCACTGTGGGGGCATTTATCTAGCACTGTGGGGGCTTTTCTGTATCTGGCACTGTGGGGGCTTTTCTGTATCTGGCACTGTGGGGGCTTTTCTGTATCTACATATCTGGCACTGTGTGGCCATTTATGTATCTGGCATTGCTGGGGGGCATGTCATGTGTTGCTGGCACTGCTGGGGGGCATGTCATGTGTAGCTGGCACGGCTGGGGAGCATATCATGTAGTGTTCCCGCTAGGCGTCTGTGGCTAGGCAATGTGTCTAACGTGCTCTGCCTGGCGCAAAGTGTCTAACGTGCTCTGCCTGGTGCAAAGTGTCTAGGAGGTTCTACCTGGTGCAGTGTGTATTAACTGCACTACTGTGTGGTGTAATGCGAATTGCCACTATTATGTGGCCAAGCACCTTCCCCACGAAGCAACGCCCCTAAATTTTTGCTGCGTGCCTTCGGCGCGCACTGTCCATACTTTGCCATGTAGGTAGATGAGCAACAAGCAGTACAGTATGTACATAATTTTGCCCTCCTAACTTAAAAATGTGCCCTCCCTGCCCTAAAAAGTGAACACTATTGTGTAGCTGGCACTGCTGGGGGGCATATTGTGTGTAGCTGGCACTGCTGGGGGGCATATCATGTCTATCTGGCACTGCACATTGTGTATCTGGCACTATACTGGAGACATTATATGTGTATCTGACACTATACTGGAGACATAGGGGTATATGCAATTGCAGGCGAATTCCAGAAATAGTCGAATTCCGGAACTTTTTCGCCTCAAAAAAACAATTCGCCTATGCAGTACAGTACTTTATCGCAAAAAAACGGACATTCAAAATTCGACTTTTGGCAATTCGACTTTTTTCGCATTCGACTTTTCTGCAAAGGTACAGATGCTGCAATTCGCCCAAAGCATATTCAATTCAAGTTTGGAAATTCGCCTGCAGTGCTTTTCGACCGCAAATTCGACTATTTCAGTCCGCCTCAGTTGACTGGCGGGATCTAAAAAAAAATTTTTAGTACATGATTTTTTTTGATATTTGAGGATTGCTAGTAGCATATCTATTTATATTTGAAAGGATTATCTACTTGGTTTGTCTTTTTTTGCTTCACAAGTATTATTTAATTGATTTTTTAAAGGAATATTTTTTTCTTCAATCTCCTGAGGGAAATTTACCCATGATTCCACAGATTTACCCAGGATACACTTCTGCAAAGCCCCTCCTATCTCCTCACTCCCAGGTTTGAGACTACAGGGAGAAGGAGCCATTTTACAGTCAGCTCTGTGGAATCGTTTTTTTAGGAAAATTCCTGCGTTTTAAAACACATTCCTATTTTTGTACTGACTACAATGATGGAGCCTTTTTCTGACCAGATTGTGATGTTCATGCTGGCTGCAAGCATGATGGAGGAAGAAAGTGCTGATGAACATCAGGATCCAGGTCAGCAAATGTCTGCATTGGGTGAGCCAGTATTGCGGGTTTCATTTCCACGTCCACGCCAGTATCGCACTAGGCGTGAACTGGAGGATCTCAGCGAGTTCGAGGTGATACAAAATTATCGCTTATCGACTCGCGACATATATTCGCTGTACGCTCTGTTGGAGGCCGACTTGGAACCTCGGGCACGGACAAATCGTGCAATCAGCGGTTTTCAGAAACTGCTGGGGACGTTACATTTTTTGGCGTCAGGCACATTCCAGCCTACACTGTCTCAAACATGCGGTTTTTCACAGTCGACACTGTCGCGCTGTATAACCCAGGTCATTAGGGCTTTCCGCAAATTGACGATCCAGTACATTACATTTCCAGAGACGGACAGCGAATGTCGTGAGATCAAATTAGGCTTTTTCAACAAATACAAATTTCCCAATGTGCTGGGCGCGATTGACTGTACCCACGTGCAGATCAGACCGCCACGGAATTCAGAGGAATGTTTTCGGAACCGAAAACAGTTCCATTCCCTGAACGTGCAGGCGGTCTGTGATGTAAACATGAGATTTTTGAACATTTTTGTGGGATTTCCTGGATCATCTCACGACTCCTTCATCCTAAGCCAGTCATCGCTGTTTGACAAGTTCGAAACAGGAAACATGCCTGGTGGCTGGCTGTTAGGTATGTATTTTCATTTTTTTATTTTTTTATTATTTTATTAATATTTTTTTATTATTATTTTTTACAAGTACCTAACATTTTTTTTATATTTTCTATAGGCGATGCGGGTTATCCAAACAAACCGTGGCTGTTGACCCCATTGTCTAATCCTGTTGGTAGAGCAGAAAAACGTTACCAAGAGACACACATTGCATCGAGGCAAATAATTGAACGTGCCTTCGGTGTACTTAAAAGCCGGTTTCGATGTTTAGACACTTCCGGCGGTGCTCTTTTGTACTCACCGTCGAAGGTTTGCGGCATGGTAAATGCATGTTGTATTTTACACAACATATGTGTCGCAAACCGTTTGCCGGTGACTCTTCGTCGTAGTGTTTCCGACGCGGGAACCGGTCTTCTGCTCTACCGGTGGGTATGGGCGAAGGAGAGGATTCCCGGCGGACATTGATCCAAAATAATTTTGCAGTTGCCTGTGAGTATACTGACAACATTTGTATTATCGTGTAAACTGACATTGGAATATTTTTTAAAAAACCTCTTCATTTATCTATTTCAGAGTTTTACATCCTGTTGATGTATATCCCCAGGCCCGTTTGTACAGTTCGTTCCCCCCTGTTTTATCCTGTTGGGTTACCGCAAATATTTGACCCTTTTATCCAACTCTACCATGGGCGACCTACTGGAGATGTGGACCTGACCCTCCGCCATGTAGCAGACAACCCCCTCAGGTGAGATGTATTGACCAAGACTCCCTTGTCCAAAATCACCCCGGCATGTCCAAAGTGCAGCCCTCCGGCATTTGCAAGACTGCACATCCAAACATTCCCTCCTGATACACCAATGCTTGTCAGGGAATGTTTGGATGTGTAGTGACGCGAGTGGCGGAGGGTTGCATTTGGACCCACTGTTCCCCGCTTGTGTTGTGTGGACTGTATGTACCTCTTCTTTCCAGTCCCAGGGTGACACTATTACCCACATCAGGAAGCTCAAACTGTTCTCTTCCACAGGTCCTGCGGTGTATCTTCCCAAGTGGCGTGGATGTGAGGAGACACGACATTTCACCTGATGTTCCATGGGCGACCTACTGGTGATGTGGACCTGACCCTCCGCCATGTAGCAGACAACCCCCCTCAGGTGAGATGTATTGACCAAAACTCCCTTGTCCAAAATCACCCCGACATGTCCAAAGTGCAGCCCTCCGGCATTTGCAAGACTGCACATCCAAACATTCCCTCCTGATACACCAATGCTTGTCAGGGAATGTTTGGATGTGTAGTGATGCAAGTGCCGGAGGGTTGCATTTGGGCCGCTGTAACCCGCTTGTGTTGTGTGGACTGTTGTATGTACCTCTTTTTTCCAGTCCCAGGGTGACACTATCACCCATATCTGGAAGCTCATACTGTTCTCTTCCACAGGTCTTCCGGTGTATCCTTCCTAAGTGGCGTGGATGTGAAGAGACACAGTTCCCCTGATGTTCCCTGGGCAATCTACTTACGTACAATTCAACTGCATTACAAATTTTAATAAAAACCACAGGAAACTTCTATTTTTTAAAGTTTATTGAAGAAAAATGTTATTTTTTAAATAAAGTTTGAAAGTTAATTAAAACAAAAAAGTAGTTTGTTCTTCTTTACATTCTTTTCTTGTGTATATAGATATCTGTGGGGAAAAGAAAAAAAGTATATTAAAGTAAAGACACACTAAATTCATGTTCATTTCTTTTCAATGAAAATTTGTGGAACAACACAGCCCAGCATGACCCATTGCTGGACTGTGTGGTTCTACAAAGGCATGCGGTTCAAAGTGAAATAGTGGCGTCAGTGGTCAGCACTTTGAAACGCTAACATTTGTGGAACAACACAGCCCAGCATGACCCATTGCTGGACTGTGTGGTTCTACAAAGGCATGCGGTTCAAAGTGAAATAGTGGCGTCAGTGGTCAGCACTTTGAAACGCTAACATTTGTGGAACAACACAGCCCAGCATGACCCATTGCTGGACTGTGTGGTTCTACAAAGGCATGCGGTTCAAAGTGAAATAGTGGCGTCAGTGGTCAGCACTTTGAAACGCTAACATTTGTGGAACAACACAGCCCAGCATGACCCATTGCTGGACTGTGTGGTTCTACAAAGGCATGCGGTTCAAAGTGAAATAGTGGCGTCAGTGGTCAGCACTTTGAAACGCTAACATTTGTGGAACAACACAGCCCAGCATGACCCATTGCTGGACTGTGTGGTTCTACAAAGGCATGCGGTTCAAAGTGAAATAGTGGCGTCAGTGGTCAGCACTTTGAAACGCTAACATTTGTGGAACAACACAGCCCAGCATGACCCATTGCTGGACTGTGTGGTTCTACAAAGGCATGCGGTTCAAAGTGAAATAGTGGCGTCAGTGGTCAGCATTTTGAAACGCTAACATTTGTGGAACAACACAGCCCAGCATGACCCATTGCTGGACTGTGTGGTTCTACAAAGGCATGCGGTTCAAAGTTTCTTGAATAGATACATTGAAACATGGTTCTACTCACCTTGGTACGCACAACACGAACTTATGCCGTCCACTTCATTTTTCCCCACCAATCCTATGAATAAGTCAAAAACACAGACTAGTGAATAGTAAATTCACACAATGAAAGCCTACTGTACACCATTACAAAAAGGATTTTTGGAAGAAAAAAGTGGTATCAGAATAGCTCTTTGGCCCATCATACATGTAGCCACAAGGAGCTTTCATTCGTTACCACACGCGCCCGCATACATGCCCGCGCATGTATGCCTACACAAAGCTCCTTGGTAGTACCCGGTCACGGGTGGGGAAGCCCAACACAGAAAACAATAGTAAGAAAAAAAACAAACTAATGGGAGGGGAAGAAAGGGATACATGAAAAACATATATAAGTAAATAAAACAATACGACCGGGTTTATGGTGGAAGTCTGTCCGGATCCTCTTCTTCCCCCTGATAGGGCGTCGATGTCCTTGGAGGCTGGGTAGTACGTTGACTGGGCCTCTGTGCCCATGCGGCTGTAGATTGTGCGGCCGGTGGTGGATGCATCTGGGGGGTGGGGTACATCCCTGTATATCCCTGGTACATCTGTGACTGTCTGTACTGGGATGGGACTTGAGGAAGGGTACGAGGCGTCCTTGTGGCTTGCGACGGCGGATATGGTGGATCACCAGCGTGTTGATGAGCTGGTCCTGGGAGCTTATCATAGATCATCTGCAGTGTGGTTGCGATGACTCTCCGACATGTTTTTATTGCTTTCTGCCAGACATGAGCTGTTGTCCACGAGCCGGGTCATGGATTCGGCCAGAATGTTAAGTACGTTCATATTCTCCCTATGATCTTGCATTCTGACCTGTAGTATTGTGGCCGTGCTGTCGGAAAGAGTCTTCTGCAGTTCAAGCAGACTGTTTGACATCTTCTCCATTGTCCTCTCAATGTTGTCCAGTCTGCTTCCCACGACATTTGTATACGTATCCTGGCGGGTCCCAATCTCCGATGCCAGGGTGTGAACCCTCTGAACAGTTGAGGGATTCTGCCCTTCCTGGATGTCTGCCACCACTTGGATTTGGGCAGCTGAAAAGAAAATTAGACAATATTATACACATTCATCATACATTTTTTTAAAGGCTCACAATTCAATTTACTCACACAGGGATGTAGTAACTGGAGCCTCCTGCACTTCCACCTCGTCATCCTCTGACGACTCCTGTAGGAGGAGATCCGGCCTGAAGTAGGAACCAATCCCCGAAGCTAGTCCGCTGCTGGTCCGTGGCACCACTGTTTGCAAAATAATTTTTTTGGGAAAGTTAATAAAATTTACACAACTGCTGCCCCCCCCCCCTCCCACACACACACAAAATAAATACAAACCTTCTCCATCCTGTGATGCCGCTGCTCCAGGAGCTCCACTTGTCCTCGTTTCGGAAGACTTTTCAAGGGTCTGGCTGGATACGTCTGCACGGCTGTCCTCAAACCCAAGAAAAGTTTCGTCTGTTAACCCTGTAGACTCAAACAGATCGGGTGATGGGTCCACAAGGGTTGTGTCTTGAGGCTCTTCAGTCACAGTCCCAGAGCTCCTGGAGAGACGACGATCTGGTGATGGCCTGCGCGCAGGAGCTGATGTTTGGCGCCCATCTTGTGGTGTGGTCGCCGACGGTGTCTGGCGCACAGGTGAAGTTCTGTGCGCTGATGTCTGGCGCACAGGTGATAGTCTGCGCGCTGACGTCGTCTGGTGCACAGGTGACAAACTGCGCGATGACGAACTGTGGCGCACAGGTGACGATCTGTGCGCTCCCGATGCTTGCGGCGCAGGTGATGGTCCGCGCGCTGCTGCCGATGCCTGCTGCACAGGTGATGGTCCGTGCGCTGGCGATGTCCTGCGCGCAGGTGATGTCCTCTGGGCAGGCCTGTCTGAAAAAAAACAACAACTCACATTAGCACATACAAAAATTTTAAAGGGAAGTACAGTTCATGTGAATGTATTCTTACCATCAGACCTCCTTTTGGACGCTTATCTCCCGCCTTCTTCCGTCTTCTGGGCGGTTCTTCCTCCTCTGGAAAGCCAGCAGGACGGCTAGAGTCCACACCTCCGCGAACTCCTTCGACCATGGCAGGGTTCATGCGCCTTCTAATAACATCCTCCCAGGGTAGCCACTTCAGGTTGAGAGCCGGGCCACCTCCCGTAGCTGTCTCATGTCGGCGCTGAATCCCCATCTTCTTCTTGGTCTGTCTGCGGCAATCACTGTACCGCTTCAAGCAATTTCTGGTGCTCCGGTGGTTTCCAGATATTGCAGTGACTTGACTCGCAATGGATTCCTAGATGCTTCACTTTGTCCTAGCTGCTGTTGTCTGTGCCCTTGGTCCATACAAAACGTCGTAGGACCTGTCGACGCAATCCACTAGGGTACAGTTTTCCGCCTCAGTGTATCTGGGTCCACGCGGCTTTTTCGGTCCTGCATCTTCACCAGAGGCTTCCTCCTCCGACTGCTCCTCTGGCTGGCTTCTTGCCTTTAGGGATTAAAAAAAAAAAAAAATTTTTTTTAATAAGATCGGTATGTACCTGTGAGTGTCAGTATCCCTGGCATTGCGCACATATTCCAGTAGGTGTGCATGGCATTGCACAAACTACAGTGGGTAAAGTTTGATGCTATTTGTGTCTGCAGGTGTGGTTAGTACCTTTCTACTAGGCTTTTTCTTGGACTTCTCATGGGCCCTTGACGACCGCGGCTGGTCACTACATGCCTGGTCGGTCGTATCCGCCTCCTGGGTTGGCTCCCACTCCTCGTTGCTATGCAGGGATAGATCCGAGGGGGTGGGGGAAGGGGCGGATCGGGTCTGCTTGTCCTTTGACATCTCTGTTAGAAAATAAAATAAAAATAAAATAAACATACATACATACATACATACATGTATAAATGGCTGACCCACACAAAATGGCTGACCCACACAAAATGGCTGACCCACACAAAATGGCTGACCCACACAAAATGGCTGACCCACACAAAATGTCGACCAGACTGTCGACCAAACTTGCTCCAAATCACTCCAAAATGGCCAGAAAGCATCCCAGCACACTCAGGAGGTACACCACAGCTAAATGAGGAGGGAAAACCCATGTTTGCCAAACAGTCCACAGCACATGTCGACCAGGCTGTCAACCAAACTTGCTCCAAATCACCCAAAACTGGCCAGAAAGCATCCCAGCACACTCAGGAGGTACACCACAGCTAAATTAGGAGGGAAAACACATGTTTGCCAAACAGTCCACAGCACATGTCGACCAGGCTGTCGACCAAACTTGCTCCAAATCACCCCAAAATGGCCAGAAAGCATCCCAGCACACTCAGGAGGTACACCAATGCTAAATGAGGAGGGAAAACACATGTTTGCCAAACAGTCCACAGCACATGTCGACCAGGCTGTCGACCAAACTTGCTCCAAATCACCCCAAAATGGCCAGAAAGCATCCCAGCACACTCAGGAGGTACACCAATGCTAAATGAGAAGGGAAAACACATGTTTGCCAAACAGCCGACAGCACATGTCGACCAGACTGTCGACCAAACTTGCTCCAAATCACTCCAAAATGGCCAGAAAGCATCCCAGCACACTCAGGAGGTACACCACAGCTAAATGAGGAGGGAAAACCCATGTTTGCCAAACAGTCCACAGCACATGTCGACCAGGCTGTCGACCAAACTTGCTCCAAATCACCCAAAACTGGCCAGAAAGCATCCCAGCACACTCAGGAGGTACACCACAGCTAAATTAGGAGGGAAAACACATGTTTGCCAAACAGTCCACAGCACATGTCGACCAGGCTGTCGACCAAACTTGCTCCAAATCACCCCAAAATGGCCAGAAAGCATCCCAGCACACTCAGGAGGTACACCAATGCTAAATGAGGAGGGAAAACACATGTTTGCCAAACAGTCCACAGCACATGTCGACCAGGCTGTCGACCAAACTTGCTCCAAATCACCCCAAAATGGCCAGAAAGCATCCCAGCACACTCAGGAGGTACACCAATGCTAAATGAGGAGGGAAAACACATGTTTGCCAAAGAGCCGACAGCACATGTCGACCAGACTGTCGACCAAACTTGCTCCAAATCACTCCAAAATGGCCAGAAAGCATCCCAGCACACTCAGGAGGTACACCACAGCTAAATTAGGAGGGAAAACCCATGTTTGCCAAACAGTCCACAGCACATGTCGACCAGGCTGTCGACCAAACTTGCTCCAAATCACCCAAAACTGGCCAGAAAGCATCCCAGCACACTCAGGAGGTACACCACAGCTAAATTAGGAGGGAAAACACATGTTTGCCAAACAGTCCACAGCACATGTCGACCAGGCTGTCGACCAAACTTGCTCCAAATCACCCCAAAATGGCCAGAAAGCATCCCAGCACACTCAGGAGGTACACCAATGCTAAATGAGGAGGGAAAACACATGTTTGCCAAACAGTCCACAGCACATGTCGACCAGGCTGTCGACCAAACTTGCTCCAAATCACCCCAAAATGGCCAGAAAGCATCCCAGCACACTCAGGAGGTACACCAATGCTAAATGAGGAGGGAAAACACATGTTTGCCAAACAGTCCACAGCACATGTCGACCAGGCTGTCGACCAAACTTGCTCCAAATCACCCCAAAATAGCCAAAAAACATCCAAGCACACTCAGGAGGTACACCAATGCTAATAGAAGACCCAAAAAGTCATTTAAAGAATAACAAAAAAAACGTGAAAAACTACCCCAAAATACAAGTCTCCCCCAAAAAATGCAGCAACACAAGCAAGGGGCTATACACATACCTGCACACATGCACACATACACAAACACCCCATGTACACCTCATGGCAACCCCCACTACACAAACACATACATGCAACACCAGACACACATGTGGTACTTACCTACAAATGTTGTAAAAGCTCCTAAAATGGCTCTCCTCCGGGGTAACAGGAATCCTCCTGACTGTCATGGAATAAAGCCTGCTGGGGTGTCCAAACGATATCCACAGCAAACAACCAAATTGCTAGCTCTGCACCTCCTCACACCTCTCTGCATGTTCACAAAATGGCTGCAGAGCACGCAGCAAACAAGCCCTAATAAAGGGCTGCTTTCGGCGGGAAGGCGAATTCTGGACGCCCACTACTCGCCGATTGGCCGTTATCCGCCTGGGGGTGGGTCGAATCCGTTTGACATTGCATATGGTGAATTCAGGGTCCCGGCGACAGGGCTGCGGCTGGCGAGTGCGGGCGAATTTTACAGGGGCGGATTAAATGACGCGATTCGCCCGCTATTGCATATACCCCATTGTGTGTAAGGAACACTACTGTGGCTGTTATGTGTAAGGCTGCTAATTGTGTGCGTAGAGGGGGTGTGAAAACATATTTATTTATAGTCTAATAATATGAAGTTATGAGACCACGCCCACTTTCCAAGAGGCCACACCTACTTTTCCTGGAGCGCGCGCCCTAGGCGCACGCATAGGGGGGTGGGGCGATTTTACATGCTTTCGCTCAGGGTGCTAGTAGGCCTGGAGCCGGCCCTGCCAGTCATAGTGGGGGTGTCCTCTGCTGCCATATATCCAGTGTAGCTGTATAAGTCCCTTTCAGTGGTGCTGTGTTGTCCTGCATTAGACCAGGGGAAGTCGCTTTTGCATCAGTCCAGTGACCAGTCACGGTGGTGGTGTCCTCTGCTGCCATATATCCAGTGTTAATGCCGTATAATTCCCGTGATACTGGCATATAATTCCTGTGATATTGCCGTATAATTCCAGTGACATTGCCGTATAATTCTCGAAATACTGGGGTATAGTTCCTATGATATTGCTGTATAATTCTCGGAATACTGGCGTATAATTCCTGTGACATTGCCGTATAATTCTCGGAATATTGGCGTATAATTCCTGTGACATTGCCGTATAATTCTCGTAATAAATGGTGTATAATTCCTGTGATATTGCCATATAATTCCCGTGATACTGGCGTATAATTCCTGTGACATTACTTTATAATTCTTGGAATACTGGCGTAAAATTCCTTTGACATTGCCATATAATTCTCGGAATACTGGCGTATAATTCCTGTGACATTGCCATATAATTCTCGGAATACTGTCATGTAATTCCTGTGACATTGCCGTATAATTCTCGGAATACTGACATATAATTCCTATGACATTGCCGTATAATTCTCGGAATACTGGTGTATAATTCCTATGATATTGCCGTATAATTCCTGTGACATTGCTGTACAATTCTCGGAATACTGGCGTATAATTCCTATGAAATTGCCGTATAATTCTCGAAATACTGGCATAAAATTGATGTGACATTGCCATATAATTCTTGGAATACTGGCGTATAATTCCTGTGACATTGACTTATAATTCTCGGAATCCTGCCGTATAATTCCTGTGATACTGCCATATAATTCCCTTGATACTGGCGTATAATTCAAGTTATCCTGCCATATAATTCCATATAAATGCATATAATTCCGTATAAATCCAGTCCAGTGGAGCTGCCGTATAAGTTCAGTGGTGCTGTCCTGTGCTGTATATTATTTACTAAAACTAAAGAGGTTATTAATATATAATCCACATAATTTTTACTTGGTTTGCCATGTGAGGTGTAGGGGAACTCTCTCTTGTGCCGCATATTGTGTTATATAACTCCAGAAAAATAATGGAGAACAAATATTTGGAGGCGTTAATAGGGAAAAATCAAGAACCACTTCCTCCTAGTGCAGAAGCTGCTGCCACTAGCCATGACATAAATGATGAAATGCCATCAACGTCGTCTGCCAAGGCCGATGTCCATTGTGATAGTAGAGGGCATGTAAAATCCAAAAAGTCAAAGTTCTGTAAAAAGACTTCAAAAAATAAATTGAAATGGTCTGAGGAGAAATGTAAACTTGGCAATATGCCATTTACGACATGGAGTGGCAAGGAACGGCTGAGGCCCTGGCCTATGTTCATGACTAGTGGTTCAGCTTCACATGACGATGGAAGCCCTCATCCTCTTGCTAGAAAAATTCAAAGAGTTAAGAGGAAAGAGCACAGAAAAGAACTGTGCATTCTGAGATGGTATCACAAATCCCCAAGGAGAGTCCAAGTGTGTCGGCGGTTGCAATGCCTGACCTTCCCAACACTGGACGGGAAGAGGTGGCTCCTTCCACCATTGCATGCCCCCTGCAAGTGCTGAAAAGAGCACCCACAGTCCAGTTCCTGATATTGAAATTGAAGATGTCACTGTTGAAGTACACCAGGATGTGGATATGGGTGTTGCTGGCGCTGAGGAGGAAGTTGACGATGAGGATTCTGATGGTGATGTGGTTTGTTTAAGTCAGGCACTGGGGGAGACATCTGTTGTCCATGGGATGAAGAAGCCCATTGTGATGCCTGGGCAAACTACCAAAAAAGCCACCTCTTCGGTGTGGAATTATTTCTCCACAAATCTGGACAACAGGTGTCAAGCCGTCTGTTGCCTCTGTCAATCTGTAATAATTAGGGGTAAGGATGTTAACTACCTAGGAACATCCTCACTTATACTGTACGTCACCTGCTGCGCATTCATCATAAGTCAGTGTCAAGTTGTGAAACTTTGGGTAAGAGCATAAGCAGTCCAATGACACCTAAATCCTTTCTTCCTCCTGTACCCAAGCTCCTGAAAGCCATACTACCAACTCCCTCAACGTCAACTTCCTCCTCAGTCAGGAACATCAGTAGTCCTGCAGACCATGTCACTGTCAAGACTGAGGAGTCCTCTCCTAATCGGGATTCCTCCGGAGGATCCTTGAGTGGTACCCCTGCTGTTGTTGCTGCTGCTGCTGTTGTTGCTGCTGGGAGTTGATCGTCATCCCAGAGGGGAAGTCGGAAGACCACATGTACTACTTTCAGTAAGCAATTGACTGTCCAACAGTCCTTTGTGAGAAAGATGAAATATGACAGCAGTCATCCTTTTGCAAAGTGGATAACTGCCCTTGACAGCTATGTTGATGTTAGACATGCGTCCGGTATCCGCCATTAGTTCAGTGGGACTTAGAGGATTGTTTGAGGTACTGTATCCTTGATATCATATCCCATCTAGGTTCCACTACTCTAGGCAGGCGATACCGAGAATGTACAGAGACGTTAGAAAAAGAGTCACCAGTGTCCTACAAAATGCGGTTGTGTCCAGTGTCCACTTAACCATGGACATGTGGACTAAGGACTATATGACTGTGACAGCCCACTGGCTAGATGTATGGCCTCCCGCAGCAACAACAGCAGTGGCACAAGTAGCAGCATCTCGCAAATGCCAACTCATTCCTAGGCAGGCTACGCTATGTATCACCGCTTTCCGTAAGAGGCACACAGCTGACAACCTCTTACGGAAACTGAGGAACATCATTGCAGAAAGGCTTATCCCAATTGGACTCTCCTGGGAATTTGTGATATCGGACAACGCCACCAATATTGTGCGTGCATTACATCTGGGCAAATTCCAGCACGTCCCACGTTTTGCACATACAATTAATTTGGTGGAGCAGACTTTTTTGAAGAATGACTGGGGTGTGCAGGAGATGCTGTCGGTGGCACAAAAAATTGCAGGCCACTTTCGGCATTCAGCCACCGTGTGCTGAAGACTGGAGCGCCAGCAAACACTCCTGAACCTGCCCTGCCATCACCTGAAGTAAGAGGTGGTAACAAGGTGGAATTCAAGCCAATACATCCACCTACAATATTGGCAAAGGAGGGGGAATGCACCTGACTCAAGCGCAGTGGAGATTGATTTCTGTCTTGTGCAAGGTTCTCCAACCCTTCAAACTTACCACACGTGAAGTAAGTTCAGACACTGCCATCTTGAGTCAGGTCATTCCCCTCATCAGGCTTTTGCAGAAGCAGCTGGAGAAATTGAAGGAGGAGCTAAGATGGAGCGATTCCGCAAAGAATGTGGGACTTGTGGATGGAGCCCTTCATTTGCTTTGCCAGGATTCAAGGGTGGTCAATCTGTTGAAATCAGAGCACTACATTTTGGCCACCATGCTCGATCCTAGGTTTAAAGCCTACGTTGTACCTCTCTTTCCAGCAGACACAAGTGTGCAGAGGTGCAAAGACCTACTGGCGAGTAAAATGTCAACTCAAGCGGAACATGACCCGTTAACAGCTCGTCCTTAAATTTCTCCCACCACTGGGACTGCAAGGAAAAGAAAAAGATTTCCTAGCCCACCCACTGACGGTGATGCAGGGCAGTCAGGAGCGAAAGCTGACATCTTGTCCGGACTGAAGGACCTGCAAACAATTACTGACATGTCTACTGTCACTGCATATGATTCTGTCACCATTAAAAGAATGGTGGAGGATTATATGAGTGACAGCATCCAAGTAGGCATGTCAGACAGTCCATATGTATACTGGCAGGAAAAAGAGGCAATTTGGATGCCCTTGCACAAACTGGCTTTATTTTACCTAAGTTGCCCCCCCTCTAGTGTGTACTCTGAAAGAGTGTTTAGTGCAGCCGGTAACCTTGTCAGCGATCGGCGTAGGAGGTTACTTCCACTAAATGTGGAGAAAATGATGTTCATCAAAATGAATTATAAATTCCTCCGGGAAGACCTTTACCAGCAATTGCCTCCATAAATTACACAGGGACCTGTGATGGTGGATTCCAGTGGGGACGAATTAATGCTCTGTGAGGAGAAGGATGTACACAGTGAAAGGGGAGAGGAATATGAGGATGAGGTCGACATCTTGCCTCTGTAGAGCCAGTTTGTGCAAGGAGATATTGATTGCTTCTTTTTTGGTGGGGGCCCAAACCAACTAATCATTTCAGCCACAGTCATGTGGCAGACCCTGTCGCTGAAATGATGGGTTTGTTAAAGTGTGCATGTCCTGTTTATACAACATAAGGGTGGGTGGGAGGGCCCAAGGACAATTCCATCTTGCACCTCTTTTTTTATTTATCTTTGCATCATGTGCTGTTTGGAGACTATTTTGTTAAGTGCCATCCTGTCTGACACTGCAGTGACACTCCTAGATGGGCCAGGTGTTTGTGCCGCCCACTTGGGTCGCTTAGCTTAGTCATCCAGCGACCTCGGTGCAAATTTTAGGACTAAAAATAATATAATGAATTGTGAGGGCCCAAAGAAACCAGTAATTTTAGCCACAGTCGTGTGGCAGACCCTGTCACTGAAATGATTGTTTTGTTAAAGTCTGCATGTCCTATTTATACAACATAAGGGTGGGAGGTCCCAAGGACAATTCCATCCTGCACCTCTTTTTCTTTTTTGCATCATGTGCTGTTTGGGGACTAGTTTTTAAATCTGCAGTGCCACTCCTAGATGGGCCAGGTGTTTGTGCCGCACACTTGTGTCGCTTAGCTTAGTCATCCAGCTACCTCTTTGCACCACTTTTTCTTCTTTGCATCATGTGCTGTTTGGGGACTAGTTTTTAAATCTGCCATCCCCTCTGCCACTGCAGTGACACTCCTAGATAGGCCAGGTGTTTGTGCTGCCCACTTGGGTCACTTAGCTTAGTCATCCAGCTACCTCATTGCACCTTTTTTTCTTCTTTGCATCATGTGCGGTTTGGGGACTAGTTTTTAAATCTGCCATCCTGTCTGCCACTGCAGTGCCACTCCTAGATGGGCCAGGTGTTTGTGCCGCACACTTGTGTCGCTTAGCTTAGTCATCCAGCTACCTCTTTGCACCTCTTTTTCTTCTTTGCATCATGTGCTGTTTGGGGACTAGTTTTTAAATCTGCCATCCTGTCTGCCACTGCAATGCCACTCCTAGATGGGCCAGGTGTTTGTGCCGCACACTTGTGTCGCTTAGCTTAGTCATCCAGCTACCTCTTTGCACCTCTTTTTCTTCTTTGCATCATGTGCTGTTTGGGGCCTATTTTTTAAATCTGCCATCCTCTCTGCCACTGCAGTGCCACTCCTAGATGGGCCTGGTGTTTGTGCTGCCCACTTTGGTCATTTAGCTTAGTCATCCAGCTACCTCATTGCACCTCTTTTTCTTCTTTGCATCATGTGCTGTTTGGGGACTAGTTTTTAAATCTGCCATCCTGTCTGCCACTGTAGTGCGACTCCTAGATGGGCCAGGTGTTTGTGCTGCACACTTGTGTCGCTTAGCTTAGTCATACAGCCACCTCGGTGCAACCTTTTGGCCTAAAAACTATTTCTCTTATGTCCTAGAGTATGCTTGGGTCCATATTAGTACCATGGGGTATAGACGGGTCCACCAGGAGCCATTGGCACTTTAAGAGTTTAATAGTGTTGGCTGGCTTCTCCCTCTATGCCCCTCCTACCAGACTCAGTTTACAAAATGTGCCCGGAGGAACCGGTCACAGCTAGGGGAGCTCTACTGTGCTTTTTTGGTAAAGTTTATTCTAGAGTTTATTTTTATAGGAGGCTGCTGGCAACAACCTGCCTGCAATGAGGGACTAAGGGGGGAGCTTTGTCCGCCCTGCGGAGTCTGAGCCACTGTCTCCGCTGACTGGACATTGAGCTCTAGAGGAGATAGATCGCACCCCGCCACAGGGGAATGCTCGCCCCAGCAGCCGGCCGTCACCCCCTTGCAGAGCTGAAGTGTGGCGATTGAGACACTGACCCCCTAACAAGCGGGGGGGGGGGGTGAAGATGGCGGCTTCAGGGTAGGAGCGCAGTATGAACTGCGCTCCCAGACGGCTCAGTGGTACTGCAGTGCAGAGCTGTGAGGGGCACCCTGAGCCAGCACCTGACCCTACACTGACCAAATCAAGCCTGTCGGGGTCTGCGGATCTCAGCCAGCACAAAATCCTCAGGCCAATATAATCTCAGAAGAGTGAGAAGACAGCGCCATTAAGGGGGTGGAGCTTCTCCTCAGAGCGGACCCAGCAGCATTTCAGCGCCATTTTCCTGCCTGCAGTCGGATGCAAGTAGAAGATCAGTCCCTCCAGTGCAACTCCAGCTATCTGTATGGTACCAGGGGGTTGTAGAAGGGAGGAGAGGCTGTGTAAAGGCTGTGTCACCTATTAAGGGACACTGTCAGTGCTTGTTTAGGGTCTCCCTATACCTATAATAGCACTGTGTGTGGGTTGGCTCCAATCTCTGTGTCTCTCTACCATTCTTGGGGGGAGGGGGGGGGGAACTCTGTCTGCCCAGTACCCTGTGTGTATGTGGGGTGATTGGTGTGTATTTGCAAACATGTCTAGGGACTCTGTTTCATATGCTGCAGAGGATTTATTTTCTCAGGAAGATCCCATCCCATGTAATCAGGATTGCACTGTTGTAGCGCAGATCCCAGCTAGAGAGCCGGAATGGTTAGCCTCTCTTAGGGGGACTATTTCTCAGATTTCTGAAAGAGTTGCTAGAACTGAGCATGCCACTCAGGTACTGCAATCCTCTATGGTTGTATGGTCAGATACTGCCCCCTCAGGGTCCCCTGTGGTACATTCTCACAAACGTGCACTTGCTAACGTTTTGCAGGATGACACGGACACTGATTCTGACAATGCAGACGGTGAAGGGGATGTGTTGAGGGGGGCGGCATCACTCGCTAAGGGGGTGCAGTTGATGATTGAGGCCGTACAGGATGTGTTGCACATTTCTGACACAACTCCTGAGCAGGTTGAGGAGGCCTTTTTCACGGATAGTAAAAAGCCCACCTCAACTTCCCAGCATCTAAGGAATTAAATGCTTTCTTTGAAAAAGCCTGGGAAAATCCAGAGAAAAAATTCCAGATCCCTAAGAGGGTCTTGGTTGCTTTTCCCTTCCCAGAGGAAGATAGAAAGAAGTGGGAGTCTCCGCCGATAGTTGACGCCTCTGTCTCCAGGCTATCAAAACAGGTGGTTTTACCAGTCCCGGGATCTACAGTGTTGAAAGATCCGGCAGATCGCAAGGTGGATGCTATGCTTAAATCCATTTACACGGCTTCAGGGGCTATACTGTGGCCTACTATTGCTTGCGCATGGATTTCTAAAGCTATTGCCAGGTGGTCAGTCACTCTGCAGGAGGACTTGACTACGATGGATAAAGGTGACGTTGATGTACAGATGTATCCTCATACACCGTTGCTCATAGCGCGCTATTTAGGGTCCTGAATCGCGAGTTGTAATAACGTTATGGCGTGCGTTGTGTCCCACGCCATGTAATACACATTTTCACCGCTAGGTGGCGAATGCTCCATGTTAAGCACGGTGCCGCGCGTTCACTAAGAGTAGAACACATCAAATATTTACCTGGAGAACCTGCTCATATCGTGGTCAGCAGTGGCATAATGGTTACAGTGTCCGCTTGCAATGCGTGCATCCCGTGTTCGAATCCTGTTGAGACCAGACATTTTTTTTGTGTGAATTTATTTAATGTCATTTTTAATTGAAAAAAAAAATGGCGTGGGGTCCCCCCTCCAAAGCATAACCAGCCTCGGGCTCTTCGAGCCGGTCCTGGTTCTAAAAATCCGGGGGAAAAATGGACAGGGGATCCCCCGTATTTTTAAAACCAGCACCGGGCTCTGCGCCTGGTGCTGTTGCAAAAAATATGGGGGACAAAAAGAGTAGGGGTCCCCCATATTTTTTACACCAGCATCGGGCTCCACTAGCTGGACAGATAATGCCACAGCCGGGGATCACTTTTATACAGTGCCCTGCGTCCGTGGCATTAAATATCCAACTAGTCACCCCTGGCCGGGGTACCCTGGGGGAGTGGGGACCCACTCAATCAAGGGGTCCCCCCCCAGCCACCCAAGGGCTAGGGGTGAAGCCCGAGGCTGTCCCCCCCATCCAAGGGCTGCGGATGGGAGGCTGATAGCCTTGAGAAAAATGACAGAATATTGTTTTTTCCAGTATTACTACAAGTCCCAGCAAGCCTCCCCCGCAAGCTGGTACTTGGAGAACCACAAGTAAGAGCATGCGGGAGAAAAACGGGCCCGGTGGTACCTGTAGTTCTACTGGAAAAAAAATATCCAAATAAAAACAGGAGACACACACCGTGACAGTAAAACTTTATTTCACACATGTCGACACACATACATACTTACCTATGTTGACCCGCCGACTGCCACGTCTCCCTCGTCACTGTAGAATCCGGGGTACCTGTGAATAAAATTATACTCACCTGATCCAGGGTCCAGAGTATAATCTGGCATATCTCAGGTTTGCATTGTTGGATGATCACTATCAGTTTGAGGCGTTGCCGTTCGGCCTCTCCACAGCACCGAGGGTCTTCACCAAGGTAATGGCAGTGATGATGGTTCTCCTCCGCAAGCAAGGGGTGAACATAATTCTGTATCTGGACGACCTCCTACTCAAGGTGTCGTCCAGCGAGAAGTTGTTAAGATCCATTGCTCTCACAACACAATTGCTCAAGGAGCACGGTTGGATCCTGAACCTTCCAAAGTCCCATCTGGAGCTGACAAGGAGGCTGTCTTTCCTCGGCATGATCCTAGACATGGTAGTGCAGAGGGTGTTTCTAACAGTGGAGAAAGCATTGGTGATTCAAATAATGGTCCAGGATGTCTTGAGGCCTACCCGGGTATTGGTTCATCAGTGCATCTGCCTTCTGGGGAAGATGGTTGCCTCCTACAAGGCTCTCCAGTATGGAAGGTTTCATGCTCAATCCTTCCAGCTGGATCTCTTGGACCAGTGGTCAGGATCTCACCTACATATGCACCAGAGAATGCATCTGTCACCGAAAGCCAGGATTTCACTCCTCTGTTGGCTACAACTACCTCACCTTCTGGAAGGCAGAAGGTTCGGAGTCCAGGACTGGATCCTTCTCACCACAGATGCAAGTCTAAGAGGTTGGGGAGCAGTCGCTCAGGGGAAACCTTCCAAGGAAGGTGGTCGAATCAAGAATCCCTTCTCCCAATAAACATCCTGGAGCTAAGAGCCATGTACAACGGTCTTCTGCAAGCAGCACACATTCTACAGGATCGGGCTGTTCAGATGTAGTCAGACAACGTGACTACAGTGTCCTACATAAACAGATAAGGTGGAACGAAGAGCAGGGCTGCCATGTCAGAGGTGTCAAAAATCCTCCTCTGGGCAGAAAGACACGCAGTGACGATGTTGGCAATCTTTATTCTGGGAGTAGACAACTGGGAAGCAGACTTCCTCAGCAGACACAATCTCCATCCAAGAGAATGGGGCCTCCATCAGGAGGTGTTCGAGGAGGTAACCAGTTGGTGGTGGGTTCCTCACATAGACATGATGGCCTCCCTCTTCAACAAGAAGCTTCGGAGGTACTGTTTCAGGTTAAGAGACCAACAGGCAGTGGCGATGGACGCACTGGTAACACCGTGGGTGTTCACATCAGTGTATGTGTTCCCTCAACTTCCTCTGATTCCAAGGGTTCTGCAACTGGTTAGAAGAACAAAGGTTCTGGCAATCCTTATTGCTCCGGACTGGCCAAGGAGGGCTTGGTATGCGGATCTACTGGATCTTCTGCTGGAAGATCCACGGCCCTTACCACTTCGGGAGGATCTGCTGCTGCAGGGGCCGTTTGCTTATCAAGACTTACCACGGCTACGTTTGACGGCATGGCAGTTGAGCGCCAGACCTTAGCTCAGAAAGGTATCCCAAGTGACGTTATTCCTACCCTAATACAGGCTAGGAAGGGGGTAACGTCTAAACATTACCATCGAATTTGGAAAAAATATGTTTCTTGGTGTGAATCCAAGAAATTTCCTGCGGTGGAGTTTCCACTTGGGCGTTTTCTCCTTTTCCTGCAAGCAGGTGTGGATATGGGACTCAGATTGGGCTCCATCAAGGTCCAGATCTCTGCTTTGTCCATCATCTTCCAAAAACAATTGGCTGTCCTCCCTGAAGTTCAGACCTTTTTGAAAGTGTTTCTGCACATTCAGCCTCCCTTTGTGGCGCTGACGACACCCTGAGATCTGGATGTTGTGCTGCAGTTCCTACAATCAGCTTGGTTTGAGCCTCTACAGGAGGCTGACATCAAGTTCCTCTCGTAGAAGGCGGTCACTTTGTTGGCATTGGCTTCCGCTCGACGTGTGTTGGAATTGGGGACTTTGTCTTGTAAAAGTCCCTACCTGATCTTCCATGAAGATAGGGCGGAACTTAGGACTCGTCCGCATTTCCTGCCTAAGGTTGTATCGGCTTTCCATATCAACCAACCTATTGTGGTGCCAGTGGCTACTGACTCCTCAATTGCTTCAAAGGTCTTGGATGTTGTGAGGGCTTTAAAGCTTTATGTGAAGAGGACGGCTCATCATAGAAAATCTGACTCTGTTTGTCCTCTATGATCCAAAGAAACTTTGGTGTCCTGCTTCTAAGCAGTCGAATTCGCACTGGATCTGGTTTACCATCTAGCATGTGTATTCTATGGCAGGATTGCCGTGTCCAAAATCTGTAAAGGTCCACTCTACTCGTAAGGTGGGCTCTTCCTGGGCGGCTGCCCGGGGTGTCTCGGCTGTACAGCTTTGCCGAGCAGCAACTTGGTCTGGGTCGAACACGTTTGCTAAGTTTTACAAGTTCGATACTTTGGCCTCTGATGACCTCAAGTTTGGTCAAGCAGTCTAGCAGGAGCCTCCGCACTCTCTCTCCCATTCTGGGAGCTTTGGTACATCCCCATGGTACTAATATGGACCCCAGCATCCTCTAGGATGTAAGAGAAAATAGAATTTTAATTACCTACTGGTAAATCCTTTTTTCATAGTTCGTAGAGGATGCTGGGTACCTGCCCAGCGCTGCGTTTTCCTACATTGGTTTTATAGTTCAGTACTGCCTGGTTACTAGGTAAGTTCTGCGTTCTTTACTGTTTCAGTACTGTTTCAGCTGTTGCTGAGTGTTCCGGCATGTTAGCCGGATTTGCCTGTTGTGTGAGCTGGTCTGAATCTCGCCACTATCTGTGTTATTCCTTCTCTGGAAGTATGTTGTCTCCTCGGGCACAGTTTCTAGACTGAGTCTGGTAGGAGGGGCATAGAGGGAGGATCCAGCCCACACTATTAAACTCTTAAAGTGCCAATGGCTCCTGGTGGACCAGTCTATACCCCATGGTACTAATATGGACCCCAGAATCCTCTACGGACTACGAGAAAAGGGTTTACCGGTAGGTAATTAAAATCCTATTATTGTGAGGTGTGAGGTGTTCAGAATAGTCTGGAAATGAGTGGAATTGAATGTTATTGAGGTTAATAATACCGTAGGATCAAAATTACCCCCAAATGCTGTGATTTTAGCTGTTTTTATGTTTTTTTCAAAAATCATCCAGATCCAAAACCAAAACCAAAACACGAAAGGGTGGTTTTGGCAAAACCAAGCCAGAACCAAAACACGAAAGTAGAATTAGAACCAAAACACGAAACACGAAAAGTGCTAGCCGCACATCTCTTATTGTTATATTGATATTGTTTTATATGTCATTTTGAATATTAAAAGTTTTTCAATTGCACACCCTTTACAGCTATTTATATTAGTTCTAAAACATAGGCCCTCATTCCGAGTTGATCGGTCGCAAGGCGAATTTAGCAGAGTTACACACGCTTAGTCTACGCCTACTGGGAGTGTATCTTAGCATCTTAAAAGTGCGAACGAAGTTTACGCAATATTGCGAACAAAAAAAACTTAGCAGTTTTAGAGTAGCTCCAGACTTACTCTGCCTGTGCGATCAGTTCAGTGCTTGTCGTTCCTGGTTTGACGTCACAAACACTCCCAGCGTTCGCCCAGACACTCCCCCGTTTCTCCGGCCACTCCTGCGTTTTTTCCGGAAACGGTAGCGTTTTCAGCCACACGCCCATAAAACGCCGTGTTTCCGCCCAGTAACACCCATTTCCTGTCAATCACACTACGTTCGCCGGTGCGAACAAAAAGCCGTGAGTAAAAATCCTTTCTTCATAGCAGAATTACTTAGCGCAGTCGCAGTGCGAACATTGCGCATGCGCTCTAAGCTGATTTTCACTGCGATGCGAAAAAAAAGAACGAGCGAACGACTCGGAATGAGGGCCATAATTCTTTGGACAGATGCAACTAAGCTCAACCTGTACCAGAATGATGGAAAGAAAAAATATGGAGAGGGCTTGCAATGGCTCATGATCTGAAGCATACCACATCTTCTGTAACACATGGTGGAGGCAGAGTGATGACATATTCCTGCATGGCTTCCAATGGCACTGAGTCCGTAGTGTTTTTAGATGATGTGACAGAAGACAGAAGCAGCTGGAATGGATGAATTCTGAAGTGTATAGGGATATGCTGCCTACTTAGATTCTGTTCTGCAAAGTTGATTGGACGGTGCATCACGGAACAATGACCCAAAACAAACAGCAAAAGCAACCCAGATATTTTAGGCAAGAAAATGAAATATTCTGCAATGGCCACGTCCATCACCTGATCTTAACCTGACCTAGCATGCATTTCACTTGCTAAAGACAATACTAAAGCCAGAAAGACCCACAAATATACAAATGAAGACATCTGCAGTAAAGGCCTGACAAAGCATAACAAAGGAGGAAACCCAGCGTTTTGTGATGTCCATGGGTTCCAGATTTCGAGCAGTCATTGCCTGCAAAGGATTCTTGACAAAATCTTAAAAATGTACATTTCATTTATGATTATGTTAATTTGTTCTGAGAACCATAGAACAGGAGACTGTGTTTAAAAATGACTGCAGTTCCTAAATGTCACGGCGCTGCGGTCTTCTCACTTACCTCTCCGGGCGCACTGGGTCTCCGTGCGGCCGTCCTCGCTGGCGGGTCCCGGCGTCCGGCGCTCCGTCTAGCCGGCGTCCACGTCCGACGTCCTCAGGAGCTGCGGGTGACGTCATCGGCCCGTCCTCCAATCAGGTCCTGGCGGGAAGTTTAAATTCAGACGCCGGGCAGTGCTCCGGCGCCTGAGTATCATCGTGCTACTGTACCTGTGATCTCCAGTGCTCCGTGCCTCCAGCACCTCCGTGCCTCCAGCACCTCCGTGCCTCCAGCACCTCCGTGCCTCCAAGCACCTCCGTGCCTCCAGCACCTCCGTGCCTCCAAGCACCTCCGTGCCTCCAGCACCTCCGTGCCTCCAGCACCTCCGTGCCTCCAAGCACCTCCGTGCCTCCAGCACCTCCGTGCCTCCAGCACCTCCGTGCCTCCAAGCACCTCCGTGCCTCCAGCACCTCCGTGTCTCCAGCACCTCCGTGCCTCCAAGCACCTCCGTGCCTCCAGCACCTCCGTGCCTCCAGCACCTCCGTGCTTCCAAGCACCTCCGTATCTCCAAGCACCTCCGTGCCTCCAAGCACCTCTGTGCCTCCAGCACCTAGTATTTTCTGTGATTCACCAGCACCTGTCAAGTTCTCTCTTTCAGGAGACCTTCAGCGTCCGCACGTGCTTCCTGTCCGCCGATCTGATCCTGCATGAGGAAGACTTACATCCGGCCATCTCTGCTGCGGCCCAGTTGCAGTTCCACTTCCCGGTCATCGGAGGAAACCCCGAGTCCACAACCTCCTCAAACCAGGTCAGTGATAGTATACTCAGGCCACATGGACCCGGGGAATCGGAACACGGACTCAAGTGCCATCCAGGACCTGGCTTCCCGTGTACAAAGTCAGGAAGCGGCACAAGGTCAGGTGATGCAGTACATCCAGGAGTTGTCCTGACGTCTGGATCAGATTCAGGCGTCTCTAGTCTCAGTAATTCCGGCACCAGTTCCGGTAGCTGCACCACTTGCCACCTCCAGCAATGTCCAACCATCGGCCGGTGCCACTCCGCGCCTTCAGCTGCCTACGCCATTCCGTTATAATGGGAATCCTAAGAATTGTCGTGGTTTCTTAAACCAATGCGAGGTACATTTCGAGCTACTAGCTCACAACTTTCCTACAGACCGGTCCAAGGTAGCATATATTATTTCTCTGCTGGAAGGATCTGCCTTGGATTGGGTGTCTCCATTATGGGAACGTTCTGATTCACTGGTTTCCAATTACTCCGAATTCATCACGTCTTTTCGACGAATTTTTGACGAGCCCGGCAGGATGACCTCGGCCTCTTCTGACTTACTCCGCATCCGTCAAGGCTCCCGATCCGTGGGTCAGAATGTGGTTCATTTCCAAACCATTGCCTCTGAACTTCGTTGGAATAATGAGGCTCTGAGAGCTGCTTTCTGGAACGGTCTTTCTGTTCGCCTGAAGGACGAGTTGGTCACTCGAGAGCTTCCGGATTCTTTAGAGGAATTGATCTCTCTCTGTGTCAAGGTAGATCTCCGGATGCAGGAACGTGGAGGAGAACGTAGTCGATCGGATCGTTCTAGGTTCCGGCTTCCTCCTGCAAGGCAAGCGGTGGTTCCAAGTCCGGACGAACCCATGCAGATTAACCGATCCCGATTGTCCCCGGAGGAGCGGCAGCGTCGTCATGAGGGTAAGCTCTGCCTATACTGCGGAGCTGCGGGTCACTTCATCAAGTCCTGCAAATCCCGTCCGGGAAACGAGAAGGCCTAGCTTGTTCCGGAGGAGTCAAGTTGGGGGTTACGACCAAATCTACTCCCACTTCGGACTGTTTACTTCCTGTAACGTTAATCACCAAGGCTACTTCCAAGTCTTTTGAAGCCCTGTTGGACTCTGGAGCTGCGGGGAATTTCGTTTCTTCCCTCTGTGTCCAAAGCCTGAATTTGGAAGTACGGTCCGTCGAACGGCCTATTTCCTTGACAGCCATCAATGGTACTAGGATATCCAAGGGTATCATAACAGAACGCACGGTTCCAGTTAAACTACAGGTCGGGGCTCTACATCAAGAATATTTGGAGTTCCTGGTGATCCCGGAAATGCATCACGATCTGGTTCTCGGAATACCTTGGCTCAAAAGTCACAATCCCCATATCGATTGGAAGACCGCACAAATTCGGTCTTGGGGTTCTTTTTGTCACGCTAACTGTCTCACCCCTGTCTGTCCGCTTCGTGTTTCTTCTAAGGCGGAGGAGGAACCTATTCCAGAGGCGTACCAAGAATTTAGAGATGTGTTTTCGGAACAAGCAGCCGACCAGTTACCACCCCATAGGGCTTGGGACTGCCCCATTGACCTTATCCATGGGAAAATGCCGCCTCGGGGTCGCATTTATCCTCTGTCCCTCCCAGAGACACAGGCTATGTCTGACTATATCAAAACCAATCTTCACAAGGGATTCATCCGCCCCTCTACTTCCCCGGCTGGAGCGGGCTTTTTCTTCGTGAAAAAAAAAGGACGGAGGGTTAAGACCATGTATCAACTACCGCGGCTTAAATGATATTACCAAAAAAAATAAATACCACTTGCCTCTAATTACAGAGCTATTTGATAGAGTTCGTGGTGCCCATGTTTTTTCCAAGCTCGATTTGAGGGGGGCCTATAACCTTATACGCATCAGAGAGGGAGATGAATGGAAGACCGCCTTCAATACCCGGGATGGGCATTATGAGTATCTGGTGATGCCGTTCGGTCTTAGCAATGCTTTTGCTGTCTTCCAGGGATTCGTCAACGAAATCTTCCGAGACATGTTATACCTAAGTGTCGTGGTGTATTTGGATGACATCCTGATTTTTTCAAAAGACCTTGCTGAACACAGAATACAAGTCAAAGAGGTACTCCGCCGTCTACGTGAGAATCATCTCTATTCCAAGATGTCCAAGTGTACCTTCGAAGTAACATCAATACCGTTCCTCGGCTATATTATCTCGGGGAAGGAGCTTCGCATGGATCCGGAGAAACTCTCTGCCATTCGGGACTGGGCACAGCCACTCTCCTTGAAAGCAATACAAAGGTTCCTGGGTTTTGCGAACTATTATAGAAAGTTCATTAGAGGTTTCTCCACCATTGTTGCACCCATTACCGCCCTAACGAGAAAGGGTTCCAATCCGGGGTTGTGGCCTCCCGAAGCCATAGAGACCTTTTCCCACTTGAAATCAGCTTTTATGTCCGCTCCAGTACTCCAACAACCAAATTTCGAGGAACCTTTCTTCCTAGAAGTCGACGCATCCTCGGTCGGAGTTGGGGCCGTTCTCTCTCAGTATGCCTCAGATAAGAAATTACATCCGTGCGGCTTTCACTCTTGTAAATTCTCTCCGGCTGAACGGAATTACACTATTGGAAACCAGGAATTCTTGGCCATTAAATCTGCCTTGGAAGAGTGGAGATATCTCTTAGAGGGGGTCAAACACGTGTCTACCATTTACACTGATCACAAAAATTTGTTGTATATCAAAACCGCACAGTGCTTGAATCCTCGCCAAGCTAGATGGGCACTCTTCTTCACTCGATTTTCTTTTGTTATCAAGTACCGAGCCGGAACTTTCAATACCAAAGCGGATGCACTGTCCCGTTCACAAACTCCCATAGATGATGAGGATCCCTTTGAACGGAGTTTAATTCTAAATCCAATTTCTGTCTCTGCTGCCTCGACTACTCCAGGCCCTCTTCCTGGAAGAATGTCCGTACCGGTCAAATTCCGGTCGAGGATACTTCAGTGGGCCCATATCTCCAAATTCTCCGGTCATCCCGGCGCCCAGAAGATGTACAAGTTTCTGCAAAGATCTTACTGGTGGGACTCCATGAGGAAGGATGTACAGGATTACGTTAATTCCTGTCCCCAGTGTACACAGCATAAATCTTCCCGTTTACCCCCTGCTGGGTTGCTTCGTCCTCTGTCCATTCCTATGAAACCCTGGACTCATATTTCCATGGACTTCATCACTGACTTGCCCCGTTCCAAGGGTTGCAACACCGTTTGGGTAATCGTCGACCGTTTTTCGAAGATGGCACTTCGTTCCTTTGACTGGTCTACCGACAGCCCCGAAACTAGCTCTACTGTTCATTCAAGAACATTTTCGGTTGCATGGGTTGCCACAGGAAATAGTCTCTGATCGTGGGGTACAGTTCACCGCAAGGTTTTGGAAAGCCCTCTGTTCGACTCTACAGATTAAACTTAAGTTTTCGTCCGCTTATCATCCCCAAACGAATGGACAAACGGAACGAGTCAATCAAGATCTAGAGACTTTCCTCCGTCTTTATCTCTCCCCTTCACAGGACAACTGGGTGGAGTTGTTACCTTGGGCGGAGTTTGCCCATAATCATTCGTTTCATTCTTCCACTGGTGAATCTCCATTTTTCATTAACTATGGGTTCCATCCACGTGTTCCAGAATTACCAAGCCTTCCGATGGAAGAGGTTCCAGCCGTAACGTCCACTCTACTACACTTCAGACAAATTTGGAGTAAGGTTCATGCTAATCTTAAGAAGGTTTCAGTCCGGTACAAGTTGTTTGCGGATAGGAAACGGTGAGCCGCTCCACAATACAAGGTTGGCGACAGGGTATGGCTGTCCACACGTAATCTCCGGTTGAAGGTGCCCACCATGAAGTTTGCTCCAAGATTCATCGGCCCTTACCCTGTGCTACAAGTCCTGAATCCTGTGGTCTGCAAGCTGGGTTTACCTTCGCACCTACGTATACCTAACACCTTCCATGTTTCTCTTCTTCGTCCTCTCGTCCTTAGTCGTTTCCATTCAAAGACCTCTAGCCCCACCTCAGTGGAGACTGAAACAGGAACAGACTTCGAGATCAGAAATATTCTAGACTCGCGTTACCTTCACAAGAATCTGCAATATCTGGTGGAATGGAAAGGATATGGTCCTGAGGAGAGAAGTTGGATAAAGGCTTCTGAGGTCTCAGCTCCTTGACTAGTCCGGATCTTCCATGCTAGACATCCTACGAAGCCGGGAAAGTGTCCAGGGGCCACTCCTAGAGGAGGGGGTACTGTCACGGCGCCGCGGTCTTCTTACTTACCTCTCCGGGCGCGCTGGGTCTCCGTGCGGCCATCCTCGCTGGCGGGTCCCGGCGTCCGGCGCTCTGTCTAGCCGGCGTCCACGTCCGACGTCCTCGGGAGCTGCGGGTGATGTCATCGGCCCGTCCTCCAATCAGGTCCTAGCGGGAAGTTTAAATTCAGACGCCGGGCAGTGCTCCGGCGCCTGAGTATCATCGTGCTACTGTACCTGTGATCTCCAGTGCTCCGTGCCTCCAGCACCTCCGTGCCTCCAGCACCTCCGTGCCTCCAAGCACCTCCGTGCCTCCAGCACCTCCGCGCCTCCAGCACCTCCGTGCCTCCAAGCACCTCCGTGCCTCCAGCACCTCCGTGCCTCCAAGCACCTCCGTGCCTCCAGCACCTCCGTGTCTACAGCACCTCCGTGCCTCCAGCACCTCTGTGCCTCCAAGCACCTCCGTGCCTTTAGCACCTCCGCGCCTCCAAGCACCTCTGTGCCTCCAGCACCTCCGTGCCTCCTAGCACCTCCGTGCCTCCAAGCACCTCCGTGCCTCCAGCACCTAGTATTTTCTGTGATTCACCAGCACCTGTCAAGTTCTCTCTTTCAGGAGACCTTCAGCGTCCGCACGTGCTTCCTGTCCGCTGATCTGATCCTGCATGAGGAAGACTTACATCCGGCCATCTCTGCTGCGGCCCAGTTGCAGTTCCACTTCCCGGTCATCGGAGGAAACCCCGAGTCCACAACCTCCTCAAACCAGGTCAGTGATACTAAATGTTTCATACAATATTTTTGTTTAACCGGTTGAATGAAATTGGAAAGCTTGCACTTCAATTGTATATCCATTGTTTAATTTCAAATAATTTGTGGGGGATTACAGAGATAAAATTATAAAAATTGTGTCAGTGTCCCCAGTGCACCTAACGGTATACTCTGTGATACAGGGAAATGTCCGCTAAATACATGTGGACAGCACTGGAGACAGCATAGCAAGATGAGTCACATGAGAAGGATAATTTTAAGGTGTGCCTTATACAACACCAAGTTAGTGAATGCAGCAGTTCAAGTGACTACACTGCTAAAATTATGTCTGTTTCTCAGCAACTAGCATCTGTAGGACTACAAGAGGATGATGAAGAGACCACTACTGTGAGGTTACAGAAACTGATGCTAGAGTTCGACTTCCTAGTTGTGGGGTTGTTAGCAAACACAGCAAAATTAACTAAAGACACAGTCAGAGCAAAGTTACTTCTTTTCCAGGAACATGTACCCTGTGAGTTTAGTTCTGAAAGTACTGCATTACATACAGTGTAAAAAAAATCAGAAAATGCAAGTTGAAATAATACAATTGTCACAAGATAGGTCACAAGGCACTTGAGGGCAATAGAATATGTTTATGATGCAAAGTAAAAAATGTAACAGCAAAGTTGAATCAGTCATGAGTGCTACAGATAGCTACAAAAAAGATTGCTGGTACATTGATTCAGGTGCAACAAGGTATTTTTAGCTGCAATGAGGAATTATTCACCACATTCAACATGTGACCCTATAACAATTAAAGGGACTGGCAATAATGTCCATACAGCTGCAAATGTAACAATTAAAGCCCGCCTACAGAGGAGGATAGTCACAGGAATGTCAGTGATTGACACAGAAAAGCCCATATGTGATAGCAATGGGGAAACAAAGTCATCAGCCATTCCCAAGTCAGCAAACTGTGCTAAAGCACCAATTTAGATAATACATTCAGATGTGTAGTCCAATCGTAGTTAATGAATGGATACTTTTGATGGAGCTGAACTCATCAGCTCTGTCTGGTTACTAAAGAAATATCCTTCAAGTATCAAGTCACCTCTTTGCAACAGGGGCCAACGCGTTGGGAGAACACTCAATGAAACAAATACACAGGATATGTCTCACAAGTATTCTGCTTTACTTAGGTCAGCTTGCATATTTATACACATACATTTCCACATTCAGCCATAGTTGGCCGCCCACATATCCTCCCCAAAGGAGGGGTTACAGACTAAACCTTGGTTAAGTGTAAGCTACGTGCCCTTTTAATAGGTGATTTCCAATAAATGTCTAGCATAATTATCATATAACTGTACATACCCCTTGCCCTACTTCTTCTTATCTGTTGTGCCCAAAGTCCTCTGAGAACTACCAGATGCTTCCCTTTTGAAACCAGGGTGTACGTGCCTAACGTGTAGTTTACATTATTTTCCATAGTTCAAATATAGTAACATATGTCCAAGGCTAGCTTGTTCACATCTCTTTCTTATATAAAAAACATTTGATTATTATAACCAAATATAGTGGCTAATTATCAACTCTATCATTTTTCCCTCCATTTTATAATAAACAAATATTACAAGCTTATCTGGCATTTTCCTAAACAAGTCTATGCAATAACAGTCTACTCTAATGATACCAGTGGCTACCCATCTCCCTATAGGTAGGAAGCTACACCCTATCTGTAACATGGTTGATGTCTTTCTCTTGGTCTTGGTTGGTAGACCGTTGGCTCATATCCATTAGGGCAGACTGTTGTTGGACTTTCTGTGCCAGACTCTTCTGCAATTTCTTATATCTGGAGGATTCAAAGGCTTTCCTTATTTGTTTCTGACAGACTGAAAAACAACAAAGCAGTATCTTAAAACACAGATATAATATAATTGCAATTCCAATAGCTTTTAGAAGGAACATTAGTATTCCTACAATTCATCCTTTAATTCCACTAAACCATGAAACTGGATTTAGCCATGATAACCAATCCCATTCACCCTCTAGAGTGTCAGGGATGTTATGTTTACTGGCATATGTCAGTTTTGCATCTTCTATCTCTTGTACATGTTTTTCCACTATTTCTTGAGCATTGTCTGTTTCATTGGTAATAAAAGTACAACACAACTTTCCTGTCTGTGTATACAAGTTCATACAATAGCCTCCTGTCTGTGCTGTTAAGTAATCGATCAGAAACCTGTGTTGTGACTGTTCTTTTTTTTTTATATCATGGGCCTCCTTTATATACTTGGCAATACACGTATCAGGATCTGTAATGTCTTTGGTCAAATAAGCACAGCCGTGAACTCAAAGTGCTATTTCCGGAAATCAACAATATCATCCAATTTGTGGTATTAGAGAATGTAGAACAATGTGGTAGTATAATAGTTCATGTCCAATGTCCTGGAATATCCTATCATAAAGTTCAATCATGTTGAAATAAAACGTCAACTCCCAGTTGATTAATCACACGACTTCATTAGCCATAGGAGAACTTATTAGCCACCTTTACAAATTTGAGGTTTTATTGATGCTCTGGTGGCAGGAACATGTTTCCTGATTACTGAGTCAATTACTCTTTTTAGGAATAGTTCATCCTGCAAGAAAACTTTTCTTAAGTTATTATGTGTTTTTGTATAAAATTGCTAAATTAATCTTCTTAAATAACAAACATCTTCAGAATTAATAGGTAACCAATTGTATATCATATCCTAAGGACATAGTGACAACTAACATTCTCCGTTATGTATGATATCTCTTTTAACCTTTAAATCTACTCCTGGTAAAATACATTTACTAAATCATAAACTTTAATGAACATCCTATGTGACCATTACTTTTTATATACCTAGCTCATTATATCTAGCACATCTAGAAACATTAGGTTTGTGTATTGTAACAATCCTTTCACATTCCCTTTAAATCAACCTTTTCTATCTGCATAAGTTAATTTTTCCTGTATTATTGACCTATTTTATTTCCATTAACTGAAATACACCCGATATGTGTAGCTGATATTATCACCAGTGGTTCTTTCTTGAGATACTGTTGTATCTTATACACATGTAGCTGTTTCACTATTATCACAATTCTATAAAGTTTTGGTTATCACATCAAATGTAACTTACATAGAGAACTTTGGTCTGTTACTATACAATGCTGATGTCTTTGTATACATATCTAACAATTATAATAATAATTAGCAATATAATTTATATAGCAGCAGTACCCAAAATCTTTCCAACAATTAATGGTATTGCTGGACTGGATACTCCTTGGAATAATATAAATTATTAAATTATCCATGCATTAATCTATACATCTATCTTCACGTGGAGTATAATACTCACAACCACGGTTTTCAAAGGGTGTTCGTTACACCAGTTATAAATCCCTCTGGATTTCCTGTTTAGAAAAGAGGAAGGAATGGTCTTATTGAAATAATTCCCATCCACAATAATGGATGAGTACTCATACCTACACCCACACGTCTGCTTGCTCTCTCTTCAAATAAAAAGAAAACAAGTCCTAATGCTGTTATAGATAACATTGCTCCTGTATACTTTCAGAAATGTTAAAAGTTCTGTAGGATATTAGCTTATAAGCACATAGTCTATTATCAATGATCATAATCATCTCCATCTTGATTGAAGGGTTCATTCAAATACAACTCTGTGGTAGTAACAGTAGTAACAGTCTCTGTATCTCCATACAATTGTTTTATTTATTTATTTTAGTCTTAGGTTCCTTTAAGCTCTGGTCTCTGACCTTCTCATTTCATTGCAAGCTCATGGATCTAGATGTCCTTCTTCTGCAGCCTTTGCAACGGCTGTATCAGCAGTCAGCGGTACTTGCCAAGGACCATCCTATGCGATCTGTAATGGAACCGAAACATAAGCAACTTCTCACCATAACTCTCAGTGTTTTGTCCTGTGCCGGACTGTGTGTTTTAGTGTTGGTTAAATATCTTTCCAAGGTTCTTGCAGCTTTTGATATTCTTGTAACTGTTTAAATAATTTGTGTGACACATTTGAATCGTCAAATCATTTTGTAGTTTTGAATCAGTCTCTGGATAATATATCTTTTCTGGATTCCAAAAAACAAACAAAAAAAAACAACAACAACAAAATAGATTTATATAGAAGAGAGGCTGAGCAGAGGCTTGGGTGTAATTCTACCACTATTGAACCAATGATTGGACTATGCCATGATTCAAATTCTGCCTTTCCTGTCTCTTTTGTAGATTAATAATGCTTAATTCTTTAAACCTTCCCTGTCAAATTCTCAACATTACACATATTAATTGAAAAATATTTTCCACACTCCTATAAACTCTTTCTATCAGTAAAGAAACTTTACTGTCTTTGAAACAATAGATCACACATCTGGCCTTATTATTCATTTCTCAAATAACCCCTTAACACCTGTTACACATACTATAGTTCATTTTTAGCATTAAACTATGTTGTATTAAAACAATGTTGTTTTTAATCAACCCAAACATCTGCGGTAAACATGCTATAGCTTTCTTTATCACCATCACGCTCCCTCTCATTATCACATAATTTGTTATTTTGGTCCCATGCCAAAACACAATGTATACTTCTCCATTAAACTTCATCCTACCATAGAAAGCTTGTGAATCTATTTCATGCTAGTTACCCTTAGATTTGCATAACTCATGACATTTCCCCTTAATAAAAGTTGGCAGCAACACTTTATTATTACTACTACTAATTCACTAATTAACACACTAATTTCAATTAACACACTGTAATTCACCATCCCATTATTCCCTATGGATGCTAGAGAAATTATTTTCCTGTTACTGTCAGTTTAATTGCAATTTATAAATGCAATGTAATAATTGTAATTGTCTTACTCATCCACATTATATTCCGTATACTCCCCACTTTTGGGGGTGAGGAAGACAAGTATGCAGCTGTATCAAAGTTGTATACTGTCAAAGGTAAGATGTACACATCATACAAAATCTACTGCTTAACCACAGTTCTAAATGTATATATTTTTTTTTATAAGTTGATGGTTTGGCTCTGACTGTGTATCCATAATGTCCTATTCATGATAAAGTGTAATATTGTATTACCTTCTATACTTTCTTTGGATATGAACTTGAATGCATGCACATATCATTTACAAAAAAAAAATACTGTATTCAGAGATTTATCATCTGGTCATACATGTGTATCTCTTAATAAATGTATACCAAGGCTACACCCTCTGAGGGTTTTAACTGTCTTTGGCCTACTGCCAAATAATGACCTAGGTAGTTAACTATGTCAGCACACCGTCGAATTTTGTCTTGCGACACCTTGTGTCCTGTTCTGCAAGAAAACACTACAGTTTAGTATCTGACACCAACACTTCAAATAATTTATAGCACAAAGGTATATCATCCACATACTGGTTACCCCATCTCTAAGGACCAGCGTACCTTCTGGGTTCTCTACAAAACTTAAAGCATTTAAATAACGTTTTTCAGGTGTATTTTGTTCTGCATGCATTGGTATTAGTGAGGGATATAAGGCTCCTGTAACAGCAGGTGTCTTTTGTTCTGCTTGTACTGGTACTACTGAGGGAGCTGACCCCCCTGCTACACCTTCGGTGGGTATACCACTGTCAATGGTATTCTGTATTATTGGAGCATAGGGTGGTGGCATTACATCAGACAGATAATCTTCCCTTCTAATTGTTTTTTTCATCTTCAACTTCTTGTGAAACAGTTTGCCATATATTTACAGTGTCCAGATAACCCTTTCTCTGTAACCAGTGACCATCTGTGACTTGAAATCTTTTCCAAGCCTGTGGGTCTAATATTCCGTCTTTTGGAAAATTGGCCCTTTTAAGAATGGCGTCAATGTGTTTGATGCTTTTCTCCCCTTCTTTCATCACAACAATCCTATAGGTGAACGCGTTTCCATCTTTCTCCCTTTCCCTCCCATTGGGGTAATTAAGCCCTATGGGTGTGGCCGTATCCACTTGCGGCGAAGAGGGATATGTCTAGTTGTGCGAGAAGTTAACTATGTATCACTGGTTTAGGCTTTGTCTGGACACACTTTTATCTCCTTTTTTCTGTTTCTTCTGAAGATTAATTTAACTTGTCTGACTGTAATATATCACATTTACAATACATGCAATCTAAACACCATATTCAATCTTCTAACATTTCTGAAAACTTGTTGGACACACTGCTGGTATTTTTAACATGATCAGTAGGTTAATCAGCTAAGCATAAAGGATATGGTTCATTTCTATGCGCTGATAACAATTGAGCATTTAAATGACATCCCACAATAATCACAATTCTGTAAAAACACCTTTCTCATACTGAGATACTTATCTATGTTGCAAAAAATTCACTGGTTAGTTTTGCATACAGTTTCAACCAAGGTATTCCTTTGTACCATAACACAGCACTGGTTGCTCTGCGGTCGCATGCGCTAATAAAGCATTGACAAAAATTCGAAACAACCTTTCAACCACAATAGACTTGTACAACACATAAACATATAAACAACAACAAGCAATACACCTTATCTGCTTTAAGCTGCAACAAGCAATACGCCTTTAAGTTAAGCAATACAATATAATTCAGTTAGTCTAGGGGATGTGTGACAAGATAATCGGGTTCTATGATGACGGTCAAAAAGGACATAAATGAAAGTTTTTTCTCTATAATGTACTTAGAACGACACTCAGAGAATCTGATTTTGAGTAACAATTATTACTCACCCGGGTATTATCAGAGTCTGTGAGAGCCGGTCAATTCCAAAACAGAAAGTATTCATTAGATGTCTCTTCTTGAATTAGTCATCCCGGCAACGATGCCCCCATGATTGATGGAGCTGAACTCATCAGCTCTGTCTGGTTACTAAAGAAATATCCTTCAAGTATCAAGTCACCTCTTTGCAACAGGGGCCAACGCGTTGGGAGAACACTCAATGAAACAAATACACAGGATACGTCTCACAAGTAATCTGCTTTACTTAGGTCAGCTTGCATATTTATACACATACATTTCCACATTCAGCCATAGTTGGCCGCCCACATATCCTCCCCAAAGGAGGGGTTACAGACTAAACCTTGGTTCAGTGTAAGCTACGTGCCCTTTTAATAGGTGATTTCCAATAAATGTCTAGCATAATTATCATATAACTGTACATACCCCTTGCCCTACTTCTTCTTATCTGTTGTGCTCAAAGTCCTCTGAGAACTACCAGATGCTTCCCTTTTGAAACCAGGGTGTACGTGCCTAACGTGTAGTTTACATTATTTTCCATAGTTCAAATATAGTAACATATGTCCAAGGCTAGCTTGTTCACATCTCTTTCTTATATAAAAAACATTTGATTATTATAACCAAATATAGTGGCTAATTATAAACTCTATCACTTTGTAACATTCATAGATGACCATAAGAATGACACAAGTGTACTCTATCAGAGAGAAATCTGAAGTACCACAGAAGATTGCAGACTGCAAGAGACTTGCAGAAATTCAAACCGGTCACTGACTGAAGACCCTGAGATCTGATAATAGTGGAGAATATCTAAACAAAGATGTGGAATTCTTCCTGAGAAAATATGGAATAGAACATCAGTTTACCATTGCTTATACTCCTGAGCAAAATGGTGTACGTAAACAAGTGAATCATATACTAGTGGACAGAGAAAGATGTATGTTAAAGGGTGCAGGCATAGACAGTGTCCACAGCAGTTTATCTAATAAACCAGTCTCCTGCAGTTCCCTTAAAGGACATAACTCCTATTAAAGCATGGTCAAAGAGACTCTTATTAGGTACAGTAGAATAATTTACACATACTGTATTATGACGCTTAGTATGGAGTAAGACACTTTAGGTTGTACTTGGCATACATTGTACTGTCACACATTGTCATAGGAGCCAACTTATAAAAACTATTTGGGGTGCTCTTGTTACCCCACTACAACCCCCACGCCCATTTGATTTAAAAATGTAATGCAACGACACTGTTAGTTTAAGAAGCAGCACAAATATTGGAGGTGACTCCTATGCATGCTGGTATACGAAAAATGAGGTGGCACAGCCCTGGTGTATTTGGATATGTGTTTAGTTGTGGAACAATTGCCATATAACCCAATATTGCTTATCAAGAGTAATGTAAATATATTATTTAGCCATTAAGTGTGAATGCATTCTTCAGTGTACATGACGTTTTCCTCAGCCACTAAATTCCACCTCCTTCTGCAAATTCCTATAGGACGGTTGGTCAACACCGAATGATTTTTTAAATGACTAATTTTCAATTTCTCATTGAACCTTGTTTTTATTTGACATACTTGTGTCCCAGTATTCACAGCTCACTCTTCCACCTGTATAAATACAAGACAACTAAATAGTACTGTGGAATCTATGGACAATTGATGCTATTTTAAAGGCTTAGAGTGTTCACACCAAATATTGATTTGATTTAGATTTCTCTTCTGTTCATTCACTTTGCATTTTGTTAATTCATAAAAAAAAGTGTTAAGAATTCTATTGTCGATAGTGTTCTTACTTTGCAGCACTTTTATAATTCCAATGGAATTATATGGCAGGACCCCATGACTTATACAGCATACGCAGCACCCCTGGAGAATTACACAGCACAGCAGACAGGCAACAGCACCCCTGGACTTAAATGGCAGTGGGGCAGCACCCCTTGACTAATAGGGCAGAAGGGCGGCACCCCTGGAATGATGTGACAAAGAAAAGATGTGCAAGATGTAATTGTCCTTGGGCCCTCCTACCCACCCTTATGTTGTATAAACAGGACATGCACACTTTATCAAACCCATCATTTCAGCGTCAGGGTCTGCCCCATGACTGTGGCTGAAATGATTGGTTTGTTTGGGCCTCCACCAAAAAAGGATTATAAAGCATTATGGTGTTGTAAACATATTTTTGTATTAGCATGCATCACAATAAAATTAACATTATTTGTGGTCAAAGTGTAAGGCAATAAAAATACCTTTTATTAATTAACTCAAAACACAAAACAAGCACCTGGCTGTGCAGAAAAGAGGCTTACAGTACCCAGTAATCAGTTACCCCCCATCTACGCAACAAAACAAAAAAAAAGAGCTGGTCCCAGTACCCTGGACGAGGAATATGTGAGCCAAATAGAAGAAGAAACTGGGCCCAGCGTCCGGGTCTGCCACATGACTGTGGCTGAAATGATTGGTTTGTTTGGGCCCCCACCAAATAAAAGCAATAAATCTATCCTTGCACAAACTGGCTCTTCAGTGGCAAGATGTCGTCCTCATCCTCAGATCCCCCCTTCAGTGTTTACATCCTCACAGAGAAATAATATTCAAACAAAACCACATCATTTAGGTGTCAGTGGACTGCTTATGCTATTACCCAAAGTTTCTGAACTTGACAATGACTTATGATGAATGCGCTGCAGGTGACATATAAGGGAGGATGTTCCTGGGTGGTTGATGTCCTTACCCCTACTTATTATGGATTGACAAAGGCAACAGATGGCTTGACACCTGTTGTCCGGATTTGTGGAGAAATTATTCCACACTGAAGAGGTGGCTTTTTTGGTATGTTGCCCAGGCATGACAATGGGCTTTTTCATCCCATGGATGACAACTGTCTCCACTGGTGCCTTATTCAAACAAACCACATCACCGTCAGAATCCTCATTGTCAACTTCCTCCACAGCGCCAGCTACACCCATATCCTCCTCATCCTGGTATACTTCTACAGTGACATCCTCAATCTCCAAATCAGCAACTGGACTGGCGTGGCTCCTTCCAGCACTTGCAGAGGACGTTCAAATGATGGTAGGAGCCTCCTCTTCCCATACAGTGTTGTGAAGGTCAGGCCTAGACATCGCAACCCCTGTATGTTCACAACACCCCTTTAGTTTTACAGCATACAGGATCAGTGTACTTTTATTTTAACAGCACCCCTGTATTTTTACAGCATACAAGACAAGTGAACATTGATTTTCACTGCACCCCATAATTTTTACAGCATACAAGACAGGGCCAGTGTACATTGTTTTTCACTGAACCCCAAATTATTACAGCATACAAGACAGGGCCAGTCTACATTTATTTTACTCCACCCCAGAATTTTTAAAGCATACAAGAGGGGGCAAGTGTACTTTGATTTTACTGCACCCCTGAATTATTACAGCATACAAGCCAGGGCCAATGTAGATTTATTTTGCTGCACTCTAGAATTATTGCAGCATACAAGACAGGGTCAGTGTACATTTATCTTACTGCACCCCAGAATTTTTGCAGCATGCAAGACAGGGCCAGTGCATAGGCAAACGCGGGGGGGGGGGGGGGGAAGGTTGGGTGTCCAGTTGCACGGAAACCCCTTCTCCTCTTGGCATATATTAATGGTAGGAATGGTAATACTACACTGCTCAAAAAAATCAGGGGAACACTAAAATAACACCCTAGATCTGAATGAATGAAATATTCTTATTAAATACTTTGTTCTTTACATAGTTGAATGTGCCGACAACAATATCACACAAAAATTATCAATGGAAATCAAATTTATTAACCCATGGAGGTCTGGATTTGGAGTCACCCTCAAAATTAAAGTTGAAAAACAAACTACAGGCTGATCCAACTTTGATGTAATGTCCTTAAAACAAGTCAAAATGAGGCTCAGTAGTGTGTGTGGCCTCCACGTGCCTCTATGACCTCCCTACAACCCACACAAGTGGCTCAGGTAGTTCAGCTCATCCAGGACGGCACATCAATGCGAGCTGTGGCAAGAAGGTTTGCTGTGTCTGTCAGCGTAGTGTCCAGAGCATGGAGTCGCTACCAGGAGACAGGCCAGTACATCAGGAGAGGTGGAGCAGGCCGTAGGAGGGCAACAACCCAGCAGCAGGACCGCTACCTCCGCCTTTGTGCAAGGAGGAACAGGAGGAGCACTGCCAGAGCCCTGCAAAATGACCTCCGGCTAGCCACAAATGTGCATGTGTCTACTCAAACGATCAGAAACAGACTCCATGAGGGTGGTATGAGGGCCCGACATCCACAGGTGGGGGTTGTGCTTACAGCCCAACACCGTGCAGGACGTTTGGCATTTGCCAGATAACACCAAGATTGGAAAATTCGCCACTGGCGCCCTGTGCTCTTCACAGATAAAAGCAGGTTCTCACTGAGCACATGTGACAGACATGACAGAGTCTGGAGACGCCAAGGAGAACGTTCTGCTGCCTGCAACTTCCTCCAGTATGACCAGTTTGGCAGAGGGTCAGTAATGGTGTGGGGTGGCATTTCTTTGGGGGGCCGCACAGCCCTCCATGTGCTCGCCAGAGGTAGCCTGACTGCCATTAGGTACCGAGATGAGATCTTCAGACCCCTTGTAAGACCATATGCTGGTGCGGTTGGCCCTGGGTTCCTCCTAATGCAAGACAATGCTAGACCTCATGTGGCTGGAGTGTGTCAACAGTTCCTGCAAGACGAAGGCATTGATGCTATGGACTGGCCCGCCCGTTCCCCAGACCTGAATCCAATTGAGCACATCTGGGACATCATGTCTCGCTCCATCCATCCAGTTGTACCACAGACTGTCCAGGAGTTGGCGGATGCTTTAGTCCAGGTCTGGGAGGAGATCTCTCAGGAGACCATCCGCCACCTCATCAGGAGCATGCCCAGGCATTGTAGGGAGGTCATTCAGGCACGTGGAGGCCACACACACTGCTGAGCCTCATTTTGACTTGTTTTAAGGACATTACATCAAAGTTGTATCAGCCTGTAGTGTGTTTTTCCACTTTAATTTTGAGGGTGACTCCAAATCCAGACCTCCATGGGTTAATAAATTTGATTTCCATTGATAATTTTTGTGTGATTTTGTTGTCAGTACATTCAACTATGTAAAGAACAAAGTATTTAATAAGAATATTTCATTCATTCAGATCTAGGATGTGTTATTTTAGTGTTCCCTTTATTTTTTTGAGCAGTGTATTACTAAAGCTGCAGCCACATCATGCAGTTTAAGAGATAGAGTGGTAGCAACTTCTTCTACCAATTTGCTGTGTGTATGGAGTTCTCAATCAGTGAACTGGACCAGAGAGTAGCTACCAGGAAGAAGAGACAGAAGCTTTACCATGAGTTGGGAGAATGTAAGCACACAAAGTGCAGTACTGGTTCTGTTATTTTTGTGTATTTATTAAGATATGTGTAACCTTTTCCTGACCACTTATTTATTTTATTTAAATATGTTTGATACAGCCTATACCCTAGTTAAATATTAATACTATATTCCATACAGTATCCAGTATATAAAAAGTCCAATGTTTACATTAATGTCCAGGGTTATTATTACTAGGTTCTTCTACCGCTCCCCCAGTCTCCCGTACTTGCTCCAATGTTCCACAGAGTAGGAGAGTGTGGAATGCATTTGGAAACCCCTCTCTAGAAATCCTGCATTTGCCACTTCTATCATAGTGGTCCAAAAACATTGCAGAGACATTCTTGATGTCATTGTAATGAAATATTAAGGATTTTGAAAGTCATGTGTGTTGTTGTGGGATTTATAAGCCTTGTCTGAATAGCTTAATTTTCAGGGTATGAAGGCAAAAATTAAGCCTACAGGACAGTCTTATGATGTGTGGGAGGTCATTACATAGGATGGGTAGTGGGCCAACAAACTCCTGCTATTGTTTTTTTTTTAACAAGTGAGCCGTGAAGATGACAGATGCATAGTGTAGATGGGAGTTGGCTGTTTTTACTAAATAAGGTGAGAGATGTTTATTTATGAAATATATGTTAATAATTGTTTGTAGATGTGAGTGTAAGTTTTTATTGGTTAAAAATCAGTAGCATATGTGAAGACCAACAGAGTTGATCCGCACACAAGGACGTGTGTTTGAAATCCGCTTTGCAGTGACATTCTTAATAGATTCTAGCGATGAGGTTTTTCTGAATATGTTAGGTTTGTAATTTTTATTTTTTACATTCTTCACCACTTATTACAGACCCTGAGGTTGGAGATCGAAACCAGGCCATCCAAATACAACTACTGGCCATGCAGGCACACATTCTGGCCCCGCTGGACAATGTCCAGAATTTATTACAGTTACTTTGACTGTGTTAAAAACTTAAAATTAGAGATGTGCGGCTGGCTCTTTTCGTGTTTTGTGTTTTGGTTTTGGTTCTAATTCCACTTTCGTGTTTTAGTTTTGGCTTGGTTTTGCCAAAACCACCCTTTCGTGTTTTGGTTTTGGATCTGTATGATTTTTTTTTTAAAATGGCTAAAATCACAGAATTTGGGGGTAATTTTGATCCTACGGTATTATTAACCTCAATAACATTCATTTCCACTCATTTTCAGTCTATTCTGAACGGGATCCGGTCTGAAGATCGACAGTGTCTAGGTCGACAATGTTTAGGTCGACCACTATAGGTCGACAGTCACTAGGTCGACATGGATGGAATGTCGACATGTGCTAGGTCGACATGTGCTATGTCGACAGGTCTAAAGGTCGACATGAGTTTTTCACATTTTTTTCTTTTTTTGAATTTTTTCATACTTAACGATCCACGTGGACTACGATTGGAACGGTAAAGTGTGCCGAGCGAAGCGGTAGCGGAGTGAAGGCACCATGCCCGAAGCATGGCGAGCGAACGCGGTGCACTAATTTGGGATCCCGGTCACTCTACGAAGAAAACGACACAAAAAAAAATCCTCATGTTGACCTTTAGACCTGTCGACCTAGCACATGTCGACCTAGAAACCCTGTCGACCTTCCAACATGTCGACCTAGCGGCTGTCGACCTATAGTGGTCGACCTAGACATTGTCGACCTAGACACTGTCGATTTGATGAACCACACCCATTCTGAACACCTCACAATATTGTTTTTAGGCAAAAAGGTTGCACCGAGGTAGATGTATGACTAAGCTAAACAACACAATAAAGGGTTAGATAAATTCCTAATGGATAAGGATATCCAGGGGTATGGTGCATAGTCATGCATTATAGTTACTATAAATAGGGATAAAATGCAACGGCTGACAGCAGCATCAGTCAGAAATTTTAGTCAAATCATCATGCATAGGAGACCACAAATAGGTTGAACTCGATGGACAATTGTCTTTTTTCAACCTCAGATACTATGTTACTATGTTACAAGTGTGCGGCACAAACACCTGGCCCATCTAGGAGTGGCACTGCAGTGGCAGACAGGAGGGCAGATATAAAAAAAAAAAGGCCCCAAACAGCACATGATGCAAAGAAGAAAAAGAGGTGCACCGAGGTTGCTGTATGACTAAGCTAAGCAACACAACCACCTGGCCCATCTAGTAGTGTCATGCAGTGGCTGAATGTCGAAAGTGGGCTGCAATTGTTCGGTCCACTGACAGTATCTCCTGCACGCCCCTGTCATTTTTCAAAAATTCTGCAATTTATGGACTTATACGGCAGTACCCCAGGAATAATACAGCAGGACCTCTGGACTCATATGGCAATTTCAGACAGGATGGTACTTTTCAAAAACTAGGCCCGAAACAGCACCTCATGCCAAGATGTCGAAGAGGTGCAATGAGGTAGCTGTATGACTAAGCTAAGCGACACAAACAATTCCCACTGGAATTATATGTCAAAATCACTGGAATTATAGTCCAAATCACTGGAATTATATGGCAAAATCACTGGAATCAAATGTCAAAATCACATGGATTATATGTCCAAATCACTGGAATTAAATGGCAAAATCACTGAAATTATACTGCATAATCACTGGAATTATACGTCAAATCACTGGAATTATACGTAAAATCACTGGAATTAAATGGCAAAATCACTGGAATTATACTGCAAAATCACTGGAATTGAATGGCAGCACCACTGGACATATACGGAAGTAAACACCTACAATCAAGTAGTCCCCTGGCGCTAACAAGAAAGTTAAATTAAATTGTAATAAACGTGTATGTCCCAAAAAATAAATAAAAATCTGATGCAGCTCACTGCAGAGCTGGGGGACCTCTCCACCCCCTGCAAAAAAACAGTTACCACAGAAAAAAACACAAATACAGACAGCGCTACCAGATTTCTTATTAAAATACAAATTTATTTAATTTATTCTATTATCATTAAACTTTAATTAACCATTCTCATCTCTAAGGCTAATTTGCATACATTTATAATATTGGTATTTAAAATAATGGCCTAATCAATGAACAATCATACCATAAAACTCTGTTCCCTATACCACTTAATACTCCCCTGCTGCACAGAGCCTCCAGCTGTAATCAATTACCTAACACTGTTTCATTTGAATATTGAGTGTAACAGTTTAGTATTTAATACGTTGATACAAAGAATACCAGTTCTGATTCAGATGTAAAATGTCTCTATTCCATTCCAGATAGGAGTATATATTATACTAATACTTTTTGTAGCAAAAGAATCACTTATTTCGAATCAAGTTGTATATTTGAGACTCTTTGCTTCCAACAGTTCATATGAAATGTAGATATTTAGACAGCTGTTTACTTTCTTTTGTAGAATCAATTTTGATTTTGTGCACAATCCATATCAATAATTATTTGATTTAGTTGATTAAATGTGCATGCATATATGAATTGATCTCAAAGCAGCAGAGTTAATATAATGTCTCAACAGACATTTAAAACATGGCCATGTTAAAATCCCGTCTTTACCGCAGTTACTTCTGGGTTTCTTTTTACCAAGCTCCCGGCTTCTGGTGCCAAATACCTTTATCCAAAGCCTTATCCGGAGACCCAGATTCCTTCTCAGCACAGCAGTCGTCTCGCTGCGCAGCGGTCACGGGTTTCCCAATTATAAAAGACGCGTTTCTCCGCCTATCGGCATCGGCGGCTTCCTCAGTCAGAAGCCGCCGATGCCGATAGGCGGAGAAACGCGTCTTTTATACTTGTGAAACCCGTGACCGCTGCGCAGCGAGACGGCTGCTGTGCTGAGAAGGAATCTGGGTCTCCGGATAAGGCTTTGGATAAAGGTATTTGGCACCAGAAGCCGGGAGCTTGGTAAAAAGAAACCCAGAAGTAACTGCGGTAAAGACGGGATTTTAACATGGCCATGTTTTAAATGTCTGTTGAGACATTATATTAACTCTGCTGCTTTGAGATCAATTCATATATGCATGCACATTTAATCAACTAAATCAAATAATTATTGATATGGATTGTGCACAAAATCAAAATTGATTCTACAAAAGAAAGTAAACAGCTGTCTAAATATCTACATTTCATATGAACTGTTGGAAGCAAAGAGTCTCAAATATACAACTTGATTCGAAATAAGTGATTCTATTGCTACAAAAAGTATTAGTATAATATATACTCCTATCTGGAATGGAATAGAGACATTTTACATCTGAATCAGAACTGGTATTCTTTGTATCAACGTATTAAATACTAAACTGTTACACTCAATATTCAAATGAAACATTGTTAGGTAATTGATTACAGCTGGAGGCTCTGTGCAGCAGGGGAGTATTAAGTGGTATAGGGAACAGAGTTTTATGGTATGATTGTTCATTGATTAGGCCATTATTTTAAATACCAATATTATAAATGTATGCAAATTAGCCTTAGAGATGAGAATGGTTAATGAAAGTTTAATGATAACAGAATAAATTAAATATATTTGTATTTTAATAAGAAATCTGGTAGCGTTGTCTGTATTTGTGTTTTTTTCTGTGATATACGGAAGTGTCAGACAGGACGGCACCAATCCAATCATTTCAGCGACAGGGTCTGCCACACGACTCTGGCTGAAATAACTGGTTTGTTTGGGCCCCCACCAAAAAAGAAGCAATCAATCTCTCCTTGCACAAACTGGCTCTACAGAAGCAAGATGTTGACCTCATCCTCCAATTCCCCACCCCTTTCACTGTGTACATCCCCCTCCTCACAGAGTATTAATTCGTCCCCACTGGAATCCACCATTACAGGTCCCTATGTACTTTCCGGAGACAATTGCTGGTCAAGGTCTTCCCGGAGGAATTTATAATTCATTTTGATGAACTTCATCTTCTCCACATTTTGTGGAAGTAACCTCCTACGACGATCGCTGACAAGGTTACCGGCTATACTAAACACTCTTTTGGAGTACACACTGGAGGGGGGGCAACATAGGTAAAATAAAGCTAGTTTGTGCAAGGGCATCCAAATTGCCTCTTTTTCCTTCCAGTATAGATACGGACTGTCTGACATGCCTACTTGGATGTCGTCACTCATATAATCCTCCACCATTCTTTCAATGGTGACAGAATCAAATGCAGTGACAGTAGACATGTCAGTAATTGTTTGCAGGTCCTTCAGTCCGGACCAGATGTCAGCTTTCGCTCCTGACTGCCCTGCATCACCGCCAGCGGGAGGTCTAGGAAGTCTTATCATTTTCCTTGCAGCCCCAGTGTTGGGAGAAATTGAAGGAGGTACTGTTGACGGTTCACATTCCACTTGAGTTGACAATTTACTCACCAGCAGGTCTTCGCACCTCTGCACACTTGTGTCTGCCGGAAATAGAGATACAACTTAGGCTTTAAACCTAGGATCGAGCACGGTGGCCAAAATGTAGTGCTCTGATTTCAACAGATTGACCACCCTTGAATCCTGGCAAAGCGAATGAAGGGCTCCATCCACAAGTCACACATACTTAGCAGAATCGCTCCGTCTTAGCTTTTCTTTTATTTCTCCAGCTGCTTCTGAAAAAGCCTGATGAGGGGAATGACTTGACTCAAGCTGGCAGTGTCTGAATTGACTTCACGTGTGGCAAGTTCAAAGGGTTGGAGAACCTTGCGCAAGATGGAAATCATTCTCCACTGTGCTTGAGTCAGGTGCATTCCCCCTCCTTTGCCTATATTGTAGGTGGATGTATAGGCTTTAATGGACTTTTGCTGCTCCTCCATCCTCTGAAGCATATAGAGTGTTGAATTCCACCTCGTTACGACCTCTTGCGTCAGCTGATGGCAGGGCATGTTCATAAGTGTTTGCTGGCGCTCCAGTCTTCGGCACGCGGTGGCTGAATGCCGAAAGTGGCCCACAATTTTTCGGGCCACCGACAGCATCTCCTGCACGCCCCTGTCGTTTTTAAAAAAAATCTGCACCACCAAATTAATTGTATGTGCAAAACATGGGACATGCTGGAATTTGGTCAGTTTTAATGCACGTACAATATTGGTGGCGTTGTCCAATATCACAAATCCCCAGGAGAGTCTAAGTGGGGTAAGCCAATGCGCGATGATGTTCCTCAGTTTCAGTAAGAGGTTGTCAGTGGTGTGCCTCTTAAAGAAAGCGGTGATACACAGCGTAGCCTGCCTAGAAACGAGTTTGGATTTGCGAGATGCTGCTACTGGTGCCGCTGCTGCTGCGGGAGGTAATACATGTACCCAGTGGGCTTTCACAGACACTGGATACAACTGCAATTTTTAGGACACTGGTGACACTTTTTCTGACGTCTCTGTACATTCTCGGTATCGCCTGCCTAGTGAAGTGGAATCTAGATGGGATTTGGTACCGGGGACACAATACCTCCATCAATTGTCTAAATTCCACTGCACTAATGGCGGATACCGGATGCACATCTAACACCAACATGAGTGTCAAGGCATCAGTTATACTCTTTGCAACAGGATGACTGCTGTCATATTTCATCTTGCTCACAAGGGACTGTTGGACAGTCAATTGCTTAGTTGAAGCAATTGACTGTCTCATCCCTCTGGGATGATGATCGACTCCCAATAGCAACAACAGCAGTGGCAGCAACAGCAGGCGTACCACTCAAGGATCCTCCGGAGGAATCCCGATTAGGAGAGGACTCGTCAGTCTTGAAAGGGACATGTACTGCAGGACTACTGACGTTCATGACTGAGGAGGAAGTTGACGTTGAGGTGTGGCTTGCAGGAGCTTGGGTACAAGAGGAAGAAAGGATTTAGGTGTCATTGGACTGCTTACGCTCTTACCCAAAGTTTCACAACTTGACACTGACTTCTGATGAATGCGCTGCAGGTGACGTACAGTATAAGGGAGGATGTTCCTAGGTTAACATCCTTACCCCTACTTATTACAGATTGACAGAGGCAACAGACGGCTTGACACCTGTTGTCCGGATTTGTGGAGAAATAATTCCACACCAAAGAGGTCTTTTTTGGTATTTTGCCCAGGCATCACAATGGGCTTCTTCACACGGACAACAGGTGTCTCCCCTGGTGCCTCATTTAAACAAACTACATCACCATCAGAATCCTTATCGTCAACTTCCTCCTCAGCGCCAGCATCACCCATATCCACATCCTGGTGTACTTCAACAGGGACATCTTCAATTTCAATATCAGAAACGTGACTGTGGACACTCCTTTCAGCACTTGCAGGGGGCGTGGAAATGGTGGAAGGAGCCACCTCTTCCCGTCCAGTGTTGGGAAGGTCAGTCATAGCAACCGCCGACACACTTGGACTCTCCTTGGGAATTTGTGATACCATCTCAGAACGCACAGTTCTTTTCTGTGCTCTTTCCAGCTTAACTCTTTTAATTTTTATAGTGGGAGGATGAGGGCTTCCATTGTCATGTGAAGCTGAACCACTAGTCATGAACATAGGCCAGGGCCTCAGCCGTTCCTTGCCACTCCGTGTCGTAAATGGCATATTGGCAAGTTTACGTTTCTCCTCCGACCATTTAAATTTCTTTTTTTGGGTTATTTTACATGCCCTCTACTATCACATTGGGTATCGGCCTTGGCAGACGACGTTGGTGGCATTTCATCGTCTATGTCATGGCTAGTGGCAGCAGCTTCTGCACTAGGAGGAAGTGGTTCTTGATCTTTCCATATTTTATCCTCTAAATTTTTGTTCTCCATTTTTTTTTCTGGAGTAATATAACACAATATGCGGCACAGCAGCACTGGACATATGGCAGCAGAGTATACCACTGTGACTGCCTGGTCACTGGACTGACTGATGCACAGGACACTACCACTGATCTGATGCAGGACAACACAGCAACACTGTAAGGGACTTATACAGCAGCACTGGATATATGGCAGCAAGAGGACACAGCCACTGTGACTGGACAAATGCAGCACAAGAAACAGACACTGAGGACACAGAGAACAGACACTTCCTCTCTCTACACTCTTCAATGCTGGAGTGAAAATGGCAGGGACACACGGCTCCTTATATGGAATCAAAATCCCGTGATAATCCGACAGAGGGATGACGACATTTTGCCTCATTCTGGTTTCAGAGTCAGGCGGGAAAACCAGAGTCTGACTTTCATCCGGAAACAGAGCATAAAGTCCGGAAGGGTTTGGTTCTTTGAGAACTGAACCCGCTCATCTCTAGTTAAATTTCATTATGTCTATTTTTTTGTTGTTGTTGCAAGAAGTAAACTTTCAAAACATAGCTATTGTGTGATGATTTTATTAAACAATCTTACATTTTTTCTATGTTATCTAGCCTCTTTTTTCGTATATCTCTATCTTTTTACTACATTTCATTTGTGTGTCTTCTCTTTTTCTGTTGGATTAACATCACAATTTTAAAATACTATCTTTAAAAATATTTAGTATTTTAAAATAGTATTGAGTGTATTGTGCAAATAGGACAAAACCTTTTTTGATGAAATGTTTGTTGCCTTAATTGCTGAATGTTATTGAACTATTAGGTTGTCAAACTCTTCAATTTGCAGCGTTTGATCACTTAATTGTTCAACATTTGGGTGTTTATTTTAAAATTCATTGAACCAAAGACTAACAAACCATGGTGGTCATTCCGAGTTGTTCGCTTGCTAGCTGTTTTTAGCAGCCGTGCAAACGCTATGCTGCCTCCCACTGATATTGTATTTTAGCTTAGCAGAAGTGCAAACGAAAGGATCGCAGAGCCGCGGCAAAGTTTTTTTGTGCAGTTTTAAAGTAGCTCAATACCTACTCAGCGCTTGCGATGACTTCAGACTGTTCAGTTGCTGTTTTGACGTCACAAATACGCCCTACATTCGCCCAGCCACACCTGCGTTTTTCCTGGCACGCCTACGTTTTTTCAAACACTCCCTGAAAACTGTCAGTTGACACCCAGAAACGCCCACTTCATATCAATCACTCTGCGGTCAGCAGTGCGACTGAAAAGCTTCGCTAGACCCTGTGTGAAACTATATCATTCGTTGTAATAGTACGTCGCGCATGCGCAGAAGTGGCTTTTTTTGCCTCATCGCTGCACAGCGAACGAATGCAGCTAGCGATCAACTCGGAATGACCACCATTGTGCAATTGTTTGCAAACTTATGATTGCAATGCACATGTACGACAAGCTCCATGATGCAGGCGGATCAATTTGCAACTATGCGAATGCATCGCTCCTGTATGATGTTAAATAGTAAACACCTTTTGTGAATTCGTACATAATAGGCATGTTTCTTTCTGTTAGCACACTTGTGTATGCTGCGTGTGCATGCATAGAACAGCAATCAGATCTGAATTAGTCCCTTTGTCTCCTACTCATTTGACTGTTATAGGATAACAAGTGCTCAATGTAGTGATTGCAACTAAAATGTCTTGTGGCACCTGAGTCACTATACCAGCAATTCTTTAATTGTGTCTATACAATGCTTTATGTCATTTGTCAGTGGTTTGACCTTAGTATTTATTTTAATGAAGCTTAATCAGAGGGAGAGTGTGTCCAGGAGTTGAATTAGTAAGCAGTAAGTTAGAGTCTTGCAGAAGTCAGATGTGTTTATGGTGTGGAATAAAATCACACAGAGCCAGAATAGTACATTAAGGACTTGTTTATATATTTGATTACACAAATTTGATTTGTAGGGTGAAGAATGTTGGGAATCAATGTACTGAAAGAAAATCCACATATACAGTATGACTACAAAACATGGATATTACATATAATGCTGTAACACTTATAGAAAAGTTCAATTTTTATTATAAACTTCGATAAGCAATAAAGGACAGCTCTCTAGGTTACTAAAAAAAAAAAAAAAAAAAAAAAAAAAAAATCTAAAGATCAGAAAAATAATAATAAAAAGCACACGGAACCAGGATGCTGTCTGTATGGAGACTCCGGTGATTGTTACGAACTGGTTGTACCGAGTATTTGTGAGAAACACATTATTGTAACATATAGGCAGGTTTTACCTTCAGAAAATACATTCTTCTAAGATGTGTGCAACTACAGGGCTACAGTGACCTCGCACTGGGCCGAGTACTGGAGGGGGTCATGGACAAATCCGGGAAGTATGTACGACTTTGATTTGTTGTAAATATACAACAGGAAACATGTCTGTGTAATGTTATACATACAGTACAGTCAGGTAAATGCAGCCCCCTTTTCCAAGGCTTTTTCTAAACCATGTAGCACTGTATGATAAATATGTAGGGGATAATTTAATTCAGCACAAAGTTTGGCTGCGCACACCACAGTATTTTCTGGCAGCCAATCATTGCTAATTTTCAAACACACCTCTATGGGGTATAAGGGAAAATGAATGATGTTACAGCCATGTAGTGTCTTCACATGAATGTTGCACTTTGCATTGTTGATAGACTCCACCAGTAAGCCCCATCATATGATTTATACGATTATACAATTCTATTTAATAAAACTCAATTATAATACACAAGAACTCAAACTATTAGTTTAAACAGATTGTGACTGTCTCCAATGGGTGATACATTATGTGCATTACCGTTAGTATTTTATTTATATCCATAGAAGCACCAGATGGTCTCAGGAATACTGGAGTCGAAACAGCAGCCTCTAGCCAGACAGTCCTTGGAGCTGATGTTGGGATATCCGCAGTCTTTCCTCAGCTTGGGGCTCACAGAGCATCCTGCACACAACAGAAAACACAATGTCAGAGGGTAGAGAGCTGCCCACATAGATGGTCACAGAGGGTCAGACACTCCCTGCCCAATGACACCGACCCCCCCCATGCTGTACCACTTCTAGCCAAAGGACAGACAGTCTTCTGATAATTTGTTACCCTGTGTCTCAGGCACAGAACAAGTACTGTAAGTTCCGCTGAGCAGAGCAAAAGAATTCTACAAAAGTTCAGGGTAGAGATGTATGTGTTACTGTGAGGTGTGTATGAGTATGTGTGGGTGAGTACGAGTACAGGTGTGGTAAGTGTGATATGCGTGATCTTGCCTGTGCACATAAATATATTAATAGTGATAACATTTGTATTCCCACCATGAACAATTACAAGAACAGCTTTATGAAATACAGTATCTGCAATGTATGTTCAATGTTATTGCCAGGAAGTCAGTCTGAATATGTCATACCTCCCAACTGTCCCAATTTTCATGGAACTGTCACACTGTCCCAACCGTGGGCTGCAGTGTCCCGCAGGGAGGAGGGGGGGCACAGTTTGGAGGCTTCTGTCACACTGGAGAATAGACGCTGTGCGCATGCGCACAGCATCTATTCATGGGATACAGAGGGAGCGGTGGCATGTCAGCAGCTCATAGAATGCTGGACATGCCCACTAAGTGATGAAAATGGGGGTGGCTTGCAATTAAGGCCCTTTCTGCTAAGCCTTCCAATAGGCCACACCCTTTTTTCAGACAGACATGCTACACATGCACAGGTGTCCCTTTCCATGGGATTCTAATGTTGGAGGCATGCATAAACTCTACACACATAGGGGCTGATTCAGAGTCATATGCAATTCAGCTGCATTGCATCTTTGAAGATCGATGCATATCTCTAACTATAGTCAGAGTCACCTGCATCTATGTGATGGCACCAGCCCCTATACATCCATGTGTGACAGTGGCTGCCATCACTATTACCAGCCCTATTCTTGGTGTAAGATCAGTGCGAAGTCACCTGGATCTCTGGATACGCTCAGCCCTGAATATCTCACAATTCCACCTCCCACAGCGCACTTATCCCATGTGTGAGGGCCCCTGTACCCACCCAGTGTCACTCATTTAGAAGATACGGCTCAGTCATGTATGACCCCGAGTATCAGGTCTGCAGGGGTGTGTATGCTCATTTCATACACAGTGCAAAATATTGCAGATACGGTTGCTTGTACTGTATACAGTTTTGAGGGGGGGAAAAAAACAACCCCCCCCCAAAACAAAAAAAAAATCCCAAACCACCCCTCCCAAAAAAAAAAAAAAAAAAAACAACAACAACACCACACCATTTAACCCTGGGAACACTTGAATTAAAACAGCAGCCTCTGGAATAGCATTCTTGGGAAAACCCCAATCTTCACGCTCTTTTATGCCCACACTGCAGATGCAGCCAAGCTCACCGTGACTACACCTGCGCTAAATGTGCACACCTGGTGGGGCTAGGCATATACTGTCTGGTCATGGCCAAGAATAAGGGTAACAAGCAAAACTTACAGCTATGGGCATAATTCATATTTGTGCACCATCAATTCTAATCAATAGCACTACATGCGCCCACTCTACCACTGCACTCTATACTCTACCTGTGCTTTTGGGGTAAAACCACCATTTATCCCCAGGAACACTTGAATTACAGCAGCAGCCTCTGGGATAACATTCCTTAGCGCTTTTCATGATTGGACGCCATTCTGATGCCAGAACGTGCATAACTGCAAATATTGTATTGATCAATGTCTGCAAATGCCCTGTGTGTGGTTATGTATAAACCCTGTGTGAAAAGGTCATAGGAGACATCAGCCTGACGTGCTACTGCTCCCATGCTGATCTTAAAAGGGGAGGTGTCATGATCCAGGCTGTTTCAAGTAGGAATAGGCCTGTTAATAAGTAGTGTGATATTTAGAGATGAGCGGGTTCGGTTTCTTTGAATCCGAACCCGCACGAACTTCACTTTTTTTTTCACGGGTCCGAGCGACTCGGATCTTCCCGCCTTGCTCGGTTAACCCGAGCGCGCCCGAACGTCATCATGACGCTGTCGGATTCTCGCGAGACTCGGATTCTATATAAGGAGCCGCGCGTCGCCGCCATTTTCACACATGCATTGAGATTGATAGGGAGAGGACGTGGCTGGCGTCCTCTCCATTAGAATAGATTAGAAGAGAGAGAGAGAGAGAGAGAGAGAGAGAGAGAGAGAGAGAGAGAGAGAGAGAGAGAGAGAGAGAGAGAGAGAGAGAGAGAGAGAGAGAGAGAGAGAGAGAGAGAGAGAGAGAGAGAGAGAGAGAGAGAGATTGTGCAGACAGAGTTTACCACAGTGACCAGTGCAGTTGTTGTTAAGTTAACTTTTATTTAATATATCCGTTCTCTGCTATATCCGTTCTCTGCCTGAAAAAAACGATACACAGCAGTCACACAGTGTGACTCAGTCTGTGTGCACTCAGCTCAGCCCAGTGTGCTGCACATCAATGTATAAAAGCTTATAATAATTGTGGGGGAGACTGGGGAGCACTGCAGGTTGTTATAGCAGGAGCCAGGAGTACATAATATTATATTAATTTAAAATTAAACAGTGCACACTTTTGCTGCAGGAGTGCCACTGCCAGTGTGACTAGTGGTGACCAGTGCCTGACCACCAGTATAGTAGTATATTGTTGTATACTATCTCTTTATCAACCAGTCTATATTAGCAGCAGACACAGTACAGTGCGGTAGTTCACGGCTGTGGCTACCTCTGTGTCGGCAGTCGGCACTCGGCAGGCAGTCCGTCCATCCATAATTGTATAATTATATACCACCTAACCGTGGTATTTTTTTTTCTCTCTTTATACCGTCGTCATAGTCATACTAGTTGTTACGAGTATACTACTATCTCTTTATCAACCAGTGTACAGTGCGGTAGTTCACGGCTGTGGCTACCTCTGTGTCGGCAGTCGGCAGGCAGTCCGTCCATCCATAATTGTATTATTATAATATATACCACCTAACCGTGGTTTTTTTTTCATTCTTTATACCGTCATAGTGTCATACTAGTTGTTACGAGTATACTACTATCTCTTTATCAACCAGTGTACAGTGCGGTAGTTCACGGCTGTGGCTACCTCTGTGTCGGCACTCGGCAGGCAGTCCGTCCATCCATAATTGTATTATAATATATACCACCTAACCGTGGTTTTTTTATACCACCTAACCGTGGCAGTCCGTCCATAATTGTATACTAGTATCCAATCCATCCATCTCCATTGTTTACCTGAGGTGCCTTTTAGTTCTGCCTATAAAATATGGAGAACAAAAAAAAGTTGAGGTTCCAAAATTAGGGAAAGATCAAGATCCACTTCCACCTCGTGCTGAAGCTGCTGCCACTAGTCATGGCCGAGACGATGAAATGCCAGCAACGTCGTCTGCCAAGGCCGATGCCCAATGTCATAGTACAGAGCATGTCAAATCCAAAACACCAAATATCAGTAAAAAAAGGACTCCAAAACCTAAAATAAAATTGTCGGAGGAGAAGCGTAAACTTGCCAATATGCCATTTACCACACGGAGTGGCAAGGAACGGCTGAGGCCCTGGCCTATGTTCATGGCTAGTGGTTCAGCTTCACATGAGGATGGAAGCACTCAGCCTCTCGCTAGAAAACTGAAAAGACTCAAGCTGGCAAAAGCACCGCAAAGAACTGTGCGTTCTTTGAAATCCCAAATCCACAAGGAGAGTCCAATTGTGTCGGTTGCGATGCCTGACCTTCCCAACACTGGACGTGAAGAGCATGCGCCTTCCACTATTTGCATGCCCCCTGCAAGTGCTGGAAGGAGCACCCGCAGTCCAGTTCCTGATAGTCAGATTGAAGATGTCAGTGTTGAAGTACACCAGGATGAGGAGGATATGGGTGTTGCTGGCGCTGGGGAGGAAATTGACCAGAAGGATTCTGATGGTGAGGTGGTTTGTTTAAGTCAGGCACCCGGGGAGACACCTGTTGTCCGTGGGAGGAATATGGCCGTTGACATGCCAGGTGAAAATACCAAAAAAATCAGCTCTTCGGTGTGGAGGTATTTCACCAGAAATGCGGACAACAGGTGTCAAGCAGTGTGTTCCCTTTGTCAAGCTGTAATAAGTAGGGGTAAGGACGTTAACCACCTCGGAACATCCTCCCTTATACGTCACCTGCAGCGCATTCATAATAAGTCAGTGACAAGTTCAAAAACTTTGGGTGACAGCGGAAGCAGTCCACTGACCAGTAAATCCCTTCCTCTTGTAACCAAGCTCACGCAAACCACCCCACCAACTCCCTCAGTGTCAATTTCCTCCTTCCCCAGGAATGCCAATAGTCCTGCAGGCCATGTCACTGGCAAGTCTGACGAGTCCTCTCCTGCCTGGGATTCCTCCGATGCATCCTTGCGTGTAACGCCTACTGCTGCTGGCGCTGCTGTTGTTGCCGCTGGGAGTCGATGGTCATCCCAGAGGGGAAGTCGTAAGCCCACTTGTACTACTTCCAGTAAGCAATTGACTGTTCAACAGTCCTTTGCGAGGAAGATGAAATATCACAGCAGTCATCCTACTGCAAAGCGGATAACTGAGTCCTTGACAACTATGTTGGTGTTAGACGTGCGTCCGGTATCCGCCGTTAGTTCACAGGGAACTAGACAATTTATTGAGGCAGTGTGCCCCCGTTACCAAATACCATCTAGGTTCCACTTCTCTAGGCAGGCGATACCGAGAATGTACACGGACGTCAGAAAAAGACTCACCAGTGTCCTAAAAAATGCAGTTGTACCCAATGTCCACTTAACCACGGACATGTGGACAAGTGGAGCAGGGCAGGGTCAGGACTATATGACTGACAGCCCACTGGGTAGATGTATGGACTCCCGCCGCAAGAACAGCAGCGGCGGCACCAGTAGCAGCATCTCGCAAACGCCAACTCTTTCCTAGGCAGGCTACGCTTTGTATCACCGCTTTCCATAATACGCACACAGCTGAAAACCTCTTACGGCAACTGAGGAAGATCATCGCGGAATGGCTTACCCCAATTGGACTCCTGTGGATTTGTGGCATCGGACAACGCCAGCAATATTGTGTGTGCATTAAATATGGGCAAATTCCAGCACGTCCCATGTTTTGCACATACCTTGAATTTGGTGGTGCAGAATTTTTTAAAAAAACGACAGGGGCGTGCAAGAGATGCTGTCGGTGGCCAGAAAAATTGCGGGACACTTTCGGCGTACAGGCACCACGTACAGAAGACTGGAGCACCACCAAAAACTACTGAACCTGCCCTGCCATCATCTGAAGCAAGAAGTGGTAACGAGGTGGAATTCAACCCTCTATATGCTTCAGAGGTTGGAGGAGCAGCAAAAGGCCATTCAAGCCTATACAATTGAGCACGATATAGGAGATGGAATGCACCTGTCTCAAGTGCAGTGGAGAATGATTTCAACGTTGTGCAAGGTTCTGATGCCCTTTGAACTTGCCACACGTGAAGTCAGTTCAGACACTGCCAGCCTGAGTCAGGTCATTCCCCTCATCAGGCTTTTGCAGAAGAAGCTGGAGGCATTGAAGAAGGAGCTAACACGGAGCGATTCCGCTAGGCATGTGGGACTTGTGGATGCAGCCCTTAATTCGCTTAACAAGGATTCACGGGTGGTCAATCTGTTGAAATCAGAGCACTACATTTTGGCCACCGTGCTCGATCCTAGATTTAAAGCCTACCTTGGATCTCTCTTTCCGGCAGACACAGGTCTGCTGGGGTTGAAAGACCTGCTGGTGACAAAATTGTCAAGTCAAGCGGAATGCGACCTGTCAACATCTCCTCCTTCACATTCTCCCGCAACTGGGGGTGCGAGGAAAAGGCTCAGAATTCCGAGCCCACCCGCTGGCGGTGATGCAGGGCAGTCTGGAGCGACTGCTGATGCTGACATCTGGTCCGGACTGAAGGACCTGACAACGATTACGGACATGTCGTCTACTGTCACTGCATATGATTCTCTCAACATTGATAGAATGGTGGAGGATTATATGAGTGACCGCATCCAAGTAGGCACGTCACACAGTCCGTACTTATACTGGCAGGAAAAAGAGGCAATTTGGAGGCCCTTGCACAAACTGGCTTTATTCTACCTAAGTTGCCCTCCCACAAGTGTGTACTCCGAAAGAGTGTTTAGTGCCGCCGCTCACCTTGTCAGCAATCGGCGTACGAGGTTACATCCAGAAAATGTGGAGAAGATTATGTTCATTAAAATGAATTATAATCAATTCCTCCGCGGAGACATTGACCAGCAGCAATTGCCTCCACAAAGTACACAGGGAGCTGAGATGGTGGATTCCAGTGGGGACGAATTGATAATCTGTGAGGAGGGGGATGTACACGGTGATATATCGGAGGGTGAAGATGAGGTGGACATCTTGCCTCTGTAGAGCCAGTTTGTGCAAGGAGAGATTAATTGCTTCTTTTTTGGGGGGGTCCAAACCAACCCGTCATATCAGTCACAGTCGTGTGGCAGACCCTGTCACTGAAATGATGGGTTGGTTAAAGTGTGCATGTCCTGTTTTGTTTATACAACATAAGGGTGGGTGGGAGGGCCCAAGGATAATTCCATCTTGCACCTCTTTTTTCTTTTCTTTTTCTTTGCATCATGTGCTGTTTGGGGAGGGTTTTTTGGAAGGGACATCCTGCGTGACACTGCAGTGCCACTCCTAGATGGGCCCGGTGTTTGTGTCGGCCACTAGGGTCGCTAATCTTACTCACACAGCTACCTCATTGCGCCTCTTTTTTTCTTTGCGTCATGTGCTGTTTGGGGAGGGTTTTTTGGAAGGGCCATCCTGCGTGACACTGCAGTGCCACTCCTAGATGGGCCCGGTGTTTGTGTCGGCCACTAGGGTCGCTAATCTTACTCACACAGCTACCTCATTGCGCCTCTTTTTTTCTTTGCGTCATGTGCTGTTTGGGGAGGGTTTTTTGGAAGGGACATCCTGCGTGACACTGCAGTGCCACTCCTAGATGGGCCCGGTGTTTGTGTCGGCCACTAGGGTCGCTTATCTTACTCACACAGCGACCTCGGTGCAAATTTTAGGACTAAAAATAATATTGTGAGGTGTGAGGTATTCAGAATAGACTGAAAATGAGTGTAAATTATGGTTTTTGAGGTTAATAATACTTTGGGATCAAAATGACCCCCAAATTCTATGATTTAAGCTGTTTTTTAGTGTTTTTGGAAAAAAACACCCGAATCCAAAACACACCCGAATCAGACAAAAATAATTCGGTGAGGTTTTGCCAAAACGCGTTCGAACCCAAAACACGGCCGCGGAACCGAACCCAAAACCCGAAAAATTTCAGGCGCTCATCTCTAATATCAATATAGATGATACCAGGATTTCCGAGTGACGTATCAATGGATGTGATGCCAATGCATCTGGGTTATATCGAAATGGGCATGATTGAAATTTGTATTATTCCAATTGATGTATCAATGAACCAGTATGTACTAACTGTCTTTGGATATCAAATGGTTGAAGCTTGCTTGATCTGCTGGCATTTCATTGTAGCCACAGAACTCAGACACACTGACTGTTTAGGTGTGAAATTTAGTTTAATTACCCCAGAACCAGAGCTAGGGCCAGAGAGGTGTTAAGCCCTTCCTGCTCTGTGTCCTCTCAGAACTAGCCATTTGTTTACACAAGAACCATGGCCAGAGCTTCAGAGGAGAAGATAAGGCCATTTGCCCCTGAGAGTAGCCAGGAAGCCCAGTATGAGCTGACACTCAATATCTTCTATGGCTTATGGAAGGGTTAACAGTAACACTCCAGAGGGAGGGGGGGGGGGGGGGGGTTGAAGGGGCAGCATGTTTTTTTAAAATAGGAGAACCGCAGAGTATAAGTTGTGCATTATCAAAGAAGTGGGTCAGGAGAACATTCTGTCTCTGTAATGTCCTGATATATCTGAAGAGGCTTCACTTCACCCCATCGTTCTACTCTGCATGTGTGCTAGGATCGGTGGGTTTATCTCCCTATTTTTATTTTTTTGAAATGATCTTTTCTGCTGTGACTGACTTATTATATTCTTGTACCCATCTTTTTTCTGGAACAAGCTTTGAAGTGTTTTACTTGAATTAAATAATCAAATTTTAGATCTGGTTTCTGTTGTGTAGCCAACCCAACTCTATTAAAGAGGTGTTACCAAAATAATAATTCTTGGTGCAGGCAAAAGCAATAAGTTTGCCTTGGGTCATACCCTAAACATTTGTACTTTAGCTGGTGGCAGAGATTGTGTGAAATTGACGCACGTGCTCAGGTATCCAATAGCGGTGTCACATGGCAGGGATTTGCAGATTGGCGTATCTGGTGAATCGCCATGCCTAGGATCGTGACAGCGCTTATCCTGGGAAAAGCGCAATCTTCCCACCCTTTGATGTCCACACTACATTGCTGTTTCTGGATGGAGCAGAGCACACAACATCAGGACATAGGAAATATTACAATGCATGGCAAGAAAGTTGGGAGCTCTACTGCAAGTACTCTAACCCTTGACAGTGCCAAATACATAATTGGCAACATTGCAAACATGTCCCAGATACATAGAATAAATAAGATTTTACTTACGGGTAAATCTATTTCTCGTAGTCCATAGTGGATGCTGGGGACTCCGTAAGGACCATGGGGAATAGACGGGCTCCGCAGGAGACAGGGCACTTTAAGAAAGAATTAGGAATACTGGTGTGCACTGGCTCCTCCCTCTATGTCCCTCCTCCAGACCTCAGTTAAGGAATCTGTGCCCGGAAGAGCTGACAGTACAAGGAAAGGATTTTGGAATCCAGGGTAAGACTCATACCAGTCACACCGTATAACTCGTGATAAACTTACCCAGTTAACAGTATGAACAACAGAGCATCAGATAAACCTGATGCAACCATAAAACAACCCTTATTTAAGCAATAACTATATACAAGTATTGCAGAAGAAGTCCGCACTTGGGACGGGCGCCCAGCATCCACTACGAGAAATAGATTTACCGGTAAGTAAAATCTTATTTTCTCTAACGTCCTAGTGGATGCTGGGGACTCCGTAAGGACCATGGGGATTATACCAAAGCACCCAAACGGGAGGGAGAGTGCAAATGACTCTGCAGCACCGAATGAGCAAATTCAAGGTCCTCCTCAGCCAGGGTATCAAACTTGTAGAACTTTGCAAAGGTGTTTGAACCCGACCAAGTAGCCGCTCGGCAAAGCTGTAATGCCGAGACCCCTCGGGCAGCCGCCCAAGAAGAGCCCACCTTCCTTGTGGAATGGGCTTTTACAGATTTTGGAGGTGGCAAGACAGCCGCAGAATGAGCCTGCTGAATCGTGTTACAGATCCAGCGAGCAATAGTCTGCTTTGAAGCAGGAGCACCCAGCTTGTTGGATGCATACAGGATAAACAGCGACTCAGTTTTCCAGACTCTAGCCGTTCTGGCTACATAAACCTTCAAAGCCCTGACTACATCCAGTAACTCGGAATCCTCCAAGTCACGCGTAGCCACAGGCACCACAATAGGTTGGTTCATATGAAAAGATGACATCACTTTTGGCAGAAATTGCGGACGAGTCCGCAATTCTGCCCTATCCATATGGAAAACCAGATAGGGGCTTTTATGTGACAAAGCCGCCAATTCTGACACACGCCTCGCCGAAGCCAAGGCTAATAGCATGACCACCTTCCACGTGAGCTATTTTAACTCCACGGTTTTAAGTGGCTCAAACCAGTGTGATTACAGGAAACTCAACACCACGTTAAGATCCCAAGGTGCTACTGGAGGCACAAACGGGGGCTGAATATGCAGCACTCCCTTTACAAACGTCTGAACTTCAGGCAGAGAAGCCAGTTCTTTTTGAAAGAAAATGGATAAGGCCGAAATCTGGACCTTAATGGACCCCAAGTTTAGGGCCAAAGTCACTCCCGACTGTAGGAAGTGAAGGAAACGGCCCAGCTGGAATTCCTCTGTAGGGGCATTCCTGGCCTCACACCAAGCAACATATTTTCGCCATATACGGTGATAATGTTTAGCCGTCACGTCTTTCCTAGCCTTTATTAGCGTAGGAATAACCTCATCCGGAATCCCTTTTTCTGCTAGGATCCGGCGTTCAACCGCCATGCCGTCAAACGCAGCCGCGGTAAGTCTTGGAACAGACAGGGCCCCTGTTGCAACAGATCCTGCCTTAGAGGCAGAGGCCATGGGTCCTCTGTGAGCATTTCTTGCAGCTCTGGATACCAAGTCCTTCTTGGCCAATCCAGAACAATTAGTATTGTTCTCACTCCTCTTTTTCTTATGATTCTCAGTACCTTGGTTATGAGAGGAAGAGGAGGAAACACATAAACCGACTGGAACACCCACGGTGTCACTAGTGCGTCTACAGCTATCACCTGAGGGTCTCTTAACCTGGCGCAATACCTCTGTAGTTTTTTGTTGAGGCGAGATGCCATCATGTCCACCTGTGGCAGCTCCCACCGACTGGCAATCTGCGCGAAGACTTCTTGATGAAGTCCCCACTCTCCCGGGTGGAGGTCGTGCCTGCTGAGGAAGTCTGCTTCCCAGTTGTCCACTCCCGGAATGAACACTGCTGACAGTGCGCTCACGTGATTCTCTGCCCAGCGAAGAATTCTGGTGGCTTCCGCCATCGCCACCCTGCTCCTTGTGCCGCCTTGGCGGTTTACATGAGCCATTGCGGTGATGTTGTCTGATTGAATCAGCACCGATTGGTCGCGAAGCAGGGTCTCCTCTTGACTTAGGGCGTTGTATATGGCCCTTAGTTCCAGGATATTGATGTGAAGGCAAGTCTCCTGACTTGACCACAGACCCTGGAAGTTTCTTCCCTGTGTGACTGCCCCCCACCCTCGGAGGCTTGCATCCGTGGTCACCAGGACCCAGTCCTGAATGCCGAATCTGCGACCATTGAGAAGGTGAGCACTCTGCAGCCACCACAGAAGAGACACCCTGGCCCTGGGGGATAGGGTGATCAGCCGATGCATCTGTAGATGTGATCCGGACCACTTGTCCAACAGATCCCATTGAAAGGTCCTCGCATGGAACCTGCCGAAGGGAATGGTCTCGTATGATGCCACCATCTTCCCCAGGACTCGCATGCAGTGATGCACAGACATCCATTTTGGCTTCAAGAGGTCTCTGACCAGTGTCACGAGTTCTTGAGCCTTCTCCGTCGGGAGAAAAACCTTCTTCTGGTCTGTGTCCAGAATCATGCCCAGGAAGGGCAGACGCGTCGTAGGAATCAGCTGCGACTTTGGAATATTCAGAATCCAGCCGTGCTGTTGTAACACTTCCCGAGAGCGTGCTACGCTGATCAGTAACTGCTCTCTGGACCTCGCCTTTATGAGGAGATCGTCCAAGTATGGGATAATTGTGACTCCTTGCTTTCGCAGGAGCACCATCATTTCTGCCATTACCTTGGTAAATATTCTTGGTGCCGTGGAGAGACCAAACGGCAACGTCTGGAATTGGTAATGACAATCCTGTACCACGAATCTGAGGTACTCCTGATGAGGTGGATAAATGGGGACATGCAGGTAAGCATCCTTTATGTCCAGAGACACCATAAAATCCCCCTCTTCCAGGCTTGCAATGACCGCTCTGAGTGATTCCATCTTGAACCTTTTCAGGTAAATGTTCAGGGATTTTAAATTCAAAAAGGGTCTGACCGAACCGTCCGGTTTCGGTACCACAAACATTGTGGAATAGTAACCCCTTCCCTGTTGAAGGAGGGGAACCTTCACCACCACCTGCTGGAGATATAATTTGTGAATTGCCGCTAACACTATTTCCCTCTCCAAGGGGGAAGCTGGCAGGGCCGATTTGAGGTAACGGTGAGGGGGCATCACTTCGAATTCCAGCTTGTATCCCCGAGACACAATCTGTATAGCCCAGGGATCCACCCGTGAGCGAACCCACTGGTGGCTGAAATGTCGGAGACGCGCCCCCACCGATCCTGGCTCCACCTGTGGAGCCCCAGCGTCATGCGGTGGATTTAGTGGAAGCCGGGGAGGACTTCTGTTCCTGGGAACTAGCTGTATTGTGCAGCTTCTTTCCTCTACCCCTGCCTCTGGCAAGAAAGGACGCACCTCGGACTTTGCCTCTTTGCGATCGAAAGGACTGCATTTGGTAATACAGTGCTTACTTAGGTTGTGAGGGAATATATGGCAAAAAATTTGACTTCCCAGCCGTAGCTGTGGAAACTAGGTCCGAGAGACCGTCCCCAAACAATTCCTCACCCTTATAAGGTAAAACCTCCATGTGCTGTTTTGAGTCGGCATCACCTGTCCATTGCCGAGTCCACAGGACCCTTCTGGCCGAAATTGACATTGCATTTATTCTAGAGCCCAGTAGGGTAATATCTCTCTGGGCATCTCTCATATACAGGACAGCGTCTTTTATATGCCCCAGGGTCAGTAATATAGTATCCTTGTCCAAGGTATCAAGTTCCTCAGATAAAGTATCTGTCCATGCTGCGACAGCACTACACATCCAGGCCGATGCAATTGCCGGCCTTAGCAGAGTACCTGAATGTGCATAAATGGACTTCAGAATACCTTCCTGCTTTCTATCCGCAGGATCTTTTAGGGTGTCCGTATCCTGTGACGGTAGGGCTACCTTCTTAGATAAGCGCGTCAAAGCTTTGTCTACCCTAGGGGAGGATTCCCAGCGTAACCTGTCCGTTGGCGGGAAAGGATATGCCATAAGCAACCGTTTGGAAATCTGCACTTTCCTATCTGGAGATTCCCAAGCTTTTTCACATAACTCGTTTAACTCATGTGAAGGGGGAAAAGTCACCTCATGCCTTTTTTCCCCAAACATATAAACCCTCTTGTCAGGGACTGGGTTTTCCTCTGAGATGTGTAATACATCCTTCATTGCTATAATCATGTAGCGGATGGCTTTAGCCATTTTAGGCTGCAACTTTGCATCATCGCCATCGACACTGGAGTCAGAATCCGTGTCGACATCTGTGTAAACTATTTGGGTTGGTGGACGCTTCTGAGACCCTGACGTCCTCTGCGTTGTAGGGTCAGGCATGGGTTGAGACCCTGACTGTCCCAAGGCTTTATCCAACCTTTTATGCAATGAATTAACATTATCATTTAAAACCTTCCACATATCCATCCAATAGGGTGTCGGCGGCGATACCACATTCATCTGTACCTGCTCTGCTTCCACATAGCCTTCCTCGTCAAACATGTCGACACAAGTGTACCGACACACCACACACAGGGGATGCTCTATTTGAGGACAGAACCCCCACAAGGCCCTTTGGAGAGACAGAGAGAGTATGCCAGCACACACCCCAGCGCTATATGACCCAGGAATTACACTAACTTAGTGTTTACCCAGTAGCTGCTGTATATACTGATTTTGCGCTAAATTTATGTGCCCCCCCTCTCTTTTTACCCTCTTTCTACCGTGATTCTGCAGGGGAGAGCCCGGGGAGCTTCCTCTCAGCGGAGCTGTGGAGAGAAAATGGCGCTGGTGAGTGCTGAGGAAGAAGCCCCGCCCCCTCAACGGCAGGCTTCTGTCCTGCGATTTTGTGTAAAATAATGGCGGGGGTTCATGCATATATACAGTGCCCAACTGTATATATGCGCTTTTATGCCAAGAGGTACTTAATTGCTGCCCAGGGCGCCCCCCCCCCCCCCTGCACCCTACAGTGACCGGAGTGTGCGGGTTTAATGTGGGAGCAATGGCGCACAGCTGTGGTGCTGTGCGCTACCTCATATGAAGACTGGAGTCTTCTGCCGCCGCTTTCGAAGTCTTCTTGCTTCTCACGCCGGCTTCTGGCTCTGCGAGGGGGACGGCGGCGCGGCTCTGGGATCGGACGACCAAGGGTGCGTTCCTGTGTTCGATCCCTCTGGAGCTAATGGTGTCCAGTAGCATAAGAAGCATGACCTATCCACAGTGAGTAGGTCTGCTTCTCTCCCATCAGTCCCACGTAGCAGAGAGTCTGTTGCCAGCAGATCTCTGAAAAAAAAAAAAAAAAAAAACCTAACAAAATACTTTCTATTCAGCAAGCTCAGGAGAGCTCACTAAAGTGCACCCAGCTCGTCCGGGCACAGATTCAAACTGAGGTCTGGAGGAGGGACATAGAGGGAGGAGCCAGTGCACACCAGTATTTCGAATTCTTTCTTAAAGTGCCCTGTCTCCTGTGGAGCCTGTCTATTCCCCATGGTCCTTACGGAGTCCCCAGCATCCACTAGGACATTAGAGAAAAACTAATGTTTGATGAATCTGACTAATGATATTCTCATATCTAAATACTTATTTTCCACATAGAATAAGAAAAACACTAAGAATTGTACTCAATATTCAGAAAGGAGTTGTTGTGGATTTGGGATGCAGTGAAGATGCCAACTGTTGGGATTCCTGCAGTCGGATTGCTAACAGCTGGCAATCCATTAGTAGGTATAGCAGAAGGGTTATGCTTAGGGCTAGGCTGTGGGAAGGTGGTGTTAGGGACCACTGTGGGAGGTTAGGTGTTAAGCACTATGGGGGAATAGTTAGGATTAGGCTGCACAGAAGGTGATGTTAGGTTTAGGCACCACCGATGAGATGTTCGTGTCAGGCACTAAGAGGGAAGCAGAGGCAGAACTCTGGGAGGCAACGGAGTCATCTGCCGCCGGGCTCCTGCTCTGAAGGGGGCACCTCTCCTCCCATTCTGTGACATCAATGAATTAAGTTAATTGATAGCTGCCGCTGTCTTTTCAGTGGCCGACTTCCTCACTGGTCCCTGCACCTTACAAATCACACCCTCTTTATTATACTGAATATACACATTTTACAAGTGTCACACCCAGGATTAGAAACCACAACCTATTACACTGGAAGCAGACACCTTACTGATGAAGCAATTAGCTCCTGTATAGGAAATATGATAATTTTAACTATATGAAGATACTTCTCTGACAATTACACATAACTTCATATAGTTAGAATTCTCATGCTTTCTCTACAGGAGCAAATAGCTCCATCAGTAAAGTGTCCGCTGTTAGTGTAACAAGTCATGGGTTCTAATCCTGGGTATGACCGCTAAGAAATGTGCGATTTAAAATAAAAGACAATTAAATGTATAAATATAGTATATACATTTTTATACACACACACACACACACACACACACACACACACACACACACTTATCTTGATATAGGAAATAGGGGGGCACAAATATTTATCTTGCCTCCGGGCAACTGGGACGAACTTACGCCACTGGAGGGAAGGTTAAGATTAGGCTGCAGAAAGGGATGGTTAGTATTAGGATGTAGGGGAGAGAGAGAGGAACAGTCTTATATCCCCACTGTCAGGACTTACACTATTAGGATGCTGGCAATGGTATTCTGACTGCTGGCATCCCAACAGCTGGGTTATCCTACTGAATACATGGAGTTAATCAATTTATTTTTTTAAACTAGGGGAAATGGAAGGAAGAACAATTTCCAGATACTTTTCTTTATACCAGAGATTACCCCCTGGAACTTCACATCAGTAGGCAACTATGCATGAGTGGGCGGTGCTTCCTCTGTCCGCCCATTTGTGTGACATCAAGAAAGAGCATAACCGACAGTTATCCTGGGCATACACCATACAATTATCTGGCAGGCCATTTATCCAATCTGCATGGTTGGAATGAAAATCTTGTAATGTATAGGATCAGCTGTCAATCATTTGCTCCCAAACACTGGAAAATGGACAAAGTATTATACAATCAAACTTGTGAAACCCAAAATTTAACTAACTTGTTAAAATTACCTTTTTTGTCCATTTTCCAGTGTTTCAGAGTAAACGGTTGATTGTCATTTACCTTCATAGATTACCAGATTTCCATTCCAACCAGCGTTGGACAGATGGTCTGCCAGATAATTATATACTGTAGTGCATACAAGAGTCATAACTAGACCTCTTGGTACCCTGTAGCAGAGAGAATTGCCCCCCCCTCTCCCCCATTTTTCCAATAGGGACATAAGACACATACCTCATGGGGGAGGGGCATGACAAGATTGAGCCCAGAGAATTATTAGCATGTTCTATCTAGCTACCTATCCATCTCCTTTATTAAAGGACACATTTCAATAATCTGCCATACCGATAATTCAAACCTATAACCTGTTGAATTCTAATCAAACACCCTACTCATTGAGACACTATGAACACACTGGTATTTTGTAAACAAATAAACAATGTAATTAAGATCCATGCAGTGTGCAGCCACACATCCAATCTCTTGCAGACACACACACTACATAGATCTGCTTAGTTGCAATGCCGATTTTTTTTTTCACAATGTACACAGTAAGTTTCAAATGCAGATAATTCTAAACTAGAGAATTTTAACCCTTTCTATGCAAGGGCAAATAGCTTAATGAATAGATTGTCTGACTGCAATGCCACAAACAACTGGTTTGAATCCCAGACAGTGTGACTGAATAACAAAGAAGTCTTAAGTTGAGTTCATGAATGTTGTATAGGTATTAGCGACAGAAGGGGTCAGGGTAGGAGACAGGGGCAGCCAGGGGATGCTGGGCTTCAAAAATGGGGGTAGCTGCATGTGAAAGTAATTATAACAGATAATTGTCAAGTTCCACCAACAGTGCCCCCTACCCTGCAGCACCTTGTGCTGTGCCCCCTACACACACCTAGTTATGGCCCTGGTGCATACTCCGCTTTACTGATGGATCTATGTACCTGAAAGTCTTCATCACCCATGTACATCATGACTGAAGATTCCAATAGTTTATTATATGTTACTATTAAGTTGGATACACTAATAGTTTGTTCAATCTGGATGTTTGGAACAAAAATCTGCTAATATCTGGGAGCAAATGACAATCAACTATTTGCTCCTAAAGTCCCAAAAACATACAATAAAGATAGTTTGGATAAATGAAACGGATTTAACCAATTTATCTGAAAGATCATTTTTGAATGTTTTTCAGTGTTTGGGAGCAAATGGTCAATTGTCATTTACTGACACATATTACCAGATTTTTGTTTCAACTAGAAAAGATTGGACAGACACTAATCCAAGTGTGTATCCAGCTTAAGAGGTGTGAGCGTCATAACTATAATGACTTGTGAGTATCTATACAGCAGTTCCATACCTTGTGACTTGGAGAAGAAACACCAGTTAACCCCTGGAATGCTGGAGTCAAAGCAACAATTCCTCCTCTTACATTCTGCAGCACTTATTGTGGGGTAGCCACAATCCCTTCTGTTGTACGGTTCCACGTTGCATTGTTTCTTGTCACTTGCTGTTGATGCAGTAAGGAAACATCCAGAAGTTACAACAGCTTAATGTTTCTTTAATAAAATCACTATGCAATTTAGCTCCTTTGGTCAACTGATCATTTGGGTTCAGCAGTGTTAAAATTACAAAGTACAATAATTTTTTTTTTTTTTTTTTTTTTTAGGAACAGGTAAACTTTGAACAGCTGATAACAGGAAACTTCCACTTAAACAGCATTGTCTTATATACTGTCTGACCATGGCTAAGAATAAGGGATACACCAGATTAACTCTTAGCACTATGGGCCCAATTCAGTTTTGTGTGCCATCAAATCTGTTATCAATAGCACTACTTGCTCCCACTCTACCACTGCACTCTATACTCTACCTGTGCTTTTGGGGTGGACACTTTAATTAAGAGCAGCAGCCTCTGGAACAGGGCCATCTTTTCATATGGGCTCAACGGGCTCTTGCCCAAGGGCCCCAGGAGTATAAGGGCCCCAGTCTGATAGCCGAGGGTCCCCAGTTTCCTGAGCTACCAGATTTTTTAAAATTGGCCATGGAAACCAGAGTTTTCTGACTTGAAAGCAGTGGCCCCCATCCAAGCCTTTAAATTGCTCTTCCCTGCCAGATATCTCCGGTTCTGTCTGACGTAGAGTTTTCCTGAGTGAATATTCCAAAACCTGGTACTCTCCACTTTTGGTGGACACTGCCAGCTTGTCTCTACTATGCCCAAAACCAGAGATATCAGCCTTCCAGCAGCTGGTCCCTGCTCCACAGTTTTATATTTTCATTGGTGAATTGCTCTGGCTTCTGAGCTCTGAACCCCAAGTCCCCAGTACCTCCCAAAAGATGGGACTGTACTTTTTTTTAATCCCATTCGAACTTTAGATAACTGCAGTCAAGCAAGCTGCCCTCTCACCATAAAATTATGAATATTCTTCCCACTCAACTATCCACCCCCCCCCTACATATTAAACACCCCTTACCACCCTGGAAGCCATGTGCCAGGTCCCCTACAGTCAGCCCAATGCCCCCCTCTACAGTTTAGCCACATCTGTACAGTAAATTAGTAATTAGCAGAAATTACTGCTCCAGGTTCTACATGCTGAGCAGAAGATAGAACACCCCCTACCAACCGCGGGACATCAAATCTGCCACTGATATCACCACCCACCCCTACTGCTGGAGAATGGGTAGGGGTCCCAGTGCATTGCTGTGAACAGGGGTCTACACTGCTGTTAAGACAGCCCTGCTCTGGAATAGCATTACTTGGGGCTTATCCTGAGAAAAGTCCAATCTGCACACTCTGATATCCACACTGCATTGCTGTTTATCTGGATGGAGCAGAACACACATCAGGACATAGGAAATATTGTAAAGCATAATAAGAAAGTTGGGAGCTCTACTGCAAGGACTCTAACCCTTGACAGTGCCAAATACATAGGGCCTAATACAGATCTGATCGCAGCAGCAAATTTGTTAGCCAATGGGCAAAAACTATGTGCATTCCAGTTGGGGCAGATATAACATGTGCAGAGAGAGTTAGATTTGGGTGGGGTGTATTCAAACTGAAATCTAAGTTGTAGTGTAGAAATAGAGCAGCCAGTATTTACCCTGCACAGAAACAATACAATACACCCAAAGCTACCTCTGCAAATGTTATATCTGATTGACAAGCAGAGGCGGTCGCTGGGTGAGGGGGGTGGAACAGCTGCGTTTATCCGCTGTGTCGTGGTCTGACCAATGCAGGCGTGGCCGGACCGAACGGGGGCAGGCCGCAGCGGCATCACACACAGCCACAGCTGGCCGGGGAGCGATGAGTTGCTCCCGCCAGCACGCTAAAGCTGCACTGGTCGGGAGCTACTCTTGAAGTGCAAGGGCATCACCGCTGTGCGATGCTTTTGCACTTCTGCTGTGGGGTGGGGGTGGGGGGGCACTGACATGTGGGGCGGGATAGCCCTGTGCTGGGCGTCCCCCCGCATGTCAGTGTGAATGATCGTAGCTGTGCTAAATTTAGTACAGCTACGATCATCTTGGAATGACCCCCCATTGCTAGATGGATTATCAATACTTTCTGTATTCAGGCTCTCTCTCAATCCATTATACTAGCACTCACATAGAATACTTAGCCAGGTATCCTCCAGTCACACGTCTAGTAGCGGTACCAAAGGTGGCACTCCATAATAAAATGAAAAAACACTGCAAACCAGTGTTTATTATAACACCCCTTTCTTAAACCACCACTGCTCCATTAGTTGCTGTGCTGATCGCAAGCCAACAAAATTTGCTGCTGCAATCAGATCTGAATTACCCCCACAATTTGCAACATGTCCCGGATACATAGAAAACACCAATATTTGATGAATTGGACTTAAATTATATATTTTCACATGTAAATACATATATATATATATATATATATATATATATATATATATATATATATACACACACATATACACATATACACACACACACACACACACACACACACACACACACACACCTTACCACAGAGAATAAGAAAAACACTAAGAATTAATCTCAATATTCAGAAAGAGGAATTGTTGTGGAGTTGGGATGTAGTGAAGATTCCAGCTGTTGGGATTCCTGCAGTCAGATTGCCGACAGCTGGCAATCCATTTGTAGGTATAGCAGATGGGTAAAACCTCACTCATGGTGTTAAGGTTATGCACCACTGTGGGAGGTTAGGTTTTAACCACTATGGGGGGATGGTTAGGATTAGGCTGCATGGAAGGTGACATTATGTTTAGGCACCACAGATGGGATGTTAGTGTCAGGTTTAAGTGGGAAGGTTAGGGTTAGGCTACAGAAAGGGATGGTTAGTATTAGGGTGTAGTGGAGACAGGGGAACACTCAGAACTTACACTATCAGGATGCTGGCAATGGTATTCTGACTGGTGGAATCCCATCAGCTGGGATATCATACTGAATACATGGAGTTAAGTCAATTAAAAAAAGTTTAATTTTTTTTTTTTTTAAATAAATAGGGACAATGGAAGAGAAAACAGTTTCCAGATACTTTACTTAATACCCAAGACTGCCCCCTGGAACTTCACATAAGTTAGCAACTATGTATGAGTGGGCGGTGCTTACTCTCTGCCCACCAATTGTGTGACATCATACAAGAAGGCGCATAACTGACAATTATCTGGCAGGCTATCCATCCAATTTGGATTGTTGAAATTAAAATATGGTAATGTATAGGAGCAAATGTAAATTAACCATTTGCTCACATACACTGGAAAATGGACAAAGTACTATACAACCAAACTGGTTAAACCCAAATTTTAACCAAATTAGTTTGAAAGACCATTTGACCATTTTAGTGTTTGGGAGTAAATGGTTGATTGTCATTTGCACTCAGATACCAGATTTCCATTCCAACCAGCCAGTGTTGGACAGATGGTCTGCCAGATTTAGTGCACACCAAGCTTTACTGATGGATCTATGTACCTGGGAGGCTTTATCACCCATGTACCTCATGACTGAAAATTCCAATAATTATATATGTTACTGTTTAATTTAGATACATTAATATTTTCTGTCCAATATGGCTGTTTGGAACAACACTCTGCTAATATCTGGGAGCAATTGATAAACTATTTGCTCCTAAAGCATACTTGCCTACCTGACCCTCTCCATGAGGGAGAAAATGCTCTGTTCCTGGACTTTCCTGGTAACGTATGATTGCCATCACCTGTGGTGAAACACCTTTCTTATCCATTAACTAGCTCACCACAGGTGATGGCAATCATACATTACCAGGAAAGTCCAGGAACAGAGCATTTTCTCATGGAGAGGGTCAGGTAGGCAAGTATGTCCTAAAGTCCAGAAAAATTTATCTGAATGACCATTTTTGTATGGTTTTCCAGTGTTTGGGAGCAAATGGTCAAATTACATTTACTCCCATAAATTACCAGATTTTCATTTCAACTAGAAAAGATTGGACAGATAATCTGTGTGTAGGGTACTTCTGTGTGTATCCAGTTTAAGAGGTGTGAGCGTCTTATAAATATAATGGCTTGTGAGTAATTATACAGCAGCTCCGTACCTTGTGACTTGGAGTAGAAACACCAGTTAACTCCACGAATGCTGGAGTCAAAGCAACAATTCCTCTCCTTACAGTCCATAGCACTTATTGTGGGGTAGCCGCAATCCCTTCTGTTGTACGGTTCCACATTACATTGTTTCTTGTCACTTGCTGTTGCAGGAAGGAAACAACCAGAAGTTACAACAGCTTAAGGTTTCTTTTAAATAAAATGGGGCAATTTAGCGCCTTTGCTTAACTGGTCATTTGGGTTCAGCTGTGTTAAAAATCAAAGTATATTTTTTTTAGAAACAGTTAATCAGACAGTTGAACAAACTTTGAACAACAGCCGATAAGAAATTTCCCCTTCACCAATAGCATTTTCTTATATACAGTCAGACCATAGCGAAAAATAAGGGATACACAAGCAAAACTCTTAGCACTATGGGCCCAATTCAGGTTTGTGCATCATCAAATCTGTAATCCATCGCACTACATGCTCCCACTCTACCACTACACTCTATACTCTACCTGTGCTTTTGGGGTAAAAACACCATTTACCCCCAGGAACATTTGAATTAAAGCAGCAGCCTCTGGAATAGCATTCCTTAGCACTTATCCCAGGAAATCCACAATCTTCACGCTCTGTGATGTCCACATTGCATTGCTGTTTACCTGGATGGAGCAGAGCACACAGTACCAGGACATAGGAAATATTACAATGCATGATTAGAAAGTTGGGCTCTCTACCGCAAGGACTCTAACCCTTCACAGTGCCAAACACATAGGGACTAATTCAGATCTGACTGCAGCAGCAAATTTATTAGCCAATGGGCAAAACCATGTGTACTGCAGGGGGGCAGATGTAACATGTGCAGAATGAGTTAGATTTGGGTGGGGTGTGTTCAAACTAAAATCTAAATTGCAGGGTAAAAATAAAGCAGCCAGTATTTACCCTGCACTGAAACAATAAACCCACCCAAATCTAACTCTGCAAATGTTATATCTGCCCCTCTGCAGTGCACATGGTTTTGTCCATAGTTCCCAAATGCTGTCATTGCAGTCCAGGTTTTAAGGATATCCATGTTTGAGCACGGGTGACTTAATTAGTACTTCGGTCAATGTGAATTAACCATCTAGACTCAAGCATGGTTATCCTTGAAACCTGGGGGTATATTTACTAAAGTTCAATTTTGGATGATTTCAGACCGAGTTAAGAACAATCTTAATCGATGTTGAGCTTCCAGGTTAAAAACAACACACATTTACTAACATTTAAAAATGTATATAAAAGATCATCTATTCGTAAATGTTTGTTTTAACCTTGGAATCCCAACATCGATTAAGATCTTGATCTGAAGTTGACCAACATCGACCAAAAAGACCAAATCAACCTTTAAACATCTTAGTGATATTTGGTGGACCCCTTTCTTTGAAAGTAAAGCATTCATAACCTAGAACCAGAAATAACGACACTGAGACTTGAATTTTGGCAGAAAATTGCTAGCTATTTATTTGTCCCTATCCATTAGGAAACCTGTAATAAAGAAATTAATTTAATATGCCGCTCCAGCTGGCATATGGTGGCGGCCCAAAAGAACGGCTCAATTAATCTGAATTAACTTTAAATAACTAACCCTATAAATTTACTAAAACTTACTATAAACCGGTAATAGGTGACAACTCAACCCCCACAGTGACTACCCACCGCTCCTGGGTGCCCTGCCGCTGCCTTCCCGGACGGGTGGTCAAGCGGCCATAAGTCGATGGAGGTGAGTGCACCTAAACCACAACAAACTGTAAAAAACACTACAGTTTTCCCTACAATACAAAACTGCCGTTCTTTTCCGCCAACAGCGAAAGACTCATCCCCAAAGTCTTTCGCACCGCCACCATAAACCTACCCTAACTCCTGCAAAGCGAAACCTAGATCCTCCAGAAAAAACATCATCCCCTCATTGGATAGATGTACTCCATCGCGCCGGAAAAGGTGGCTGTCTCTGAACCGTATCCTCGGGTGGCGAACCACCCTCCCACCGTGGGACAGCACCCACTTTGCCACCGCTCCGTTCACCTTTTTCCGGGCCTCATCAATCTGGCGACCATCCGCCACACCCCTCCAACACAATCTTGGCACCATCATGGAAAAAACCAACACACAATTGGTCCATGCCGCGGTCACACTTGCCAGATCCTGTATCATGGCCCACCGCAGATCCAAGGATGTCCTCTTCCCCAGGTCGTTGCCACCTAGATGGACAACCAAAACCCTAGGGACTCCATGCTTGCTGGCCTGACTCACTAACCTACTCCTCAGCTCACCCCACATCATTCCTCGCCAGCCAAGCCATCTGACACCCTGTGTTCCTGGCAATGCCTGAGACCCTTCCGAGGCCACAAACCTGGCCGCCCAGTAAATGTAAGAGTGGCCAACCACCCAAATGGGCAAATAGTCTCCGAACCATCCTGAAGGGAAAAAGAGGGGTAGAATTGATTACTAGGAGGCTTATTAATTGTTTATACTGAAGGATCTGCCAAAAAAGAAAACTTTAGATCTCGCCATTGCAGCAGTCACGGCCTAGCCGACTGCACCATGTTCCGTTGCCAATTTAAAGCGCAATTAAAGACACAAAGGGGAAGGATCAAATAAAACAAACAAAATAAAAAAGGGGGGGGGGGATATAAAATGGGAAACACATGTAATAACTCAGCTGGAGGTGAAACGTAAAGACCTGCTGAGGGACTCTGATTAGACCAAATTAGCCGAATTATAGATTAGAATTCAGTCCGTCAAGTCAGGCAAAAAATCGCAAATAACTCCAGACCCCCGCTGCCGACTCATGCCAGCAACGGCGAGTAGCTAATCCCTGAGTAGGATAAAAAAGGGGGAACACCAACAGACGCACAACACCATAAAATCACAGAACTGGAACAACGTAATACATTGCCATTTAAACAAAGCCCCAAGCGCAAACCGACCTCTCATGTGACGGGGCGAATATATCGTCTGTAACTTGACGACTTCCATCGCCCCACCGCTTGGATTTCAGTTCTGGAGCAACCCGCCGCAGCAGCCGACGTCGCTGCGCCTATGCGAAAGGAATGGGTACCGAAAGCAGTGGGTGGGAGGCCCAAGCCCGCCAAACAACGACTCAGCATCCAACGAAACTGGTATTTCGTGACTGGCAGCCCATCATAATGCAACAGCCAAGACCCCAACTGGGCAAACGCTCTCCTCTAGCGCTGGAACCATTGTAACCCAGCGCCCTCTCCCCACTTGATCCGTCTTGGAGCGTCGCAACCTGCACAGCAAGGACCTCTCACCCACTACCACGTCCCCGACCAGCATGCGCGAATCTGCTCTCTTGGAAGGCGCTACCAACTCAGAAACTCGAAAGGCCCCGTGGTAAGCCATTGAGAACGCCAAACTAAACAAAAGCGTCTCAAACCTGGATGACGCGACTCGCCCTACCGCCTCGATGACGGCTGGCAACAAAGCCGCATCGATGGGCCGCCTCCTATCCGGTGGCGACGGCGCAACTCGCGCCCACCCTTTCATTGCCTTCCGCAGAACCTCGCTTTTTGTTACGTCAGGGACGCCTCGCAGCTTGCAGAAAAATGAGATGCCTGCCAAATACCGCGATACCACTGCTCGTGACCTACCGGAGACGTAAAGCTGCCACATAAAAGAAAGCATCAGCCGATGCCTACTCTTACCTTGATGCTGACGCCCTTGGACAAACTCCTCCCATTCACTCCAAGCTTGTTCGTAAGCCTTGAGCGTGGCTGGCGCTACTGACCGCAACGCTAGACCCTCCAGTCCGGCCCGATCACCTGCCAAACCTAACCGGGACAATGAAAACCTTGCTCGTTGGCCTCAGGTGCCAACAACCAACACCTCTCCCACTGTCCTCGTGACAAAGCGTCGACAATCCCATTCTCCAAACCGGGCACATGTTGCGCGCGGAACCACAGGTTCCTATGCAAGCATGTCAAAAGCAATTGCCCTAGCACCCGCATAACCACCAACGACTTTGCCCTCTGGTTATTAATCGCATGCACCACGCCCAGATAATCGCATCTAAACAAAATGCTGCGATTAGCCAGCCGATAACCCCAGACCTCCAACGCCACCATAATGGGAAAAACTCCAGAAGCAAAAGGTCCTTCGTGAAACCCCCGCGATGCCATTCTGCCGGCCACGAGGCCGCGCACCAAGATCCCTCCAGATGGCAACCGAATCCAGAGGCGCCCGCTGCGTCGGTGAACAGCTGCAACCTAGCGCTGTCCGCCATTGGGGCCTGCCATATACACACCCCGTTGAAGTCCTCGAGGAACGAGGCCCATATTGCCAAATCCCTCTTAATCTCTGAGGACAAACGCACGAAATGGTGCGTTCTGGCACACCCCGCAGTCGCCCTTCACAGCTTCCGGCAGTACACACCTAAAAGCGAACTCAAATGAGCCGGAAGGCGCCTGGAGCCTTCTTAGGAACCACCCCCACTGGAGAAATGACCAAGTCATCCCCCGAAGGAACACGCCGCGTTGTTAAACGTGAAACATTTTCCTTTTGTGGTGGCACGCCCCCCTGCGCGGACTGCCGACCTACCTGACTTGGCCAATCCGCCGTCCGCGCCGAACCACTGGGAGGACGACCCTGCGTGGTGCCCGTCCGCCCCCGGCTTCCGGGGCTCCTCCGCCTGTAGCGAAGCCCGGGTGACCTTGAGCCCAACCTCAACGTCCTTGAACCCGAAGTCCATGACCTGCAAACCTTCCTGTTGTTCCCTGAATTCCTGATCGTACCTGCGCCACTCCGATCCCGAAGACGTGCGCTGCATGTCATGTACGAGATGCAGGTACCTAATTATATTCGTGTGCTCTGCCGGCCTGTCCTCCAGGTAAGATGCCGCGAAGACCCAGAACCCGGCCAGGCAATTATCGAAGGTACGGAATGCCTCAGCCCCGATGCCCTTCTTTGCGCCGCCACCTTATACTCTTTCTTCGCGACCTTCGTCAATACGAACACGTCCACGAAGTCGCCCCTCCAAATCTTCTTGCGGCAGCTATCTCGCAGCCCCCGCAGTACAGCAGTATAGACGAATCGCACGACACCGGGCAAATTGCGAGCTTCTTGGCCCTACGCGCTTTCTTGCTAAGCCACTTGCGCCTGTTCCGCTGCCCTCTTGGCGAATTTAGTTGCCCGCTTCTTTGCCCTAGTTGTGCTACTGACTTCGGACGCCTGTGACGACATTGAAGATGAGGAAGAGGAAGAACTACGCGAACTAGAGCTCGTGGAGGAACCCGAATACCGACTGCACCACCTTACCTGATGCCGCCGACTGCCCCGACATGGAATCTTCCGGCGCGTCCAAATCGTTGCCTTCCTCCTCGAAATCTGCCATCGCCTCATCCCCGAGCTCCCTTGAAAAAGAGGAAGAAGCGGAGGACCCCTCCAGCACTCGCGGCACATGCCGCGGCCTCAGTGCTGGGGGCGTTGCGGCCGTGAGCTCCCCCGCGTCCTGCCCTGGACCCTGTTGTAATTCTGCGGCGACCGTCCCGAGCTCACGGCAGGCGCGTGCCACCCGCTGCGCCGCCATAGCCCGCAGTTCGCCGGAACGAACAGCCGTTCTAGGGGAGGCAGCTGCGGCTAGCGGCCCTAACACCTTCACTGCTGTGGCCAGGGCCGAGCCAGCGCTCCGGAGGGGTCGTGACTGCCCCAAAACGCGGTCCTGGGTCCTTCGCCGGGGCCCGCGTGCGACCACGCACTCGCCGCCCGACATGCGTGTGCCGGGCATCCGACGCACGCTGCCCTTGCGGGAAAGCGGAGGCACCGCTGTCGACGCCCGCACTGCCCTCGCCTCCGAATTTGTCCCCTCTTCCCGTGTATCGGAACTATCCGATGCCGCAGAGTGGGGGGGTGGGACCGCCGCGAGCTCCTGCGGCGCGTGCAGCAGCCCCGCGGCCACTAACCCATTCCCTGTCCCCCCTCCTCCCCCGCAGGCCGCTAGATTCCGGCCCTGGGGGAGTGATCTGAAAAGACCGGGAACCCCGCGGCGCAGCAGAGCGCGCGCGCACTGCTCCGCTTTCAGTGGACACGGGCTCGCGCACCCGGTGACCTCTTGCTGCCGCACCCCTTCTCCTTGGTATCGCACTGCCCTGCCAGTGATCATAATTGCCCTGTCTCCCCTCTCCCCCCGGCTCCCGCCGGACTCCGGCTGCCTGGGAGATAGCAGGGGAGACAGCAGGGCCGGCGGCGCTGCTGCGCACAGACGTGCGCGGCTAGCGGCGCCAGAGGCGAGCGTGGGCGCGCGCGCACCTCGGGCGCGCGCCCCACTGCTCTCTGTCACCACAAGGCCTCTTGTCTGGGCTCCTGCATTAAGAGCTCCATTAGCTTAACCTGGTTGATCACTGCCTCTCCCCATCCCTCCCCGCTCCACACCGTGTTCCGGCTGCGGGGGAGAGGGCTGAGGAGACAAGGAGGAAAGCTGCGCGCACACGTGCGCGAGCGGCGCCGCGCGTGGGCGCGCGCGCGTCCCACCGCTTCCGGTCCGTGCTCTCTCAGCCGAAGCGTTTGGGGATGACGCCGTGCGAGGCCCTGCGACAGGCCTCGCTCGGCTGGCCACCGTCCCCCGCCCAGTGCCCTCCCCCCGCCTGGAACCACTAGCCGGCCCCGGCAAGGGGGAAGAGCTGGGCATCGAACTCAGTCTCCGGTCCCTGGATGAGCGCCTGGCGCGGCGCGCTCCCACGGGCACCCGGCACTGGGGCTTCCCCGGCCATGCCCGGAGGCAAGGGCTGCTGCCCGCCCACCTCCGGGCGGCCTGACTCCCTCTCTGATCCTCCTCGTCGGCCGCTTCCGCCAGTCACATCCGGCCCGGCTTCCGCCAGATCCCTCGAGGAGGCCCTAGGAGACGGGACGCCGTCCCCAGGGCCAGCCAGCTCGCCCCCGGAACCAGCCCCCACCGCCCGATGAGCGGTAACGGGCTGGGGTCCCGGCGGACCGTCGTGGGCGAGTGGCAGCCAGAGCACTGATGTGTGACCTAAATGCAGGGAGCTGACAATAGAGATGGCTACTGACTCTCTGTCTCAACACAGTGACTGGAATCATCAGGAAGTGTGAATGATTCGAGTCACTCACTGTTTCATGAGTCGAGACAGCAGCAGCAGCAGCTTCTCTCAGACAGAGGGAGGAAACTCTGTGTCCTGTGTCCTTCAGTCAGTGTGTTCTGCTGTCTTTAGCTGTGATTGGCCAGAGGCTATACCAGGTGACACCCAGTGGGAGGGGGGAGGGAGCAGTCACGACTCACCAGTCAGTGAGTGCTCTGCTGCTGTGCCTGATCCATGTCATGAATCATGATTCATCCTGAGTCTGCCAGTGAGGGAGACAGTTGTACACTGTGTAGACTCAGTGACTCAGTGAATGAATCTGATTCATGCAGCAGGAGGTGGAGCCCCTGTGGTACAGGGCTCTCGGCTCAGTGCTCACTGATCCTGCTCAGTGTGATTGTGGGTGGCAAACTCCCTGGAGGCTAGATAGTGGATAATATAATAAATCCAAGGCCACCTAAAATCATCCAATTAGCAAAGTATGCAAGATAAAAAAAAAACACGTTTTTATTTGGTTTAGTTACAGAATGAATGATGTGTTTCATGGCTGTTAAGCTTTCTCTCCTCAGCCAAAAGTAATGTCATATTCTATAACTAGTATGCAATAAGTGGTTATTAATAATATATCAACATAACAGTAAATCTATGTTAACATATTATTAACAATCAGGGCATAAGCAGCTGCCTCCCCCAGATACACTGTACAATCACTGCAGCTGAATAACTCCATGAGTCCAGCACTGATCCTCCAGCACTGGCAACTCACTGATTCATGTGCAGTCTCTGCAACACATTCCACTACAGATGAGTCATGACTCATGTGCCGAGACACTGACTCCAGACACTTCACTGAACTGAGTCATGTGTCTCAGCTCAGCTCAGTGAATCACTTTGCCCATGACTAGCTGACAAAACACTGAAATGTATAAATCCGAAAAAGAAAATGGGGGGGATTCTGCAAAGCAGCACTCACCCCAAAGCAAATCACCAAGAGACTTGTTAAGATGGCCTCTCCTTCCCTATATATAGCAAACCCTCCCCCTAAAGAAGGCTGTACTTTCCTCACAGCTAGGTCCACCCCTCCCCAGATGTTTAACTCTTTCCTCTCCTATGCAGTCAATACTCTCTCCTACTAAATATACTCCCTGGACTGTAATGAAACTCTGCTCTAAGAGGCTAATTCTGAGTTTGGAGAAAAGCAAAAACACTACTAACTTTGTATATGGAACAAACCATGTTGCACTGCATGGGGGGTCATTCAGGTGCGGACGCAAAGTGACAGTTGTACGCATGTCGATCAATGTTTTCACACTGCGCATGTATATAAGACATAGGGCCTAATTCAGGTAGGATCACAATACGCGTTCCAACTGCAATAGCTATGAAGAGGATGTGGGTGCATGCACAGGGCCCATCCTGCGCATGCACCAGCATTTTCTGCAGGCACCCCACAGAAAATGTGAATGCCTCTGCGTGTCAATCAGGCAGAAGTGTTCGCAGGGCGGTGGGTGGCAATGCTCAGTTTCCAAGATGGAACATTGCGGGGGTGGCGACAGAGAAATGGGGGCAGTGCCAGTCAAACGGTGGGCATGATGGGACGTGATTGGTGTGGCTGCGTGGCGGCTCAGCAGGAGGCTACCTCATTTTTTGTGATTACGCTAAAATTGTGGTGCGACTGCAATTTCAGCATGGCCAATGGGGAGGCTGGCTGATTGCATGCTGGGTGGCCTTGCCCTGCAATGGGCGGCCCCCAGCATGCAATCCAAAGTATTGCATATTCTGCTACTTAGGAGAATGTGTAATCCTTACTGAATCAGGTCCATAATGCGCAGCGAGTGATTCGTGAGTTGCATTCACAGTAAGATTTTAGTGGCAAAGTGAGTGACAGGAAGTCAGCGTTTGGGGTGGTAATGGGGAGTGGTCATGTGACTGCAGACGTGTCATGGCCGTTCAGATGGCATTTTCTGGTTGTGCATATACAGTATTGGCAGCTGCAATAACACTTGCTACTGGAGAGGGCTATGCTTCCCGGAAGAGCAGCTCAGCCTGTGTGTCTCAGAGGTACTCAGGCTCTGCATTGTGACCCGATGTGTGACAATCCACTCTATAATTCAATTGCAAGTGGGAAATTTAAAAATGGTTATAGTGATTTATCACTATAACAAGTCATTGATTGATGAAATATACTGTATTTCAGTATTTGCTCTCTATTTCCCCCCCATATACTGTATATAGACATTTGCCATATGGGAGGATAAGGAAATCCAGAAATCCCAGTTGGTAGGTGGAAATTGTCTCTTTCTACGGCTGGGTCCACAGGTTATCCACAGGATAACATTGGGATATGCCGGAGCGACAGCGGAAATGGCACCAAAATAGTCACAAGCTTTCTGGCCTTCCAGGATGCATCGGGGCTCCTCCATATAATCCCGCCCACCGACTCTGTCAAATCAGTTTTTTGTTTGGTGCGACAGGAGCCGGACCATGGTCACAGGGCTGCTGTTAAGGCAGCCCTAAGCTTTTATTATATTATTTTTATAGGCTTACTATGTTTTGAGTGATCTTTCTTAACAGCGTCTTATACGCATGCTAGAAAGAGTCGCTCCAACAACTCTCCACCGGGTCGCAACAACGCTTACCTCCAGGTACTAGTGCTGTCTCAGCGGGCGTCTGTGACGGATGTTCTAGCAGGTCCAGCAGACGTTACCAGGCTGTGGCCGGAGCATGGGGTAAGGCATCGGTTCCACTTACTAGGGGATTCCGGACACATCCGCACTATATTGGAGGAGACTACAAACAGTGGCTGTCGCGCCGCCACTCTTAAGTGCTCCAGCGCTATGCTCTAGGGATCATAGGCGCCAGGACTAATTTGAGGCCGCGATCCCTGGAGTTTATGTCAGCAGGGGGAGTCAGACGCTCTCCTGGTCGTCCCTCCCCCCAGTTCATGACCAGTTTCCGTGCGTCTCCCGTCCATGAACTGATGACCTCACTTCCATCTCAGACGCTACCACGAGGGTACTCGGTCGCAGCTTAGGCTGCTGCGGTTGTGTACACTAGAGTTGCCGCCGAGACCGGGTCGCAGACAGGAGCGTCTGCATACACTCATCGTTCACTGAGCGTCTGTGTCCGTGTTTGAGCATCTGTGTCTCTTATCAGTTACAAGAGCGGCAGTGTACACTAGTAGCGTCTGAATCCACTCAGTGTCTTTAGAGCGTATTGATCGATCCTGGAAGTGGGGTGAGTCTCCCTGTATCCCACTCTACTGAGTAAGGGTTATACAGTACTAAGATTCTATCTACGTGTTAGTATGAATAGTTAATTATGGTACACAATGCATATGAGGCCTGTACAGTACTGTTGTTTTCTGCATAACATGTCTGAAAAACTTGTGGTAATAGCTGTTTAAAAACAGAAATGCAGTATTTGTACTCCTACATACTGGAGAAGTATTTTGTGGTTGATTATATTCTCATGACAATGTCTAATATTTAACATGTGACTGACTGCTAGTGTGATTGCTGACTTTTATATGTTTGTCAGTATTGTTACTGAACCTCAATTCAGGTGCTCGGGTTGTGGTCAGATTGATATCACTTCTATATCTATATAGGTGATTTTCAGTCACAGAGAGTGTAGTATTTGTAAAAATGGATTATTTACCATGTCTGTGAGCGGCAAAAGTGACGAGGATACTTTATCAGGGACTTCTACACCCTTAACATGCTAATCTTGTAAAATAGGGATTTTGGATGAAATAGCCCAGTATCTTACTTATGAGGGGTTATGTGCAAACTGTTTTGCATATTGGCAAAGTAAAAAGCAGGTTCTGGTTCAGCAACCAGTAGAGCCACCATAGGGTGTGTTCGCACAGACTTTGTCTACAATAGCGGACAGATTAACACCTGCAGTTTCATCCCCGGGAATAGGTTACACTGTTAACCCATACATGCAGCTCCCTTCTTATGGTTTGGTTCCAACAGCTTCTACAAGTAGCCAGGCTATAACCATGGTAGATACATCCATGTTACAGACTACACAAGATGATACAACAGATGAGGATACAGTTTATTCAAAAACCCCATAGGATGATCAGTCGGAGGGTTTCAGCTCAGAGGATATAGCTTATCTTATTGATGCTATGAAGGCTATTCTGTCTCTGGAGGAATCAGCCAAAGAAGTGTCAAAATCTAAAGCACCTGTGTTTAAATGTCCAAAAACAGTTAGGACTGAGTTTCCAGAGTCAGAAGATCTGACGGAAATTATGGAAGGACCTTGGGCTACACCCAATAAGAAGTATAAGATTCCGAAAAAATGGGATTCTTACTATCCTTTTCCAGCTGCGGACTGTTCAAAAAGAGAAGTTCCTCCTAAAGTAGATGCACATGTTGTGCGACTCACGCGTAAATCTATTTTACCATTGCCGTCTACCTCACTGAATGATGTTACAGATAGAAGAGTAGAGGGTTTCTTGAAAAATATTTTTTCTCTCTCAGGGGCTGTTGTAAGGCCAGCTATGGCTTCAGCCTGGATGGCGAAAGCAATGGTAGAATGGGCGGAGGAACTTAAAAATGGCCTCTCCGCACCTACCAGGGAGCAGGAGTCTCATCTAGGCCGTATAAAACAAGCTGCGCAATATTTGGAAGAAGCAGCAATTGCTATAGGTACAATTGCTTCTAAAGCATCAGCCTTGACGGTAGCAGCTCGCAGAGCAATTTGGCTACGTACCTAGAAAGCGTATGCAGAATCCAAGAAGGTTCTGGAAGCTCTGCCTTTTGCTGGTGATATTCTGTTTGGAAAACAATTGACAGATATTCTAGAATCGGAAGCTGAATCCAAGAAGGTCAGGTTTCCAGCTAGTTATAACCCTAAGCCTAGGGGTTCAAAATTTCGGCAATTTCGATGGAAAGGCAGAGAAAAAGGGAAAGATGAATCTAAGCAACCCCAGTTCAATAAATCAGCTAGGGGTAGGAAGCAATGGGCCGATAGGCGGCCAGCTTCTAAACCGGAACAGAAGCCATCAGTCTGAGGGTGCGAGCCTCTGCCTGGAGGTTTCCAGGGTTGGGGGCCGACTCCTTAACTTTGCACACATATGGCAGCAGTCGACGACAGATGCTTGGGTGCAGAAGGTGGTATCTCTCGGTTATGGTTTCCCTTTCAAGAGGCAGCCTCCTCAAAGGTTCTTTTGCACCAGCCTGTCTCATATAGAGTCAGAGGCCAACACCCTGCAAGAAGCAGTTCAGAGATTGCTTCAGTCTGGGGTAATTATCCCAGTTCCCCACACACAACGGGGTCAGGGTTTTTACTCCAATCTATTTTTGATTCAGAAGCCAAAAGGGTCATTCCGACCAATTCTCAATCTCAAAATGTTAAACAAGTACATTTGGGTTCCAAAGTTTCACATGGAGATGTTACGCTCCATAGTTTTGGCCATGGAACAAGGAGATTACATGGTATCTCTAGATATACAGGATGCTTACCTGCATGTGCCCATAGCACGGTCCCATCAGTGTTACTTCAGGTTTGCCATCCTCCAGCAAGATTTTCAGTTCCAGGCTTTGCCCTTTGGGCTAACAACAGCCCCCAGGGTATTTACCAAGATTATGGTGGTTATGGCAGCTTATCTCCGCAAGCAGGGGATAATAATTTTTCCATACCTCGACGATCTTTTAATCCTGGCACAATCCCAGGAATTACCCTTGAGCCATCTCCAACAGACAATAGTCTGTCTGCAAAGACACGGGTGGTTCATAAATTGGGAAAAGTCGTCTCTGAGTCCATCACAACGGATGGTTCATTTGGGGGCCATATTGGATTCAAGTCTACAAAGAATAATTTTACCTTGGAAAAAGATATCCAAGGTGCAAGTAATGACTCAAGAGTTGTTGCACAGTCAGACAATATCAGTCCATGCAGCAATGCGACTGATGGGTCTGATGGTGTCAACATTCAACATGGTGGAATATGTACAATTCCACTCCAGACCTCTACAGCACCTCATTCTGACCAAATGGAACGGAAGACATCAGACAATAAAAAGACAGATGATAAAGCTTCCAATAAACGTAAAAAGGTCAATAACTTGGTGGCTACAGACGGACCATCTAGACAAGGGGAGACCCTTTTGGATAACAGATTGGCAAGTCCTGACAACAGATGCCAGTCTTCAGGGCTGGGGAGCAGTGTTCGAAAGTTTCTGGTTCCAGGGAAAATGGACCATAAAGGAAAATTGCCTGCCAATAAATCTGTTGGAAATAAGGGCCATATATATGGCACTGGTTCAGGCAAAGGACATTCTGTAAGGAAGACCAGTCCAGATCCGCTCAGACAATGCAACAGCAGTAGCGTACCTCAATCGTCACAGCAAAAGGTTGATGGAGGAAGTAACTCACATACTAAGATGGGCAAAACTCCATCTTCCGGCATTGTCCGCAGTGTTTGTTCCAGGAGTGCTGAACTGGAAAGCGGACTTTCTCAGACGACACACCATTCAGGAAACCGAATGGGCGTTACACCCGGAAGTGTTTCAGACTCTAGAAAACAGATGGGGTCTGCCAGAGATAGATCTCATGGCGTCCCATCTGAACAACAAAGTTCCAATATACGTGTCAAGAACAAAGGATCCCGGGGTGATCCTTATAGACGCAATGTCAGAGAATTGGGAATTTCATCTGGCATATGTTTCCTCCAATCTACCTGTTACCCAGGGTGGTGAGGAAAATAAAGCAAGCAAAGGGGGCTATAATTCTAATAGCTCTAGGTTGGCCCAGAAGGCATTGGTACACAGATCTACTAAGGATGTCTGTGGAAGCTCCAATACTGCTACCTCAATGTCCAGATCTACTAATGCAGGGTCCTTGTTATCACAGCCATCTGGATCGTCTGTCTTTGATGGCGTGGCTGTTGAGACCTCTTTCCTAAAGTCAAGAGGATTTTCACAACAAGTAATTTAAACTATGTTTAGAGCAAGATAACCTTCTTCAGCTCGTATTTATCATCGAATATGGCAAGCCTATATTCATTGGTGTAGTGAAAGAAGTATGGATCCAAGATCTTTTAGAGTATCCAGGATTTTGGATTTCCTTCAAACAGGATTGGATAAGGGGTTAAAAGTAGCATCCTTGAGAGTTCAGGTATCAGCATTAACTGTATGGTTTCAGAAAAAGATTGCTAACCTACAGGATGTGCGTACTTTCCTTCAGGGAGTGTTGCACATTCAACCTCCATTTGTTCCTCCTGCAGTTCCCTGGGATTTGAATCTGGTTCTTAAGATCCTTCAGGGGGCTCCGTTTGAACAACTTAAGAGAGCAGATCTTAAATGGTTGACGGCTAAAGTTCTCTTTCTACTGACGATGGCGTCGGCTAGAAGAGTGTCAGATTTAGGAGCGCTGTCGTGTAAGTCTCCTTTTTTGATCTTTTATCCAGATAAAGCAGTTCTCAGAACTAGATCTGGGTATCTTCCGAAGGTGGTCTCAAAGTTTCACCTTAACGAAGAGATTGTAGTACCGACTTTTCAGGTATCGGGACTGTCTTCGGGAGAAGCGTCGCTGGACATAGTCCGTGCATGAAGACTCTATGTAGATTGTACTAGTGCCATCAGAAAGACAGATTCTCTCCTCGTTCTCTACGGATTTCACAAAAGAGGATGGCCTGCTAGTAAACAGACGCTGGCAAGATGGCTCTGAATGATAATTTCAGAAGCATATTCTCGTGCTGATCTCCCTACTCCGGCTAATGTCTCTGCGCACTCTACACGTGAGGTAGGTCCTTCATGGGCAGCACAACATGGTGCTTCAGCAGAACAGATTTGTAAGGCAGCCACATGGTCTTCCATTAACACTTTCATTAGACATTATGCCTTGGATACTTTTGCCTCTCATGACGCGGAATTCGGGCGAAAGGTTCTCCTGTCTAATCAGGAGTGTCCCCACCACTAAAAATGGCTTTGGGAATCCCAATGTTATCCTGTGGATAACCTGTGGACCCACCCGAAGAAATATACGTTATGGTAAGAACTTACCGTTGATAACAGAATTTCTCCTATGTCCACAGGTATCCACAGGGATCCCACCCTGACGCACCTAATTTGAGAATCTTTACAATCACTAAACCTCTTCCTTCTTGTATGGAAGGGTGTGCATGTGTGTTCTTATCGCCTGAATAGGGTTCTACATGATGCTCCTGCCTAAATTGCTGTGAAAACAACTGATTTGACTGAGTCGGTGGGCGGGATTATATGGAGGAGCCCAGATGCATCCTGGGAGGCCAGAAAGCTTGTGACTATTTTGGTGCCATTTCCGCTGTCGCTCCGGCATATCCCAATGTTATCCTGTGGATACCTGTGGACATCGGAGAAATTCCGTTATCAATGGTAAGTTCTTACCATAACGTATATTTCAAGAGGTTTACATAAAAAAAATTAGGACCATAAAGGGACACATTTTACCTAAGAGTGATCCATTTTCGGAGATATTGTCTAGATTACTCCTGATGTGGTGTTTGTATCTTTATCCTTAATATGAGGGTGTTATACTGTCATCGGACCAGGCCTGGCGCTACCCACTCAGCAAAGGGATGCAAGTCAGGGAGGTGCCAGGGTGGAAAGGCGCTCTCTCTGCTTTGCATCCCTGCTGCGCCGCCTGTCAGTGTCTCTTCTGTTGCTGCCATATGCTGCACCTGTCACAGTGACAGGCAGCGGCGCTGGACTTGAATCCTCCTCCACCCGCCCCTGTTACAGCGGCACGGCAGGTTTCATCTGAAAAGGGGCGGAGCTACATGGTGCTGAGGGGGTGGAGCTATATGGGCCCTAAAGGGGTGGGGCTACATGGACCAGTCTGACTCTGCTACAGATCCAGGATCCCTGACTGCCTGCTAGCCATATAAGTAAGTGGATGGCAGGGGACTCCCTAAATCTCCCAGCAGCTCCTCAGCTTCCTCTCTTCACTCCTTTATGTGTTGCCCCACCCCCAGGTCCCCTGCAGCTCCTCCTCCCCTGCTTCCACTAGCTGCTCCTACCCACCCCATGTGTGCCTCTTTCCCATGTGCCTCTGCTCCTACCCACCCCATGCGTGCCTCTTTCCCATGTGCCTCTGCTCCTACCCACCCCATGTGTGCCTCTTTCCCATGTGCTACTGCTCCTACCCACCCCATGTGTGCCTCTAAAATTGAAGCAGCGGTAATGTGCTACATCATTATTGACCATGAACCACAATTATTGAGGGGTGGCAATAGATCTTTGCATTTACTCCGCAAGGAGACAAAATGGATCCATGAACTTGGGCTGCACTGCTTTTTATAAACTTGTGTACAATACCCCTGGACTGTGGGTGGGGAACTATAGCATTCAGTTAAATTGATATTTAAGTCATAGTATCCTTTACAAGGGTACTACAGGTCCCATATATATTGGTAGATGCTCAATTAGCTTAGTGATATCATTCAGGTGCTCGAAAGGGAGGGGTATTTCTGAGCAAGAAAAAAGGCAATTGGTTTCCCCCAGCACCCTGAATGATAACCGTAACCAGATATAAATCCCACATGATAATAGAATTCAGAGATCTTCGTTACACATATTTGCGCAAATGTGTGAATAAGCCCCAAGCCGCATCAAGGCGTCTCTGTATATTTGGGGTCCCTAGCGCTATATCTAGGTGCAGGGTGTGGCACCCCAAAACACCAGCATAAGCCAGAAAGCCCAGCGTAACATACCAGTGAAAAAACTATAGTGTTAATAAATTAGTATTTAGGAAGCCGAAGCTATAGAGAAAGTGATACAAAAATGAAATGCAATTAAAATAGAGAAATAGTGTTAAGAAATTAATAAGTGAAAAGTGTTCATAGAATGTAAAGGTATGCCACACTAAAGCCATCCAGCTCAGCCAGTCCAGAGGCACCACACCTCACACCTCCATTACCCCAATCTGGGTCTAAGATTAACCAGCAAGGAGCCACATGGTAATGGCTCCTTACTACAATATGTCTCTTAGCTTAGACATATTGTAGTAAGGAGCCATTATCATGTGGCTCCTTGCTGGTTAATCTTAGACCCAGATTGGGGTAATGGAGGTGTGAGGTATGGTGCCTCTGGACTGGCTGAGCTGGATGGCTTTAGTGTGGCATACCTTTACATTCTATGAACACTTTTCACTTATTAATTTCTTAACACTATTTCTCTATTTTAATTGCATTTCATTTTTGTATCACTTTCTCTATAGCTTCGGCTTCCTAAATACTAATTTATTAACACTATAGTTTTTTCACTGGTATGCTACGCTGGGCTTTCTGGCTTATGCTGGTGTTTTGGGGTGCCACACCCTGCACCTAGATATAGCGCTAGGGACCCCAAATATACAGAGACGCCTTGATGCGGCTTTGGGGCTTATTCACACATTTGCGCAAATATGTGTAACGAAGATCTCTGAATTCCATTATCATGTGGGATTTATATCTGGTTACGGTTATCATTCAGGGTGCTGGGGGAAACCAATTGCCGTACTACAGGTCCCAGCAAGCCCTCCCCACATGAGAAACCAAAGTACCAGTAGCTTCTGATGAATCTGGGTATCTTTTGCCCAGAAAAACACATTAAGGAAATTCTCATACTGCTTACTATGATTCCTGATCAGGGGTGGATTCAGGTGTCAGGCCACCCCTTGGCACATTATTGGTCACCCCCCCCCACCCCCAATCACGTCATTGCCCTCTTGGGTGCCAGTCTGTATACCTCAAAACCACGAAAGCAACTCCAGCCACACTCTACTACCAACTCCTGGACCACAATTTGCTGCCCATTGTCCCACCTCCGTCATTTGCTAAATAAATTATTTAAAAAAAGAATCACCTGGCCCTTATCAGCCTGGTGTGCTGCCCCCCAGCAATTGCCGCCCCTAGGCACATGCTTCAGGTGCCTATTGGGAAATCCGCCACTGCTCCTGATGTGACAAAGCATCTAATTACACCATTTCTGGACTCGCGATGTACTCCACTGGACCAGCTTATGGATACAATGCATGGCCGTATCTAGGGGGGGCCAGGGGGGCATGCGTCCTGGGTGCTGGATTTGTTTGGGTGCGAGACCTCCATTCTGCTCTCTCAGCCAGCTGTAATAAGTCTCTGCTGTGTGGAATCGCTGCTTTCTGCTTTGCCGGCATCAAAGATTTTCAGATCCATTATGCTGTCTGCTGCAGTCTAGATCTATTGACTGCAGAGCAGCGTATGTCAGGCTGCCAGATCTAGATGCCTGCACAGGATGTCCCATTGAAAGCTCTCCATAGCAGCACAGCCCACATCCCAGCAATCTCCTATCCTACAGACATAAACCATGTAGGTAAAGTGCTTCTCTATATGGGTTTTCTCTTTGCATACCTGTCAGTGTCTATACCTGTAGCTGCAAATGTCGCTACTGCTTATTAGGGTCATTAGATGGCTCAGTACAGTGGGGGTATTTTTACTTCACTAACTATCTTTTTTTAAAGCTACCAGCTCCACAGTTTACTGACTACTCAAAGTAGTCTAAATAATAACTACTCTATATAATCAGAACATTTCTGTTTAGGCTATAATGCATAGCACAACCATGCCAGATTATTCATGTTTTAATTTTCCTGTTGGATTATTGTTACTACCTGCACAATTCTATGTATAAGAAACATTGCTAGATGGATTATCAATACATTCTGTATGCAGTCTCTCTCTCAATCCGTTATACCAGCACTCACATGCTCACACATAGAATACTTAGCCAGGTGTCCTCCAGTCGTGCGTCTAGTAGCGGTTCCAAAGGTGGCACTCCGTAATAAAATGAAAAAACACTGCAAACCAGTATATTTATTACACCCCTTTCTTAAACCACCACTGCTTCATTAGTTGCTGCGCTGATCCCACTGTCAGGATTCATTGTTCAACCCCCCCACAAAACAATAATCTAGATCCGCCCCTGCCTTCAAGCATAACTACTATGTAACGCAAGATGTATATGGGATATTAATATGTGGCATAATGTGCTATAAAGGGCATTACTGCTGTGTGGCATATTGTGAATAAGGGGCTCTGTTGTGTGATATCACATGTGGCATAGTTTGGATGATTTTTTTTTTAATGTATGGGGGGGGGGCGCCAAATTACCGCCTTGCTCCGGGTGCTGAAAATCCTAGTTTCTGCCCTGTACAGGGCCATCTTTTCATATGGGCTCGAACGGCAGTTTCCAAGGGCCCCAAAAGTATAAGCGTGGATAGCTGAATGTCCTCTTTTTCCAGGGGCACCAGAGTTTTTCAAATCGGCCCTTGGGAAACAGGAGATATCGGAGGTCAAAGCAGTGGTCCCCATCTAAGCCTGTTAATTGCTATTCCCAGTGAGATATCTCCGGTTCCTTCTGACTTAGAGTTTTTCTGAGGATATGCCCCTAAAGCTGGGTCTCTCCCCTTTCAGCAGATACTGGCAGCTTTTCTGTAATATGCCCAGAACCAGAGATATCCACCTTCCAGCAGCTTGTCCCTGCTCTAGCTCCACATGCCGGGTATGCAGTTTTATATGTTCATTGGTAGATTGCTCTGGCTCTTGAACTCTGATCCCCAAGTCCACTCACCAGTACCTACTGAAAGGTGGGACTCTCTAGTGTTTTTATCCCATTGAAAGCAAATAACTGTGTTTCCAAGAACTGGAGATATCTGCAGTTATCAATCTGCCCTCCCATCGGAAAATTATGAATATTAAGCCCTGTCCACTATCCACACCTCCCCTGCATATAAACACAACCTACCACCCTGGAAGTCACGTACTGGGGCCCTTTCATTCAGCCCAATGCTGCCTTCTACAGTTTAGTGTTCTCCCTCCCACCCCATCTCCCACCATCTTTGCAGTAAAGGAGTAATTATTGCTCCAGGTCCTACATGCTGAGCAGAAGATAGAACACCCCCAACCACCCATGGGGCATCAAAGCTGCTGCTGATGGCACCCCCCCACCCCTACCGCTGGAGGATGGCTAGAGGCCCCAGTCCATTGCTTTGCTCAGGGCCTACACTGCTAAGACGGTCCTGTATGGATACATAGTGGACAACCTTCTACAGCCCAAATACATCCAAAATGTGTTTGCTAAAGGACTGTTTGGAAACATCCTTCAACAATTCTGGTCTTACCTTGCTGCTCAAACTGGACTTATATTGTACAGACTAACGTTGAAGTCCTAATAGGACTAATGCTTGATCCAGGAGCTGGTAGAGTGGCTTCATATTAATGAATTATTGCTATTTGGTTGCACACACTAGTAGCAATTTTTTATATTTTTTGCTATGTTGTTTTAATAAATGTGTGTTTTTATTATCTAATCTATCTGTTAGTTTATCATTAATTGTTTACTAGAGCGCTGGTTAATTTTGTTTTTCTAGTCATCCTGATAGTTTGGTGACTGACAAACCCCTCTACAAGGTGCTAGTGACAGCACGATGGGAAATTTTACTATTGTTATTAGAGATGAGCGGCTTCGGTTCTCAGAGAACCGAATCGTACCGAACCTCACGCTCTGAGCTCAGTTCCGAGCCCGGCTCGGGTTTTCCCGCCTGACTCGGAAACTCGAACGAGGCAAAACGTCATCATCCCGCAGACGGATTCTCGCGGGATTTGGATTCCATATAAGGAGCCGCACGTCGCGGCCATTTTCACACCAGTCTCGGAGAGTGTAGTGAGAGGACGTGTCTCCATCCTCAGTGTCTGTGTGGGGGCGGGAAAGTGGGGTGGCAAGTCTTGTGCTGTGTTGTGCTGCATCAGTCCAGTCCAGTGTAGTCAGTGTGTTGTGCTGCATCAGTCCAGCCGGTCACAGTGTTGGTGTCCTGCTATATGTCCCCAGTGCTGATGCCTGCTGTATAAGTCCCTTACAGTTTTGCTGTGTTGTCTTGCATCAGAGCAGGGGTAGTGTCTCTCTTGTGCAGCATCAGTACAGTGACCAGTCACAGTGGTGGTGTCCTCTGCTGCCATATATCCAGTGTAGCTGTATAAATCCCTTTCAGTGGTGCTGTGTTGTACTGCATTAGACCAGGGAAAGTCGCTTGTGCATCAGTCCTGTGACCAGTCACGGTGGTGATGTCCTCTGCTGCCATATAGCCAGTGTTAATGCCGTATAATTCCCGTGATACTGGCGTATAATTCCCGTAATACTGGCATATAATTCCTGTGACATTGCCCTATAATTCTCGGAATACTGGTGTATAATTACTATGATATTGCTGTATAATTCTCAGAATACAGGCGTATAATTCCTGTGACATTGCCGTATAATTCCTTTGAAATTGCTGTATAATTCTAGGAATACTGGCGTATAATTCCTGTGACATTGCCATATAATTCTCGGAATACTGGCGTATAATTCCTATGATATTGCCGTATAATTCTTGTGACATTGCCATATAATTCTCGGAATACTCGCGTATAATTCCTGTGACCATTGCTGTATAATTCTCGGAATACTGGCGTATAATTCCTGTGACATTGCCGTATAATTCTCGGATTACTGCCGTATAATTCCTGTGACATTGCTGTGTAATTCTTGGAATACTGGCGTATAATTCCTATGATATTGCCGTATAATTCTCGGAATACTGTCTTATAATTCCTGTGACATTGCTGTATAGTTCTCGGAATACTGGTTTATAATTCCTATGATATTGCCATATAATTCCTGTGACATTGCCATATAATTCTTGGAATACTGACGTATAATTCCTGTGACATTGCTGTATAATTCTCGGAATACTGGCGAATAATTACTATGATATTGCCGTATAATTCCTGTGACATTGCCGTATAATTCCTGTGACATTGCCGTATAATTCTCAGAATACTGGCGAATAATTACTATGATATTGCCGTATAATTCCTGTGACATTGCTGTATAATTCTCGGAATACTGGCGTATAATTACTATGATATTGCCGTATAATTCCTGTGACATTGCTGTATAATTCTCGGAATACTGGCGAATAATTACTATGATATTACCGTATAATTCCTGTGACATTGCCGTATAATTCCTGTGACATTGCTGTATAATTCTCAGAATACTGGCGAATAATTACTATGATATTGCCGTATAATTCCTGTGACATTGCCGTATAATTCCTGTGACATTGCCGTATAATTCCTGTGACATTGCCGTATAATTCCTGTGACATTGCTGTATAATTCTCGGAATACTGGCGTATAATTCCTGTGACATTGCAGTATAGTTCTCGGAATACAGGTGTATAATTCCTGTGATATTGCCGTATAATTCCTTTGAAATTGCTGAATAATTCTCGGAATACTGACATATAATTCCTGTGACATTGCCCTATAATTCTCGTAATACTGGCGTATAATTACTATGATATTGCCGTATAATTCCTGTGACATTGCCATATAATTCTCGTAATACTGCCGTATAATTACTATGATATTGCCGTATAATTCCTGTGACATTGCTGTATAATTCTCGGAATACTGGCGAATAATTACTATGATATTGCCGTATAATTCCTGTGACATTGCCGTATAATCCCTTGTACATTGCTGTATAATTCTCGGAATACTGGCGAATAATTCCTGTGACATTGCCGTATAGTTCTCGGAATACAGGTGTATAATTCCTGTGATATTGCTGTATAATTCTCGGAATACTGACGTATAATTCCTATGATATTGCCGTATAATTCCTGTGACATTGCCATATAATTCTCGGAATACTGACGTATAATTCCTGTGACATTGCCGTATAATTCTTGGAATACTGGCGTATAATTCCTGTGATATTGCTGTATAATTCTCGGAATACTTGCGTATAATTCCTGAGACATTGCCGTATAATTCTTGTGATATTGCTGTATAATTCTCGGAATACTGGCGTATAATTCCTGTGACATTGCCGTATAATTCTCGGAATACTAACGTATAATTCCTGTGACATTGCCATATAATTCTTGGAATACTGGCATATAATTCCTGTGACATTGCTGTATAATTCTCGGAATACTGGCGTATAATTCCTGTGACATTGCCGTATAATCCCTTGTACATTGCTGTATAATTCTCGGAATACTGGCGAATAAATCCTGTGACATTGCCGTATAGTTCTCGGAATACAGGTGTATAATTCCTATGATATTGCCGTATAATTCCTGTGACATTGCCATATAATTCTCGGAATACTGACGTATAATTCCTGTGACATTGCCGTATAATCCCTTGTACATTGCTGTATAATTCTCGGAATACTGGCGAATAAATCCTGTGACATTGCCGTATAGTTCTCGGAATACAGGTGTATAATTCCTATGATATTGCCGTATAATTCCTGTGACATTGCCATATAATTCTCGGAATACTGCCGTATAATTCCTGTGACATTGCCGTGTAATTCTTGGAATACTGACGTATAATTCCTATGATATTGTCGTATAATTCTCGGAATACTGTCTTATAATGCCTGTGACATTGCCGTATAGTTCTCGGAATACTGGTTTATAATTCCTATGATGTTGCCGTATAATTCCTGTGACATTGCCATATAATTCTTGGAATACTGACGTATAATTCCTGTGACATTGCCATATAATTCTTGGAATACTGGCGTATAATTCCTGTGATATTGCCGTTTTATTCTCGGAATACTGGCGTATAATTCCTATGATATTGCCGTATAATTTCTGTGACATTGCCGTATAATTCTCGGAATACTGTCGTATAATTCCTGTGACATTGCCGTATAATTCTCGGAATACTGGCGTATAATTCCTGTGACACTGCCATATATTTCTTAGAATACTGGCGTATAATTCCTATGACATTGCCATATAATTCCTGTGACATTGCCGTCTAATTCTCGGAATACTGGCGTATAATTCCTATGAAATTGCCGTATAATTCTCGGAATACTGGCGTATTATTCCTGTGACATTGCCGTATAATTCTCGGAATACTTGCGTATAATTCCTTTGACACTGCAGTATAATTCTCTGAATACTGGCGTATAATTCCTGTAACATTGCAGTGTAATTCTCGGAATACTGGCGTATAATTCCTGTGACACTGCCATATAATTCCCTTGATACTGTTGTATAATTCCAGTTATCCTGCCGTATAATTCCATATAAAACCAAATAAATCCGTATAAATCCAGTCCAGTGGTGCTGCCATATAAGTTCAGTGGTGCTGTCCTGTGCTATATATTATTTACTCCAAATAAAGGGGTTATTAATATATAATCCACATAATTTTTACAGGGTTTGCCCTGTGAGGTGTAGGGGTACGCTCTCTTATGCCGCATATTGTGTTATATAACTCCAAAAAAATAATGGAGAACAAACATTTGGAGGCGTTAATAGTGAAAGATCAAGAACCACTTCCTCCTAGTGCTGAAGCTGCTGCCACTAGCCATGACATAGATGATGAAATGCCATCAGCGTCATCTGCCAAGGCCCATTGTGATAGTAGAGGGCATGTAAAATCCAAAAAGCCAAAGTTCAGTAAAAAGAACCAAAAAAATAAATTTAAATGGTCTGAGGAGAAACATAAACTTGCCAATATGCCATTTACGACACAGAGAGGCAAGGAACGGCTGAGGCCCTGGCCTATGTTCATGACTAGTGGTTCAGCTTCACATGATGATGGAAGCCCTCATCCTCCTGCTAGAAAAATTAAAAGAGTTAAGGTGGAAAGAGCACAGAAAAGAACTGTGTGTTCTGAGATGGTATCACAAATCCCAAGGAGAGTCCAAGTGTGTCGGCGGATGCGATGCCTGACCTTCCCAACACTGGTTGGGAATAGGTGGCTCCTACCACCATTTGCACGCCCCCTGCAAGTGCTGGAAGGAGCACCCGCAGTCCAGTTCCTGATACTGATATTGAAGATGTCACTGTTGAAGTACACCAGGATGAGGATATGGGTGTTGCTGACACTGAGGAGGAAGTTGACGATGAGGATTCTGATGGTGATGTGGTTTGTTTAATTCAGGCACCGGGGGAGACACCAGTTGTCCGTGGGATGAAGAAGCCCATTGTGATGCCTGGGCAAAATACCAAAAAAAGCCACCTCTTCGGTGTGGAATTATTTCTCCACAAATCCGGACAACAGGTGTCAAGCCATCTGTTGCTTCTGTCAATCTGTAATAAGTAGGGGTAAGGATGTTAACCACCTATGAACATCCTCCCTTATACGTCACCTGCTGCACATTCATCAGAAGTCAGTGTCAAGTTGTGAAACTTTGGGTAAGAGCATAAGCAGTCCATTGACGCCTAAATCCCTTCTTCCTCCTGTACCCAATCTCCTGCAAGCCACACCTCAACGTCAACTTCCTCCTTAGTCAGGAACGTCACTAGTCCTGCAGACCATGTCACTGTCAAGACTGAGGAGTCCTCTCCTAATCGGGATTCTTCTGGAGGATCCTTGAGTGGTACGCCTGCTGTTGCTGCCGCTGCTGTTTTTGTTGCTGGGAAATGATCGTCATCCCAGAGGGGAAGTCGGAAGACCACTTGTACTACTTCCAGTAAGCAACTGACTGTCCAACAGTCCTTTGTGAGGAAGATGAAATATGACAGCAGTCATCCTTTTGCAAAGCGGATAACTGAGGCCTTGACAGCTATGTTGGTGTTAGACGTGAGTCCGGTATCCACCATTAGTTCAGTGGGACTTAGAGAATTGTTTGAGGTACTGTGTCCCCGGTATCAAATCCCATCTATGTTCCACTTCTCTAGGCAGGCGATACCGAGAATGTACACAGACGTCAGAAAAAGAGTCACCAGTGTCCTACAAAATGCGGTTGTGTCCAGTGTCCACTTATCCACGGACATGTGGACAAGTGGAGCAGGGCAGACTAAGGACTATATGACTGTGACAGCCCACTGGCTAGATGTATTGCCTCCCGCAGCAACAACAGCAGCGGCACCAGTAGCAGCATCTCGCAAACGCCAACTCGTTCCTAGGCAGGCTACGCTATGTATCACTGCTTTCCATAAGAGGCACACAGCTGACAACCTCTTAAGGAAACTGAGGAACATCATTGCAAAAAGGCTTACCCTAATTGGACTCTCCAGGGGATTTGTTATATCGGACAGCGCCACCAATATTGTGTGTGCATTACATCTGGGCAAATTCCAGCACGTCCCATGTTTTGGTGCTGCAGAATTTTTTGAAAAATGACAGGGGTGTGCAGGAGATGCTGTCGGTGGCACAAAGAATTGCAGGTCACTTTCGCCATTCAGCCACCACGTGCCGAAGACTGGAGCACCAGTAAACACTCCTGAACCTGCCCTGCCATCAACTGAAGTAAGATGTGGTAACGAGGTGGAATTCAAGCCTATACATCCACCTACAATATAGGCAAAGGAGGGGGAATGCACCTGACTCAAGCACAGTGGAGAATGATTTCTGTCTTGTGCAAGGTTCTCCAACCCTTCGAACTTGCCACACGTGAAGTCAGTTCAGACACTTCCAGCTTGAGTCAGGTCATTTCCCTCATCAGGCTTTTGCAGAAGCAGCTGGAGAAATTGAAGGAGAAGCTAAGATGGAACGATTCCTCAAAGTATGTGGGACTTGTGGATGGAGCCCTTCATTTGCTTTGCCAGGATTCAAGGGTGGTCAATCTGTTGAAATCAGAGCACTACATTTTAGCCACCATGCTCAATCCTAGGTTTAAAGCCTACGTTGTATCTCTCTTTCCAGCAGACACAAGTGTGCAGAGGTGCAAAGGCCTGCTGGTGAGTAAATTGTCAACTCAAGCGGAACGTGACCCGTCAACAGCTCGTCCTTATCCCACCACTGGGGCTGCAAGGAAAAGGATAAGATTTCCTAGCCCACCCACTGACGGTGATGCAGGGCAGTCAGGAGTGAAAGCTGACATCTGGTCCGGACTGAAGGACCTGCCAACGATTACGGATATGTCTACTGTCACTGCATATGATTCTGTCACCATTGAAAGAATGGTGGAGGATTATATGAGTGACAGCATCCAAGTAGGCATGTCAGACAGTCCGTATGTATACTGGCAGGAAAAAGAGGCAATTTGGATGCCCTTGCACAAACTGGCTTTATTTTACCTAAGTTTCCCCCCCTCCAGTGTGTACTCCGAGAGAGTGTTTAGTGCAGCCGGTAACCTTGTCAGCGATCGTCGTAGGAGGTCACTTCCACTAAATGTGGAGATGATGTTCATGAAAATTAATTATAATTCCTCTGGGAAGACCTTTACCAGCAATTTCCTCCAGAAAGTTCACAGGGACCTGTGATGGTGGAATCCAGTGGGGACGAAGTAATACTTTGTGAGGAGTAGGATGTACACAGTGAAAGGGGAGAGGAACCGGAGGATGAGGATAAGGTCAACATCTTGCCTCTGTAGAGCCAGTTTGTGCAAGGAGAGATTGATTGCTTCTATTTTGGTGGGGGCCCAAATAAACCAGTCATTTCAGTCACAGTCGTGTGGCAGACTCTGTCGCTGAAATGATTGGTTTGTTAAAGTGTGCATGTCCTGTTTATACAACATAAGGGTGGGTGGGAGGTCCCAAGGACAATACCATCTAGCACCTCTTTTTCTTTTTTGCATCATGTGGTGCTTGGGGACTAGTTTTTTTAAGTGCCATCCTGTCTGTAACTGCAGTGCCACTCTTAGATGGGCCAGGTGTTTGTGCCGCACACTTGGGTCGCTTAGCTTAGTCATCCAGCTACCTCTTTGCACCTATTTTTATTCTTTGCCTCATGTGCTGTTTGGGGCCTATTTTTTAAATCTGCCATCCTGTCTGCCACTGCAGTGCCACTCCTAGATGGGCCAGGTGTTTGTGCCGCACACTTGTGTCGCTTAGCTTAGTCATCCAGCTACCTAATTGCACCTCTTTTTCTACTTTGCATCATGTGCTGTTTGGGGCCTAATTTTTAAATCTGCCATCCTGTCTGCCACTGCAGTGCCACTCCTAGATGGGCCAGGTGTTTGTGCCGTACACTTGTATCACTTAGCTTAGTCATACAGCCACCTCGGTGCAACCATTTGGCCTAAAAACAATTTCCCTTATGTCCTAGAGCAGGGGTGTCAAACTCAAATTCATCGGGGGCCGCATCAGCAGTTTGGTCCCCATCAAAGGGCCGGTTGTATCTGTAGGTCTATGTGTCCACTCTTTATTATCATAAATTAATGTCACTGCATTCAATTATTACTGTTTTTTGTAATAATGTAAGTAATAACTAGCTCTGAAAGCAGAAACATAGTCAGAATAATGACAAGTAGATATTCAAATGTACAATTATTGTACAATGTATTGAAAAATGTTTTTTGTTAACAAACATTAATTTTTTTTTAAACATACAAATATTGCCAAACACTGTTTATTAAACATATGGAAAACACAAGGCCATGTGCCCCCTTTTATAGTGCCCAGCCATCTGCCCCCTTTTATAGTGCCCAGCCATCTGCCCCCTTTTATAGTGCCCAGCCATCTGCCCCCTTTTATAGTGCCCAGCCATCTGCCCCCTTTTATAGTGCCCAGCCATGTGCCCCCTTTTATCGTGCCCAGCCATCTGCCCCCTTTTATAGTGCCCAGCCATCTGCCCCCTTTTATAGTGCCCAGCCATCTGCCCCCTCCATTTACTTTACTTACCTTTTACTTCTTTCTTTCTTTTACTTCTTTCTTCTTGCTCCTCTCCGCGGCGTCCGCGCGCTCCTCTGATCCCTGGAGATGTCGGGCGGACGTCACGTGATGACGTCACGTCCGACACCCAGGGAGCAGTGCGGGGCAGGAAGAAGTCGGGCCAGGTCCTGGAAGGTAAGTAAATTTTTTTTTTTTTTTTTAACTTGAGCCATTTTTAAAATGAATTTACTCCGTGCAGGCACGGAGTAAATTCATTGAAAAAAAAAAAAGGGAGGCTGCAAGGCTGGCGGCGGCACCGCGGGCCATCAGACGAGGTCTGGCGGGCTGGATTTGGCCCGCGGGCCTTGTGTTTGACACCCCTGCCCTAGAGGATGCTGGGGTCCATATTAGTACCATGCGGTGTAGATGGGTCCACCAAGAGCCATTGGCACTTTAAAAGTTTAATAGTGAGGGCTGGGTCCTCCCTCTATGCCCCTCCTACCAGACTCAGTTTAGAAAATGTGCCCGGAGGAGCCGGTCTCAGCTAGGGGAGCTCTACTGAGCTTTTCTGGTAAAGTTTATTCTAGAGTTTATTTTTTTACAGGATGCTGCTGGCAACAGCCTGCCTGCAATGAGGGACTGAGGGGGGGAGCAGTGTCCGTCCTGCGGGGTCTGAGCCGCTGTCTCCGCTGACTGGACATTGAGCTCCAGAGGGGATAGATCGCGCCCCGCCACAGGGGAACGCTCGCCCCAGCAGCCAGCCGCCACCCCCTTGCAGAGCTGAAATGTGGTGAGTGAGACACCAACCCCCCTAACAAGCGGGGGGTTGGTGTGAAGATGGCGGCTTCAGGGTAGGAGCGCAGTTAATACAGCGGTAAGGCGGTGCGGCGCTGTGAGGGGCACCCGGAGCCAGCACCTGACCCTACACTGACCAAATCAAGCTTGTCGGGGTCTGCGGATCTCAGCCAGCACAAAATCCTCAGGCTAGTATAACCTCAGAAGAGCGGGAAGACAGCGCCATTAAGGGGGTGGAGCTTCTCCTCAGAGAAGACCCAGCAGCGTTTCAGCGCCATTTTTCTGCCTGCAGTCGGATGCAAGTGGAAGATCAGGCCCTCCAGTGCAACTCCAGCTAATTGTACGGTACCAGGGGGTTGTAGAAGGGAGGGGAGGCTGTGTAAAGGCTGTGTCACCTATTAAGGTACAAAGTCAGCGCTGGTTTAGGGTCTCCCTATACCTATAATAGCACTGTGTGTGGGTTGACTCCAATCTCTGTGTCTCTCTGCCATTCTTGGGGGGGGGGGGGAACTCTGTCTGCCCAGTCCCCTTTGTGTATGTGGGGACTGCAGAGGATTTATCTTCTCAGGAAGATCCCATCCCATGTAATCAGGATTGCACTGTTGTAGCGCAGATCCCAGCTAGAGAGCCAGAATGGTTAGCCTCTCTTAGGGGGACTATTTCTCAGATTTCTGAAAGAGTTGCTAGAACTGAGCATGTCACTCAGGTACTGCAATCCTCTATGGTTGTATGGTCAGATACTGCCCCCTCAGGGTCCCCTGCGGTACATTCTCACAAACGTGCACTTGCTAACATTATGCAGGATGACACGGACACTGATTCTGACAATGCAGATGGTGAAGAGTAAGTGTTGAGGGGGACGGCATCACTTGCTAAGGGGGTGCAGTTGATGATTGAGGCCGTACGGGATGTGTTGCACATTTCTGACACAACTCCTGAGCAGGTTGAGGAGGCCTTTTTCACGGATAGTAAAAAGCCCCCCCTCACCTTCCCAGAATCTAAGGAATTAAGGGGGACATTTACTAAGCAGTGATAAGAACGGAGAAGTGAGCCAGTGGAGAAGTTGGCCATGGCAACCAATCAGCACTGAAGTAACAGCTATAATTTGTATACTATAAAATGATTCATTGCTGCTGATTGGTTGATGGTTACATTTCTCCACTGGCTCACTTCTCCGCTCTTATCACTGCTTATTAAATGTCCCCCTAAATGCTTTCTTTGAAAAAGCCTGGGAAAATCCAGAGAAAAAATGCCAGATCCCTAAGAGGGTCTTGGTTGCTTTTCCCTTCCCAGAGGAAGATAGAAAAAAGTGGGAGTCTCCGCGGATAGTTGACTCCTCTGTCTTCAGGCTATCAAAACGGGTGTAGTACTGGTGACCGGCGGTCTCCTGACCGCCGGTCACCTTACCGACGCCGGGATCCCGGCGGGGAGGGGCGAGTGCAGAAAGCCCCTTGCGGGCTCGCTGCGCTCGTCACGCTGCGGGCTCGGTGGCGACCTGCGGTCGCCACGGGTTCTATTCCCACTCTATGGGTGTCGTGGACACCCACGAGTGGAAATAGTCCCTGTTGGTCGGCATGCTGACCATCGGGATAGTGAGCCGTCGGGCTCACGGAGGAGGTCATGTGACTGTCGGTCAGCTGACAGTCGGTCAGCGGTCTTTGGGGAGGCGCTGGATGCGTGGATTGCCACGGCTACTGCGGGTAAGTCTCCTTTTCTCCCCTCAGCTGCGCTGGCTACGAAGAAGCCTTTTACACCTACTACGTCACAGTCCTTTCGACCCAGCAGGCCTATAGAGAACAAGCCATCTCACACCTTCTACAGAGGTGGTCGAGCTAAAGGAAAGAAGCCTGCTCCCGCAGGTTTCCAAGACCAGAAGCCTGCTTCTGGTACCCCAAAGTCCTCCGCATGACGGTGGACAGCTCAGCCTGGATGAAGGTCAGGTGGGGGCAAGACTACGGCATTTCAGCCACGTCTGGATGTCAACAGGCCTGGACCCCTGGGTACAAGACATTGTGTTCAGGGGATACAGGCTGGAGTTTCAAACTCTCCCACCTCACCGTTTCTTCAAATCAGGCTTGCCAGCTCTGCTGGCAGACAGAACAATTCTTCTGGAGGCTATCCAAAAATTGGTGGTGTCCGAGGTCATTGTTCCAGTTCCACTCCATCAGTGGAACAAGGGTTACTATTCGAACCTTTTTGTGGTACCAAAGCCGGATGATTCGGTACGTCTAATTCTGAACCTAAAGTCTTTGAACCTTTATCTCAAGGAGTTCGAGTTCAAATTCAAGATGGAGTCTCTGAGAGCTGTCATCTAAGGACTGACAGAGGGGGAGTTCCTGATGTCCCTGGACATCAAGGATGCGTACTTCCATATTCCCATTTGTTGCCACATCAGGCATATCTCAGGTTTGCACTGTTGGACGATCACTATCAGTTTGAGGCGTTGCCGTTCGGCCTCTCCACAGCACCGAGGGTCTTCACCAAGGTGATGGCAGAAATGATGGTTCTCCTCCGCAAGCAAGGGGTGAACATAATTCTGTATCTGGACGACCTCCTACTCAAGGCGTAATCCAGGGAGAAGTTGTTAAGATCCATTGCTCTCACGACACAATTGCACAAGGAGCACGGTTGGATCTTGAACCTTCCAAAGTCCCATCTTGAGCCGACAAGGAGGCTGTCTTTCCTGGGGATGATCCTAGACATGGAAGTGCAGAGGGTGTTTCTACCAGTGGAGAAAGCATTGGTGATTCAAACAATGGTCCGGGATGTCTTGAGGCCTACCCAGGAATCGGTTCATCAGTGCATCTGCCTTCTGGGGAAGATGGTTGCCTCCTACGAGGCTCTCCAGTACGGAAGGTTTCATGCTTGATCCTTCCAGCTGGATTTCTTGGACCAGTGGTCGGAATCTCACCTACACATGCACCAGAGGATACGTCTGTCACCGAAAGCCAGGATTTCGCTCCTCTGGTGGCTACAACTACCACACCTTCTGGAAGGCAGAATGTTCAGAGTGCAGGACTGGATCCTTTTCACCACAGATGCAAGTCTTAGAGGTTGGGGAGCAGTCGCTCAGGGGGAAACCTTCCAAGAAAGATGGTCGAATCAAGAATCCCTTCTCCCAATAAACATCCTGGAGCTAAGAGCCGTGTACAATGGTCTTCTGCAAGCAGCACACATTCTACAGGATCAGGCTGTTCAGGTGCAGTCAGACAACGTGACCACAGTGGCCTACATAAACCGACAAGGCAGAACGAAGAGCAGGGCTGCCATGCCAGAGGTGTCAAAAATCCTCCCCTGGGCAGAAAGACACGCGGTGGTGATGTCGGCAATCTTCATTCCGGGAGTAGACAACTGGGAAGCAGACTTCCTCAGCAGACACAATCTCCATCCAGGAGAGTGGGGCCTCCATCCGGAGGTGTTCGAAGAGGTAACCGGTTGGTGGGGGGTTCTTCACATAGACATGATGGCCTCCCTCCTCATCAAGAAGCAGCGGAGGTACTGTTCCAGGTCGAGAGACCCACAGGCAGTGGCGGTGGATGCACTGGTAACACTGTGGGTGTTCACGTCAGTGTATGTGTACCCTCCACTTCCTCTGATTCCAAGGGTTCTTCAATTGGAAAGAAGAACAAAGGTTCTGGCAATCCTCATTGCTCTGGACTGGCCAAGGAGGGCTTGGTATGTGGATCTACAGGATCTTCTGCTGGAAGATCCATGGCCCTTACCTCTTCGGGAGGATCTGCTGCTGCAGGGGCCATTCGCTTATCAAGACATACCACGGCTACGTTTGACGGCATGGCGGCTGAGTGCCAGATCTTAGCTCAGAAGGGTATCCTGAGTGAAGTTATTCCTACCCTAATACAGGCTAGGAATGGGGTAACGTCTAAACATTACCATCGAATTTGGAATAAATATGTTTCTTGGTGTGAATCCAAGAAATTTCCTGCGGTGGAGTTTCAACTTGGGTGTTTTCTCCTTTTCCTGCAAGCAGGTATGGATATGGGACTGAGATTAGGCTCCATCAAGGTCCAGATCTCTGCTTTGTCCATCTTCTTCCAAAAACAATTGGCTGTCCTCCCTGAGGTTCAGACCTTTTTGAAAGTGGTTCTGCACATTCAGCCTCCCTTTGTGGCGCTGACGGCACCCTGGGATTTGGATGTTGTGTTGCAGTTCCTACAATCAGCTTGGTTTGAGCCTCTACAGGAGGCTGACATCAAGTTCCTCACGTAGAAGGCGGTCACTTTGTTGGCCTTGGCTCCTGTACGACATGCGTCGGAATTGGGGGCTTTGTCTTATAAAAGCCCTTACCTGATCTTCCATGCAGATAGGGTGGAACTTAGGACTCGTCCGCAGTTCCTGCCTAAGGTTGTATCGGCTTTCCATATCAACCAACCTATTGTGGTGCCAGTGGCTACTGACTCCTCAATTGCTTCAAAGGCCTTGGATGTTTTAAGGGCTTTGAAGCTTTATGTGAAGAGGATGACTCGTCATAGAAAATCTGACTCTCTGTTTGTCCTCTATGATCCCAAGAAACTTGGGTGTCCTGCTTCTAAGCAGTCGATTTCGCGCTGGATTAGGTTCACTATCCAGCATGCGTATTCTACGGCAGGATTGCCGTGTCCAAAATCTGTAAAGGCCCACTCTACTCGTGAGGTGGGCTCTTCCTGGGCTGCTGCCCAGCGTGTCTCGGCTGTACAGCTTTGCCGAGCAGCAACTTGGTCTGGGTCGAACACGTTTGCTAAGTTTTACAAGTTCAATACTTTGGCCTCTGATGACCTCAAGTTGGGTCAAGTAGTCATGCAGGAGCCTCCGCGCTCTCCCTCCCGTCCTGGGAGCTTTGGTACATACCCATGGTACTAATATGGACCCCAGCATCCTCTAGGACGTAAGAGAAAATAGAATTTTAATTACCTACCGGTAAATCCTTTTCTCGTAGTCCGTAGAGGATGCTGGGCAACCGCCCAGTGCTACGTTTTCCTGCATTGGTTTTATAGTTCAGTACTGCCTGGTTCCTAGGTAAGTTCTGCGTCCTTTACTGTTTCAGTACTGTTTCAGCTGTTGCTGAGTTTTCCGGCATGTTAGCCGGATTTGCCTGTTGTGTGAGCTGGTCTGAATCTCGCCAGTATCTGTGTAATTCCTTCTCTCGAAGTATGTCGTCTCCTCGGGCACAGTTTCTAGACTGAGTCTGGTAGGAGGGACATAGAGGGAGTAGAGATGAGCGGATTCGGTTTTACTCGGATTTACACGGTTCTCAAAACGGCATTTTATTGGCTAACAGATGTCACGTGTTTTGAATAGCCAATAAGATGCCGTTTTGAGAAACGAGTAAATCCGAGTAAAACCGAATCCGCTCATCTCTAAGAGGGAGGAGCCAACCCACACTATTAAACTCTTAAAGTGTCAATGGCTCCTGGTGGACCCGTCTATACCCCATGGTACTAATATGGACCCCAGCATCCTCTACGAACTATGAGAAAAGGATTTACCGGTAGGTATTTAAAATCCTATTATTGTGAGGTGTTCAGAATAGTCTGGAAATGAGTGGAAATTAATGTTATTGAGGTTATTAATACCGTAGGATCAAAATTACCCCCAAATTCTGTGATTTTAGCTGTTTTTATGTTTTTTTTTCAAAAATCACCCAGATCCAAAACTAAAACATGAAAGGGTGGTTTTTGCAAAACCAAGCTAGAACCAAAACACGAAAGTGGAATTAGAACCAAAACCAAAACACGAAAAGTGCCAGCCGCACATCTCTAAGTTATATTGATATTGTATTATATGTCATTTTGAATATTAAAACTTTTTCAATTGCACGCCCTTTACATATGTTTACATTAGAGATGTGCACTTGAAATTTTTCGGGTTTTGTGTTTTGGTTTTGGGTTCGGTTCCGCGGCCGTGTTTTGGGTTCGACCGCGTTTTGGCAAAACCTCACCGAATTTTTTTTGTCGGATTCGGGTGTGTTTTGGATTCGGGTGTTTTTTTCAAAAAACACTAAAAAACAGCTTAAATCATAGAATTTGGGGGTCATTTTGATCCCAAAGTGTTATTAACCTCAAAAACCATAATTTCCACTCATTTTCAGTCTATTCTGAATACCTCACACCTCACAATATTATTTTTAGTCCTAAAATTTGCACCGAGGTCGCTGGATGACTAAGCTAAGCGACCCTAGTGGCCGACACAAACACCTGGCCCATCTAGGAGTGGCACTGCAGTGTCACGCAGGATGGCCCTTCCAAAAAACACTCCCCAAACAGCACATGACGCAAAGAAAAAAAGAGGCGCAATGAGGTAGCTGTGTGAGTAAGATAAGCGACCCTAGTGGCCGACACAAACACCTGGCCCATCTAGGAGTGGCACTGCAGTGTCACGCAGGATGGCCCTTCCAAAAAACCCTCCCCAAACAGCACATGACGCAAAGAAAAAAAGAGGCGCAATGAGGTAGCTGTGTGAGTAAGATAAGCGACCCTAGTGGCCGACACAAACACCGGGCCCATCTAGAAGTGGCACTGCAGTGTCACGCAGGATGTCCCTTCCAAAAAACCCTCCCCAAACAGCACATGACGCAAAGAAAAAAAGAGGCGCAATGAGGTAGCTGTGTGAGTAAGATAAGCGACCCTAGTGGCCGACACAAACACCTGGCCCATCTAGGAGTGGCACTGCAGTGTCACGCAGGATGTCCCTTCCAAAAAACCCTCCCCAAACAGCACATGACGCAAAGAAAAAAAGAGGCGCAATGAGGTAGCTGTGTGAGTAAGATAAGCGACCCTAGTGGCCGACACAAACACCGGGCCCATCTAGGAGTGGCACTGCAGTGTCACGCAGGATGTCCCTTCAAAAAAACCCTCCCCAAACAGCACATGACGCAAAGAAAAAAAGAGGCGCAATGAGGTAGCTGTGTGAGTAAGATAAGCGACCCTAGTGGCCGACACAAACACCGGGCCCATCTAGGAGTGGCACTGCAGTGTCACGCAGGATGTCCCTTCCAAAAAACCCTCCCCAAACAGCACATGACGCAAAGAAAAAAAGAGGCGCAATGAGGTAGCTGTGTGAGTAAGATAAGCGACCCTAGTGGCCGACACAAACACCGGGCCCATCTAGGAGTGGCACTGCAGTGTCACGCAGGATGTCCCTTCCAAAAAACCCTCCCCAAACAGCACATGACGCAAAGAAAAAAAGAGGCGCAATGAGGTAGCTGTGTGAGTAAGATAAGCGACCCTAGTGGCCGACACAAACACCTGGCCCATCTAGGAGTGGCACTGCAGTGTCACGCAGGATGGCCCTTCCAAAAAACCCTCCCCAAACAGCACATGACGCAAAGAAAAAAAGAGGCGCAATGAGGTAGCTGTGTGAGTAAGATAAGCGACCCTAGTGGCCGACACAAACACCGGGCCCATCTAGGAGTGGCACTGCAGTGTCACGCAGGATGTCCCTTCCAAAAAACCCTCCCCAAACAGCACATGACGCAAAGAAAAAAAGAGGCGCAATGAGGTAGCTGTGTGAGTAAGATAAGCGACCCTAGTGGCCGACACAAACACCGGGCCCATCTAGGAGTGGCACTGCAGTGTCACGCAGGATGGCCCTTCCAAAAAACCCTCCCCAAACAGCACATGATGCAAAGAAAAAAAGAGGCGCAATGAGGTAGCTGTGTGAGTAAGATAAGCGACCCTAGTGGCCGACACAAACACCGGGCCCATCTAGGAGTGGCACTGCAGTGTCACGCAGGATGGCCCTTCCAAAAAATACTCCCCAAACAGCACATAACGCAAAGAAAAATGAAAGAAAAAAGAGGTGCAAGATGGAATTGTCCTTGGGCCCTCCCACCCACCCTTATGTTGTATAAACAGGACATGCACACTTTAACCAACCCATCATTTCAGTGACAGGGTCTGCCACACGACTGTGACTGAAATGACTGGTTGGTTTGGACCCCCACCTAAAAAGAAGCAATTAATCTCTCCTTGCACAAACTGGCTCTACAGAGGCAAGATGTCCACCTCATCATCATCCTCCGATATATCACCGTGTACATCCCCCTCCTCACAGATTATCAATTCGTCCCCACTGGAATCCACCATCTCAGCTCCCTGTGTACTTTGTGGAGGCAATTGCTGCTGGTCAATGTCTCCACGGAGGAATTGATTATAATTCATTTTAATGAACATCATCTTCTCCACATTTTCTGGATGTAACCTCGTACGCCGATTGCTGACAAGGTGAGCGGCGGCACTAAACACTCTTTCGGAGTACACACTTGTGGGAGGGCAACTTAGGTAGAATAAAGCCAGTTTGTGCAAGGGCCTCCAAATTGCCTCTTTTTCCTGCCAGTATAAGTACGGACTGTGTGACGTGCCTACTTGGATGCGGTCACTCATATAATCCTCCACCATTCTTTCAATGGTGAGAGAATCATATGCAGTGACAGTAGACGACATGTCCGTAATCGTTGTCAGGTCCTTCAGTCCGGACCAGATGTCAGCATCAGCAGTCGCTCCAGACTGCCCTGCATCACCGCCAGCGGGTGGGCTCGGAATTCTGAGCCTTTTCCTCGCACCCCCAGTTGCGGGAGAATGTGAAGGAGGAGATGTTGACAGGTCGCGTTCCGCTTGACTTGACAATTTTCTCACCAGCAGGTCTTTGAACCCCAGCAGACTTGTGTCTGCCGGAAAGAGAGATCCAAGGTAGGCTTTAAATCTAGGATCGAGCATGGTGGCCAAAATGTAGTGCTCTGATTTCAACAGATTGACCACCCGTGAATCCTTGTTAAGCGAATTAAGGGCTCCATCCACAAGTCCCACATGCCTAGCGGAATTGCTCTGTGTTAGCTCCTCCTTCAATGTCTCCAGCTTCTTCTGCAAAAGCCTGATGAGGGGAATGACCTGACTCAGGCTGGCAGTGTCTGAACTGACTTCACGTGTGGCAAGTTCAAAGGGCATCAGAACCTTGCACAATGTTGAAATCATTCTCCACTGCGCTTGAGACAGGTGCATTCCACCTCCTATATCGTGCTGAATTGTATAGGCTTGAATGGCCTTTTGCTGCTCCTCCAACCTCTGAAGCATATAGAGGGTTGAATTCCACCTCGTTACCACTTCTTGCTTCAGATGATGGCAGGGCAGGTTCAGTTGTTTTTGGTGGTGCTCCAGTCTTCTGTACGTGGTGCCTGTACGCCGAAAGTGTCCCGCAATTCTTCTGGCCACCGACAGCATCTCTTGCACACCCCTGACGTTTTTTAAAAAATTCTGCACCACCAAATTCAAGGTATGTGCAAAACATGGGACGTGCTGGAATTTGCCCATATTTAATGCACACACAATATTGCTGGCGTTGTCCGATGCCACAAATCCACAGGAGAGTCCAATTGGGGTAAGCCATTCGGCGATGATCTTCCTCAGTTGCCGTAAGAGGTTTTCAGCTGTGTGCGTATTCTGGAAAGCGGTGATACAAAGCGTAGCCTGCCTAGGAAAGAGTTGGCGTTTGCGAGATGCTGCTACTGGTGCCGCCGCTGCTGTTCTTGCGGCGGGAGTCCATACATCTACCCAGTGGGCTGTCACAGTCATATAGTCCTGACCCTGCCCTGCTCCACTTGTCCACATGTCCGTGGTTAAGTGGACATTGGGTACAACTGCATTTTTTAGGATACTGGTGAGTCTTTTTCTGACGTCCGTGTACATTCTCGGTATCGCCTGCCTAGAGAAGTGGAACCTAGATGGTATTTGGTAACGGGGGCACACTGCCTCAATAAATTGTCTAGTTCCCTGTGAACTAACGGCGGATACCGGACGCACGTCTAACACCAACATAGTTGTCAAGGCCTCAGTTATCCGCTTTGCAGCAGGATGACTGCTGTGATATTTCATCTTCCTCGCAAAGGACTGTTGGACAGTCAATTGCTTACTGGAAGTAGTACAAGTGGGCTTACGACTTCCCCTCTGGGATGACGATCGACTCCCAGCAGCAACAACAGCAGCGGCAGCAGCAGTAGGCATTACACTCAAGGATGCATCGGAGGAATCCCAGGCAGGAGAGGACTCGTCAGAATTGCCAGTGACATGGCCTGCAGGACTATTGGCATTCCTGGGTAAGGAGGAAATTGACACTGAGGGAGTTGGTGGGGTGGTTTGCGTGAGCTTGGTTACAAGAGGAAGGGATTTACTGGTCAGTGGACTGCTTCCGCTGTCACCCAAAGTTTTTGAACTTGTCACTGACTTATTATGAATGCGCTGCAGGTGACATATAAGGGAGGATGTTCCGAGGTGGTTAACGTCCTTACCCCTACTTATTACAGCTTGACAAAGGCAACACACGGCTTGACACCTGTTGTCCGCATTTCTGTTGAAATACTTCCACACCGAAGAGCTGATTTTTTTGGTATTTTCACCAGGCATGTCAATGGCCATATTCCTCCCACGGACAACAGGTGTCTCCCCGGGTGCCTGACTTAAACAAACCACCTCACCATCAGAATCCTCCTGGTCAATTTCCTCCCCAGCGCCAGCAACACCCATATCCTCCTCATCCTGGTGTACTTCAACACTGACATCTTCAATCTGACTATCAGGAACTGGACTGCGGGTGCTCCTTCCAGCACTTGCAGGGGGCGTGCAAATGGTGGAAGGCGCATGCTCTTCACGTCCAGTGTTGGGAAGGTCAGGCATCGCAACCGACACAATTGGACTCTCCTTGTGGATTTGGGATTTCGAAGAACGCACAGTTCTTTGCGGTGCTTTTGCCAGCTTGAGTCTTTTCATTTTTCTAGCGAGAGGCTGAGTGCTTCCATCCTCATGTGAAGCTGAACCACTAGCCATGAACATAGGCCAGGGCCTCAGCCGTTCCTTGCCACTCCGTGTGGTAAATGGCATATTGGCAAGTTTACGCTTCTCCTCCGACAATTTTATTTTAGGTTTTGGAGTCCTTTTTTTACTGATATTTGGTGTTTTGGATTTTACATGCTCTGTACTATGACATTGGGCATCGGCCTTGGCAGACGACGTTGCTGGCATTTCATCGTCTCGGCCATGACTAGTGGCAGCAGCTTCAGCACGAGGTGGAAGTGGATCTTGATCTTTCCCTAATTTTGGAACCTCAACATTTTTGTTCTCCATATTTTAATAGGCACAACTAAAAGGCACCTCAGGTAAACAATGGAGATGGATGGATACTAGTATACTTATGGATGGACTGCCGAGTGCCGACACAGAGGTAGCTACAGCCGTGGACTACCGTACTGTGTCTGCTGCTAATATAGACTGGATGATAATGAGATGAAATCAATATATATGTACATATAATATCACTAGTACTGCAGCCGGACAGGTATATATTATATATTTATTATGTAATGACTGATGATGGACCTGCTGGACACTGTCAGCTCAGCAGCACCGCAGACTGCTACAGTAAGCTACTATAGTAGTATGTATAAAGAAGAAAGAAAAAAACAACAACCACGGGTAGGTGGTATACAATTATGGATGGACTGCCGAGTGCCGACACAGAGGTAGCTACAGCCGTGGACTACCGTACTGTGTCTGCTGCTAATATAGACTGGATGATAATGAGATGAAATCAATATATATGTATATATAATATCACTAGTACTGCAGCCGGACAGGTATATATTATATATTTATTATGTAATGACTGATGACGGACCTGCTGGACACTGTCAGCTCAGCAGCACCGCAGACTGCTACAGTAAGCTACTATAGTAGTATGTATAAAGAAGAAAGAAAAAAAAAACAACCACGGGTAGGTGGTATACAATTATGGATGGACTGCCGAGTGCCGACACAGAGGTAGCTACAGCCGTGGACTAACGTACTGTGTCTGCTGATAATATAGACTGGATGATAATGAGATGAAATCAATATATGTGTATATATAATATCACTAGTACTGCAGCCGGACAGGTATATATTATATATTTATTATGTAATGACTGATGACGGACCAGCTGGACACTGTCAGCTCAGCAGCACCGCAGACTGCTACAGTAAGCTACTATAGTAGTATGTATAAAGAAGAAAGAAAAAAAAACAACCACGGGTAGGTGGTATACAATTATGGATGGACTGCCGAGTGCCGACACAGAGGTAGCTACAGCCGTGGACTAACGTACTGTGTCTGCTGATAATATAGACTGGATGATAATGAGATGAAATCAATATATGTGTATATATAATATCACTAGTACTGCAGCCGGACAGGTATATATTATATATTTATTATGTAATGACTGATGACGGACCTGCTGGACACTGTCAGCTCAGCAGCACCGCAGACTGCTACAGTAAGCTACTATAGTAGTATGTATAAAGAAGAAAGAAAAAAAAAACAACCACGGGTAGGTGGTATACAATTATGGATGGACTGCCGAGTGCCGACACAGAGGTAGCTACAGCCGTGGACTAACGTACTGTGTCTGCTGATAATATAGACTGGATGATAATGAGATGAAATCAATATATGTGTATATATAATATCACTAGTACTGCAGCCGGACAGGTATATATTATATATTTATTATGTAATGACTGATGACGGACCTGCTGGACACTGTCAGCTCAGCAGCACCGCAGACTGCTACAGTAAGCTACTATAGTAGTATGTATAAAGAAGAAAGAAAAAAACAACCACGGGTAGGTGGTATACAATTATGGATGGACTGCCGAGTGCCGACACAGAGGTAGCTACAGCCGTGGACTAACGTACTGTGTCTGCTGATAATATAGACTGGATGATAATGAGATGAAATCAATATATATGTATATATAATATCACTAGTACTGCAGCCGGACAGGTATATATTATATATTTATTATGTAATGACTGATGACGGACCTGCTGGACACTGTCAGCTCAGCAGCACCGCAGACTGCTACAGTAAGCTACTATAGTAGTATGTATAAAGAAGAAAGAAAAAAAAAACAACCACGGGTAGGTGGTATACAATTATGGATGGACTGCCGAGTGCCGACACAGAGGTAGCTACAGCCGTGGACTAACGTACTGTGTCTGCTGATAATATAGACTGGATGATAATGAGATGAAATCAATATATATGTATATATAATATCACTAGTACTGCAGCCGGACAGGTATATATTATATATTTATTATGTAATGACTGATGACGGACCTGCTGGACACTGTCAGCTCAGCAGCACCGCAGACTGCTACAGTAAGCTACTATAGTAGTATGTATAAAGAAGAAAGAAAAAAACAACAACCACGGGTAGGTGGTATACAATTATGGATGGACTGCCGAGTGCCGACACAGAGGTAGCTACAGCCGTGGACTAACGTACTGTGTCTGCTGATAATATAGACTGGATGATAATGAGATGAAATCAATATATATGTATATATAATATCACTAGTACTGCAGCCGGACATGTATATATTATATATTTATTATGTAATGACTGATGACGGACCTGCTGGACACTGTCAGCTCAGCAGCACCGCAGACTGCTACAGTAAGCTACTATAGTAGTATGTATAAAGAAGAAAGAAAAAAACAACAACCACGGGTAGGTGGTATACAATTATGGATGGACTGCCGAGTGCCGACACAGAGGTAGCTACAGCCGTGGACTAACGTACTGTGTCTGCTGATAATATAGACTGGATGATAATGAGATGAAATCAATATATATGTATATATAATATCACTAGTACTGCAGCCGGACAGGTATATATTATATATTTATTATGTAATGACTGATGACGGACCTGCTGGACACTGTCAGCTCAGCAGCACCGCAGACTGCTACAGTAAGCTACTATAGTAGTATGTATAAAGAAGAAAGGAAAAAAAAACAACCACGGGTAGGTGGTATACAATTATGGATGGACTGCCGAGTGCCGACACAGAGGTAGCTACAGCCGTGGACTAACGTACTGTGTCTGCTGATAATATAGACTGGATGATAATGAGATGAAATCAATATATATGTATATATAATATCACTAGTACTGCAGCCGGACAGGTATATATTATATATTTATTATGTAATGACTGATGACGGACCTGCTGGACACTGTCAGCTCAGCAGCACCGCAGACTGCTACAGTAAGCTACTATAGTAGTATGTATAAAGAAGAAAGAAAAAAAAAACAACCACGGGTAGGTGGTATACAATTATGGATGGACTGCCGAGTGCCGACACAGAGGTAGCTACAGCCGTGGACTAACGTACTGTGTCTGCTGATAATATAGACTGGATGATAATGAGATGAAATCAATATATATGTATATATAATATCACTAGTACTGCAGCCGGACAGGTATATATTATATATTTATTATGTAATGACTGATGACGGACCTGCTGGACACTGTCAGCTCAGCAGCACCGCAGACTGCTACAGTAAGCTACTATAGTAGTATGTATAAAGAAGAAAGAAAAAAAAAAACACGGGTAGGTGCTAGGTGGTATACAATATTATATATATATTATATACAATTATATATATATATATATATATATAATATATATTAAACTCATAAACTGGTGGTGATTATTAAACTGGTGGTCAGGTCACTGGTCACACTATCAGCAACTTGCAAGCAGTACTCCTGAGTCCTAAGCAGACAATCACAATATATATTATACTGGTGGTCAGTGTGGTCACAAACAATGGCAGTGTGGCTGGCACTCTGGCAGCAAAAGTGTGCACTGTACGTTATATGTACTCCTGAGTCCTGAGTCCTGCTCTCAGACTCTAACTGCTCCCCACTGTCAGTGTCTCCCCCACAAGTCAGATAATACAGTCACACTATCTCTCTCTATCACTTCAGCAAGTACTAGTAGTAGTAGTACTCCTCCTAATGCTCCCCAAATTACTACTGTGTCTCTCTCTGTCTCACTCTCTTCTCGAATCTCTATAAACGGAGAGGACGCCAGCCACGTCCTCTCCCTATGAATCTCAATGCACGTGTGAAAAATGGCGGCGACGCGCGGCTCCTTATATAGAATCCAAGTCTCGCGATAGAATCCGAGCCTCGCGAGAATCCGACAGCGTGATGAAGACGTTCGGGCGCGCTCGGGTTAACCGAGCAAGGCGGGAAGATCCGATTCGCTCGGACCCGTGTAAAAAAAACTGTTCGGGCGAGTTCGGATTCCGAGGAACCGAACCCGCTCATCTCTAGTTTACATCAGTTCTAAAACATCATTCTTTGGACAGATGCAACTAAGATCAACCTGTACCAGAATGATGGAAAGAAAAAATATGGAGAGGGCTTGCAATGGCTCATGATCTGAAACATACCACATCTTCTGTAACACATGGTGGAGGCAGAGTGATAACATATTCCTGAATGGCTTCCAATGGCACTGTGTCAGTAGTGTTTTTAGATGATGTGACAGAAGACAGAAGCAGCTGGAATGGATGAATTCTGAAGTGTAGAGGGATATGCTGCCTGCTTAGATTCTGTTTTGCAAAGTTTGGTTGGACGACGCATGACGGAACAGATGGACAATGACCCAAAACATACAGCAAAAGTAACCCAGATTTTTTAGGCAAGAAAATGGAATATTCTGCAATGGCCACGTCCATCACCTGATCTTAACCTGACCTAGCATGCATTTCACTTGCTAAAGACAATACTAAAGCCAGAAAGACCCACAAATATACAAATGAAGACATCTGCAGTAAAGGCCTGACAAAGCATAACAAAGGAGGAAACCAAGCGTTTTGTGATGTCCATGGGTTCCAGATTTCGAGCAGTCATTGCCTGCAAAGGATTCTTGACAAAATCTTAAAAATGTACATTTTATTTATGATTATGTTAATTTGTTCTGAGAACCATAAAGCAGGAGACTGTGTATAAAAATGACTGCCGTTCCTAAATGTTTCATACAATATTTTTGTTTAACCGCTTGAATGAAATCGGAAAGTTTGCACTTCAATTGTATATCCATTGTTTAATTTCAAATAATTTGTGGTGGATTACAGAGATAAAATTATGAAAATTGTGTCAGTGTCCCCAGTGCACCTAACGGTACACTCTATGATACAGGGAAATGTCAGCTAAAGACATGTGGACAGCACTGGAGACAGCATAGCAAGATGAGTCACATGAGAAGGATAATTTTAAGGTGTGCCTTATACAACACCAAGTTTTGTGAATGTAACAGTACAAGTGACTACACTGCTAAAATTGTCTTTTTCTCAGCAACTAGCATCTGTAGGACTACAAGAAGATGATGAAGAGACCACTACTGTGAGGTTACAGAAATTGATGCTAGAGTTCGACTTCCTAGTTGTGGGGTTGTTAGCAAACAGCAAAATTAACTAAAGACACAGTCAGAGCAAAGTTACTTCTGTTCCAAGAACATGTACCCTGTGAGTTTAGTTCTGAAAGTACTGCATTACATACAGTGTAAAAAAATTCAGAAAATGCAAGTTGAAATGCTACAATTGTCACAAGATAGGTCACAAGGCACTTGAGGGCAAGCAATAGAATATGATTATGATGCAAAGTAAAAAATGCAACAACAAAGTTGAATCAGTCATGAGTGCTACAGTAACATAGTAACATAGTATCTGAGGTTGAAAAAAGACAATTGTCCATCGAGTTCAACCTATTTGTGGTCTCCTATGCATGATGATTTGACTAAAATTTCTGACTGATGCTGCTGTCAGCCGTTGCATTTTATCCCTATTTATAGTAACTATAATGCATGACTATGCACCATACCCCTGGATATCCTTATCCATTAGGAATTTATCTAACCCATTCTTAAAGGTGTTGACAGATTCTGCCATTACAACTCCCTCGGGCAGGGAATTCCAAACACGTATTGTCCTTACCGTGAAAAAGCCTTTACGCCGTATTGTGCCGAATCTCCTCTCCTCTAACCTAAGCGAGTGTCCACGAGTCCTCTGTGTTGATCTAACCAAAAACAGGTCCCACGCAAGCTCTGTGTATTGTCCCCTTATATATTTGTAGATGTTGATCATATCCCCTCTTAGTCTCCGCTTTTCCAATGTAAACATGCCTAGTCTTTCAAGCCTTTCCTTGTATTCCATCGTCTCCATGCCCTTAATTAGTTTGGTCGCCCTCCTCTGTACCTTTTCTAGCTCCAGGATATCCTTTTTGTAGTACGGTGCCCAGAATTGTACACAGTATTCAAGGTGTGGCCTCACTAGTGATTTATATAACGGGAGTATAATACTCTCGTCCCTAGCATCAATACCCCGTTTTATGCATGCTAATATCTTATTAGCCTTCTTTGCTGCAGTCCTACTTTGGGTACTACTGCTTAGCTTGCTATCTATGCGGACACCTAAGTCCTTTTCCAGTACAGAATCCCCTAATTTTACCCCATTTAGTAGGTAGGTGTAATTTTTGTTCTTGTTACCACAGTGCATTACCTTACACTTGTCTGTGTTGAAGCGCATTCTCCATTTGGCTGCGCATGCTTCTAATTTAACCAAGTTGTTCTGAAGAAACTCGGCATCCTCCTCTGTATTTATAGCCTTACACAATTTGGTATCATCTGCAAAAATTTACACCATGCTCTCTAGACCTTCTGTTAGGTCGCTAATGAAAATATTGAACAATAGCGGTCCCAATACTGAGCCTTGCGGCACACCACTTAGCACTTCAGTCCAAGTTGAAAAAGATCCATTAACCACAACGCGCTGCTCCCTATTATCTAACCAGTTTTTGACCCAAGTGCATATTGTGCTTCCTAGCCCTGATTCTTGAAGCTTGTAGATAAGTCTCATGTGTGGTACAGTATCGAACGCTTTGGCAAAGTCTAAAAAGATTACATCCACGTCTTTACCCTGATCTAGGTTTGCGCTTACTGTTTCATAAAAGCCAAGTAAGTTGGTTTGACAGGATCTGTCCTTCATAAACCCATGTTGATTCCTTTTAATGACCTTATTGACTTCAAGGAACTTCTGAATACTATCTCTTAGAATACCTTCCAATACTTTCCCCACTATAGATGTAAGACTAACTGGTCTATAATTACCTGGTTCAGCTTTACTTCCCTTTTTGAATATAGGCACTACTTCCGCTATACGCCAGTCTTTGGGAACCATACCTGATATAACTGAATCCTTAAAGATCAAAGATAGCGGTATTGCCAGTTCAGAGTGAAGCTCCATTAGAACCCTTGGGTGAATACCATCGGGCCCTGGTGATTTATTAATCTTTAAATGTTTTAATCGGTCACAGACTACTTCCTCGCTTAAATAAGTACCTATCAGTGGGATATTCTCATTATTGAGATTGTGTGTCAGTCCCTGAATTGGGTCCTCTCTAGTGAATACTGTTGAAAAAAACTCATTTAGTGTGTCCGCTATGTTATTATAATTTTTGCTTAAGACTCCCAACTTGTCTTTTAAAGGGCCTATACTCTCCTTCTTTAATCTCTTGCTATTAATGTATTTAAAGAATTTTTTGGGATTCGCTTTGCTTTCCTTTGCTACTAGTTTTTCAGTTTCTACTTTAGCCGCTCTTCTTTCCTTTTTGCAAATTTTGTTACATTCCTTATAGTGCTGAAATGACTCTGCTTCCCCGTCAGATTTGTATTTTTTAAATGCTCGCCTTTTCTTGCCCATAAGTTCCTTAATCTTTTTGTTAAGCCACATCGGTTTATGATTTTTATTCCTTTTTTTACTGCTCATAGGAATAAATTTGAGTGTATTTTTAGCTAGCAGGAATTTTAGTACCTCCCATTTCTCCGTAGTATTTTTTCCTAAAAACAAACCTTCCCATTCATTATCCCTGAAAAATACCCTCATCTTTTCAAAATTTGCTTTGCTAAAGTTTAGAGTCCTAGTTGAGCCAGTATAGGGCTGTTTATGGAAACTGATATTGAATGTGACCATATTGTGGTTTCCTATGGGTTCCCCTACTATAATACCTGATACCAAATCCCCATTGTTGGTTTTTACCAGGTCTAAGATTGCATTGTACCTAGTTGGTTCCTCAATTAGTTGGACTAAGTAGTTATCATTAAGTGTGTTTAAAAACATATTGCCCCTAGCAGTATCACATGAATCGTTTTTCCAGTTTATCTCTGGATAGTTAAAATCTCCCATCACTACTATGTCTCCTACTCCTGCTGCTCTTTCAATTTGCTTTAGTAACAATTCCTCATCAGATGCGTTGATACTAGGCAGCCTATAGCAGACACCCAATACTAACTTTTTTATTCCTTTTTCCCCGCATGCAATGTCTACCCATAATGTCTCGACAGTGTCTACAGTCCCCTTCTGAATATCTTCCCGTATATCAGGTTTTAAAAGCGGCTTTACGTAAAGACACACCCCTCCACCCTTTTTATTTAGTCTGTCTCTCCTAAACAGTGTATAGCCCTCTAGATTGACTGTCCAATCATGAGATTCATCCCACCAAGTTTCAGTAATGCCTATAATATCATACTGTTTGCTTGCTGCAAGTATTTCTAGTTCACCCTTTTTACCAGTAATGCTTCTGGCGTTTACATACATACAACTAAGATAAGTATTTTCCCTTGCGTTAGGGACATCTTTCACCTTATGTAGCAATGATGACCTGTAATCGTCATTGGTTAGTGCTTTGGTAAAATCTCTTTTAGTACCCATGTTAGTAACCTTACCGCCTGCTCTTACCCTCCCCCCAACTTTTACCCCATTTCGTTTACTACCGCCATCCCCACTATTCTCACTGCATGACCCGTAGTTTCTAGCTAAACCCTCCCCCCAGGCTCCTAGTTTAAAATCTCCTCCAACCTTCTAACCATCCTTCCCCCCAGCACCGCTGCCCCCTCCTCAGTCAGGTGCAATCCGTCACGACAAAAGAGATGGCGCCTGACTGAGAAGTCCGCCCAGTGTTCCAGGAACACAAACCCCTCTTTCCTGCACCAATCCCTAAGCCACAGATAGCTACGAAAAAGATTGCTGGTACATTGATTCAGGTGCAAAAAGGCATTTTTAGCTGCAATGAGGAATTATTCACCACGTTAAACATATGCCTAAAACTTTTGCACAGTACTGTAAATATATAATGTTAGTATGTAGCATACTTGCCTACCCTCCCGGGATGGCCGGGAGGCTCCCGAAAATCGGGTGACCCTCCCGGCCCCCTGGAAGAGCAGGCAAGTCTCCCGATTACAGGGGTCCCCCCCTGCCCGGCTGCCCACTTAGCGAGTGAAGTGGGCGGTCCAGGCAGGCGATGACGCTATTCTTGTTGAATCGCGTCATGCAAGCCACGCCCCCCACTGTATAATGCCGGTAATTGCGGCATTACACAGTGGGGGCATGGCTTGCATGACGTGATCCAGCAGCCATGCCCCCGTCCCTCCTCTGGCCCGCCTCCGGCCCACCTCCGTGCCGCCTCCGGCCCGCCCCCCTCCTCACATCAGCTCACTGCCCGCCCCCCTGCTGAGCCGACTGGCTGCTCTCTCCCGGAGAGAGCAGCCCAAAAGTCGGCAACTATGGTATGTAGCCCTCACAGTGCTTTACATTTGCCATCACAGTACAAAATACAGAACAAGCTTAACAGTAGATATTAGTGAAACGCATGAGTAAATAAATAAGTCTGGAGGCTGTTTTTGAAGGATTCTAGAATGAAGTTTCTCAAACTGTGCATGGAAGAGAGTTTTATGTTGATGGAGCTACAAAGCTGAAAGCTTGACCCCAGATGAATTACTGTATAGGAGATTCTAGGTAATGTAAATAGTTTTATATAAATTATATATTTATATTTACTATTATAATTAGTTTACTATTATAAATAGTTTTATTAAAATTAGAGAGGTGCAGCGGACACTTTTCGGGTTTTGTTTTTGGTTTTGGATCTGGATGATTTTTGAAAACAACATAAAAACAGCTAAAATCACAGAATTTTGGGGTAATTTTAATCCTACAGTATTATTAAACTCAATAACATTAATTTTCACTCATTTCCAGTCTATTCTGAACACATCACACCTCACAGTATTGTTTTTAGGCCAAAAGGTTGCACCGAGGTGGCTGGATGACTAAGCTTTCACATTATGAGAAGAGGCGAGAGGAAGAGGACAGTGTCAAGTAGGTGATTAAAAATTAGAGAGGCACGCAGGCTTTCTCCTCCACTCCTATATTGGTGTGGAACAGAAAGGACTTTAACCAAGCAAATATATAATTATTAATTACCACATTACTGGACAAACTGAAAAACTAGGGGCCAAAGCCTCCAAATTTGTACTCCCTTCTCAATGTTCAGGGATTAAGATAATCTCAGATTTAATGCTGGGATGCAAATAAACTGGTGTATACCACAGGATCAAGATTGGATATTTTCCCCTCCACGGAGTCTGGAGACTTATTTTGTCAAAATCTCGTGGGTTTCTTTTTTCCCATTTTTGATTGCATTTTTATTTACAGATTGTGTGGCAGATGCCTTATTTTGGTTTTTCACTGCTCCCAGTTACACGCATGTGAGCATACCTGTGTGTCCCAGTTACACGCATGTGAGCATACCTGTGTGTCCCAGTTACACGCATGTGAGCATACTGTACCTGTGTGTCTTGTTTATTTTTTTTATATGTTATTTTTAAATAAAGCAGCCCCTTAGATGTTTTAGCAGCCTTTCCTGAGCCCCCACAGCAAAGAACCCCCGGATGGATTCGGTAAAGTACTATGCAGGACTTGCAGTGATTTTTTTTGTTATTCAGTCCCTGCCCTAGTGGAGCTTACCACTCTACAGTCAAAACTCATTTCATACTATAAGTAGGACTGTGGGAGGAAGCAATGCTAACCTCTGTGCCCACAGCATGCCTCCACCTGGCAAGCCAGACATCTTCCTGGTTGTAAGCCACCATGAGACCCCATACTGGGCCTTATTCAGTAACTGTTTGTGCCTCACAGGAGCTCCTAGCCCATCTAGTGCTGCAGTGCAATGGAAAGCTGATGTAATGGAAGTGCACTGAAACTCTGTTCTTCTAACACTGCAAGGTCTTGCGTTAACCCTATGCAGTCCTTAGGAAAAGAAGATCTCTGTACAACAAATGCGCATCTTCTAAATAAGTAATCCCAAAATGTGGAACATCAATAATAAATAAAAATTAAGGTTGACTAATTGGAGCCATTATTTGAGTGAGTCGCTAACATGAAATAATTGAGAAGAACCTCTCTCAAATGCTCTGGCAGAAAAGATCACTTTTACCTCTCTGGCAGTTGCGCTGGATTATGATTCAGTCTCTTCTGAGTCACACTGACCTTGGCCACAAATGTGGTCTCTCCCCACTTTATTTTAAAACACTTTGTCAAAATAGCAATTTCCATTTCCACCTTTGCGGCTATTTCTTCACATATCTCTTTGTGATGTTGAAGCTAATTTCATATCTGCTCTAGGCTTTCATTTAAACCTAGGATCAAGTACAGCAGCACCAATGGAATTATACGGCAGCACCCCTGGATTTATACAGCATACGCAGCACCCCTGGAGAATTACACAGCACAACAGACAGGCAACAGCACCCCTGGACTTAAAAGGCAGTGGGGCAGTACCCCTGAACTAATAGGGCAGAGGGGCAGCACCCCTGGAATGATGTGGCACAGAAAAGACGTGCAAGATGTAATTGTCCTTGGGCCCTCCTACCCACCCTTATGTTGTATAAACAGGACATGCACACTTTATCAAACCAATCATTTCAGCGACAGGGTCTGCCTCATGACTGTGGCTGAAATGATTGGTTTGTTTGGGCCTTCACCAAAAAAGGATTATAAAGCATTATGGTTTTGTAAACATATTTTTGTATTAGCATGCATCACAATAAAATTAACATTATTTGTGATCAAAGTGTAAGGCAATAAAAATACCTTTTATTAATGAACTCAAAACACAAAACAAGCACCTGGCTGTGCAGAAGAGAGGCTTACAGTACCCAGTAGTCAGTTACCCCCATCTCCGCAACAAATAAAACAAAGAGCTGGTCCCAGTACCCTGGACGAGGAATATGTGAGCCAAATAAAAGAAGAAACTGGGCCCAGCGTCAGGGTCTGCCACATGACTGTGGCTGAAATGATTGGTTTGTTTGGGCCCCCACCAAATAAAAGCAATTACTCTATCCTTGCACAAACTGGCTCTTCAGTGGCAAGATGTCGTCCTCATCCTCAGATCCCCCCTCCAGTGTTTACATCCTCAGAGAAATAATATTCAAACAAAACCACATAATTTAGGTGTCAGTGGACTGCTTATGCTATTACCCAAAGTTTCTGAACTTGACAATAACTTATGATGAATGCGCTGCAGGTGACATATAAGGGAGGATGTTCCTGGGTGGTTGATGTCCTTACCCCTACTTATTATGGATTGACAAAGGCAGCAGATGGCTTGACACCTGGGGGTTTATCTCCTATATATTTGCCCAACTCTGTGACTCTGTGCTGGCCGTAACGCTGGGCGGAGTCACAGGCACAGATGTGGCCAGGAACAGTCCCCTCCCTCTCTCCGCCCAGTCCCCTCCCGATCTCCGCCCAGTCCACTGTCTCCCTTCTCCCCGTACTGCCCCTGGTGAGTGGTGACACCGGCACAGCCGCTGACTGTGAGCGGAACTCACATTACCCGCCTCACAGTCTTGCGGCTGCCACTGAGTCAGGGAGACATGCTGAACAGTGACTGCCCCCCCCCCCGGCAACCACCCGCATCTGCCCCCCTCCCGCGGCACTCCCGTCCCCTCCCCCTCCCGCAGCACCAACATCCGCAGCACTCCCGCCCAGAGTCTTCACTTTTCTAACACCCGCTGCGGTCACGGGCGAAAAGGGGGCGTGGCTTCGCGTCCCGACCCCCGTTTTCGGCACGTTGTGGTTCGGGGGACACTGCTGATCTTCTGCGCTGTGACAGGAGCCGGCACTTTGGTGTCACCCCTCAGAGGGTAACACCCGGGTGCGGGCCGCACTCCCCGCACCCACGTTGTGGCGCCACTGCTCCTGCCCCCTCCCCCACCCGTAGCACAAACACCCACCGTCTCCACCCACCACCCGCGGCACTCCCGTCCCCTCCCCCACCCAGAGCACAAACACCCGCGCAACCCACCCGCAGAACTCCCGCCCCCTCCCCCACCTGTAGCACCAACACCCGCGGTAACCAACTGCATTCACCCCCCACCCATTGCACTCCCACCCTCTCCCCCACCCGCAGCACCAACACCCGCGCCACCTACCCGCAGCACCCACCGCATCCACCCACCACCCGTGGCACTCCACCCCCTCCCCCACCCGCAGCACCAACACCCGCAGCACCTACCGCATCCACCCACCACCCGTGGCCCTCACCCACCCGCTGCACCAACACCCACACCACCTGCGGCACTCCCGTCCCCGTCCCCACCCACAGCACAAACACCCGCGCCACCCACCCGCAGAACTCCCGCCCCCTCCCTCACCCGTAGCACCAACACCCGCGGTAACCAACCGCATTCGCCCCCCACCCGCTGCACTCCCACCCTCTCCCCCACCAGCAGCACCAACACCCGCGCCACCTACCCGCAGCATCCACCGCATCTACCCGTGGCACTCCACCCCCTCCCCCACCCGCAGCACCAACACCCGCGGCACCCACCGCATCCACCCACCACCTGTGGCACTCCCCCCCCTCCCCCACCCGCTGCACCAACACGCGCACCACCCACGGCACTCCCGTCCCCTCCCGCACCCAGAGCACAAACACCCACCCGCGGAACTCCCGCCCACTCCCCCAACCCGTAACACCAACACCCGCGGCAACCAACCGCATTCGCCCCCCACCCGCGGCACTCCCACCCTCTTCCCCACCAGCAGCACCAACACCCGCGCCACCTACTCGCGGCACTCCCGTCCCCTCCCCCACCCAGAGCACAAACACCCGCGCCACCCACCCACGGAACTCCCGCCCCCTCCCCCAACCCGTAGCACCAACACCCGCGGCAACCAACCGCATTCGCCCCCCACCCGCGGCACTCCCACCCTCTCCCCCACCCGCAGCACCAACACCCGCAGCACCCACCGCATCCACCCACCACCCGTGGCACTCCCCCACCCACAGCACCAACACCCGCACCACCCGTGGCACTCTGCCCCCTCCCCCACCCACAGCACCAACACCCACTGCCCCCCCCCAGCGGCACCCAACGCATCCCCCACATCCGCTCCCACCCGCGGCACTCCCACCCGTAGCTCCCACACCTGCAGCACCCCCCGCCCCTCCCCCACCCGCTGCAACACTGCCCCTCCCCATACCCACCCTCTCCCCCACCCGCCGCACCAACACCCGCGCCACCCACCGCATCCACCCATCACCCGTGGCACTCCACCCCCTCCCCCACCCGCAGCACCAACACCCGCACCACCCGTGGCACTCTGCCCCCTCCCCCACCCACAGCACCAACACCCGCGGTAACCAACTGCATTCGCCCCCCACCCGCGGCACTCCCACCCTCTCCCCAACCCGCAGCAACAACACCCGTGCCACCTACCCGCGGCAGCCACCGCATCCACCCACCACCCATGGCACTCCACCCCCTCCCCCACCCGCAGCACCAACACCCGCGGCACCCACCGCATCCACCCACCACCCGTGGCCCCCCCCTCCCCCACCCGCTGCAGCAACACCCGCGGTACTCCCGTCCCCTCCCCCACCCAGAGCACAAACACCCGCGCCACCCACCCGCGGAACTCCCGCCCCCAACCCGTAGCACCAACACCCGCGGTAACCAACCGCATTCGCCCCCCACCCGCAGCACCAACACCCGCGCCACCTACCCGCAGCACCCACCGCATCCACCCACCACCCGTGGCACTCCACCCCCTCCCCCACCCGCAGCACCAACACCCGCGGCACCCATCGCATCCACCCACCACCCGTGGCACTCCCCCCCCTCCCCCACCCGCTGCACCAACACGCGCACCACCTGCGGCACTCCCGTCCCCTCCCCCACCCAGAGCACAAACACCCGCGCCACCCACCCGCGGATCTCCCGCACCCTCCCCCAACCTGTAGCACCAACACCCGCGGCAACCAACCGCATTCGCACCCCACCCGCGGCACTCCCACCCTCTCCCCCACCCGCAGCACCAACACCCGCGGCACCCACCGCATCCACCCACCACCCGTGGCACTCCACCCCCTCCCCCACCCGCCCCTGCAACCATAGCACCCTCACATCCACCCACCCCCAACCGCACCACCCCGGCTAACTGCCCCCTCCCCCACCCGCGGCAAAGCCGTGCAGAGGTTAACGGGGCGAAGCCCCTAACGACGGTGTGAAGAGCGCCCGTAGGGCGCGATGAATTGCCTAGTTTACTAATATTTGTGTTTGAGTCAATTTGTGTAGAGTTTAAACTCATTTTTTATCGGGTGCATTTTCATGCAACTTTTTTAATCTATATACGCTAATTTACGAAGCTATCGAGTTATTGGTTTTTCGTATTTTCCGATGTCGATGGCAGTCGTATTTTTTTGGGCCATTTTCGTCCGTCAATGACGTTTGCGTTTGTGTTTTTGATGTTTTGACTTGATTATTTTCAATGTTAAATGCGGCAGGGTTTTTTAACAACCACGCCCGCATTTTCACTTTTAGTTTAAATTTTCATCCACGTTCGTGATTGGTTGTATTTCCAATGTAGGAGTGTCTGTGCGCAACCATATAAATATGCCCCAAACCATCCGCACCTTGTGGGTTTAGTTAGTGGTCAGGAGGGAGGTTGCGCTGTAGAGGTTGGTGAGTAGTTGGTTTGGTGAGGAGTTTGTTTTGCGATTTCTGAGTGTAGTAGTGAGTTTGAAAGTAGTCTTGTCATTCTTGTAGTCTTGTTTTTTTTGGTTTTGTCTAATTTTTTGTCCTAGTTTTTTTTACTTATAGTCCCTTGTCAGTGTTTGTTTGTGTGTGTGTGTGTGTGTGCATAGGCGTGCGCAGGGGGGGTGCCTGGTGCGCACAGGCACCCCCTAATGTCTGGCACCCAATATCACATGCCTGATGCAGCGATCGCCGAACAGGCTGATTACTGTCCCCTCTGCGCTGCACCCTGTCAGGACTGCATTACTGACTGTACGCCTGGGTTAATCAAGGGTGCCACTGCCACCTGCTTTCAAACTCCCGGCTCCACCTCCATGTACAAAAACAGCGCGATGTGACGTGATTACGTCATGCTGCTCGCATGCCCACCACTTTCCTTCTATGCTATACCAACACCAGCCACTGATGAGGAGCAGCATGCAGCCAGCGTTTCTCTTAGGAAGACAAATTCAATACTGGCAGGCGGCCAGCAGCAGCATTGACGGGTCACTCGTTTTTCCAGCAGCAGCAGTACTAGTCTGTGACTGTCAGTGTCAGTGAGTGACTGACTTGTAAGTAAGCTGCTGCAGCTTGCAGGGGAAAGAGAGGGGGAGCCAGACCAGGCTGAGGAGGAGCAGTGTAATTGCAGTGAGTGCCATCAGGGGTGTTTGTTTGGTGCACACCACAACATCTGACAATGCATCTGCATTATTAGGATTGGTACAAGGGTGGATATTATATATCGCGTTGACCGTCAATAGATGGTGCTAGACACGCCCAAAAGGCGGTGCTAGACACACCCCTCTGATGGTGCACCCCCTAATAAAATGTGCTGCGCACGCCAGTGTGTGTGTGTGTGTGTGTGTGTGTGTGTGTGTTGTGCAGTGGTAGTGGAGGAGTGTGTTGTTTGTCTTTTTATTTTTCTGTGTTAATTGTTTAACCACACAATTATGTCAGACTCAGAGGTGGGTGAGGTGAGCGAGGTGGGAGAGGTGGAGGGTGTGAGTGAGGGGGAGGAGGTTGGTCAGGTTGAGGAGGTGAATGAGAGTGAGGTTAGTGAGGTGGAGGAGGTGGGTGAGGTTGCACCAGCAGCCTCAAGTATCAGTGATAGTGACAGTCAGACAGCTCAGCAGCCACGCACCACTACTAAGACTGGGCGGAATGTAAAGTTTAGTTATGCTGAAAATGTGGCATTGGTGCGGGAGCTGATGAAGTATCAGTGGCAGCTATTTGGGCATGAGTCCGCCAAGGTGCCAACACGGAAGAAGACGGTGTTGTGGGCGAAAGTTGTTTCTGCTGTAAATAGTGAGGGGGTGGTCAAGCGGACGGAGGACACATGCCGCAAATGGTACTATGACATAAAGCGACGTGTCAAGTCCAAAATGGCCATGGAGGCGATGTCGGCTCGCAAAAATCGGGGGTGGACAGCACTTTATTGCCAGATATCTGGACTATGAGGAGCCCATGCGGAGTTTAATACCTCCTGAAGTAGTGTCAGCAACCCATGTCCGGGATTCCGATCGGCCCAGGAAGGATGGTGAGCATGTGTTTTATTCTTAACATTCTATTATATTAGTTAGGTATTGCTGTTTTTTCTATAAGTGTGTCATGTGATGTTGCACATTACTGCCATCTTCAAGTGTGAGTCATAAAATACATAGTTTGGATAATGTTTTCTACAACAGCCAATATAACATAGTACTTTATTGTATGTCATGTTGTATTTTCACATTACATTTTCCATGTGGATTTTTGACTTGGTGTGTCATTTAATTGTACAGCAGTAATTTTGTCCTTTACCACATTTTTTTGGGGTTGCAGTTTTTTTTTTTTTTAACATTTTTAAAGTTAGCCATGTGCAATGTTCATAAAACAGTGGTTGACATGTTAGAGGCTGGAGTAGTGCAAAGTCACTTTGCAACCACTTACATGTGTAATTTAATTAGTACAGAATGTAATCATATTTAACCACTTGCCTGGCATGGTGGCATCAGATGCGACCTTGCCTGCAAGTGCTCTATCTGACCTGGTCGCACGGGATGCGACCAGTCAGAGAGTGTTAGCAGCGGCAGGGAAGAGAAACTTCCCTCCGATGCTGCTGTCAGAGGCTCCCTGCACTCTCCCCATGTCTGCAGTGCTGCCGATCACTGCTGATTGGTCAGCACAGCAGGATCTGTCCCCTCCAGCGGCTGTAGACAATGGCAGCCGCTGGGGAGTGTAAATAAACCCTCCCTAGCTGCCCCCAGATTCCCCCTGCATACCTCGAGGCTGTCTCAGCTTTCAAAATGAAAGCCGCGATGGTCCCGATGGTCTGATGGTCGCGATGTTCCCGATCGATGTTTCGATGTTTGGGGGAAAATATTTTTTTTTTTAAAAATTCAAAAAAATATATTCCCCCCCCCCCTTTTTTTAACTAAAATCATTTGGGATAGGGTTAAATTCATGTTCTTCACCTAATTCACTCATTAAAAAAACCCGACACTTTCGGAGCGTTTTTTTGCGAAATAAATCGTCAGTTAAGTGGTTAAGACAAACCCAATATTTGTTGGTTCAGTTTGAGGTTGTATTTGTCCCTTGACACAACACTGCTGACTTAGTTACATTACTATTATGATGGTTATGATTTGTAATCAATGGATTACTTATTTATTTGCTGTTATTGTGCTAGTGTGTGTTTGTAGTGACACATCGCAGAGCATTTTCTATATTACATGTTTCATTAATTACATTAGATAAGAAAAGCCAGATGTGTGTGTTTTGGCTTGTTAGTGTAAGTATTTGTAATTATGTCCTATGTTTGTGTCCTGTACATTATTTCCTGTGTTGCACGTTCCATATTGCATATGGCTTTTGCGTTTGGTTGCATTTTTTTTTAAATAAAACCAAGACAATATTTTAAGATGTAATGTTTATCAACATAATGGTTGGATTTATCAACAATAGCATTATTAATTCTTTTTTTCTTCATGATTTTCAGTGTTGAAAAAAATCTCTACTGCTTGTCCTGCAGTCAGTCCCATGACATCTGATGATGATGACGCTGCGGAAGAAGGTAAAGTGTCCATTGTAGTACAGGTTATGTTTGTAAAAGTATGGGCATACCAATTTTTTCCTTTAAATCATAGGTACCTCAATAGAAGTCTTGAGCAGCAGAAGGCAGCCTCCTGAACCACACCATAAAAGGACACATGTGCCAACAAAGAAAGGCAGGTCTGATGGCCACTCCCAAACACAGCAGGCTACCCCGCCATGAAAATTGTCTGCAGTTTCTTCGGTACCACCACTCCAAATTTTGGACACACCTCCAAGACGCCAACCACACGCCCCTCGTCTTGATTGTGAGTAAGAATCTGTTTAAAAAAACAATATTAGTCATCTTGTAATAATCCATTTAATTATACTCAAACTCGACAACCAGCAAAATCAGTACTACTTACCGACGTCACAAAAACATCAAATGAAACCCAAGCAAAATTGCCTTGTCTACATGCAGTAAAGATATGTATGTCCACTTCAGGCATACAGTAGCAGATTGCCTGTAAGATGCTACACCATAAACACATGTGTAAGCTTCTCAAATAGTAAGGTTGTAATCCTCAGTTTAACATGTGTGTTTTAACTAACATTGCCACCAACATGCAAAAACATTACTATGTTTTTGGGCAAGACACTAAAAGGCAACACATTATGCTTAAAAATGTGTTTTTATGGTGGAGTATGTCTGATCTACCATACAACTCATGTGCTTGCTTTCACAAGGAAGTAAACAGACACATTTGCCACAAACAGGCATATGTATGTATTTAAGTTATGAGTGATGATGTTGCTATGCAGGAAATCTGAAATCACCATTCAAATACATGTGTTCCATGATTATTGCTTTTGTTTTGTTTTTTAAACATATGGATAACTAACATCAGCACTTTCCCCCCAGACTCTAGTACTGATACCAGCATCCCTACGCAACACCAGCAACACAATGACATGGAGGAGACAATCATTTTACAAATGCAGCCAGTAATTGAATGAAACAGCCCCCCAGCACCTGTGAGTACACCACCACAGCAAAACACACCACCACCACAACACAGCCCAACAACACCATTAGCACAAGGCCCTGATCAAGTGTTTCGGGACAGTTGGGCTACACAGGAAGACACTAATCAGGATTCCCTGCGTAGGCAGACCCAAATTTTCTCAAGCCTACCATCTCACCTCAGAAGAATCAGCAGAAATATCAGCCGCCAAAATGAACCAACCACGAGAATTGCCAATACCATGGAAATCATGTGTGCAGACATTACACATGTCATGGGCAACTTACAACGCATAATGGAAGAACAGCACAGACAACAGCAAAACTACATCAACATTTTAGAAAACAATCAAATGATAAATGAATCGATCACCAGAATGTTAGAAAATCAAAATGCTGCAACACGTGAACTCAATGCCACCCTCACTAACCTTAATAAAACACTCAGATCCAAGCACCAACAGCAACCAAGCAGCAGTTCTGGTACGACTACTCCAATTATATCGCCTGTGTCCTCACCACCAAGGCGCTCCACCAGAGCACGCCAACACGACAGTGGTAAAGGCAAAGGCCAGTCCAAGCAGCCACCCAAAAAAACATAAATCATATAGATAACGAATTCTGTTATGAGAAGAAAACAAAGTTAGTAATTGTATGATTGTCTGAATATATATACCACTTAGCACCTTGTAAATTTCTTCAACATCATTAATTAGAAATGTTAAAAACAACAAAAGGACTTTGTTCCTAACAATTATTATTGAACATCTTTGTATTTTTTTGGAGGAGGGGAATGTTCTTTGAGCTGCACATTGATCTTAGCATGCAGAAATAAGACCACTATATTTGAGTAACTAATGTTTATTTCTTGATTCCAATCACTCTCAGATCCTGCATCCAGACTAATTGGCAGCCATGCAGAATGTCTTTAGCATGCAGAAATAAGACCACTATATTTGATTAACTAATAAATTGTTCTTGATTCCAATCACTCTCAGATCCTGCATCCAGAATAAATGGCAGCCATGCAGAATGTATTTAGCATGCAGAAATAAGACCACTATATTTGATTAACTAATGAATTGTTCTTGATTCCAATCACTCTCAGATCCTGCATCCAGACTAATTGGCAGCCATGCAGAATGTCTTTAGCATGTAGAAATAAGACCACTATATTTGATTAACTAATGAATAGTTGTTGATTCCAATCACTCTCAGATCCTGCATCCAGACTAATTGGCAGCCATGCAGAATGTATTTAGCATGCAGAAATAAGACCACTGTATTTGATTAACTAATGAATTGTTCTTGATTCCAATCACTCTCAGATCCTGCATCCAGACTAATTGGCAGCCATGCAGAATGTCTTTAGCATGCAGAAATAAGACCACTATATTTGATTAACTAATGAATAGTTCTTGATTCCAATCACTCTCAGATCCTGCAGCCAGACTAATTGGCAGCCATGCAGATTAATCCATGACCAATACAACTTACAATGTGATATTTTTACTCTTTTACATATCTTCTATAGACGACATGACAATAACACTATTGTGTTAGAAAAGAGTGTCTTAATATGTTTTAAACAAATTTAGAACATTATTTTGCCTAATGATTGACATTATTGTTCTGCCATGTTTGTGTGTGGTAAAAAGGAGTAATCTGATTCTAAAACATGAGACATAACCAAAGCAATGTTAAATTTTTAAACAAAGACAAAAATGTGTGTAATAATGGATATATGTGGAAAACTGTGTAGTGACTTCAAAATCTGCAAGTTTACTCCAGCAAACAAATAATTAAATTATTTTGGATGAGACTAAGTTTGTGTCCCTTAAATCCAATCGAACAACACACATAGGGACACATGGATTCCTCAAGGATAAATTATTAAATGTGAGTAAGTGTTACATTAGGACGTAACACACATTCATAAAGTTAATAACATAATCAATTCTTATCAGGATTATGTGTGTTTAAAAAACACACATTTTAATTGTATTAATACTTATCCCAACTTCATACATGTGAATCATAATCTGATGTGTTGACAATTTAAATAAACACAATACACATGCTGCATTTGATTTGCATATAGCAAGGGTATGTTTGTATGTCTAAAGGAGACAGACACATTCTGAGTAATGTTTTATAAAATAAAAGATAACTAAATATATTTATGCTTACACAACAAATGAAAGAAGCAAAACATACTTACCTTAAAAATGTGTATTTATGAGGTGTTGCCTTACCTGCCTCCCTATATCTGTACTCCAAGTGTCGCCAGATGTCTCTAATTCCTCTGCTTGCTGGCTGCTTTCTTCATCCTCCTCATCCTCATCAACATGTGGCAGATCTTGTTGCAAACACATGTTATGAAGAAAGCAGCAGCAGAACACAATTTGAGTCACCTTCAAGGGGCTATACAACAAAAGCCCACCAGAATTATCCAGACAACGAAACCTAGATTTCAGCACCCCAAAACATCTTTCTATCACATTCCGTGTGGACTTATGTGCATTGTAATTGTGTTCAGCAGGGGAATCAGGTCTGGACAATGGAGTTAGAAGCCAAGAGAAACAGCTATATCTTCCATCACCTGAAAGAAAGATATAGTAAGGTGCTTCATGTTAACATACAGCAATACATAAGTAACACAGTGTATTTTAGTGTAGTATACAAAGTCTTACAGATATTACATTACATACCCAGCAGCCATCCATCTGGCATTTGTCCATCCTCAAACTTATCACAGTGGGATGACTGACTGAGGATGAAGGAGTCATGGCAGCCCCCAGGGTAACCAGCAGCAACACTCGATTTGTATGTATGTGCTGCCAGCCCCTAGGTGGTCTCAGCTGAATGGGTGTGCAATCTATGGCTCCCAGTACATTGGGCATGCCAGCAAGCTCATAGAAAGCTACCCTGACGGCATGCCACTGAGACTCTTGGATAGGGAAGCAGATTGAGGCATCGATGTTGGTCTGCAAAACATCCAACACCTGTGTGTATATTTGAGAAAAAATGTGAATATGCTTTAATGACATAACATCATCACTGGCCACTGAGAGTAATTATAACAACAAAGAAACAGATGAGGTTGTTAGGTATACGTCACCTGTGTTAGTATTCTGGAAAAGGTGGGCTGTGAGATTCCAATGACATCCCCAAACACAGCCTGAAAGCTCCCAGTAGCCATAAAGTGCAACACAGCCAGGAGTTTGTGCAGGCCTGAGACAGGGCGAGAGCGTGCTATCTCAGGGTCTAGGCCCAGTTTGACAAGGTCATACAGATGGAAAATGTTGTTACGATTTAGACGGAACATCTGTATGACCCTGTCATCGGACAATGCGTTCAAGTTTAAACGCCCCCAAAAAAACGAGGCCTGCACAGCCTGCACGGAACCTGTACAACCGGCTATGTTAATTTTCTTGGCCCTGGTTACTTACAGGCTGATGCCTAAGTCTGAGGAATCCCACAGCACACAAAATATCACTGCACCCAACTCCAGCAGCCAATTCTGAGTGTAGGTTGTTTGTAATGGGCCTAAGATCCTTTTATAGGCATCCTAATTCTGGTGTGATTGTTTTTTAAGTTGCAACACATGTAAACACGCCTGAAAAAAGCAGGTCTATTTTTTTGCTTCTTTTTTTTAACGAATCGCAAAAAATACGACCGCAATTGAGCATTCAGAAACTAACACCCAAATATGAATAAATAGTAAATTCCCGTGTTGTATGAACAAACAGCTGCGTTTGACCGATGGTCTATTCATTCGTATTTCTGAAGTTAGCCGTGAAAACCATTACGAATAGCACCAACACTGCTGAGATTTGTGCTTAGTAAATTCCCGTGTTGCCACTTTGAAAACCCCCCACAAATCAGACAAACTCGAAATTTTAGTAAATATACCCCCTGTTCGGATTTGTGGAGAAATTATTCCACACTGAAGAGGTGGCTTTTTCAGTATTTTGCCCAGGCATGACAATGGGCTTTTTCATCCCATTGATGACAACTGTCTCCACTGGTGCCTTATTCAAACAAACCACATCACATCAGAATCCTCATCGTCAACTTCCTCTGCAGCGCCAGCTACACCCATATCCTCCTCATCCTGGTATACTTCTACAGTGACATCCTCAATCTGCATATCAGCAACTAGCCTGGCGTTGCTCCTCCCAGCACTTGCAGAGGGCATGCAAATGATGGTAGGAGCATCCTTTTCCCATACAGTGTTGTGAAGGTCAGGCCTAGACATCGCAACCCCTATATGTTCACAACACCCCTTTAGTTTTACAGCATACAGGACCAGTGTACTGTTATTTTAACAGCACCCCTATATTTTTACAGCAAACAAGACAGGGCCAGTGTACATTGATTTTCACTGCACCCCAAATTAGTACAACATACAAGACAGGGCCAGTGTACATTTATTTTACTCCACCCCAGAAGTTTTAAAGCATACAAGACAGGGCCAGTGTACATTGATTTTCACTGCACCCCAAATTAGTACAACATACAAGACAGGGCCAGTGTACATTTATTTTACTCCACCCCAGAAGTTTTAAAGCATACAAGACAGGGCCAGTGTACATTGATTTTCACTGCACCCCAAATTATTACAGCATACAAGACAGGGTCAGTGTACATTTATTTTGCTGCACCCCAGAATTATTACAGCATACAAGACAGGGCCAGTGCATAGGCAAATGCGGGGGGGGGGGGGGGGGGTTCCAGTTGCATGGAAACCCCCTCCTCCTGGCAAGTGGCTCAAATGATGGCAACAATAGGAATGGTATATAATACTATTACTAAAGCTGCAGCCACATCATGCAGTTTAAGGAATAGAGTGTTAGCAACTGCAATCAATTTGCTGTGTGTGTGGAGTCCTCATTGAACAGGACCAGAGAGTAGCTACCAGGAAGAAGAAACAGAAGCTTTACCATGAGGTGGGAGAATGTCAGCACACAAAGTGCAGTACTGGTTCTGTTATGTTTGTGTATTTATTAAAATCTGTTTAACCTTTTTCTGACCACTTATCTTATTTATTTAAATATGTTTGATACAGCCTATACCCTAGTTAAATATTAATACTGTATTCCATACAGTATCCAGTATATAAAAAGTCCAATGTTTACATTAATCTCCAAGGTTGTTACTAGGTTCTTCTACCGCTCCCCCAGACTCCCATACTTGCTCCAATGTTCCACAGAGTGGGAGAGTGTGGAATGCATTTGGAAACCCCTCTCTAGAAATCCTGCATTTGCCACTTCTATCATAGTGGTCCAAAAACATTGCAGAGATATTCTTGATGTCATTGTAATGAAATATTAAGGATTTTGAAAGTCACATATGTTGCTGTGGGATTTATTAGCCTCGTCTGAATAACTTAATTTTCAGGGTATGAAGGCAAAAATTAAGCCTACAGGACAGTCTTATGATGTGTGGGAGGCCATTACATAGGATGGGTAGTGGGCCAACAAACTCCTGCAATTGTTTTTTTTGAACAAGTGAGCCGTGAAGATGACAGATGCATAGTGTAGATGGGAGTTGGCTGTTTTTACTAGATAAGGAGAGAGAGAGGTTTATTTATGAAATATGTATGTTAATAATTGTTTGTAGATGTAAGTTTTTATTGGTTAAAAATCAGTAGCATATGTGAAGACCAACACAGTTGATGCGCACACAAGGACGTGTGTATGAAATCAGTTTTGCAGTGACATTAATAGATTTTAGTGATGAGGTTTTTCTGAATATGTTAGGTTTGTAATTTTTATATTTTATATTCTTCACCACTTATTACAGACCCTGAGGTTGGAGATCGAAACTAGGCCATCCAAATGCATCTACTGGCGATGCAGGCACACATTCTGGCCCCGCTGGACAATGTCCAGAATTTATTACAGTTACTTTAACGGTGTTAAAATTAGAGATGTGCGGCTTTTCGTGTTTTGGTTTTGGTTCTAATTCCACTTTCGTGTTTTGGTTTTGGCTTGGTTTTTGCAAAAACCACCCCTTCGTATTTTGGTTTTGGTTTTGGATAATTTTTAAAAACAAAAACAAAAAAATGGCTAAAAATCATAGGATTTGGGGGTAATTTTGATCCTACGGTATTATTAACCTCAATAACATTAATTTCTATTAATTTCCAGTCTATTCTGAACACCTCACAATATTGTTTTTATGCTAAAAGGTTGCACCGAGGTGGATGTATGACTAAGCTAAACAACACAAGTGTGCGGCACAAACACCTGGCCCATCTAGGAGTGGCACTGCAGTGTCAGACAGGAGGGCAGATATTAAAAAAATGCCCCAAACAGCACCTCATGCAAAGATGTAGAAGAAGTGCAATGAAGTAGCTGTATGACAAAGCTAAGCAACACAACCACCTGGCCCATCTAGGAGTGGCACTGCAGTGGCAGACAGGAGGGCAGATATCCAACAAAAGGCCCCAAACAGCACATGATGCAAAGAAGAAAAAGAGGTGCACCGAGGTTGCTGTATGACTAAGCTAAGCGACACAACCACCTGGACCATCTAGTAGTGTCATGCAGTGGCTGAATGTCGAAAGTGGGCCGCAATTGTTCTTTACACTGACAGCATATCCTGCATGACCCTGTCATTTTTCAAAAATTCTGCAATTGGTGGACTTATACAGCAATACTCCAGGACTAATACAGCAGTACCACTGGACTCCTATGGCAGTGTCAGATAGGATGGTACTTTTCAAAAACTAGGTCCCAAACATGCAAAGATGTCGAAAAGGTGCAATGAGGTAGCTGTATGACTAAGCCAAGCGACACAAAATTCCCACTGGAATTATACGTCAAAATCACTGGAATTATACATCCAAATCACTGGATTTATACGTAAAAAAATCTCTGGATTTAAATGGCAAAATCACTGGAATTATACGTCAAAATCACTGGAATTATAAGGCAAAATCACTGGAATCAAATGTCAAAATCACTGGAATTATATGTCCAAATCACTGGAATTAAATGGTAAAATCACTGAAATTATACTGCATAATCACAGGAATTATATGTCAAAATCACTGGAATTAAATGGCAAAATCACTGGAATTAAATGACAGCACCACTCGACATATACGGAAGTGTCAGACAGGATAGCACTTTAAAAAAATAGTCCCCAAACAGCACATGATGCAAAGAAGAAAAAGAGGTGCAAGATGGAATTGTCCTAGGGCCCTCCCACCCACCCTTATGTTGAATAAACAGGACATGCACACTTTAACAAACCAATCATTTCAGCAACAGGGTCTGCCAAACGACTGTGGCTGTAATGACTGGTTTGTTTGGGCCCCCATCAAAAAAGAAGCAATCAAGCTCTTCTTGCACAAACTGGCTCTACAAAAGCAAGATGTCGACCTCATCCTCCAATCCTCACCCCTTTCGCTGTATAAATCCCTCTCCTCACAGAGTATTAATTCGTCCCCACTGGAATCCACCATAACAGGTCCCTGTGTACTTTCCGGAGACAATTGCTGGTCAAGGTCTTCCTGGAGGAATTTATAATTCATTTTGATGAACATCATCTTCTCCACATTTTGTGGAAGTAACCTCCTACGATGATTGCTGACAAGGTTACCGGCTGTACTAAACACTCTTTTGAAGTACACACTGGAGGGGGAGCAACACAGGTAAAATAAAGCCAATATGTGCAAGGGCATCCAATTTGCCTCTTTTATCTGCCAGTATACATAAGAACTATCCGACATGACTACTTGGATGTCATCACTCATCTAATCCTCCACCATTCTTTCAATGGTGACAGAATCATATGCAGTGACAGTAGACATGTCAGTAATCATTGGCAGGTCCTTCAGTCCGGACCAGATGTCAGCTTTTGCTCCTGACTGCCCTGCATCACGACCAGCGGGTGGGCTAGGAAGTCTTATCATTTTCCTTGCAGCCCCAGTGGTGGGAGAAATTGAAGGAGGAGCGGTTGATGGTTCACATTCCACTTGAGTTGACAATTTACTCACCAGCAGGTATTTCCACCTCTGCACACTTGTGTCTGCCGGAAATAGAGATACAACGTAGGCTTTAAACCAGGGATGGGGAACCTTCGGCCCTCCAGCTGTTGTTGAACTACACATCCCAGCATGCCCTGCAACAGTTTTAGCATGGCCAAATAGCAAAACTGTAGCAAGGCATGCTGGTATGTGTAGTTCAACAACAGCTGGAGGACCGAAGGTTCCCCATCCCTGCTTTAAACCTAGGATCGAGCACGGTGGCCAAAATGTAGTGCTCTGATTTCAACAGATTGACCAGCCTTGAATACTGGCAAAGCGAATGAAGGGCTCCATCCACAAGTCCCACATACTTAGCAGAATCGCTCCGTCTTAGCTTCTCCTTTAATTTCTCCAGCTGCTTCTGCAAAAGCCTGATATGGGGAATGACCTGACTCAAGCTGGCAGTGTCTGAACTGACTTCACGTGTGGTAAGTTCAAAGGGTTGGAGATTCAGGAGTGTTTGCTGGTGCTCCAGTCTTCGGCACACAGTGGCAGAATGTTGAAAGTGACCTGCAATTTTTTGGGCCACTGGCAGCATCTCCTGATCACCCCTATCATTTAAAAAAAATATCTGCACCACCAAATTCATTTGCCCAGTTTAAATGCACGCACAATATTGGTGGCGTTGTCCAATATCACTAATCCCCAGGAGAGTCTAAGTGGGGTAAGCCAGTGCGCGATGATGTCCCTCAGTTTCCGTAAGAGGTTGTCAGTGGTGTGCCTCTTACGGAAAGCGGTGATACACAGCATAGCCTGCCTAGAAACGAGTTTGGATTTGCAAGATGCTGCTACTGGTGCTGCTGCTGCTGTGGGAGGCAATACATCTACCCAGTGGACTGTTACAGTCATATAGTCCTTAGTCTGCCCTGTTCCACATGTCCGTGGTTAAGTGGACACTGGATACAACTGCATTTTTTAGGACACTAGTGACACTTTTTGTGACGTCTCTGTACATTCTCAGTAATGCCTGCCTAGTGAAGTGGAACCTAGATGGGATTTGGTACAGGAGACACAATACCTCCATCAATTGTCTAAATCCCACTGCACTAATGGCGGATACCGGATGCACATCTAACACCAACATAAGTGTCAAGGCCTCAGTTATCCTCTTTGCAAGAGGATGACTGCTGTCATATTTCATCTTCCTCACAAAGGACTGTTGGACAGTCAATTGCTTAGTTGAAGTAGTACAAGTGGTCTTCCAACTTCCTTTCTGGGATGACGATCGACTCCCAGCAGCAACAACAGCAGTGGCAGCAACAGCAGGCATACCACTCAAGGATCCTCCAGAGGAATCCAGGTTAGGAGAGGACTCGTCAGTCTTGCAAGGGACATGTACTGCAGGACTACTGACGTTCATAGCGGAAGAGGAAGTGGACGTTGAGGGAGTTGGTGGTGTGCCTTGCAGGAGCTTGGGTACAAGAGGAAGAAGGGATTTAGGCGTCATTGGACTGCTTACGCTCTTACCCAAAGTTTCACAACTTGACACTGACTTCTGATGAATGCGCTGCAGATGACGTATAAGGTAGTGATGAGCGGGTTCGGTTTTACTCGGTTTTACTCGGTTCTCAAAACGGCATCTTATTGGCTCACGGATGTCACGTGTTTTGGATAGCCAATAAGATGCCGTTTTGAGAACCGAGTAAAACCGAACCTCGCTCATCACTAGTATAAGGGAGGATGTTCCTAGGTTAACATCCTTACCCCTACTAATTACAGATAGACAGAGGCAACAGATGGCTTGACACCGGTTGTCTGGATTTGTGGAGAAATAATTCCACACACGAAGAGGTGGCTTTTTTGGTATTTTGCCCAGACATCACAATGGGCTTCTTCCCATAGACAACAGGTGTCTCCCCCGGTGCCTCATTTAAACAAACTACATCACCATCAGACTCATCGTCAACTTCCTCCTCAGCGCTAGCAACACCCATTTCCTCATCCTGGTGTACTTCAACAGTGACATCTTCAATTTCAATATCAGGAACTGGACTGGGGGTGCTACTTCCAGCACTTGCAGGGGACGCTCAAATGGGGGAAGAAGCCACCTCTTCCCGTCCAGTGTTGGGAAGGGTAGGCATCGCAACCGCCAACACACTTGGACTCTCCTTTGGAATTTGTGATAACATCGCAGAACGCACAGTTCTTTTCTGTGCTTTTTCCAGCTTAACTCTTTAAATTTTTCTTGCGGGAGGATGAGGGCTTCCATCGTCATGTGAAGCTGAACCACTAGTCATGAACATATGCCAGGGACTTAGCTGTTCCTTGTCACTCCATGTCGTAAATTGCATATTGGCAAGTTGACGTTTCTCGTCAGACCATTTAAATTTCTTTTTTGGGGTCATTTTACTGAACTTTGGCTTTTTGGATTTTACATGCCCTCTACTATCACATTGGGTATCGGCCTTGGCAGACGACGTTGATGGCATTACATTGTCTATGTCATGGCTAGTGGCAGCAGCTTCTGCTCTAGGAGGAAGTGGTTTTTGATCTTTCCATATTTTATCCTCCAAATTTTTGTTCTCCATTATTTTTCTGGAGTTATGTAACAATATGCGGCACAGGAGCACTGGACATATGGAAACAGACTATACCACCGTCACTGGAATGGCTGATGCACAGGACACTACTTCTGGTCTGATGCAGGACAACACAGCAACACTGTAAGGGACTTATACAGCAGCACTGGACATATGGCAGCAAGAGGACACAACCACTGTAACTGGACAAATGCAGCACAAGACACAGACACTGAGAGAACAGAGACACTTCCTCTCTCTACACACTCCAATGCCAGAGTGAAAATGGCGGGGACACGCGGCTCCTTATATGGCATCTAAATCCTGTGAGAATCCAACAGCGGGATGATGACATTTTGCCTCATTCTGGTTTCAGAGTCAGGCGGGAAACCAGAGTCTGACTCTGTTCCTAGCACAGAGCGTGAAGTCCGGTAGGGTTTGGTTCTCAGAGTACTGAACCCGCTCATCTCTAGTTAAAATTCATTAGGTCTATTTTTTTGTTGTTACAAGAAGTAAACTTAAAAAACAGCTATTGTGTGGTGTTTTTATTAAACATAATCTTACATTTGTTTCTGTCTTTTTTCTATGTCAACTAGCCTTTTTTTTCCGTATATGTCTTTTTACTACATTTCATTTAGGTCTTCCCTTTTTCTTTTAGATTAACATCACTATTTTAAAATACTAAATATTTTTAAAGATAATATTTTAAAATAGTATTGAGTATATTGTGCAAATAGGACAAAACATTTTGATGAAGTATTTGTTGCCTTAATCTAATTGTTCAACAACATTCTGCAATTATCAAACTCTTCAATTTGCAGCGTTTTATCACTTAATTGTTTAACATTTCAAATCCTTAGAGTGATTTGTTTTTTTAAATGGAGCTTGTCGTACATGTGCATGAATACAATGCACATGTACGACAAGCTCCATGATGCAGGCGTATCAATTTGCAACTATGCAAATGCATTGCTCCTGTATGACGTTTAATAGTAGACACCTTTAGTGAATTCGTACGTAATAGGCATGTTTCTTTCTGTTCGCACACTTGCGTATGAACGCATAGAACAGCGATCAGATCTGAATTAGTCCCTTTGTCTCCTACTCATTTGACTGTTATAGGATCACAAGTGCTCAATGTAGTGATTGCAACTAAAATGTCTTGTGGCACCTGAGTCACTATACCAGCAATTCTTTAATTGTGCCTATACAATGGTTTGTGTAATTTGTCAGTTGCTTAAGCTTCATTAAAAAAAATATTAAGCTCAATCAGAGGGAGAGAGTGTCCAGGAGGTGAATTAATAAGTAGTAAGTTAAGGCCCATATAGATGGGCCGATGTGGGAGAGATGCGTGCTGAGTGAACCGCTCAGCACACAGAGTCTTGCAGAAGTCAGATGTGTTTATGGTATGGAATAAATCACACAGAGCCAGAAGAGTGCATTAAGGACTCGTTTATATATTTGATTACACAAATTTGATTTGTGGTGGGAAGTATGTTGGGATCAATGTACTGAAAGAAAATCCACATATACAGTATGACAAAACATGGATTTTACATATAATGGTGTAACACTTCTAGAAATGATCATTTTTTTATTCTAAACCTCGAAAAGCAATAAAGCACAGCTCTCTAGTTCACTAAAAAAAAAAAAAAAAAAAAATAATTTATTTCTTTCTTTCTTTATTTATAGATACACAGATCAGAAAAAAACAATAAAACAACTAGGATGCTGTCTGTACGGAGACTCTGGTGATTGTTACGAGCCAGTTGTACCAAGTATCTGTAAGAAACACAGATTGTAACATATAGGCAGGTCTTACCTTCAGAAAATACATTCTTCTAAGATGTGCGCAACTACAAGGCTACAGTGAACTCGCACTGGGCTGAGTACTGGAGGGGGGGGGGGGGCGTGGACAAATCTGTGAAGTATGACTTTGATATATTGTAAATATTCAATAAGAAACATATCCGTGTAATGTTATACATACAGTACAGTCAGGTAAATGCAGCACCCTTTGTCCAAGGCTTTTTCTAAACTGTATGTAGCATTGTATGATAATTATGTAGGAGATAATTAAGCACAAAGTTTGGCTGCGCACATCACAGTGTTTTCTGGCAGCCAATCATTGCCAATTTTCGAACGCACCTCTATGGGGTATAAGGGAAAATGAATGATGTTACAGCCATATAGTGCCTTCACATGAATGTTGCACTTTGCATTGTTGATTGACTCCACCAGTAAGCCCGATCACATGATTTTATAAGATTATACAATTCCATTTAATAAAACTCAATAATAATACACAAGAAATCAAACGCTATTAGTTTAAACAGATTGTGACCGTCTCCAATGGGTGATACATTTTGTGCATTACCGTTAGTATTTTATTTATATCCATAGAAGCACCAGATGGCCTCAGGAATACTGGAGTCGAAACAGCAGCCTCTAGACAGACAGTCCTTGGAGCTGATGTTGGGATATCCGCAGTCTTTCCTCAGCTTTGGGCTCACAGAGCATCCTGCACACAACAGAAAACACAATGTCATCAGAGGGTACAGCACTACACACATAGATGGTCGGAACCCTCCCTACCCAACAACACTGACCCCCCATGCTGTACCACTTCTAGCCAAAGGATGGACAGTCTTCTGATAATTTGTTACCCTGTGTCTCAGGCACTGAGCAAGTACTGTAAGTTCCGCTGAGCAGAGCAAAAGAATTCTACAAAAGTTCAGGGTAGAGGTGTATGTGTTACTGTGAGAGGAGGTGTGTATGAGTATGTGTGGGTGAGTATGAGTACAGGTGTAGTAAGTGTGATATGCGTGTGTGTGATCTTGCCTGTGCACATAAATATATTAATAGTGATAACATTTGTATTCCCACCATGAACAATTACAAGAACAGCTTTATGAAACAGTATCTGCAATGTATGTTCAATGTTATTGCCAGCAAGTCAGTCTGAATATGTCATACCTCCCAACTGTCCCTATTTTCATGGGACTGTCACACTGTCCCAACCGTGGGCTGCAGTGTCCCACAGGGAGGGGGCACAGTTGGGAGGCTCCTGTCACACTGGAGAATAGACGCTGTGCGCATGCACACAGCATCTATTCATGGGATACAGAGGGAGTGGTGGCATGTCAGCAGCTCACAGAATGCTGGACATGCCCACTAAGTGATGAAGATGGGGGCGTGGCTTGCAATTAAGGCCCTTTCTGCTAAGCCTTCCAATAGGCCACACCCTTTTTTTGGACAGACATGCTACGCATGCACAGGTGTCTCTCTCCATGGGATTCTAATGTTGGAGGCATGCATAAACTCTACACACATAGGGGCTCTAACTATAGTCAGAGTCGACTGCATCTATGTGACAGCCCCTATACATCCATGTGGGACAGTAGCACCATCACTATTACCAGCCCTATTCTTTGTGTAAGATCAGTGTGAAGTCACCTGGATCTCTGGATATGCTCAGCCTTGAATATCTCACAATTCCACCTCCCACAGCGCACTTATCCCATGTGTGAGGGCCCCTGTACCCACCCAGTGTCACTCATTTAGAAGATGCAGCTCAGCCATGTATGATCCAGAGTAGCAGGTCTGTAGGGGTGTGTATGCTCATTTCACACATGCAGTGCAAAATATTGCAGATACGGTTGCTTATACTGTATACTCTACCTGTGTTTTGAGGGAAAAACACCATTTAATACTGGGAACACTTGAATTAAAACAGCAGCCTCTGGAATATCAAACTTGGGAAAACCCCAATCTTCCCGCTCTTTTATGCCCACACTGCAGATGCAGCCAAGCTCACCATGACTACAGCTGCGCTAAATGTGCACACCTGGTGGGGCTAGGCATATACTGTCTGGTCATGGCCAAGAATAAGGGAAACACAAGCAAAACCTACAGCTATGGGCCCAATTCATGTTTGTGCACCATCAAGTCTGTAATCCATAGCACTACATGCTCCCACTCTACCACTGCACTCTATACTCTACCTGTGCTTTTGGGGTAAGAACACCATTTAGCCCCAGAAACACTCAAAGTAAAGCAGCAGCCTCTGGAACAACATTCCTTAGCCCTTGTCATGATTGGACATTCATTCTGATGCCAGAACGTGCATAACTACAAATATTGTATTGATCAATGTCTGCAAATGCCCTGTGTGTGGTTATGTATAAACCCTCTGTGAAAAGGTCATAGGAGGAGACTTCAGCCTTACGTGCTACTGCTCCCATGCTGATCTTAAAGGGGGAGGTGTCATGATCCAGGCTATTTCAAGTAGGAATAGGCCTGCTAATAAGTATTGCGATATCAATTTAGATGATACCAGGATATTATAGTGACTTATCAATGGATGTGATGCCAATGCATCTGGGTTATATCAAATGGGCATGATTGAAATTTGTATTATTCCAATTGCTGTATCAATGTACCAGTATGTACTAACTGTCTTTACATGTCAAACGGTTGAAGCTTGATCTGCTGGCATTTCATTGTAGCCACAGAACTCGGACACACACTGACTGTTTAGGTGTGAAATTTAGTTTAATTACCCCAGAACCAGAGCTAGGGCCAGAGAGGTGTTAAGCCCTTCCTGCTCTGTGTCCTCTCAGAACTAGCCATTTGTTTACACAAGAACCATAGCCAGAGCTTGAAAGGAGAAGATAAGGCCATTCGCCCCCGAAAGAGTAGCCGGGAAGCCCAGTATGAGCTGATACTCAATATCTTCTTTGGCTTATGGAAGGGTTAACAGTAACACTCCAGAGGTAGGGAGGTTGAAGGGGCAGCATGTTTTTTTAAATAGAACTACAGAGTGTAAGTTGCACATTATCAAAGTGGGTCAGGAGAATAGTCTGGCTCTAATGTCCCAAAATATCTGAAGAGGCTTCACTTCACCCCATCGTTCTACTCTGCATGTGTGCTAGGATCGGTGGGTTTATCTCCCTATTTTTATTTTATTGAAAATTATCTTTTCTGCTGTGACTGACTTATTATATTTTTGTACCCATCTTTTTTCTGTAACATAAGCTTTGAAGTGTTTTACTTGAATGAAATAATCTCATTTTAGATCTGGTTTCTGTTGTGTATCCAACCCAACTCTATGAAAAAGGCATTACCAAAATATTAATTATGGGTGCAGGCAAAAGCCATAAGTTTGCCTTGGGTCATACCCTAAACGTTGGTACTTTGGCTGGAGGCAGTGATTGTGTAAAATTGATGTACACGCTCAGGTATCCAGTTGCGGTGTCACATGGCAGGGATTCACAGATTGGCGTATCTGGGGAATCGCCATGCCTAGGATCGTGACAGCGCTTATCCCAGGAAAACTGCAATCTTCACGCCCCTTGATATCCACACTACATTGCTGTTTATCTGGATGGAGCAGAGCACACATCAGGACATAGGAAATATTACAATGCATGGCAAGAAAGTTGGGAGCTCTACTGCAAGTACATTAACCCTTGGCAGTGCCAAATACATAAATCGGCAACATTGCAAACATGTCCCAGATACTAAAACTTTAATGTTTGATGAATCTGACTTATGAAAATAAGTCTTATCTAATATACTTCTTTTCCACATATCTTACCACATAGAATAAGAAAAACACTAAGAATCGTACTCCATATTCAGAAAGAGGAATTGTTGTGGAGTTGGGATGCAGTGAAGATTCCAGCTGTTGGGACTCCTGCAGTTGGATTGCTAACAGCTGGCAATCCATTTGTAGGTATAGCAGAAGGGTTATGCTTAGGGTTAGGCTGTTGGAAGGTGGTGTTAGGGACCACTATGGGAGCTTAGGTGTTAAGCACTATGGGGGAATGGTTAGGATTAGGCTGCACAGAAGGTGATGTTAGGTTTAGGCACCACCGATGGGATGTTCGTGTCAGGCACTAAGAGGGAAGGTTAGGATTAGGCTGCAGAAAGGGATAAAGGGATGGTTAGTATTAGGATGTAGTGGAGAGAGGGGAACAATCTTATAACCCCACTGTCAGGACTTACACTATCAGGATGCCGGCAATAGTATTCTGACTGCTGGCATCCCAACAGCTGGGTTAGAATACTGATCACATGGAGTTGATCAATTTATTTTTTTAAACAAGGGACAATAGAAGGAAGAACAATTTCCAGATACTTTTCTTTATACCTGAGATTGCCAACTGATATGAAGTTCCAGGGGGTAACTATGCATGAGTGGGCGGTGCTTCCTCTGTCCGCCCGCCCATTTGTGTGACATCATGAAAGAGCATAACCGACAGTAATCCTGGGCATACACCATACAATTATCTGACAGGCCATCTATCCAATCTGCATGGTTGGAATGAAGATATTGTAATGTACAGTATAGGATCAGATGTCAATCATTTGCTCCCAAACACTGGAAAATGGACAAAGTATTATACAATCAAACTTGTGAAACCCAAAATTTAACCAACAAGTTCAAATGACCATTTTTCTCCATTTTCCAGTGTTTCAGAGTAAATGGTTGATTGTCATTTACCTTCATAGATTACCAGATTTCCATTCCAACCAGTGCGGGACAGATGGTCTGCCAGATAATTATATACTGTAGTGCATACAAGAGTCATAACTAGACCTCTTGGTGCCCTGTGGCAGAGATAATTGCCTCCCCTTCCCCCCCCCCCCCCCCCATTTTTCCAATAGGGACATGACACATGCCTCATGGGGGAGAGGCATGACAAGATTTGTCCCAGAGAAGGAACATGCTAAAATTAGATATAATCTCCCCTTTATTAAATAACATTTCAATAAACTGCCATACTGATAATTCAAACCTATAACCTGTTGAATTCTAATCAAACATTAAGACACTATGACCCTACTGGTACCTTGTAAACAAATAATAAGCAATGTAATTAAGATCTACAGTATGCAGCCACACATCCAATCTCTTGCAGCCACACACACACTACATACAGTAGATCTGCTCAGCTGCAATGCTGATTTTTTTTTCCCACTATGTACACAGTAAGCTTCAAATAGTGAAAATTCTCTAGATTAGAATTATCTACCTTTCTATGCAAGAGCAAATAGCTTAATGAATAGATTGTCTGACTGCAATGCCGCAAACAACGGATTTGAATTCCAGACAGTGTGACTTAATAACAAAGAAATCTTAAGATGAGTTAATGAATGTTGTATAGGCATTAGCGACAGAAGGGGTAAGGATAGGAGACAGGGGTGGCCAGGGGATGCTGGGCTCCCAAAAGAAAAAAAAAAAAAAAAAAAAAGGGGGGGGGGGGGGGGGGGGGGGGAAGAGAAGCTGCAAGTGAAAGTAATTATAATGGATAATGGTCAAGTTCCACCAACAGCGCCCCCTACCCTGCAGCACCTTGTGCTGTGCCCCCTCCACACACACCTAGTTATGGCCCTGGTGCATATCCAGCTTTACTGATGGATCCATGTACCTGAAAGTCTTCATCAACCATGTACATCATGACTGAAGATTCCAATAATTTATTTATTATATGTTGCTATTAAGTTGGATACACTAATATTTTCTGTCCAATCTAGATGTTTGTAACAAAAATCTGCTAATATCTGGGCGCAAATGACAATCAACTATTTGCTCCTCAAGTCCCAAAAACATACAATAAAGATAGTTTGGATAAATTGGCTAAAGGATATGGATTTAACCAATAATGTTCATATTTTTTCAGTGTTTGGGAGCAAATTGTCAATTGTCATTTACTACCACATATTACCAGATTTTATTTTCAACTAGAAAAGATTGGACAGACACTAATCCAAATATGTATCCAGCTTAAGAGGTGCGAGCGTCATAACTATAATGACTTGTGTGTAACTATACAGCAGCTCCATACCTTGTGACTTGGAGTAGAAACACCAGTTAACCCCGGGAATGCTGGAGTCAAAGCAACAATTCCTCTTCTTACATTCCGCAGCACTTATTGTGGGGTAGCCGCAATCCCTTCTGTTGTACGGTTCCACGTTACATTGTTTCAGGTCTCTTGCTGTTGATGCAGTAAGGAAACATCAAGAAGTTACAATACTTAATGTTTCTTTAATAAAATCACTGGGCAATTTAGCTCATTTGGTCAACTGATCATTTAGGTTCAGCAGTGTTAAAATTACTGTACCTGTGCTTTTGGGGTAAAAACACCATTTATCCCCAGGAACACTTGAATTAAAGCAGCAGCCTCTGGAAGGGGGCCATCTTTTCATATAGGCTCTTGCCCAAGGGCCCTTGTCTGATAGCTGAGGGTCCCCTGTTTCCAGATGTACCAGATTTGAAAAAAAAAAAAAAAAAAAATGGCCATGGGGAACCAGAAATATCAGACTTGAAATCAGTGGTCCCCATCCAAGCCTTTTAATTGCTCTTACCAGCCAGATATCTTGGGTTCTGTCTGACGTAAAGTTTTCCCTGAGTGAATACTCCAAAACCTGGGACTTTCCACTTTTGGAGTACACTGCCAGCTTGTCTCTACTATGCCCAAAACCAGAGATATCAGCCTTCCAGCAGCTGGTCCCTGCTTCAGCTCCACACACCTGGTATGCAGTTTTAGATTTTCATTGGTGAATTGCTCTGGCTTCTGAGCTCTGATCCCCAAGTCTCCAGTACCTCCTGAAAGGTGGGACTGTAGTTTTTTTTAATCCCATTTGAAGCCAAGAAATCTATTTTCAGGAACTTGAGATAACTGCAGTCAAGCAAGCTGCCCTCCCACCATAAAATGATGAATATTCTTCCCACTCAGCTATCCACCCCTCCCCTACATATTAAACACCACTTACCACCCTGGAAGCCATGTGACAGGGCCCCTTCATTCAGCCCAATGCCACCCTCTACAGCTTAGCCCCATCTGTGCAGTAAATGAGTAATTAGCAGAAATTACTGCTCCAGGTCCTACATGCTGAGCGGAAGATAGAACACCCCCTACCAACCACGGGACATCAAATCTGCCACTGATATCACCACCCACCCCTACTGCTGGAGAATGGGTAGGGGGCCCAGTGCATTGCTGTGAACAGGGGTCTACACTGCTGTTAAGATAGCCCTGCTCTGGAATAGCATTACTTGGGGCTTATCCCAAGAAAACCGCAATCTTCACGCTCTTTGATGTCCACACTGCATTGCCGTTTATCTGGATGGAGCAGAGCACACAGCATCAGGACATAGGAAACATTGCAAAAGCATAATAAGAAAGTTGGGAGCTCTACTGCAAGGACTCTAACCCTTGACAGTGCCAAATACATAGGGACTAATTCAGATCTGATCGCAGCACAAAATTTGTTAGCCAATGGGCGAAAATAAGATTTTACTCACCGGTAAATCTATTTCTCGTAGTCCGTAGTGGATGCTGGGACTCCGTAAGGACCATGGGGAATAGTGGCTCCGCAGGAGACTGGGCACAACTAAAGAAAGCTTTAGGACTACCTGGTGTGCACTGGCTCCTCCCTCTATGACCCTCCTCCAGACCTCAGTTAGGATACTGTGCCCGGAAGAGCCGACACAATAAGGAAGGATTTTGAATCCCGGGTAAGACTCATACCAGCCACACCGTATAACTCGTGATACTATACCCAGTTAACAGTATGAATAATAACTGAGCCTCTCAACAGATGGCTCAACAATAACCCTTTAGTTAAACAATAATTATATACAAGTATTGCAGACAATCCGCACTTGGGATGGGCGCCCAGCATCCACTACGGACTACGAGAAATAGATTTACCGGTGAGTAAAATCTTATTTTCTCTGACGTCCTAAGTGGATGCTGGGACTCCGTAAGGACCATGGGGATTATACCAAAGCTCCCAAACGGGTGGGAGAGTGCGGATGACTCTGCAGCACCGAATGGGCAAACGCTAGGTCCTCCTCAGCCAGGGTGACAAACTTGTAGAGCAAATGTTTTTAACCCCGACCAAGTAGCTGCTCGGCAAAGTTGTAAAGCCGAGACCCCTCGGGCAGCTGCCCAAGAAGAGCCCACCTTCCTCGTGGAATGGGCTTTCACTAATATAGGATGCGGCAGTCCAGCCGCAGAATGTGCAAGCTGAATCGTACTACAGATCCAGCGAGCAATAGTCTGCTTTGAAGCAGAAGCACCCAGCTTGTTGGGTGCATACAGGATAAATAGCGAGTCAGTTTTCCTGACACTAGCAGTCCTGGAAACATAAATTTTCAGGGCCCTGACTACGTCCAACAACTTGGAAGCCTCCAAGTCTTTAGTAGCCGCAGGCACCACGATAGGTTGGTTCAAATGAAAGGCTGATACCACCTTAGGGAGAAACTGGGGACAAGTCCCCAATTCTGCCCTATCCATATGGAAAATCAGATAAGGGCTTTTACATGACAAAGCCGCCAATTCTGACACGCCTGGCCGAAGCCAAGGCCAACAGCATGACCACTTTCCACGTGAGATATTTTAATTTCACGGTTTTAAGTGGCTCAAACCAATGTGACTTTAGGAAATCCAACACCACGTTGAGATCCCAAGGTGCCACTGGAGGCACAAAAGGGCGCTGAATATGCAGCACTCCCTTAACAAAAGTCTGAACTTCAGGTAGTGAAACCAGTTCTCTCTGGAAGAAAATCGATAGAGCCGAAATCTGGACCTTAATGGATCCCAATTTTAGGCCCATAGTCACCCCTGACTGTAGGAAGTGCAGAAAACAGCCCAGCTGAAATTCCTCCGTTGGGGCCTTCCTGGCCTCACACCACGCAACATATTTTCGCCAAATGCGGTGATAATGTTTTGCAGTCACTTCTTTCCTAGCTTTAATCAGCGTAGGAATGACTTCCTCCGGAATGCCCTTTTCCTTCAGGATCCGGTGTTCAACCGCCATGCCGTCAAACGCAGCCGCGGTAAGTCTTGGAACAGACAGGGCCCCTGCTGCAGCAGGTCCTGTCTGAGCGGCAGAGGCCATGGGTCCTCTGAGATCATTTCTTGAAGTTCCGGGTACCAAGCTCTTCTTGGCCAATCCGGAACCATGAGTATAGTTCTTACTCCTCTTCTCCTTATTATCCTCAGTACCTTGGGTATGAGAGGAAGAGGAGGGAACACATAAACCGACCGGTACACCCACGGTGTCACTAGAGCGTCCACAGCTATCGCCTGAGGGTCTCTTGACCTGGCGCAATATCTTTCTAGCTTTTTGTTGAGGCGGGACGCCATCATGTCCACCTGTTAGGCGCCGGGGTCCGCTTGATGGTCTGCGCAGCCCGGCGCCTAGCAACTAGAGACGCCGTGCACGTTCAGCCGCCGGCTCCCTAGCAACGCTAGACGCCGGGCGTGCCGAGCCGCACGGACCCTAGCAACGGGGACGCCACTGGCGGACCGCGTTCCCCGTTGCTAGGCTTTAGGAAATTTAGATATTCACCTGCTCTCTGGCCGTGCAGCAAGGCAGCTGCACGGCATTTATTCTAATCAGCCTTTAGCAGCTGATTGGAGGACTCCTTGTTAAATACACTCCCAGGGCTTCTCACAGACGCCGGTAATAGCTTCCTGCATGCTGCCTTTGTTTGCTGAGAGTCTGTTTCCAGTCCTGCTGTATCCGGTCATTCCAGTCCTCAGAAGTCCGGTATTAGGGAGTTGTCATCTCATCCCAAGAGGTCGTTTGGTTCCCTGGAGTCCTGACTGATCACCGTTTTATATCCAGTGGTGTTCGTGAGTTGCGGCTCTGCCGTGTGTTGCGGCTCAGCCGCTTTACCTTTTATATTTTGTGTTTGGAGCATTTGCGGAGGGTTCCGCTTCCACAAGTCCTCTCTGGTACTCGGCGGTGCCGGGTAGGAGAATTGGACAAGTGGATATTTTGGTTGTCCTTTTCCCTGGCGGTTTCTCCGCACATATTATAGTTTTGATTTTGCTTAGCCCCTGGCCTGGTGGTTTAGTTAGAGGGCCTCTTGTTATCACCCTGTCTCGGGTTTCCCTTTGTCTCTCATTAAGACCGGGGGGCATCGAAGTTGGGCAGACATAATCCGCCCTTCAAACGCGGCTGCCAAGGGCTCAAGAAACCATAGTCTCGCAGGGGATTTTTGACAACACGGGTGAGACAGAGTTAGGGCGCCAGGGGCTATTTTCCTGTCGTGCTCCTTTCCCCAGCATTCCGTTCCAGTGCTCCGGTCCTTGCCATAAGATCTCCTCTGACCAGAGTGCTGGATTCATAACACCTGTGGCCTTTCCCAATGGTGTACAATCATTTGGAAGACTTCTGGATGAAATCCCCACTCTCCCGGGTGGAAGTCGTGCCAGCTGAGAAAGTCTGCTTCCCAGTTGTCCACTCCGGAAATGAACACTGCTGACAGTGCTAACATATGATTTTCCGCCCGTCGGAAAATCCTTGTGGCTTCTGACGTCGCCATCCTGCTTCTTGTGCCGCCCTGTTGGTAAACATGGGTGACCGCCGTGATGTTGTCTGACTATCAGCACCGGCTGGTGTTGAAGCAGGGGTCTAGCCTAACTTAGGGCATTGTAAATGGCCCTTAGTTCCAGAATATTTATGTGTAGGGAAGTCTCCTGACTACCATAGTCCTTGGAAGTTTCTTCCCTGTGTGACTGCCCCCCAGCCTCGAAGGCTGGCATCCGTGGTCACCAGGACCCAGTCCTGTATGCCGAATCTGCGGCCCTCTAGAAGATGAGCACTCTGCAGCCACCACAGCAGCGACACCCTGGCCCTTGGAGACAGGGTTATCAGCCGATGCATCTGAAAATGCGACCCGGACCACTTGTCCAACAGATCCCACTGGAAGATCCTTGCATGGAACTTCTTCGTAAGAAGCTACCATCTTTACCCAGGACTCGCGTGCATTGATGCACCGATACCTGTATTTGTTTTAGGAGGTCTCTGACTAGAGATGACAACTCCTTGGCCTTCTCCTCCGGGAGAAACTTTTTTCTGTCCTGTGTGTAGAACCATACCCAGGAACAGTAGACGCGTTGTAGGAACCAGCTGCGACTTTGGTATATTCAGAATCCAGCCGTGCTGTTGTAGCACTTCCCGAGATAGTGCTACTCCGACCAAGAACTGCTCCCTGGACCTCGCCTTTATAAGGAGATCGTCCAAGTAGGGATAATTATAACTCCCTTTTTTTTTTTTTTTTTGAAGGAGTATCATTACGGCCATTACCTTGGTAAATACCCTCGGTGCCGGGGACAGACCAACGGCAACGTCTGGAATTGGTAATGACAGTCCTGTACCACAATCCTGAGGTACTCCTGGTGAGGAGGGTAAATGGGGACATGCAGGTAAGCATCCTTGATGTCCAGTGATACCATGTAATCCCCTTCTTCCAGGCTTGCAATAACCACCCTGAGCGATTCCATTTTGAACTTGAACCTTTGTATATAAGTGTTCAAGGATTTCAATTTTAGAATGGGTCTCACCGAACAGACTGGTTTCGGTACCACAAACATTGTGGAATAGTAACCCCGGCCTTGTTGAAGGAGGGGTACCTTGATTATCTCCAGCTGGAAGTACAGCTTGTGAATTGCCGCCAGTACTACCTCCCCTTTCTCCGAGGGCAGCAGGTAAGGCTGATTTGAGGTAACGGCGAGGGGGAGTCGCCTCGAACTCCAGCTTGTATCCCTGTGATACTACTTGCAGAACCCAGGGATCCACCTGTGAGCGAGCCCACTGGTCGCTGAAGTTCCCGAAACGCGCCCCCCACCGCACCTGGCTCCACCTGTGGAGCCCCAGCGTCATGCGGCGGACTCAGAGGAAGCGGGGGAAGATTTTTGATCCTGGGAACTGGCTGTCTGGTGCAGCTTTTTTCCCCTCTTCCCTTGACTCTGTGCAGAAAGGAAGCGCCTTTGACCCGCTTGCTCTTCTGAAGCCGAAAGGGCTGTACCTGATAATACAGTACTTTCTTAGGCTGTGAGGAAACCGGAGGTAAAAAAATTTTTTCTTCCCAGCTGTTGCTGTGGATACGAGGTCCCAGAGACCATCCCCAACAATTCCTTACCCGTATAAGGCAGATGTGCCTTTTAAAGTCAGCATCACCTGTCCACTGCCGGGTCCCTAATACCCTCCTGGCAGAATGGACATTGCATTAATTCTGGATGCCAGCCGGCAAATATCCCTCTGTGCATCCCTCATATATAAGACTACGTCTTTAAAATGCTCTATGGTTAGCCAAATAGTATCCCTGTCCTGACAGGGTAACAGACCCCGCTGCAGCAGCACTATCCATGCTGAGGCAATTGCAGGTCTCAGTATAGTACCTGAGTGTGTATATACAGACTTCAGGATAGCCTCCTGTTTTTTTATCAGCAGGCTCCTTCAAAGTGGCCTTATCCTAAGACGGCAGTGCCACCTTTTTTGACAAACGTGTGAGCGCCTTATCCACCCTAGGGGATATCTCCCAACGTGACCTATCCTCTGGCAGGAAAGGGTACGCCATCAGTAACATTTAGAAATTACCAGTTTCTTATCGGGGGAACCCACGCCTCTTCACACACTTCATTCACTCATCTGATGGGGGAACAAAACACTGGTTGCTTTTTCTCCCCAAACATAAAACCCCTGTTTTGTGGTACTCGGGTTAATGTCAGTAATGTGTAATACATTTTTCATTGCCGAGCTCATGCAACGGATGTTCCTAGTGGATTGTGTATATGTCTCAACCTCGTCGACACTGGAGTCAGACTCCGTGTCGACATCTGTGTCTGCCATCTGAGGTAGCGATGGCCTTTGAGACGCCTGGGCAGGCACAGGCTGAGAAGCCGGCTGTCCCACAGCTGTTATGTCATCAAACCTTTTATGTAAGTAGTTGACACTGTCGGTTAATACCTTCCACATATCCATCCACACTGGTGTCGACCCCGCAGGGGGTGACATCACATTTATCGGCACCTGCTCCGCCTCCACATAAGCCTCCTCATCAAACATGTCGACACAGCCGTACCGACACACCGCACACACACAGGGAATGCTCTGACTGAGGACAGGACCTCACAAAGTCCTTTGGAGAGACAGAGAGAGAGAGAGAGTATGCCAGCACACACCAAAGCGCTATATAATACAGGGATTCACACTTCGCACAGCAATTTTTCCCTTATAGCTGCTATAATACACAATTTTGCGCCTAAATTTAGTGCCCCCCCTCTCTTTATAACCCTTTGAGCCTGAAAACTACAGGGGAGAGCCTGGGGAGCGGTCTTCCAGCTGCACTGTGAAGAGAAAATGGCGCCAGTGTGCTGAGGGAGATAGCCCCGCCCCTTTTTCGGCTGACTTTCTCCCGCTTTTTATGGATCTCTGGCAGGGGTATTTTTCACATATATAGCCTCTAGGACTATATATTGTGATTAATTTGCCAGCCAAGGTGTTAATATTGCTGCTCAGCGCGCGCCCCCCCCCCCCCCCCCCCAGCGCCCTGCACCCATCAGTGACCGGAGTGTGAGGTGTGCATGAGGAGCAATGGCGCACAGCTGCAGTGCTGTGCGCTACCTTGTTGAAGACCGAAGTCTTCTGCCGCCGATTTTCAGGACCATCTTCATGCTTCTGGCTCTGTAAGGGGGACGGTGGCGCGGCTCCGGGACCGAACGATCGAGGTCGGGTCCGGTGTTCGATCCCTCTGGAGCTAATGGTGTCCAGTAGCCTAAGAAGCCCAAACTAGCTCCAATCAGGTAGGTTCGCTTCTTCTCCGCTTAGTCCCTCGTAGCAGTGAGTCTGTTGCCAGCAGATCTCACTGAAAATAAAAAACCTAAAATATACTTTCTTTTCTAGGAGCTCAGGAGAGCCCCTAGTGTGCATCCAGCTCAGCCGGGCACAAGATTCTAACGGAGGTCTGGAGGAGGGTCATAGAGGGAGGAGCCAGTGCACACCAGGTAGTCCTAAAGCTTTCTTTAGTTGTGCCCAGTCTCCTGCGGAGCCGCTATTACCCATGGTCCTTACAGAGTCCCAGCATCCACTTAGGACGTCAGAGAAACTATGTGCATGCCAGTTGGGGCAGATATAACATGTGCAGAGAGAGTTAGATTTGGGTGGGGTGTGTTCAAACTGAAATCTAAATTTTAGCGTTAAAATAAAGCAGCCAGTATTTACCCTGCACAGAAACAATATAACACACCCAAAGCTACCTCTGCAAATGTTACATCTGCCCCCCCCGTGGTGCAAATTGTTGTGCCCATTAGCTAACAAATTTGCTGCTGCAATCAGATCTGAATTACCCCCCCACAATTTACAACATTACAAACATGTCCCAGATATAGAAAAAAAAAAACAAAATTTGATTAACCAGACTTAAAATATATTTTCATATGTAAATACTTACACACACATCTTACCACAGAGAATAAGAAAAACACTAAGAATTAAACTCAATATTCAGAAAAAGGAATTGTTGTGGAGTTGGGATGCAGTGAAGATTCCAGCTGTTGAGATTCCTGCAGTCAGATTGCCAACAGCTGGCAATCCATTTGTAGGTATAGCAGATGGGTAAGACCTCAACCGTGGTGTTAGGGTTAAGCACCACTGTGGGAGGTTATGTTTTAAGCACTATGGCGGGGATGGTTAGGATTAGGCTGCATGGAAGGTGACATTATGTTTAGGCACCACAGATGGGATGTTAGTGTCAGGCACTAAGAGGGAAGTTTAGGCTTAGGGTGTAGGGGAGAGAGGGGAAAACTCAGGAATTACACTATCAGGATGGCAGCAATGGTATTTTGACTGCTGGAATCCCATCAGCTGTGATATCATACTGAATAAATGGAGTGCAGTCAATTAAAATATATATCCATTGAGAGGGCACCGGCTGTTTCGCCTGTTATTGCTTTGGGAAATATATATATATATATATATATATATATATATATATATATATATATATGAGGGTAGGGGTACTAGCGACTAACAGTGTCTACACTCAAAGGATATATATATATATATGAAGAAGGATGCAATTCGTATTTCTTTTAAAAAATGGGGGGATATTTATTATAAAACAGACAATTTAATAGCAATAAAAAATAAAAACATATCTGGAAGGTCAATTGAGGTATACCTCAATTGACCTTCCATTTTTAAGATAAGCACCTTTCTCTTATCTGAAATATATTTGTATATTTTTATTGTTCCAGATAGGTTTTTATTTTTTATTTTATCAGCTTGAATTTATGTTTTAATCGATCAAATCCATCCTTTTTTATTCCATCCAACCCTTTTTTTCTTTTTTATTGCTATTAAATTGTCTGTTTTATAATAAATATCCCCCCATTTTTTAAAAGAAATACGAATTGCATCCTTCTTCATATATATATCCTTTGAGTGTTGACACTGTTAGTCGCTAGTACCCCTACCCTCCCTTATATACTTTTAACAGGCAGCTTATCACTGCCTATTTTTTGGGGTCAGCTGACACCTTTTACTCCTAAAGGAGTGTCTACACCCCTGGTTATTTTATTTTATTTTATATATCTCTAAACTGTATAGTAGGCCTATACACCTATACTTGTGGCGCCATACATATATATATATATATATATACACACACACACACACACACACACACACAAAATGGAAGAACGAACACAATTTCCAGGTACTTAACTTAATACCAGAGACTGCCCCCTGGAACATCACATAAGTTAGCAACTATATATGAGTGGGTGGTGCTTACTCTGCCCACTGATGTGTGACATCAGTCAAGAAGGCGCATAACCGACAATTATCCTGGGCATACACTATACAATTATCTGGCAGACTATCCATCCAATCTGGATTGTTGAAATGAAAATCTGGTAGTGCATAGGAGCAAATGTCAATTAACCATTTGCTCACATACACTGGAAAATGGACAAAGTATTGCACAATCAAACTGGTTAAACCCACATTTTAACCAATTAGTTTGAAAGACCATTTTTGACAATTGTTTAGTGTTTGGGAGTAAATGGTTGATTGTCATTTGCACTCAGATACCAGATTTCCATTCCAACCAGCCAGTGTTGTACAGATGGTCTGCCAGATAAATAGTGCACCTCCAGTTTTACGGATGGATCTATGTACCTGGGAGGCTTTATCACCCATGTACCTCATGACTGAAAATTCCAATTATTTATTATACGATACTGTTTAAGTTGGATACACTAATATTTTCTATCCAATCTGGCTGTTTGGAACAAAAGTCTGCCAATATCTGGGAGCAAGTGATGATCAACTATTTGCTCCTAAAGCATACTTGCCTACCTGACCCTCTCCATGTGGGAGAAAATGCTCTGTTCCTGGACATGTATGATTGCCATCACCTGTGGTGAGCTAGGTAATTGATAAGAAAGGTGTTTCACCACAGGTGATGGCAATCATACATTACCAGGAAAGTCCAGGAACAGAGCATTTTATTCCCTCATGGAGAGGGTCAGGTAGGCAAGTATGTCCAAAAGTCCAGAAAACATACAAAAAAGGTAGTTCAGATAAACTGGCTAAATGAAACAGATTTAACCAATTTATCTGAATGACCGTTTTTATATTTTCCAGTGTTTGGGAGCAAATGGTCAAATGACATTTACTCCCATAAATTACCAGATTTTCATTTCAACTAGAAAAGATTGGACAGATAATCTGTAAGTGTGTAGGGCACTTCTGTGTGTATCCAGTTTAAGAGGTGTGAGCATCATATAACTATAATGACTTGTGAGTAATTATACAGCAGCTCCATACCTTGTGACTTGGAGTAGAAACACCAGTTAACTCCACGAATGCTGGAATCAAAGCAACAATTCCTCTCCTTACATTCCATAGCACTTATTGTGGGGTAGCCACAATCCCTTCTGTTGTACGGTTCCACGTTACATTGTTTCTTGTCACTTGCTGTTGCAGGAAGGAAACAACCAGAAGTTACAACAGATTAAGGTTTCTTTTAAATAAAATGGGGCAATTTATCACCTTTGCTTAACTGGTCATTTGGGTTCAGCAGTGTTAAAAATCAAAGTATAATTTTTTTTAGAAACAGTTAATAAAACTTTGAACAACAGCTGATCGCAAGAAACTTCCACTTCACCAATAGCATTTTCTTATATACGGTCAGACCATAGCTAAGAATAAGGGATACACAAGCAAAATTCTTAGAGCTGAGCCCAATTCATGTTTATGCACCATCAAATCTGTAACCAATAGCACTACATGCTCCCACTCTACCACTGCACCCTATACTCTACCTGTGCTTTTGGGGTAAAAACACCATTTACCCCCAGGAACATTTGAATTAAAGCAGCAGCCTCTGGAATAGCATTCCTTAGCACTTATCCCAGGAAATCCACAATCTTCACGCTCTGTGATGTCCACACTGCATTGTGGTTTACCTGGATGGAACAGAGCACACAGTACCAGGACATAGGAAATATTACAATGCATGATCAGAAAGTTGGGCGCTCTACTGCAAGGACTCTAACCCTTGACAGTGCCAAACACATAGGGCCTAATTCAGCTCTGATTGCAGCAGCAAATTTATTAGTCAATGGGCAAAACCATGTGTACTGCAGGGGGGGCAGATGTAACATGTGCAGAGAGAGTTAGATTTGGGTGGGGTGTGTTTAAACTGAAATCTAAATTGCAGGGTAAAAATAAAGCAGACAGTATTTACCCTGCACAGAAACAATATAACCCACCCAAATTTCTCTGCAAATGTCTCCCCCCCCCCCTGCAGTGCACCTGGTTTTCCCCATTAGCTAACAAGTTTGCTGCATCCAGAAGTTTCAGCTGCTTAATGGCCCTCATTCCGAGTTGTTCGCTCACAAGCTGCTTTTAGCAGCTTTGCACACGCTTGGCCGCCGCCTACTGGGAGTGAATCTTAGCTTAGCAAAATTGCGAACGAAAGATTCTCAAAATTGCGAATAGACAGTTCTTAGCAGTTTCTGAGTAGCTCGAGACTTACTCTGCCACTGCGATCAGTTAATTCAGTTGCGTTCCTGGTTTGACGTCACAAACTCACCCAGCGTTCACCCAGACACTCCCCCGTTTCTTCAGACACTCCCGCGTTTTTCCCAGAAACGGCAGCGTTTTTTCGCACACACCCATAAAACGGCCAGTTTCCGCCCAGAAACACCCACTTCCTGTCAATCACATTACGATCACCAGAACGAAGAAAAAACCTCGTAATGCCGTGAGTAAAATACCTAACTGCATAGCAAATTTACTTGGCGCAGTCGCACTGCGGACATTGCGCATGCGCATTAGCGACTAATCGCTCCATTGCGAAAAAAAAAATAACGAGCGAACAACTCGGAATGACCACCAATGTTTCTTTTTACAGAAGGTTCAGCAACTCAAATTACTTTAGTGTATAACTGTAATCATAACAGTTACAGGGATAAGTCCACATATTGTAGGTAGATTTATTGTTAGTGGTTAAATGCTCAAATTAAACCATAAGGCATAGTTCCAAAATGCTGTCATTGCAGTCCAGGTTGTAAGGATATCATGCTTGAGCATAGGTGACTTTGGTTAATGTGAGTGAACCATCTGGACTCAAGCATGGTTATCCTTAGAACTTGAGGGTATATTTACTAAAGTTCAATTTTGGATGATTTCAGACCGATTTAAGATCAATCTTAATCGATGTTGGGCTTCCAGGTTGAAAAAAAACACACATTTACTAACATTGAAAAATTTCTATAAAAGATCATCTATTCGTAAATATTTGTTTTAACCTTGGAATCCCAACATCGATTAAGATCTTGATCTGAAATTGACCAACATCGACCAAAAAGACCAAATCAACCATTAGTAAATAACCCCCTTGACTGTAATGAGACTCTGCTCTAAGAGGCTGATTCTGAGGTTGGAGCAAAGCAAAAACGCTACTAACTTTATATATGGAATAAACCATGTTGCACTGCATGGGGGGTCATTCAGGTGCGGACGCAAAGTGACGGTTGTACGCATATCGATCAATGTTTTCACACTGCGCATGTATATAAGACATAGGGCCTAATTCAGGTTGGACCACAATATGCATTCCAACCGAAAAACTATGAAGAGGATGCGGGCGCCTGTACAGGGCCCATTCATGTACAGGGCCCATACCTGCATTTTCTGCAGGCACCCCACAGAAAATGCGAATGCCTTTGCCTGTTCGCAGGGCGTTTTGCCGCCGCTTCGTGGGCGCAGTCCGGCCAATGCAGGCATGGCTGGACCGAATGAAAGGTGGTCCGAAGCGGCTGCGTGATGTCACACGCAGCCACTGCGGGCCGGGGAGAGATGAGTAGCTCCCGGCTAGCACGCTAAAGCTGCGCTGGTCGGGAGCTACTCTGTGCGATGCCTTTGCACTTCTGCGGGGGGGGGGGGGGGCGGCACTGACATGTGGGGTGGGATAGCCCTGTGCTGGTCATCCCACGCATGTCAGTGTGAATGATCATAGCTGTGCTAAATTGAGCATAGCTACGATCATCTCGGGAATGAGCCCCATTGCTAGATGGATTATCAATACTTTCTGTATGCAGTTTCTCTCTCAATAAATTATACCTGTACTCACATGCTCACACATAGAATACTTAGCCAGGTGTCTAGGGGCGGATTTACGCTACGCAACCTAGGCATTCGCTTAGGGCCCCCTGGATTTTTATCAGTAGCGGCGCTGCAGAGGAGTTTTTTTAAAATATACCGCACATCGAGGCTGAGCCGGCCCAGCCCCAGCAGGCTGTCAGCGCACGCTGATTGGACAGCTGCCACTGGGACCAGAGCCAGATCATGCCCACACACAGTCTGTCTCCGCTCAGTCCGCTGTCAGTCACAGTGTAGCCACCTCCTCTCCTGCACAGTGGCACACGTGATTTACCAGCAGGGAGACGGAGCGGGACTCGGGAGAGACTGGAGCCCAGGAGAGGACTGTCCGTGAGGTGCGCCGCGGGCCGCTGAAAGGAATCAACGGAGGAGACTCACTGAAGAAGTTGTCAGTGAGTAACTATCGCGGCTACCTTTGCAGCGCCAGGTGGGGGAGGAGCTAAGGGGGCGATCGAGCTTGTTGATAGGGGTGGGTGTTGGGGTTTGGGGTGCCTGCCAGTGAGGGGGGCACGATCGGGACTTGTTGAAGGGGCCGGGGGTAAGACTGACAGTGTGCCTGTCAGTGCCAGTACTGCTGGAGCCTGGAGGTGAGGACTAAGTGCCTGCTAGTGCTGGTGATGCAGCAATGTGTGTCTGGCATTGTGGAGCAATGTGTATCTGGCACTGTGGGGCAGTGTGTATCTGGCCCTGTGGGGCAGTGTGTATCTGGCACTGTGGGGCAGTGTGTATCTGGCACTGTGGGGCATATGTATATCTGGCACTGTGGGGGCATATGTATATCCAGCACTGTGGGGCAACAACAGAGGCAGCGGGGGAAATGTGTATCTGGCACTGTGGGGCAATGTGTATCTGGCACTGTGGGGCAATGTGTATCTGGCACTGTGGGGCAGTGTGTATTTGGCACTGTGGGGCAATGTGTATCTGGCACTGTGGGGCATATGTATATCTGGCACTGTGGGGCATATGTATATCTGGCACTGTGGGGGCATATGTATATCCGTCACTGTGGGGCAATGTGTATCTGGCATTGTGGGGCAATGTGTATCTGGCACTGTGGAGCAATGTGTATCTGACACTGTGGGACAATGTGTATCTGGCACTTTGGGGCAATGTGTATCTGGCACTGTGGGGCAACAACAGAGACAGCGGTGAGCAGAGGGGGGCACTGTGGGGCAATGTGTATCTGGTACTGTGGGGCAATGTGTATATGGCATTGTGGGGCATATAGTGTTATGGATTATTTGAGGAAGGGGGGCCCCAAATCGGTGTCTTGCTTAGGACCCCATGAGATGTAAATCCGCCTCTGCAGGTGTCCTCCAGTCGTGCGTATAGTGGTGGTTCCTAAGGTGGCACTCCATAATAAAATGAAAAAACACTGCAAACCAGCAGTGTTTTTTTCGTTTTATCATGGAGTGCCACATTTGGAACCAATATAATATATATATATATATATATATATATATATATATAATTTATTACACCCCTTTCTTAACCCACCACTGCTCCATTAGTTGCTGCGCTGATCCCACTGTCAGGATTCATTGTTCAACCCCCCCACAAAACAATAATCTAGATCCGCCCCTGCCTGCAAGCAATTCAGCCCAATGCCCCCTTCTACAGTTTAGTGTTCTCCCTCCCACCATCTGTGCAGTAAAGGAGTAATTATTGCTCCAGGTCCTACATGCTGAGCAGAAGATAGAACACCCCCTACCGCCCGCGGGACATCAAAGCTGCTGTTGATGACCCCACCCCTACCGCTGGAAGATGGCTAGAGTCCCCAGTCCACTGCTTTGCACAGGGACCTACACTGCTGTTAAGACGGCCCTGTATGGATACCTAGGGGACAATCTTCTACAGCCCAAATCCATCTGAAATGTGTTTGCTAAAGGACTGTTTGGAAACATGCTTCAACAATTCTGGTAATACCTTGCTGCTCAAACTGGACTTATATTGTACAGACTAACGTTGAAGTCCTAATAGAGACTAATGCTTGATCCAGGAGCTGGTAGGGTAGAGTGGCTTCATATTAATGAATTATTGCTATTTGGTTGCTATTTTTTGCTATGTTGTTTTAATAAATGTGTGTTTTTATTATCTAATCTATCTGTTAGGATATTATTAATTGTTTACTAGAGCGCTGGTTACCTTTGTTTTTCTAGTCATTCTGATAGTTTGGTGACTGACAAACCCCTCTACCAGGTGCTAGTGACAGCACGATGGGAAATTTTACTATTGTTATTAGAGATGAGCGGCTTCGGTTCTCAGAGAACCGAATCATACTGAACATCACGCTCTGAGCCCGGTTCCGAGCCTGGCTCGGGTTTTCCCGCCTGACTCGGAAACTCGAACGAGGCAAAACGGCATCATCCCGCTGTCAGGTTCTCGCGGGATTTGGATTCTATATAAAGAGCCACGCGTCGCACCCATTTTCACTTCAGTATCGGAGAGTGTAGTGAGAGGACGTGTCTCTGTCCTCAGTGTCTGTGTGGGGGCGGGAAAGTGGGGTGGTGAGTCTTGTGCTGTGTTGTGCTGCTGAGTCCAGTCCAGTGTAGTCAGTGTATTGTGCTGCATCAGTCCAGCCGGTCACAGTGTTGGTGTCCTCTGCTGCTATATGTCCCCAGTGCTGCTGCTGCTGTATAAGTCCCTTGCAGTTTTGCTGTGTTGTCTTGCATCAGACCAGGGGTAGTGTCTCTCTTGTGCTGCATCAGTCCAGTGACCAGTCACAGTGGTGGTGTCCTCTGCTGCCATATATGCAGTGTAGCTGTATAATTCCCGTGATATTGCCGTATAATTCCTGTGACGTCGCCCTATAATTCTCAGAATAGTGGCGTATAATTTCTATTATATTGCCGTTATAATTCTCGGAATACTGGCGTATGATTTCTGTGACATTGCCGTATAATTCTCGGAATACTGCCATATAATTCCTGTGACATTGCCGTATAAATCCTGTGATACTGTCGTATAATTCCTGTGACATTGCAGTATAATTCTCGGAATACTGGCGTATAATTCCTATGATATTGGCGTATAATTCTCGGAATATTGGCGTATAATTCCTGTGTCATTGCCATATAATTCTTGGAATACTGGCGTATAATTCCTATGATATTGCCGTATAATTCCCGTGATACTGTCGTATAATTCCTGTGACATTGCCGTATAATTCTCGGAACACTGACATATAATTCCTGTGATATTGCCGTATAATTCTCGGAATACTGGCGTATAATTCCTGTGACATTGCCGTATAATTCTCGGAACACTGACATATAATTCCTGTGATATTGCCGTATAATTCTCGGAATACTGGCGTATAATTCCTGTGACATTGCCGTATAATTCTCGAAACACTGACATATAATTCCTGTGATATTGCCGTATAATTCTTGGAATACTGGCATATAATTCCTGTGACATTGCCGTATAATTCTCGGAACACTGACATATAATTCCTGTGATATTGCCGTATAATTTTCGGAATACTGGCGTATAATTCCTGTGACATTGCAGTATAATTCTCAGAACACTGACATATAATTCCTGTGATATTGCCGTATAATTCTCGGAATACTGGCGTATAATTCCTGTGACATTGCAGTATAATTCTCAGAATACTGGCGTATAATTCCTGTGACATTGCCGTATATTTCTTGGAATACTGGTGTATAATTCCTATGACATTGCCATATAATACCTGTAACATTGCCGTATAATTCTCGGAATACTGGCGTACAATTCCTATGACATTGCCGTATAATTCTCGAAATACTGGCATATAATTCCTATGAAATTGCCGTATAATTCTCGGAATACTGGCGTAAAAATCCTGTGACATTGCCATATAATTCTCGGAATACTGGCGTACAATTCCTATGACATTGCCGTATATTTCTCGGAATACTGGCGTATAATTCCTGTGACATTGCCGTATAATTCTTAGAATACAGTTGTATAATTCCTATGACATTGCCGTATAATTCTCTGAATACTGGCGTATAATTCCTGTGATACTGCCATATCATTCCCTTGATACTGGCGTATAATGCCTGACCTTCCCAACACTGGACGGGAAGAGGTGGCTCCTTCCACCATTTGCACGCCCCCTGCAAGTGCTGGAAGGAGCACCCACAGTCCAGTTCCTGATATTGAAATTGAAGATGTCACTGTTGAAGTACACCAGGATGAGGATATGGGTGTTGCTGGCGCTGAGGAGGAAGTTGACGATGAGGATTCTGATGGTGATGCGGTTTGTTTAAGTCAGGCACCGGGGGAGACACCTGTTGTCTATGGGAAGAAGTCCATTGTGATGTCTGGGCAAAATACCAAAAATGCCACCTCTTCGGTGTGGAATTATTTCTCCACAAATCTGGACAACAGGTGTCAAGCCGTCTGTTGCCTCTGTCAATTTGTAATAATTAGGGGTAAGGATGTTAACATCGTCCCTTATACGTCACCTGCTGCACATTCATCAGAAGTCAGTGTCAAGTTGTGAAACTTTGGGTAAGAGCATAAGCAGTCCACTGACACCTAAATCTCTTCTTCCTCCTGTACCCAAGCTCCTGCAAGCCAGACCACGAACTCCCTCAACGTCATCTTCCTCCTCAGTCAGGGACATCAGTAGTCCTGCCGACCATATCACTGTCAAGACTGACGAGTCCTCTCCTAATCGGGATTCCTCCGGAGGATCCTTGAGTGGTACACCTGCTGTTGTTGCTGCTGCTGTTGTTGCTGCTGGGAGACGATCATCATCCCAGAGGGGAAGTCAGAAGACCACGTGTACTACTTCCAGTAAGTAATTGACTGTCCAACAGACATTTGTGAGGAAGATGAAATAGGACAGCAGTCATTCTTTTGCAAAGCGGATAACTGAGGCCTTGACAGCTATGTTGATGTTAGACATGCGTCCGGTATCCCCCATTAGTTCAGTGGGACTTAGAGAATTGTTTGAGGTACTGTATCCCTGGTATAAAATCCCATCTAGGTTCCACTTCTCTAGGCAGGCGATACTGAGAATGTACTCAGACGTCAGAAAAAGAGTCACCAGTGTCCTACTAAATGCGGTTGTGTCCAGCGACCACTTAACCACGGACATGTGGACAAGTGGAACAGGGCAGACTAAGGACTATATGACTGGGACAGCCCACTGGCTAGATGTATGGCCTCCCATAGCAACAACAGCAGTGGAAAGGCTTAACCCAATTGGACTCTCCTGGGGATTTGTGATATCGGACAACGCCCCCAATATTGTGCGTGCATTACATCTGGGCAAATTCCAGGACGTCCCATGTTTTGCACATGCAATGAATTTGGTGGTGCAGAATTTTTTGAATAATTACAGGGTGTGCAGGAGATGCTGTCAGTGGCACAGAAAATAGCAGGCCACTTTTGGCATTCAGCCACCACGTGCCGAAGACTGGAGCGCCTGCAAACACTCCTGAATCTGCCCTGCCATCAACTGAAGGAAGAGGTGGTAACAAGGTGGAATTCAAGCCTATACATCCACCTACAATATAGGCAAAGGAGGGGAAATGCACCTGACTCAAGCGCAGTGGAGAATGATTTCTGTCTTATGCAAGGTTCTCCAACCCTTTGAACTTGCCACACGTGAAGTCAGTTCAGACACTGCCATCTTGAGTCAGGTCATTCCCCTCATCAGGCTTTTGCAGAAGCAGCTGGATAAATTGAAGGAGGAGCTAAGATATAGCGATTCCACAAAGTATGTGGGACTTGTGGATGGAGCCCTTCATTCGCTTTGCCAGGATTCAAGGGTGGTCAATCTGTTGAAATCAGAGCACTACATTTTGGCCACCGTGCTCGATCCTAGATTTAAAACCTACGTTGTATCTCTCTTTCCGGCAGACACAAGTGTGCAGAGGTGCAAAGACCTGCTGGTGAGTAAATTGTCAACTCAAGCGGAACGTGACCAGTCAACAGCTCGCCCTTAAATTTCTCCCGCCACTGGGGCTGCAAGGAAAAGGATAACATTTCCTAGCCCACCCACTGACGGTGATGCAGGGCATTCAGGAGCAAAAGCTGACATCTGGTCCGGACTGAAGGACCTGCCAATGATTACTGACATGTCTACTGTCATTGCATATGATTCTGTCACCATTGACAGAATAGTGGAGGATTATATGCATCACAGCATCCAAGTAGGCATGTCAGACAGTCAGTATGTATACTGGCAGGAATAAGAGGCAATTTGGATGCCCTTGCACAAACTGGCTTTATTTTACCTAAGAGGCCCACCTCCAGTGTGTACTCTGAAAGAGTGTTTAGTGCAGCCGGTAACCTTGTCAGCGATCGGCGTAGGAGGTTACTTCCACTAAATGTGGAGAAGATGATGTTCATTAAAATGAATTATAAATTACTCCGGGAAGTCTTTTACCAGCAATTGCCTCCCGAAAGTACACAGAGATCTGTGATGGTGGATTCCAGTGGCGATGAATTAATACTCTGTGAGGAGAAGGATGTACACAGTAAAAGGGGAGAAAATCGTAGGATGAGGATGAGGTCGACATCTTGCCTCTGTAGAGCCAGTTTGTGCTAGGAGAGATTGATTGCTTCTTTTTTGGTGGGGGCCCAAACAAACCAGTCATTGATTTCAGCCACAGCCGTGTTGCAGACCCTGTCACTGAAATGATTGGTTTGTTAAAGTGTGCATGTCCTGTTTATACAACATAAGGGTGGGAGGTCCCAAGGACAATTCCATCTTGCACCTCTTTTTCTTTTTTGCATCATGTGCTGTTTGGGGGCTAGTTTTTTTTAAGTGCTATCCTGTCTGTAACTGCAGTGCCACTCCTAGATGGGCCAGGTGTTTGTGCCGCACACTTGTGTCGCTTAGCTTAGTCTTCCCGCTACCTCTTTGCACCTCTTTTTCTTCTTTGCATCATGTGCTGTTTGGGGACTAGTTTTTAAATCTGCCATCCTGTTTGCCACTGCAGTGCCACTCAGGGCCAGGTGTTTGTGCTGCCCACTTGGGTCACTTAGCTAACTCATACAGCTACCTCATTGCACCTCTTTTTCTTATTTGCATCATGTGCTGTTTGGGGCCTATTTTTTAAATCTGCAATCCTGTCTGCCACTGCAGTGCCACTCCTAGATGGGCCAGGTGTTTGTGCTGCACACTTGTGTCACTTAGCTCAGTCACACAGCCACCTTGGTGCAACCTTTTGGCCTAAAAGCAATTTCTCTTACATCCTAGAGGATGCTGGGGTCCATATTAGTACCATGTAGTGTAGACGGGTACACCAGGAGCCATTGGCACTTTAAGAGTTTAATAGTGTGGGCTGGTTCCTCCCTCTATGCCCCTCCTACCTGACTCAGTTTAGAAAATGTGCTCGGAGGAGCCGGTCACAGCTAGGGGAGCTCAACTGAGCTTTTCTGGTAAAGTTTATTCTAGAGTTTATTTTTTTACAGGAGGCTGCTGGCCTGCAACGACGGGACTGAGGGGGGGAGTAGTGTCCGCCCTGCGGGGTCTGAACCACTGTCTCCGCTGACTGGACATTGAGCTCCAGAGTGGATAGATCGCGCCCCGCTACAGGGGAACACTCGCCCCAGCAGCCGGCCACCACCCCCTTGCAGAGCTGAAGTGTGGCGAGTGAGACACCGATTTCCTAGCAAGCAGGGAGTCGGTGTGAAGATGGCGGCTTCAGGGTAGGAGCACAGTATTGACTGCGCTCCCAGGCGGCTCAGTGGTACTGCGGTGCGGCACTGTGAAGGGCACCCTGAGCCAGCACCTTGCCCTACACTGACCAAATCAAGCCTGTCGGGGTCTGCAGATCTCAGCCTGCACAAAATCCTCAGGCCAGTATAATCTCAGAAGAATGGGAAGACAGCTCCATTAAGGGGGTGGAGCTTCTCAGAACGGACCCAGCAGCGTTTCAGTGCCATTTTCCGGCCTGCAGTCGGATGCAAGTGGAAGATCAGTCCCTCCAGTGCAACTCCAACTATCTGTACGGTACCAGGGGGTTGTAGAAGGGAGGGGAGGCTGTGTAAAGGATGTGTCACCTATTAAGGGACATAGTCAGCGCTGGTTTAGGGCCTCCTTATGCCTATAATAGCGCTGTGTGTGGGTTGGCTCCAATCTCTGTGTCTCTCTGCCATTCTTGGGTGGAAACTCTGTCTGCCCAGTCCCCTTTGTGTATGTGGGGTGATTGGTGTGTATTTGAAAACATGTCTAGGGACTCTGTTTCATATGCTGCAGAGGATTTATCTTCTCAGGAAGATCCCATCCCATGTAATCAGGATTGCACTATTGTAGCGCAGATCCCAGCTAGAGAGCCGGAGTGGTTAGCCTCTCTTAGGGGAACGATTTCTCAGATTTCTGAAAGAGTTGCTAGAACTGAGCATGCCACTCAGGTACTGCAATCCTCTATGGTTGTATGGTCAGATACTGCCCCCTCAGGGTCCTCTGCGGTACATTCTCACAAACGTGAACTTGCTAACATTATGCAGGATGATACGGACACTGATTCTGACAATGCAGACGGTGAAGGGGATGTGTTGAGGGAGACGGCATCACTTGCTAAGGGGGTGCAGTTAATGATTGAGGCCGTACTGGATGTGTTGCACATTTCTGACACAACTCCTGAGCAGGTTGAGGAGGCCTTTTTCACAGATAGTAAAAAGCCCCCCCTCACCTTCCCAGCATCTAAGGAATTAAATGCTTTCTTTGAAAAAGCCTGAGAAAATCCAGAGAAAAAATTCCAGATCCCTAAGAGGGTCTTGGTTGCTTTTCCCTTCCCAGAGGAAGATAGAAAGACGTGGGAGTCTCTGCCGATAGTTGACGCCTCTGTCTCTTCTGCAAATTCCTATAGGAAGCTTGGTCAACACCGAATGATTTCTAAGATGACTAATTTTCCATTTCTCATTGAACCTTTTTTTTATTTGACATACTTGTGTCCCAATATTCACAGCTCACTCTTCCACCTGTACAAATACAAGACAACTTAATAGTACTGTGGAATCTATGGACAATTGATGCTGTTTTAAAGGCTTAGGATGTTCACACCAAATATTGATTTGATTTAGATTCTCTTCTGTTCATTCACTTTGCATTTTGTTAATTAATAAAAAAAACTGTTAAGAATTCTATTTTTTGAAAGCATTCTTACTTTGTAGCACTTTTTCCACACTTGCCTAAAACTTTTGCACAGTACTGTAAATATATAATGTTAAGTATGTAGCCCTCACAGTGCTTTACATTTGCCATCACAGCACAAAATACAGAACAAGCTTAACAGTAGATATTAGTGAAACGCGTGAGGAAATAAATAAGTCTGGAGGCTGTTTTTTTAAGGATTCTAGAATTAAGTTTCTCAAACTGTGCATGGAAGATAGTTTTATGTAGATGGGGCTACAAAGCTGAAAGCTCGACTCCCAGATGAATTACTGTATGGGAGATTGTATTGTAGGTACTGTAAATAGTTATATATATATATATATATATATATATATATATATATATACACACACTATAAATCACACCCAGTAGGGTCAAAATAATTTTATGAGTGCACTTGATTCAAATAACATTATAAAAGTTAAATCTTTAATGGTATATAGTAAAATTCTAAATGTATGTTTGTCACAGGGAATGGTGATGTACAGTATTAAAATTAGAGAGGTGCTGCGGACACTTTTCGGGTTTTATTTTTGGTTTTGAATCTGGGTGATTTTTGAAAAAAAACATAAAAACAGCTAAAATCACAAAATTTGAGTAATTTTAATCCTTCGGTATTATTAAACTCAATAACATTAATATCCACTCATTTCCAGTCTATTATGAACACCTGATCCCTCACAATATTGTTTTTAGGCCAAAAGGTTGCACCGTGGTAGCTTGATGACTAAGCTAAGTAACACAAGTGGGCGGCTCAAACATCTGGCCCATCTAGGAGTGGCACTGCAGTGGCAGACAGGATGGCAGTTTTAAAAAATTGGCCCCAGAGAGCACATAATGAAAAAAAAAAAAAAAAGAGGTGCAAGATGGAATTGTCCTTGGGCCCTCCCACCCAACTGGGCTCTCCACCCAACCATATGTTGATTAAACAGGACATGCACAGTTTCTTAAACCCATCATTTCAGTGACAGGTGGTCCCCCTTGAAAAAGCTTGCCAAGTTATCCAAGTTCTTCAAATCAAAGTTAGCTACAAACATACCACCTCAATATTTGATTACGTTTCACATTATGAGAAGAGGCGAGAGGAAGAGGACAGTGTCAAGTAGGTGATTCAAAATTAGAGAGGCACACAGGCTTTCTCCTCCACTCCTATATTGGTGTGGAACAGGAAGGACTTTAACCATGTAAATATATAATTATTAATTACCACATTACTGGTCAAACTGAAAAACTAGGGGCCAAAGCCTCCAAATTTGTACCCCCTTCTCCATGTTCAGGGATTAGGATAATCTCAGATTCAATGCTGGGATGCAATTAAACTGGTGTATACCACAGGATCAAGATTGGATATTTTCCCCTCCACGGAGTCTGGAGACTTATTTTGTCAAAATCTCGTGGGTTTCTTTTTTTCCCATCTTTGATTGCATTTTTATTTACAGATTGTGCGGCAGATGCCTTATTTTGGTATTTCACTGCTCCCAGTTACACGCGTGTATGCATACCTGTGTGTCTCAGTTACACGCATGTGAGCATACTGTACCTGTGTGTCTAGTTTATTTTTATCATATGTTATTTTTTTAATAAAGCAGCCCCTTAGATGCTTTAGCAGCCCCTCCTGAGCCCCCACAGCAGAACCCCCGGATGGATTCGGTAAAGTACTAAGCATGTCTGTGCAGTGACTTTTTTTGTTATTGAGCCCCTGCCCTAGTGGAGCTTACCACTCTACAGTCGAAACTCATTTCATACTATAAGTAGGACTGTGGGAGGAAGCAATGATAACCTCTGTGCCCACAGCATGCCTCCACCTGGCAAGCCAGACATCTTCCTGGCTGTATGCCACCATGAGACTCCATACTGGGCCTTATTAAGTAACTGTTTGTGCCTCACGGGAGCTCCCGGCCCATTTAGTGCTGCAGTGCAATGGAAAGCGGATGTAATGGAAGTGCACTGAAACGCTGTTCTTCTAACACCGCAAGGTCTTGCGATAACCCTACGCAGTCCTTAGGAAAAGAAGATCTCTGTACAACAAATGCGCATCTTCTAAATAAGTAATCCAAAACTGTGGGACATCAATAATAAATCAAAATTAAGGTTGACTAATTGGAGCCATTATTTGAGTGAGTCCCTAACATGAAATAATTGAGAAGAACCTCTCTCAAATGCTCTGGCAGAAAAGATCACTTTTACCTCTCTGGCAGTTGCACTGGATTATGATTCAGTCTCTTCTGAATCTCACTGACTTTGGCCACAAATGTGGTCTCTCCCCACGTTATTTAAAAATACTTCGTCAAAATAGAAATTTCCATTTCCAGCTTTGCAGCTATTTCTTCACAAATCTCTTTGTGATGTTGAAGCTAATTTCATATCTGCTCTAGGCTTTCATTTAAACCTAGGATCAAGTACAGCAGCATCATTGGAATTATACGGCAGCACCCCTGGATTTATACAGCATACGCAGCACCCCCGGAGAATTACACAGCACAACAGACAGGTAACAGCACCCCTGGACTTAAAAGGCAGTGGGGCAGTACCCCTGAACTAATAGGGCATCGGGGCAGCACCCCTGGAATGATGTGGCAAAGAAAAGACGTGCAAGATGTAATTGTCCTTGGGCCACCCTTATGTTGTATAAACAGGACATGCACACTTTATCCAACCAATCATTTCAGCGACTGGGTCTGCCTCATGACTGTGACTGAAATGATTGGTTTGTTTGGGCCCCACCAAAAAAGGATAATAAAGCATTATGGTTTTGTAAACATATTTTTGTATTAGCATGCATCACAATAAAATTAACATTATTTGTGGTCAAAGTGTAAGGCAATAAAAATACCTTTTATTAATGAACTCAAAACACAAAACAAGCACCTGTCTGTGCAGAAAAGAGGCTTACATTACCCAGTAGTCAGTTACCCCCATCTCCGCAACAAATAAATGACTGTGGCTGAAATGATTGGTTTGTTTGGGCCCCCACCAAATAAAAGCAATAAATCTATCCTTGCACAAATTGGCTCTTCAGTGGCAAGATGTCGTCCTCATCCTCAGATCCCCCTTCAGTGTTTACATCCTCACAGAGAAATAATATTCAAACAAAACCACATCATTTAGGTGTCAGTGGACTGCTTATGCTATTACCCAAAGTTTCTAAACTTGACAATGACTTATGGTGAATGCACTGCAGGTGACGTATAAGGGAGGATGTTCCTGAGTGGTTGATGTCCTTACCCCTGCTTATTATGGATTGACAAAGGCAACAGATGGCTTGACACCTGGGGGTTTATTTACTAATACAGGTTGAGTATCCCATATCCAAATATTCCAAAATACGGAATATTCCGAAATACTGACTTTTTTGAGTGAGAGTGAGATAGTGAAACCTTTGTTTTTTGATGGCTCAATGTACACAAACTTTGTTTAATACACAAAGTTATTAAAACTATTGTATTAAATGACCTTCAGGCTTGTGTATAAGGTGTATATGAAACATAAATTAATTGTGTGAATGTACACACACTTTGTTCAATGCACAAAGTTACAAAAAATATTGGCTAAAATTACCTTCCGGCTGTGTGTATAAGGTGTATATGTAACAAAAATGCATTCTGTGCTTAGACTTAGGTCCCATCACCATGATATCTCATTATGGTATGCAATTATTCCAAAATACGGAAAAATCCGATATCCAAAATACCTCTGGTCCCAAGCATTTTGGATAAGGGATACTCAACCTGTATTTGTGTTTGAGTCAAATTGTGTAGAGTTTAAACTCATTTTATATCGGGTGCATTTTCATGCAACTTTTTTAATCTATATATGCTAATTTACAAAGCTGTCGAGCTATTGGTTTTTCGTATTTTCCGATGTCGATGGCAGTCATATTTTTTGGGGCCATTTTTGACCATCAATGACGTTTGCGTTCGTGTTTTTGATGTTTTGACTTGATTATTTTCAATGTTAAACGTGGCAGGTTTTTTTTTAACAACCACGCCCGCATTTTCACTTTTAGTTTTGATTTTCATCCACGTTCGTGATTGGTTGTGTTTCCGATGTAGGCGTTTCTGTGCGCAACCATATAAATATGCCCCAAACCATCCGCACCTCGTGGGTTTAGTTAGTGGTCAGGAGGGAGGTTGTGCTGTGGAGGTTGGTGGGTAGTTGGTTTGGTGAGGAGTTTGTATTGCGATTTCTGAGTGTAGTAGTGTGTTTGAAAGTAGTCTTGTTTGTTTGTTTTTGTCTAATTTTTTGTCCTAGCTTTTTTTTATTTATAGTCCCTTGTCAGTATTTGTTTGTGTGTGTGTGTGTGTGTGTGTGTATGTGTGTGTTGTGCAGTGGTAGTGGAGGAGTGTGTTGTTTGTCTTTTTATTTTTCTGTGTTAATTGTTTAACCACACAATTATGTCAGACTCAAAGGTGGGTGAGGTGAGCGAGGTGGGTGAGGTGGAGGGTGTGAGTGAGGGGGAGGAGGTTGGTCAGGTGGAGGAGGTGAATGAGATTGAGGTTAGGGAGGTGGAGGAGGTGGGTGAGGTTGCAGAAGCAGCCTCAAGTAACAGTGATAGTGACAGTCAGACAACACAGCAGCCACGCATCACTACTAAGACTGGGCGGAATGTCAAGTTTAGTTATGCTGAAAATGTGGCATTGGTGCGTTAGCTGATGAAGTATCAGCGGCAGCTATTTGGGCATGAGTCCGCCAAGGTGCCAACACGGAAGAAGACAGTGTTGTGGGCGAAAGTTGTTTCTGCTGTAAATAGTGAGGGGGTGGTCAAGCGGACGGAGGACACATGCCACAAATTGTACTATGACATAAACCGCTGTGTCAAGTCCAAAATGGCCATGGAGGCGATGTCGGCTCTCAAAAATCGGGGTGGACAGCACTTTATTGCCAGATATCTGGACTATGAGGAGCCCATGCGGAGTTTAATACCTCCTGAAGTAGTGTCAGCAACCCATGTCCGGCATTCCGATCGGCCCAGAAGGATGGCGAGCATGTGTTTTATTCTTAACATTCTATTATATTAGTTAGGTATTACTGTTTTTTCTAAATGTGTGTCATATGATGTTGCACATTACTGCCATCTTCAAGTGTGAGTCATAAAATACATAGTTTGGATAATGTTTTCTACAAAAGCCAATGTAACATAGTACTTTATTGTATGTCATGTTGTATTTTCACATTACATTTTCCATGTGGATTTTTGACTTGGTGGGCTAGTGTGTGTTTGTAGTGACACATCGCAGAGCTTTTTCTATATGACATGTTTAATTAATTACATTAGATAAGAAAAGCCAGATGTGTGTGTTTTGGCTTGCTAGTGTATGTATTTGTAATTATGTCCTATGTTTGTGTCCTGTACATTATTTCCTGTGTTGCACGTTCCATATTGCATATGACTTTTGCGTTTGGTTGCATTTTTTTTTTAAATAAAACCAAGACAATATTTTAAGATATAATGTTTATCAACATAATGGTTGTATTTATCAACAATAGCATTATTAATTCTTTTTTCTTCTTCATGATTTTCAGTGTTGAAAAAAAGCTCTACTGCTTGTCCTGCAGTCAGTCCGATGACATCTGATGATGATGACGCTGCCGAAGCAGGTAAAGTGTCCATTGTAGTACAGGTTATGTTTGTAAAGGTATGGGCATACCAATTTTTTCCTTTAAATCATAGGTACCTCAATAGAAGTCTTGTGCAGCAGAAGGCAGCCTCCTGAACCACACCATAAAAGGACACATGTGCCAACAAAGAAATGCAGGTCTTATGGCCACTCCCAAATACAGCAGGCTACCCCGCCATGAAAATTGTCTGCAGTTTCTTCGGTACCACCACTCCAAATTTTGGACACACCTCCAAGACGCCAACCACACTCCCCTCATCTTGACTGTGAGTAAGAATCTGTTTAAAAAAACAATATTAGTCATCTTGTAATAATCTATTTAATTATACTCAAACTCGACAACCAGCAAAATCAGTACTACTTACCGACGTCACAAAAGCATCAAATGGAACCCAAGAAAAATTGCCTTGTCTACATCCAGTAAATATATGTATGTCCACTTCAGGCATACAGTAGCAGATTGCCTGTAAGATGCTGCACCATAAACACATGTGTAAGCTTCTCAAATAGTAAGGTTGTAATCCTCAGTTTAACATGTGTGTTTTAACTAACATTGCCACCAACATGCAAAAACATTACTATGTTTTTGGGCAAGACACTAAAAGGTAACACATTATGCTTAAAAATGTGTTTTTATGGTGGAGTATGTCTGATCTACCATACAACTCATGTGCTTGCTTTCACAAGGAAGTAAGCAGACACATTTGCCACAAACAGGCATATGTATGTATTTAAGTTATGAGTGATGATGTTGCTATGCAGGAAATCTGAAATCACCATTCAAATACATGTGTTCCATGATTATTGCTTTTGTTTTGTTGTTTTAAACATATGGATAACTAACATCAGCACTTTTCCCCCCAGATTCTAGTACTGATACCAGCATCCCTACGCAACACCAGCAACACAATGACATGGAGGAGACAATAATTTTACAAATGCAGCCAGTAATTGAAGGAAACAGCCCCAAGCACCTGTGAGTACACCACCACAGCAAAACATACCACCACCACAACACAGCCCAACAACACCATTAGCACAAGGCCCTGATCAAGTGTTTCAGGACAGTTGGGCTACACACGACACTAATCAGGATTGCCTTTGTAGGCAGACCCAAATTTTTTCAAGTCTACCATCTCACCTCAGAAGTATCAGCAGAAATTTTCAGCCGCCAAAATGAACCAACCACGAGAATTGCCAATACCATGGAAATCATGTGTGCAGACATTACACATGTCATGGGCAACTTACAACGCATAATGGAAGAACAGCACAAACAACAGCAAAACTACATCAACATTTTAGAAAACAATCAAATGATAAATGAATCGATCAGCAGAATTTTAGAAAATCAAAATGCTGCAACACGTGAACTCAATGCCACCCTCACTAACCTTAATAAAACACTCAGATCCAAGCACCAACAGCAACCAAGCAGCAGTTCTGGTACGACTACTCCAATTATATCGCCTGTGTCCTCACCACCAAGGCGCTCCACCAGAGCACGCCAACACGACAGTGGTAAAGGCAAAGGCCAGTCCAAGCAGCCACCCAAAAAAACATAAATCATATAGATAACGAATTATGTTATGAGAAGAAAACAAAGTTAGTAATTGTATGATTGTCTGAATATATAGACCACTTAGCACATTGTAAATTTCTTCAACATCATTAATTAGAAATGTTAAAAACAACAAAAGGACTTTGTTCCTAACAATTATTATTGAACATCTTTGTATTTTTTTGGAGGAGGGGAATGTTCTTTGAGCTGCACATTTATCTTAGCATGCAGAAATAAGTCCACTTTATTTGATTAACTAATGTTTATTTCTTGATTCCAATCACTTTCAGATTCTGCATCCAGACTGATTGGCAGCCATGCAGAATGTCTTTAGCATGCAGAAATAAGACCACTATATTTGATTAAATAATGAATTGTTCTTGATTCCAATCACTCTCAGATCCTGCATCCAGGCTAATTAGCAGCCATGCAGAATGTCTTTAGCATGCAGAAATAAGACCACTATATTTGATTAACTAATGAATTGTTCTTGATTCCAATCACTCTCAGATCCTGCATCCAGACTAATTGGCAGCCATGCAGAATGTATTTAGCATGCAGAAATAAGACCACTATATTGGATTAACTAATTAATTGTTCTTGATTCCAATCACTCTCAGATCCTGCATCCAGGCTAATTGGCAGCCATGCAGAATGTCTTTAGCATGCAGAAATAAGACCACTATATTTGATTAACTAGTGAATAGTTCTTGATTCCAATCACTCTCAGATCCTGCAGCCAGACTAATTGGCAGCCATGCAGATTAATCCATGACCAATACAATTTACAATGTGATATTTTTACTCTTTTACATATCTTCTATAGACAACATGACAATAATAACACTATTGTGTTAGAAAAGAGTGTCTTAATATGTTTTAAACAAATTTAGAACATTATTTTGCCTAATGATTGACATTATTGTTCTGCCATGTTTGTGTGTGGTAAAAAGGAGTAATCTGATTCTAAAACATGAGACATAACCAAAGCAATGTTACATTTTTAAACAAAGACAAAAATGTGTGTAATAATGGATATATGTGGAAAACTGTGTAGTGACTTCAAAATCTGCAAGTTTACTCCAGCAAACAAATAATTAAATTATTTTGGATGAGACTAAGTTTGTGTCCCTTACATCCTATCGAACAACACACATAGGGACACATGGATTCCTCAAGGATAAGTTCTTAAATGTGAGTAAGTGTTACATTAGGACGTAACACACATTCATAGTTAATAACATAATCAATTCTTATCAGGATTATGTGTGTTTAAAAAACACACATTTTAATTGTATTAATACTTATCCCGACTTCATACATGTGAATCATATTCTGATGTGTTGACAATTTAAATAAACACAATACACATGCTGCATCTGATTTGCATATAGCAAGGGTTTGTTTGTATGTCTAAAGGAGACAGACACATTCTGACTAATGTTTTATAAAATAAAAGATAACTAAATATATTTATGCTTACACTATAAATGAAAGAAGCAAAACATACTTACCTTAAAAATGTGTATTTATGAGGTGTTGCCTTACCTGCCTCCCTACATCTGTGCTCCAAGTGTCGCCAGATGTCTCTAATTCATCTGCTTGCTGGCTGCTTTCTTCATCCTCCTCATCCTCATCAACATGTGGCAGATCTTGTTGCAAACACATGTTATGAAGAAAGAAGCAGCAGAACACAATTTGAGTCACCTTCAAGGGACTATACAACAAAAGCCCACCAGACTTATCCAGACAACGAAACCTAGATTTCAGCACCGCAAAACATCTTTCTATCACATTCCGCGTGGACTTGTGCGCATTGTAATTGTGTTCAGCAGGGGAATCAGGTCGGGACAATGGAGTTAGAAGCCAAGAGAAACAGCCATATCCTCCATCACCTGAAAGAAAGATATAGTAAGGTGCTTCATGTTAACACACAGCAACACATCAGTAACACAGTGTATTTTAGTGTAGTATACAAAGTCTTACACATATTACATTACATACCCAGCAGCCATCCATCTGGCATTTGTCCGTCCTCAAACTTATCACAGTGGGATGACTGACTGAGGATGAAGGAGTCATGGCAGCCCCCAGGGTAACCAGCAACAACACTCGATTTGTATATATGTGCTGCCAGCCCCTAGGTGGTCTCAGCTGAATGTGTGTGCAATCTATGGCTCTAAGCACATTGGGCATGCCAGCAAGCTCATAGAAAGCTACCCTGACGGCATGCCACTGAGACTCTTGGGTAGGGAAGCAGATTGAGGCATCGATGTTGGTCTGCAAAACATCCAACACCTGTGTTTATATTTGAGAAAAAATGTGAATATGCTTTAATGACAGAACATCATCACTGGCCACTGGGAGTAATTATAACAACAAAGAAACAGATGAGGTTGTTAGGTATACGTCACCTGTGTTAGTATTCTGGAAAAGGTGGGCTATGAGATTCCAATGACATCCCCAAACACAGCCTGAAAGCTCCCAGTAGCCATTAAGTGCAACACAGCCAGGAGTTTGTGCAGGCCTGAGACAGGGCGAGAGCGTGCTATCTCAGGGTCTAGGCCCAGTTTGACAAGGTCATACAGACGGAAAATGTTGTTACAATTTAGACGGAACATCTGTATGACCCTGTCATCGGACAATGCGTTCAAGTTTAAACGCCCCTAAAAAAACGGGGCCTGCGCAGCCTGCACGGAACCTGTACAACCGGCTGACTATGTTAATTTTCTTGGCCCTGGTTACTTACAGGCTGATGCCTAAGTCTGAGGAATCCCACAGCACACAAAATATCACTGCACCAAACTCCAGCAGCCATTTCTGTGTGTGTAGGGTGTTTGTAATGGGCCTAAGATCCTTTTATAGGCATCCTAATTCTGGTGTGATTGTTTTTTAAGTTGCAACACATGTAAACACGCCTGAAAAAAGCAGGTCTATTTTTTTGCTTCTTTTTTTTAACGAATCACAAAAAATACGACCGCAATTGAGCATTCAGAAACTAACACCCAAATATGAATAAATAGTAAATTCCCGTGTTGTATGAACAAACAGCCGCGTTTGACAGATGGTCTATTCATTCGTATTTCTGAAATTAGCCGTGAAAACCATTACGAATAGCACCAACACTGCTGAGATTTGTGCTTAGTAAATTCTCGTGTTGCCACTTTGAAAAAACCCACAAATCAGACAAACTCGAAATTTTAGCAAATATACCCCCTGTTGTCCGGATTTGTGGAGAAATTATTCCATACGGAAGAGGTGGCTTTTTCGATATTTTGCCCAGGCGTGACAATGGGCTTTTTCATCCCATGGATGACAACTGTCTCCACTGGTGCCTTATTCAAACAAACCACATCACCATCAGAATCCTCATCGTCAACTTCCTCTGCAGCGCCAGCTACACCCATATCCTCCTCATCATCCTGGTGTACTTCTACAGTGACATCCTCAATCTGCATATCAGCAACTGGACTGGCATTGCAGAGGGCATGCAATTGATGGTAGGAGCATCGTTTTCCCATACAGTGTTGGGAATGGGGATGTATCTGCACACACACAATTAACTGAATAAGAATTTGGAACAAAAGTTCCCAATAAGACCCCTATAAGTTATTGGTAATTACCATTTATCATGGGGGTGCTACCAACTACAGCTAAAGTGAATTACAGTGTTGTGAAGGTCAGGCCTAGACATCGCAACCGCTGTATGTTCACAACACCCCTTTAGTTTTACAGCATACAGGACCAGTGTACTGTTATTTTAACAGCACCCCTGTATTTTTACAGCAAACAAGACAGGGCCAGTGTACATTGATTTTCACTGCACCCCATATTAGTACAACATACAAGACAGGGCCAGTCTATATTTATTTTACTCCACCCCAGAAGTTTTAAAGCATACAAGACAGGGTCAGTGTACATTTATTTTCACTGCACCCCAAATTATTACAGCATACAAGACAGGGTCAGTGTACATTTATTTTACTGCACCCCAGAATTATTACAGCATACAAGACATGGCCAGTGCATAGGCAAATGCGGGGAGGGGGGGGGGGTTCCAGTTGCATGGAAACCCCCCCTCCTCTTGGCAAGTGGCTCAAATGTTGGCAACAATAGGAATGGTATCTAATACTGGGGCAGATGTGTCACGATCCGGGTATCTGGACGCCATTTCTTACCCATCAGATGCCTCCTAAGGCTGGCTCAGCGCTCCAGGACCGGATCCCATCTGTTATCCTAATGTTCACATTCCTGCATCCTCTCCTGTCTCTCTGAGACGCTGTCACAGTAACGCCTTATTACATCTGGCATGGCGTCTCCCGCGGCCTCCGCCGCCGTCCCTGAGCTTCTGCATGCAGAGTGTCAGAGTGGCGATTACGTCAGCCGCGGCCTCCGCTGTGTCCGCGTGGTTGGATGTGCACTTGTCAGCCTGGCGTCTCCTGTCTCCAGTGGCCGGCGCCGCCATTACTGTTTTCATTACCACATGGATTACAAACCAAACTTCCCTCCAAGTGTCTGCATGGGCGCAGCCATCTTGGATTCTGTCAGCTGATCATTTCCTCCAATCTGTTGTCAGTATTGTTAATCTGCATAATTGCCTAGCCAATCCCTTCCTTGCTGCAGGTATAAATACACTGTGCCTGAGCAAGGAAGGCGTCAGTGCTTTGGTTGTCAAACCTAGTTCCTGTTTGTCTCTCTCCTGTGATTGTCTTCCAGGTTCCAGCTCCTGTCTCAAGACTTCCACCATAGAGACCCGCACCAGCATTCCACCTGCGGTGTAGCCTGACTCTCCAATCCATTGTGGATTCATCTGTTTCCAGCTACAACATTACCTGCTTCCAGCTCAGCTTCCAGCAGAGTACAGCTTCCCTTAAAGGGCCGGTGTCCTTTCTACACTTTACCACTCTCCACCGGTATTATTATTTCTCCGCTCTCAAGTTCTACATTTCAGTTCATATTTCATCGCTCCCAAGTTCATTTATTATTTAACTGGTTCCAGCCAGTATCCACTCCGTGCTAACAACAGTCTGGTTCCAGCCAGTATCCACAGCAGCTGTTTTACCTTCAGCAACCCAGCTTTTCCTGGAACACCAGCTGGCACAATCCTGGGTTATCTCCATTGCTACAGTCGGGCCTGGTAAGGACTTTCCATCTAGAAGATCATAAGAACTATCTCACACTACCAGTGCCCTGTGGCTCCTGCCATCCTGTAGTACCCAGGAACTGTATTTATTATTTGCTGACTTTTACGTTTTCTTTTACTGCTGCTGTGTTGCGGAGTTGTCATAATAAACATCATTGACTTTTATCCAAGTTGTCGTGGTCACGCCTTCGGGCAGTTATTATTCATGTTACTTACATGTCCAGGGGTCTGATACAACCTCCCAGGTTCCGGTACATCTCAGCCCCTACAACTGAGGCTGCCTCCCGTCAGCTCAGGCCCTCAGTTGTGACAGTAAGCACTGACCTAATGAATCCAGCCGGAGACCAGGATCAAGCGGCCAGGCCGATGCAAGAACTGGCAGCCCGACTAGAACATCAGGAGGCTGCACAGGGCCACATCATCCGCTGTCTCCAGGATCTCTCTACTCGGCTGGATGGGATTCAGACAACTCTCCGTGGATCAGGCGCATCTGGTGCGTCAACCACAGTGACTCCAGCTATAACCCCACCCACCTTACCCATTTCTGCTCCACGTCTTCATCTTCCAACGCCAGCAAAATTTGACGGATCTCCAAGATTCTGCAGGGGATTTCTCAACCAGTGTGAGATTCAGTTTGAGCTACAACCTGGCAATTTTCCCAGTGACCGTACAAAAATTGCCTACATCATCTCTCTTCTCAGTGGCTCCGCCCTTGACTGGGCATCACCGTTATGGGAGAGGTCCGACACCCTGCTATCTTCTTACACTGCATTCGTGTCAACATTCAGGCGCATCTTCGACGAGCCAGGCCGGGTAACCTCAGCTTCATCCGAGATTCTCCGTTTACGCCAGGGGTCACGTACTGTAGGACAATATCTGATACAGTTCCAGATCCTGGCATCCGAACTGGCATGGAACGACGAGGCCCTGTATGCTGCATTCTGGCATGGCTTATCTGAGCTTATTAAAGATGAGTTAGCTACCAGAGACTTACCTTCTAAGTTAGATGAGCTAATCTCACTCTGCACGAAAGTTGATTTACGTTTCAGAGAGAGAGCAACTGAGCGTGGAAAATCTTCTGCTCCTCCTCCTCGTCAACTGTCACCATCTAAAGATGAGCCCATGCAAATTGGCCGTTCCCGTTTAACTCCTGCTGAGCGCCGAAGACGTCTCTCTGAGTCTCTTTGTCTTTACTGTGCAGCTCCGTCTCACACCATCAATGCCTGTCCCAAACGTCCGGGAAAACTCCAAACCCTAGCTCGCCCAGGAGAGGGCCGGCTAGGAGTAATGATCTCCTCTCCATCTCCTCATGATTGTAATCTCCCAGTCTCGCTTCAAGTTGCTCAACGTTATCGGAACGTCATTGCTCTCCTTGATTCCGGAGCAGCTGGGAACTTTATTTACTGAAGCCTATGTTAAACGGTGGTCCCTACCCACCGAGAGACTTCCTTCCTCCTTTTCCTTAACTGCCGTGGATGGCAGTAAAATTTTTGATACTGTTATTGCTCTAAGGACTCTACCAGTTCGTCTGAGAGTGGGAGTTCTTCATTCCGAACTTATTTCTTTTTTAGTGATTCCAAGAGCCACACATCCTGTGGTCCTGGGCCTTCCATGGCTCCGTCTTCACAATCCTACAATTGATTGGACGACTACGCAAATCCTGGCATGGGGTTCCTCCTGTGCAGAGACATGTTTGTTTAAAGTATTGCCTGTCTGTTCTTCCTCCCCCAGGTCGTCTGATGTTCCACCTCCTCCATATCAAGATTTCACGGATGTGTTCAGTAAAGCTTCTGCTGATATCCTTCCTCCTCATAGAGAATGGGACTGCCCGATTGATCTCGTTCCAGGGAAGGTTCCACCTCGAGGCCGAACTTATCCGTTGTCTCTGCCTGAGACGCATTCTATGGAGGAATACATTAAAGAGAACCTAGCAAAGGGGTTCATTCGACCTTCTTCTTCCCCAGCCGGCGCAGGCTTCTTTTTTGTAAAAAAGAAAGATGGTGGTCTGCGGCCGTGCATCGACTACAGAGGTTTGAACGACATTACCATCAAGAACCGTTATCCTTTACCCCTGATTACTGAGCTCTTTGACAGAGTTAGCGGAGCTACCATCTTTACAAAGCTGGACTTGCGAGGTGCATACAATCTCATCCGGATCCGTGAGGGTGACGAGTGGAAGACCGCCTTTAACACCCGTGACGGACATTATGAGTACCTCGTCATGCCCTTCGGATTGAGCAATGCTCCAGCTGTCTTCCAGCATTTTGTCAATGAGATTTTCAGAGACATTCTATACCGTCATGTCGTGGTCTATCTAGACGATATCCTCATTTTTGCCAACGATTTAGAGGAACATCGTTTTTGGGTTAAAGAGGTTCTGTCCCGTCTCCGTGTCAATCATCTCTATTGCAAATTAGAAAAATGCGTCTTTGAAGTCAAGTCCATTCCGTTTCTAGGGTACATTGTGTCCGGTTCCGGACTAGAGATGGATCCTGAGAAACTACAAGCAATTCAGAATTGGCCGGTACCCCTAACCCTCAAAGGGGTCCAGAGGTTCTTAGGGTTCGCCAATTATTACCGAAAGTTTATACGAGACTTTTCCACCATTGTGGCGCCTATTACTGCTTTCACCAAGAAGGGTGCTAACCCGTCCAAGTGGTCTGAAGAAGCCATGCAAGCTTTTCATCTTTTAAAACAGAGGTTCATCTCTGCGCCTGTCCTGAAACAGCCTGACATCGACTCTCCTTTCATCCTAGAGGTGGATGCCTCCTCCGTTGGAGTAGGAGCGGTGTTATCTCAGAGGGCTAAAGATGGCCATTTACACCCTTGCAGTTTTTCTCCCGGAAGTTCTCCCCAGCTGAGCGCAACTATGCCATTGGCGACCAGGAGTTGCTAGCCATCAAGCTCGCTCTAGAAGAGTGGAGGTATCTGTTGGAGGGAGCTTCTCATTCAATCACCATACTTACAGACCACAAGAACCTTTTATACCTGAAGGGCGCACAATGTCTCAACCCTCGTCAGGCCAGATGGGCACTTTTCTTTTCCAGGTTCGACTTTAAACTCCAGTTCTGTCCGGGCTCTCAGAATCGCAAGGCCGATGCCCTTTCCCGCTCATGGGAGCAAGAAAATGAGTCAGAGTCTTCAGACAAGCATCCTATTATAAATCCGTTGGCATTCTCCACGGTAGGGATGGACTCTACGCCCCCATCAGGGAAAAGTTTTGTGAAGCCGATGCTAAGGAAGAAGCTCATGCATTGGGCCCATGCTTCCCGTTTTGCCGGACATACAGGTATCCAAAAAACCCTGGAGTTTATCTCTAGGTCCTATTGGTGGCCAACTCTGAAAAAGGACGTCTTGGAGTTTATTGCATCTTGCCCAAAGTGTGCCCAACATAAAGTATCCCGCCAGTCGCCTGCGGGGCAACTGGTTCCACTATCCGTTCCCCGTCGACCATGGACCCACTTGTCGATGGATTTCATTACAGACTTACCCATGTGCAACAAGTTCAATACCATCTGGGTGGTAGTTGACCGGTTCACCAAGATGGCACACTTCATTCCTCTCACCGGTCTTCCGTCAGCTTCCAAGTTGGCTCAAGTATTCATACAAGAGATCTTCCGACTCCACGGTCTTCCTGAAGAAATTATCTCAGATCGAGGAGTTCAATTCACAGCCAAATTCTGGCGAAGTTTATGTCAAGTCCTCCAAGTCAAGCTAAAGTTTTCCACGGCTTACCATCCTCAGACCAATGGTCAAACCGAGAGGGTGAATCAGGACTTGGAGGCCTTCCTCCGCATCTATGTGTCCTCCTCTCAAGATGACTGGGTTCAATTACTTCCCTGGGCCGAGTTCTGTCATAACAACCAGTATCATTCTTCATCTGCTTCAACACCATTCTTCACTAACTTTGGATTCCACCCTAAAGTTCCTGAGTTCCAACCGCTTCCAGCAACTTCTGTTCCCGCAGTGGATATCACCTTGCATCAGTTTGCCAATATCTGGAAGAGCGTACGATCAGCTCTGCTCAAGGCATCGTTCAGGTACAAGAAGTTTGCGGATAAGAAGCGTCGAGCAGTTCCTGCTCTCAAGGTGGGTGATCGGGTATGGCTATCCACGAAGAATTTGAGGTTAAGAGTTCCCAGTATGAAGTTTGCACCTCGCTATATCGGTCCTTTCAAGATTGAACAAGTCATCAATCCTGTTGCTTACAGACTCCAGTTGCCTCCCTTCTTAAAAATACCCAGGACATTCCATGTTTCCCTGTTGAAACCGCTGATCTTGAATCGGTTTCATTCCTCACTTCCTCCAACTCCGAAAGTCCAAACTCAACGAGGCGTTGAGTATGAAGTGGCCAAGATCCTGGACTCACGTCACCGTTACGGTCAACTACAATATCTTATTGACTGGAAGGGTTATGGTCCTGAGGAACGTTCATGGACCAATGCTTCTGATGTCCATGCTCCTGCCTTGGTCCGGAGATTCCATTCCAAGTTTCCTCAAAAGCCAAAGAAGTGTCCTGGGGCCACTCCTAAAGGGGGGGGTGCTGTCACGATCCGGGTATCTGGACGCCATTTCTTACCCATCAGATGCCTCCTAAGGCTGGCTCAGCGCTCCAGGACCGGATCCCATCTGTTATCCTAATGTTCACATTCCTGCATCCTCTCCTGTCTCTCTGAGACGCTGTCACAGTAACGCCTTATTACATCTGGCATGGCGTCTCCCGCGGCCTCCGCCGCCGTCCCTGAGCTTCTGCATGCAGAGTGTCAGAGTGGCGATTACGTCAGCCGCGGCCTCCGCTGTGTCCGCGTGGTTGGATGTGCACTTGTCAGCCTGGCGTCTCCTGTCTCCAGTGGCCGGCGCCGCCATTACTGTTTTCATTACCACATGGATTACAAACCAAACTTCCCTCCAAGTGTCTGCATGGGCGCAGCCATCTTGGATTCTGTCAGCTGATCATTTCCTCCAATCTGTTGTCAGTATTGTTAATCTGCATAATTGCCTAGCCAATCCCTTCCTTGCTGCAGGTATAAATACACTGTGCCTGAGCAAGGAAGGCGTCAGTGCTTTGGTTGTCAAACCTAGTTCCTGTTTGTCTCTCTCCTGTGATTGTCTTCCAGGTTCCAGCTCCTGTCTCAAGACTTCCACCATAGAGACCTGCACCAGCATTCCACCTGCGGTGTAGCCTGACTCTCCAATCCATTGTGGATTCATCTGTTTCCAGCTACAACATTACCTGCTTCCAGCTCAGCTTCCAGCAGAGTACAGCTTCCCTTAAAGGGCCGGTGTCCTTTCTACACTTTACCACTCTCCACCGGTATTATTATTTCTCCGCTCTCAAGTTCTACATTTCAGTTCATATTTCATCGCTCCCAAGTTCATTTATTATTTAACTGGTTCCAGCCAGTATCCACTCCGTGCTAACAACAGTCTGGTTCCAGCCAGTATCCACAGCAGCTGTTTTACCTTCAGCAACCCAGCTTTTCCTGGAACACCAGCTGGCACAATCCTGGGTTATCTCCATTGCTACAGTCGGGCCTGGTAAGGACTTTCCATCTAGAAGATCATAAGAACTATCTCACACTACCAGTGCCCTGTGGCTCCTGCCATCCTGTAGTACCCAGGAACTGTATTTATTATTTGCTGACTGTCACAACTGAGGGCCTGAGCTGACGGGAGGCAGCCTCAGTTGTAGGGGCTGAGATGTACCGGAACCTGGGAGGTTGTATCAGACCCCTGGACATGTAAGTAACATGAATAATAACTGCCCGAAGGCGTGACCACGACAACTTGGATAAAAGTCAATGATGTTTATTATGACAACTCCGCAACACAGCAGCAGTAAAAGAAAACGTAAAAGTCAGCAAAGAATAAATACAGTTCCTGGGTACTACAGGATGGCAGGAGCCACAGGGCACTGGTAGTGTGAGATAGTTCTTATGATCTTCTAGATGGAAAGTCCTTACCAGGCCCGACTGTAGCAATGGAGATAACCCAGGATTGTGCCAGCTGGTGTTCCAGGAAAAGCTGGGTTGCTGAAGATAAAACAGCTGCTGTGGATACTGGCTGGAACCAGACTGTTGTTAGCACGGAGTGGATACTGGCTGGAACCAGTTAAATAATAAATGAACTTGGGAGCGATGAAATATGAACTGAAATGTAGAACTTGAGAGCGGAGAAATAATAATACCGGTGGAGAGTGGTAAAGTGTAGAAAGGACACCGGCCCTTTAAGGGAAACTGTACTCTGCTGGAAGCTGAGCTGGAAGCAGGTAATGTTGTAGCTGGAAACAGATGAATCCACAATGGATTGGAGAGTCAGGCTACACCGCAGGTGGAATGCTGGTGCGGGTCTCTATGGTGGAAGTCTTGAGACAGGAGCTGGAACCTGGAAGACAATCACAGGAGAGAGACAAACAGGAACTAGGTTTGACAACCAAAGCACTGACGCCTTCCTTGCTCAGGCACAGTGTATTTATACCTGCAGCAAGGAAGGGATTGGCTAGGCAATTATGCAGATTATCAATACTGAGAACAGATTGGTGGAAATGATCAGCTGACAGAATCCAAGATGGCTGCGCCCATGCAGACACTTGGAGGGAAGTTTGGTTTGTAATCCATGTGGTAATGAAAACAGTAATGGCGGCGCCGGCCACCGGAGACAGGAGGCGCCAGGCTGACAGATGCACATCCAACCACGCGGACACAGCGGAGGCCGCGGCTGACGTAATCGCCACTCAGACACTCTGCATGCAGAAGTTCAGGGACGGCGGCGGAGGCCGCGGGAGACGCCATGCCAGGTGTAATATGGCGTTTACTGTGACAGCGTCCCAGAGTGACAGGAGAGGATACAGGAATGTACACATCAGGATAACAGATGGAATCCGGTCCTGGAGCGCTGAGCCAGCCTTAGGAGGCATCTGATGGGTAAGAAATGGCGTCCAGATACCCGGATCGTGACAGCACCCCCCCCTTTAGGAGTTGCCCCAGGACACTTCTTTGGCTTTTGAGTAAACTTGGAATGGAATCTCCGGACCAAGGCAGGAGCATGGACATCAGAAGCATTGGTCCACGAACGTTCCTCAGGACCATAACCCTTCCAGTCAATAAGATATTGTAGTTGACCGTAACGGTGACGTGAGTCCAGGATCTTGGCCACTTCATACTCAACGCCTCGTTGAGTTTGGACTTTCGGAGTTGGAGGAAGTGAGGAATGAAACCGATTCAAGATCAGCGGTTTCAACAGGGAAACATGGAATGTCCTGGGTATTTTTAAGAAGGGAGGCAACTGGAGTCTGTAAGCAACAGGATTGATGACTTGTTCAATCTTGAAAGGACCGATATAGCGACGTGCAAACTTCATACTGGGAACTCTTAACCTCAAATTCTTCGTGGATAACCATACCCGATCACCCACCTTGAGAGCAGGAACTGCTCGACGCTTCTTATCCGCAAACTTCTTGTACCTGAACGATGCCTTGAGCAGAGCTGATCGTACGCTCTTCCAGATATTGGCAAACTGATGCAAGGTGATATCCACTGCGGGAACAGAAGTTGCTGGAAGCGGTTGGAACTCAGGGACTTTAGGGTGGAATCCAAAGTTAGTGAAGAATGGTGTTGAAGCAGATGAAGAATGATACTGGTTGTTATGACAGAACTCGGCCCAGGGAAGTAATTGAACCCAGTCATCTTGAGAGGAGGACACATAGATGCGGAGGAAGGCCTCCAAGTCCTGATTCACCCTCTCGGTTTGACCATTGGTCTGAGGATGGTAAGCCGTGGAAAACTTTAGCTTGACTTGGAGGACTTGACATAAACTTCGCCAGAATTTGGCTGTGAATTGAACTCCTCGATCTGAGATAATTTCTTCAGGAAGACCGTGGAGTCGGAAGATCTCTTGTATGAATACTTGAGCCAACTTGGAAGCTGACGGAAGACCGGTGAGAGGAATGAAGTGTGCCACCTTGGTGAACCGGTCAACTACCACCCAGATGGTATTGAACTTGTTGCACATGGGTAAGTCTGTAATGAAATCCATCGACAAGTGGGTCCATGGTCGACGGGGAACGGATAGTGGAACCAGTTGCCCCGCAGGCGACTGGCGGGATACTTTATGTTGGGCACACTTTGGGCAAGATGCAATAAACTCCAAGACGTCCTTTTTCAGAGTTGGCCACCAATAGGACCTAGAGATAAACTCCAGGGTTTTTTGGATACCTGTATGTCCGGCAAAACGGGAAGCATGGGCCCAATGCATGAGCTTCTTCCTTAGCATCGGCTTCACAAAACTTTTCCCTGATGGGGGCGTAGAGTCCATCCCTACCGTGGAGAATGCCAACGGATTTATAATAGGATGCTTGTCTGAAGACTCTGACTCATTTTCTTGCTCCCATGAGCGGGAAAGGGCATCGGCCTTGCGATTCTGAGAGCCCGGACAGAACTGGAGTTTAAAGTCGAACCTGGAAAAGAAAAGTGCCCATCTGGCCTGACGAGGGTTGAGACATTGTGCGCCCTTCAGGTATAAAAGGTTCTTGTGGTCAGTAAGTATGGTGATTGAATGAGAAGCTCCCTCCAACAGATACCTCCACTCTTCTAGAGCGAGCTTGATGGCTAGCAACTCCTGGTCGCCAATGGCATAGTTGCGCTCAGCTGGGGAGAACTTCCGGGAGAAGAAACTGCAAGGGTGTAAATGGCCATCTTTAGCCCTCTGAGATAACACCGCTCCTACTCCAACGGAGGAGGCATCCACCTCTAAGATGAAAGGAGAGTCGATGTCAGGCTGTTTCAGAACAGGCACAGAGATGAACCTTAGTTTTAAAAGATGAAATGCTTGCATGGCTTCTTCAGACCACTTGGACGGGTTAGCACCCTTCTTATTGAAAGCAGTAATAGGCGCCACAATGGTGGAAAAGTCTCGTATAAACTTTCGGTTATAGTTGGCGAACCCTAAGAACCTCTGGACCCCTTTGAGGGTTAAGGGTACCGGCCAATTTTGGATTGCTTGTAGTTTCTCAGGATCCATCTCTAGTCCGGAACCGGACACAATGTATCCTAGAAACGGAATGGACTTGACTTCAAAGACGCATTTTTCTAATTTGCAATAGAGATGATTGACACGTAGACGGGACAGAACCTCTTTAACCCAAAAACGATGTTCCTCTAAATCGTTGGCAAAAATGAGGATATCGTCTAGATAGACCACGACATGACGGTATAGAAAGTCTCTGAAGATCTCATTGACAAAATGCTGGAAGACAGCTGGAGCATTGCTCAATCCGAAGGGCATGACGAGGTACTCATAATGTCCGTCACGGGTGTTAAAGGCGGTCTTCCACTCGTCACCCTCACGGATCCGGATGAGATTGTATGCACCTCGCAAGTCCAGCTTTGTAAAGATGGTAGCTCCGCTAACTCTGTCAAAGAGCTCAGTAATCAGGGGTAAAGGATAACGGTTCTTGATGGTAATGTCGTTCAAACCTCTGTAGTCGATGCACGGCCGCAGACCACCATCTTTCTTTTTTACAAAAAAGAAGCCTGCGCCGGCTGGAGAAGAAGAAGGTCGAATGAACCCCTTTGCTAGGTTCTCTTTAATATATTCCTCCATAGAATGCGTCTCAGGCAGAGACAACGGATAAGTTCGGCCTCGAGGTGGAACCTTCCCTGGAACGAGATCAATCGGACAGTCCCATTCTCTATGAGGAGGAAGGATATCAGCAGAAGCTTTACTGAACACATCCGTGAAATCTTGATATGGAGGAGGTGGAACATCAGACGACCTGGGGGAGGAAGAACAGACAGGCAATACTTTAAACAAACATGTCTCAGCACAGGAGGAACCCCATGCCAGGATTTGCGTAGTCGTCCAATCAATTGTAGGATTGTGAAGACGGAGCCATGGAAGGCCCAGGACCACAGGATGTGTGGCTCTTGGAATCACTAAAAAAGAAATAAGTTCGGAATGAAGAACTCCCACTCTCAGACGAACTGGTAGAGTCCTTAAAGAAATAACTGCATCAAAAATTTTGCTGCCATCCACGGCAGTTAAAGAAATGGACGAAGGAAGTCTCTCGGTGGGTAGGGACCACCGTTTAACATAGGCTTCGGTAATAAAGTTCCCAGCTGCTCCGGAATCAAGGAGGGCAATGATGTTCCGATAACGTTGAGCAACTTGAAGCGAGACTGGGAGATTACAATCTTGAGGAGATGGAGAGGAGATCATTACTCCTAGCCGGCCCTCTCCTTGGCGAGCTAGGATTTGGAGTTTCCCGGACGTTTGGGACAGGCATTAATGGTGTGAGACGGAGCTGCACAATAGAGACAGAGAAACTCGGAGAGACGTCTTCGGCGCTCAGCAGGAGTTAAACGGGAACGGCCAAGTTGCATGGGCTCATCTTTAGATGGTGACAGTTGACGAGGAGGAGGAGCAGAAGATTTTGGAGCAGATGATCTTCCACGCTCAGTTGCTCTCTCTCTGAAACGTAAATCAACTTTCGTGCAGAGTGAGATTAGCTCATCTAACTTAGAAGGTAAGTCTCTGGTAGCTAACTCATCTTTAATACGCTCAGATAAGCCATGCCAGAATGCAGCATACAGGGCCTCGTCGTTACATGCCAGTTCGGATGCCAGGATCTGGAACTGTATCAGATATTGTCCTACAGTACGTGACCCCTGGCGTAAACGGAGAATCTCGGATGAAGCTGAGGTTACCCGGCCTGGCTCGTCGAAGATGCGCCTGAATGTTGACACGAAGGCAGTGTAGGAAGATAGCAGGGTGTCGGACCTCTCCCATAACGGTGATGCCCAAACAAGGGCTGAGCCACTGAGAAGAGAAATAATGTAGGCAATTTTTGTACGGTCACTGGGAAAATTGCCAGGTTGTAGCTCAAACTGAATCTCACACTGGTTGAGAAATCCCCTGCAGAATCTTGGAGATCCGTCAAATTTTGCTGGCGTTGGAAGATGAAGACGTGGAGCAGAAATGGGTAAGGTGGGTGGGGTTATAGCTGGAGTCACTGTGGTTGACGCACCAGACGCGCCTGATCCACGGAGAGTTGTCTGAATCCCATCCAGCCGAGTAGAGAGATCCTGGAGACAGCGGATGATGTGGCCCTGTGCAGCCTCCTGATGTTCTAGTCGGGCTGCCAGTTCTTGCATCGGCCTGGCCGCTTGATCCTGGTCTCCGGCTGGATTCATTAGGTCAGTGCTTACTGTCACAACTGAGGGCCTGAGCTGACGGGAGGCAGCCTCAGTTGTAGGGGCTGAGATGTACCGGAACCTGGGAGGTTGTATCAGACCCCTGGACATGTAAGTAACATGAATAATAACTGCCCGAAGGCGTGACCACGACAACTTGGATAAAAGTCAATGATGTTTATTATGACAACTCCGCAACACAGCAGCAGTAAAAGAAAATGTAAAAGTCAGCAAAGAATAAATACAGTTCCTGGGTACTACAGGATGGCAGGAGCCACAGGGCACTGGTAGTGTGAGATAGTTCTTATGATCTTCTAGATGGAAAGTCCTTACCAGGCCCGACTGTAGCAATGGAGATAACCCAGGATTGTGCCAGCTGGTGTTCCAGGAAAAGCTGGGTTGCTGAAGATAAAACAGCTGCTGTGGATACTGGCTGGAACCAGACTGTTGTTAGCACGAAGTGGATACTGGCTGGAACCAGTTAAATAATAAATGAACTTGGGAGCGATGAAATATGAACTGAAATGTAGAACTTGAGAGCGGAGAAATAATAATACCGGTGGAGAGTGGTAAAGTGTAGAAAGGACACCGGCCCTTTAAGGGAAGCTGTACTCTGCTGGAAGCTGAGCTGGAAGCAGGTAATGTTGTAGCTGGAAACAGATGAATCCACAATGGATTGGAGAGTCAGGCTACACCGCAGGTGGAATGCTGGTGCGGGTCTCTATGGTGGAAGTCTTGAGACAGGAGCTGGAACCTGGAAGACAATCACAGGAGAGAGACAAACAGGAACTAGGTTTGACAACCAAAGCACTGACGCCTTCCTTGCTCAGGCACAGTGTATTTATACCTGCAGCAAGGAAGGGATTGGCTAGGCAATTATGCAGATTATCAATACTGAGAACAGATTGGTGGAAATGATCAGCTGACAGAATCCAAGATGGCTGCGCCCATGCAGACACTTGGAGGGAAGTTTGGTTTGTAATCCATGTGGTAATGAAAACAGTAATGGCGGCGCCGGCCACCGGAGACAGGAGGCGCCAGGCTGACAGATGCACATCCAACCACGCGGACACAGCGGAGGCCGCGGCTGACGTAATCGCCACTCAGACACTCTGCATGCAGAAGTTCAGGGACGGCGGCGGAGGCCGCGGGAGACGCCATGCCAGGTGTAATATGGCGTTTACTGTGACAGCGTCCCAGAGTGACAGGAGAGGATACAGGAATGTACACATCAGGATAACAGATGGAATCCGGTCCTGGAGCGCTGAGCCAGCCTTAGGAGGCATCTGATGGGTAAGAAATGGCGTCCAGATACCCGGATCGTGACACTGACTTTTACGTTTTCTTTTACTGCTGCTGTGTTGCGGAGTTGTCATAATAAACATCATTGACTTTTATCCAAGTTGTCGTGGTCACGCCTTCGGGCAGTTATTATTCATGTTACTTACATGTCCAGGGGTCTGATACAACCTCCCAGGTTCCGGTACATCTCAGCCCCTACAACTGAGGCTGCCTCCCGTCAGCTCAGGCCCTCAGTTGTGACAAGATGTATTAACCTGGAGAAGGCATAAGGAAGTGATAAACCAGTGATATGTGCAAGGTGATAAAGGAACCAGCCAATCGGATCCTAACTGTTAATTTACATATTGGAGCCGATTGGCTGGTGCCTTTATCACCTTGCACATATCACTGGTTTATCACTTCCTTATGCCTTCTCCAGGTTAATACATCTGCCCCACTATTACTAAAGCTGCAGCCACATCTTGCAGTTTAAGGGATAGAGTGGTAGCAACTTCTTCTACCAATTTGCTGTGTGTGTTGAGTCCTCAATCAGTGAACTGGACCAGAGAGTAGCTACCATGAAGAAGAGACAGGAGCCTTACCATAAGGTGGGAGAATGTGTGCTTACAAAGTGCAGTACTGGTTCTGTTATCTTTGTGTATTTATTAAAATCTGTTTAACCTTTTCCTGACCACTTATCTTATTTAAATATGTTTGATACAGCCTATACCCTAGTTAAATATTAATACTGTATTCCATACAGTATTCAGTATATAAAAAGTCCAATGTTTACATTAATGTCCAAGCTTATTACTAGGTACTTCTACCGCTCCCCCAGACTCCCGTACTTGCTCCAATGTTCCACAGAGTGGGAGAGTGTGGAATGCATTTGGAAACCCCTCTCTAGAAATCCTACATTTGCCACTGCTATTATAGTGGTCCAAAAACATTGCAGAGACATTCCTGATGTCATTGTAATGAAATATTAAGGATTTTGAAAGTCATGTGTGTTGTTGTGGGATTTATAAGCCTTGTCTGAAAAACGTAATTTTCAGGGTATGAAGACAAAAATTAAGCCTACAGGACAGTCTTATGATGAGTGGGAGGCCATTACATAGGATGGGTAGTGGGCCAACAAACTCCTGCAATTGTTTTTTTTAACAAGTGAGCCGTGAGGATGACAGATGCATAGTGTAGATGGGAGTTGGCTGTTTTTACTAGATAAGGGGAGATATATGTTTATTTATGAAATATATGTTAATAATTGTTTGTAGATGTGAGTAAGTTTTTATTGGTTAAAAATCAGTAGCATATGTATGCACCGAGGTGGATGTAAGACTAAGCTAAACAACACAAGTGTGCGGCACAAACACCTGGCCCATCTAGGAGTGGCACTGCAGTGTCAGACAGGAGGGCAGATATAAAAAAAATGCCCCAAACAGCACCTCATGCAAAGATGTAGAAGAAGTGCAATGAGGTAGCTGTATGACTAAGCGAAGCAACACAAACAATTGGCCCATCTAGGAGTGTCACTGCAGTGGCAGACAGGAGGGCAGATATCCAAAAAAAGGCACCAAAAAGCACATGATGCAAAGAAGAAAAAGAGGTGCACCGAGGTTGCTGTATGACTAAGCTAAGGGACACAACCACCTGGACCATCTAGTAGTGTCATGCAGTGGCTGAATGTCGAAAGTGGGACGCAATTGTTCTTTACACTGACAGAATATCCTGCATGCCCCTGTCATTTTTCAAAAATTCTGCAATTGGTGGACTTATACAGCAGTACTCCAGGACTAATACAGCAGTACCCCTGGACTCATATGGCAGTGTCAGACAGGATAGTACTTTTCAAAAACGAGTTCCCAAACTTGCAAAGATGTCGAAAAGGTGCAATGAGGTAGCTGTATGACTAAGCCAAGCGACACAAAAAATTCCCACTGGAATTATACATCAAAATCACTGGAATTATACATCCAAAACACTGGAATTATACGTAAAAAATCTCTGGAATTAAATGGCAAAATCACTGGAGTTATATGTCAAAATCACTGAAATTATACGGCAAAATCACTGGAATTATATGTCCAAATCACTGGAATTAAATGGTAAAATCACTGAAATTATACTGCATAATCTCAGGAATTATACGTCAAAATCACTGGAATTAAATGGCAAAATCACTGGAATTATACGGCAAAATCACTGGAATTAAATGACAGCACCACTCGACATATACGGAAGTGTCAGACAGGATAGCACTTTAAAAAAATAATCCCCAAACAGCACATGATGCAAAGAAGAAAAAGAGGTGCAAGATGGAATTGTCCTAGGGCCCTCCCACCCACCCTTATGTTGAATAAACAGGACATGCACACTTTAACAAACCAATCATTTCAGCAACAGGGTCTGCCACACGACTGTCGCTGTAATGACTGGTTTGTTTGGGCCCCCATCAAAAAAGAAGCAATCAAGCTTTTCTTGCACAAACTGGCTCTATAAAAGCAAGATGTCGACCTCATCCTCCAGTCCACTCCTCACCCCTTGCACTGTATAAATCCCTCTCCTCACAGAGTATTAGTTCGTCCCCACTGGAATCCACCATAACAGGTCCCTGTGTACCTTCCGGAGACAATTGCTGGTCAAGGTCTTCCTGGAGGAATTTATAATTCATTTTGATGAACATCATCTTCTCCACATTTTGTGGAAGTAACCTCCTACGATGATTGCTGACAAGGTTACCGGCTGTACTAAAGACTCTTTTGAAGTACACACTGGAGGGGGGAACAACACAGGTAAAATAAAGCCAATATGTGCAAGGGCATCCAATTTGCCTCTTTTATCTGCCAGTATACATAAGAAATATCTGACATGCCTACTTGGATGTCATCACTCATCTAATCCTTTACCATTCTTTCAATGGTGACAGAATCATATGCAGTGACAGTAGACATGTCAGTAATTATTGGCAGGTCCTTCAGTCCGGACCAGATGTCAGCTTTTGCTCCTGACTGCCCTGCATCACGACCAGCGGGTGGGCTAGGAAGTCTTATCATTTTCCTTGCAGCCCCAGTGGTGGGAGAAATTGAAGGAGGAGCTGTTGATGGTTCACATTCCACTTGAGTTGACAATTTACTCACCAGCAGGTATTTCCACCTCTGCACACTTGTGTCTGCCGGAAATAGAGATACAACGTAGGCTTTAAACCTAGGATCGAGCACGATGGCCAAAATGTAGTGCTCTGATTTCAACAGATTGACCACCCTTGAATCCTGGCAAAGCGAATGAATGGCTCCATCCACAAGTCCCACATACTTCGCAGAATCGCTCCTTCTTAGCTTCTCCTTTAATTTCTCCAGCTGCTTCTGCAAAAGCCTGATATGGGGAATGACCTGACTCAAGCTGGCAGTGTCTGAACTGACTTCACGTGTGGCAAGTTCAAAGGCAGTGCCGTTTCTAGGGGCGGGCGAGCCGTGCAACCGCACGGGGCGCCCGCCGCAGCACTATGTTACTCCTTCTCGCCTCTCCCGAGCGCTCCTGCTCGGGGGGTGGAGTTTCGCGGAATGACGCGTTGCCTCGTGACGTCACAACGCAAACGCGTCATTCCGCAAAGCCCCGCCCCCCGAGCAGGAGCGCTCGGGAGAGGCGAGAAGGAGAAGCAAGAAGAAGGAGGAGGCGGCCGGCGCGAGGGACGTGAGGCGGCGGGACCGAAGAGCGGGAAGACGTAAGTATTCTCTCTCTCCCCCCCCCTCTCCCCCTTCCTTCTCCTCAGCTTGAAACCTGCCTGCCGCTGCCACACTGTGTAAAATGGGGGCATCTGCCTATGGGGATACCTGCCTGCCACACTGTGTAATATGGGGGCACCTGCCTATGGGGATACCTGCCTGCCACACTGTGTAATATGGGGGCACCTGCCTATGGGGATACCTGCCTGCCACACTGTGTAATATGGGGGCACCTGCCTATGGGGATACCTGCCTGCCACACTGTGTAATATGGGGGCACCTGCCTATGGGGATACCTGCCTGCCACACTGTGTAATATGGGGACACCTGCCTATGGGGATACCTGCCTGCCACACTGTGTAATATGGGGGCACCTGCCTATGGGGATTCCTGCCTGCCACACTGTGTAATATGGGGACACCTGCCTATGGGGATACCTGCCTGCCACACTGTGTAATATGGGGACACCTGCCTATGGGGATACCTGCCTGCCACACTGTGTAATATGGGGACACCTGCCTATGGGGATACCTGCCTGCCACACTGTGTAATATGGGGGCACCTGCCTGCGTACTGTGTAATATGGGGGCACCTGCCTGCGTACTGTGTAATATGGGGGCATCTGCCTGCGTACTGTGTAATATGGGGGCACCTGCCTGCGTACTGTGTAATATGGGGGCACCTGCCTGCCACACTGTGTAATATGGTGGCATCTGCCTGCGTACTGTGTAATATGGGGGCACCTGCCTGCGTACTGTGTAATATGGGGGCACCTGCCTGCGTACTGTGTAATATGGGGGCACCTGCCTGCGTACTGTGTAATATGGGGGCACCTGCCTGCCACACTGTGTAATATGGGGGCACCTGCCTGCGTACTGTGTAATATGGGGGCACCTGCCTGCCACACTGTGTAATATGGGGGCACCTGCCTGCGTACTGTGTAATATGGGGGCATCTGCCTGCGTACTGTGTAATATGGGGGCACCTGCCTGCGTACTGTGTAATATGGGGGCACCTGCCTGCCACACTGTGTAATATGGGGGCACCTGCCTGCGTACTGTGTAATATGGGGGCACCTGCCTGCCACACTGTGTAATATGGGGGCACCTGCCTGCGTACTGTGTAATATGGGGGCACCTGCCTGCCACACTGTGTAATATGGGGGCACCTGCCTGCCACACTGTGTAATATGGGGGCACCTGCCTGCGTACTGTGTAAAATGGGGATATCTGCCTGCCGTGCTGTGTAAAATGGGGATACCTGCCTGCTGCACTTTGTAAAATGGGGATACCTGCCTGCGTACTGTGTAAAATGGGGGCACCTGCCTGCGTACTGTGTAAAATGGGGATACCTGCCTGCGTACTGTGTAAAATGGGGATACCAGCCTTCCGTGCTGTGTAAAATGGGGACACCTGCCTGCCGCGCTGTGTAAAATGGGGACACCTGCCTGCCGTGCTGTGTAAAATGGGTATACCTGCCTGCTGCACTTTGTAAAATGGGGATACCTGCCTGCGTACTGTGTAAAATGGGGGCACCTGCCTGCGTACTGTGTAAAATGGGGATACCAGCCTTCCGTGCTGTGTAAAATGGGGACACCTGCCTGCCGCGCTGTGTAAAATGTGGACACCTGCCTTCCGCGCTGTGTAATATGGGGACACTTGCCTGCTGTAATGTGTAAAAAGGGGACTTTTTTATTTTTATTTTTTCCCCACTGAGGTGGGTGTGATGATATCAGATGAGGCCATGCCCACTTTAATGAGACCACGCCCATTTTAATCAGGCCACACACCCTTGTCGGGAGCGCGCGCGCCTAAGGCGCGCGCATGCTTTTTCTTTTTATGGCTATATGGGGTGGGGGGGGCACATTTTTTGGGGGGGGGGCAAAAGGGGGGGGGGGGCGCATTTTGAAATCTCGCACTGGGAGCCAAATTGTCTAGAAACGGCCCTGTTCAAAGGGTTGGGGATTCAGGAGTGTTTGCTGGTGCTCCAGTCTTCGGCACACAGTGGGAGAATGTTGAAAGTGACCAGCAATTTTTCGGGCCACTGGCAGCATCTCCTGTTCACCCATGTCATTTAAAAAAAAAAAATCTGCACCACCAAATTAATTTGGCCAGTTTTAATGCACGCACAATATTGGTGGCGTTGTCCAATATCACTAATCCCCAGGAGAGTCTAAGTGGGGTAAGCCAGTGCGCGATGATGTCCCTCAGTTTCCGTAAAGAGGTTGTCAGTGGTGTGCCTCTTACGGAAAGCGGTGATACACAGCATAGCCTGCCTAGAAATGAGTTTGGATTTGCAAGATGCTGCTACTGGTGGTGCTGCTGCTGCTGTGGGAGGCAATACATCTACCCAGTGGGCTGTTACAGTCATATAGTCCTTAGTCTGCCCTGTTCCACATGTCCGTGGTTAAGTGGACACTGGATACAACCGCATTTTTTAGGACACTGGTGACACTTTTTGTGACATCTCTGTACATTCTCGGTATTGCCTGCCTAGTGAAGTGGAATCTAGATGGGATTTGGTACCGGGGACACAATACCTCCATCAATTGTCTAAATCCCACTGCACTAATGGCGGATACCAGATGCACATCTAACACCAACATAAGTGTCAAGGCCTCAGTTATCCTCTTTGCAAGAGGATGACTGCTGTCATATTTCATCTTCCTCACAAAGGACTGTTGGACAGTCAATTGCTTAGTTGAAGTAGTACAAGTGGTCTTCCAACTTCCTTTCTGGGATGACGATCGACTCCCAGCAGCAACAACAGCAGTGGCAGCAACAGCAGGCGTACCACTCAAGGATCCTCCAGAGGAATCCAGGTTAGGAGAGGACTCGTCAGTCTTGCAAGGGACATGCATTGCAGGACTACTGACGTTCATAGCGGAAGAGGAAGTTGACTTTGAGGGAGTTTGTGGTGTGGCTTGCAGGAGCTTGGGTACAAGAGGAAGAAGGGATTTAGGCGTCATTGGACTCCTTACGCTCTTACCCAAAGTTTCACAACTTGACACTGACTTCTGATGAATGCGCTGCAGATGACGTATAAGGGAGGATGTTCCTAGGTTAACATCCTTACCCCTACTAATTACAGATAGACAGAGGCAACAGATGGCTTGACACCTGTTGTCCGGATTTGTGGAGAAATAATTCCACACCGAAGTGGTGGCTTTTTTGGTATTTTGCCCAGACATCACAATGGGCTTCTTCCCATAGACAACAGGTGTCTCCCCTGGTGCCTCATTTAAACAAACTACATCACCATCAGACTCATCGTCAACTTCCTCCTCAGCGCCAGCAACACCCATATCCTCATCCTGGTGTACTTCAACAGTGACATCTTCAATTTCAATATCAGGAACTGGACTGGGGGTGCTACTTCCAGCACTTGCAGAGGGCGCTCAAATGGTGGAAGAAGCCACCTCTTCCCGTCCAGTGTTGGGAAGGGTAGGCATTGCAACCGCCAACACACTTGGACTCTCCTTTGGAATTTGTGATAACATCTCAGAACGCACAGTTCTTTTCTGTGCTTTTTCCAGCTTAACTCTTTCAATTTTTCTTGCGGGAGGATGAGGGCTTCCATCGTCATGTGAAGCTGAACCACTAGTCATGAACATATGCCAGGGCCTTAGCTGTTCCTCGCCACTCCATGTCGTAAATTGCATATTGGCAAGTTGACGTTTCTCCTCAGACCATTTAAATTTCTTTTTTGGGGTCATTTTACTGAACTTTGGCTTTTTGGATTTTACATGCCCTCTACTATCACATTGGGTATCGGCCTTGGCAGACGACGTTGATGGCATTACATTGTCTATGTCATGGCTAGTGGCAGTAGCTTCTGCTCTAGGAGGAAGTGGTTTTTGATCTTCCCATATTTTATCCTCCAAATTTTTGTTCTCCATTATTTTTCTGGAGTTATGTAACACAATATGCGGCACAGGAGCACTGGACATATGGCAACAGACTATACCACCGTCACTGGAATGGCTGATGCACAGGACACTACTTCTGGTCTGATGCAGGACAACACAGCAACACTGTAAGGGACTTATACAGCAGCACTGGACATATGGCAGCAAGAGAACACAGCCACTGTGACTGGACAAATGCAGCACAAGACACTGAGAGAACAGAGACACTTCCTCTCTCTACACTCTCCAATGCCAAGTGAAAATGGCAGGGACACGCGGCTCCTTATATGGCATCTAAATCCTGTGAGAATCCAGCAGCGGGATGATGACATTTTGCCTCATTCTGGTTTCAGAGTCAGGCGGGAAACCAGAGTCTGACTCTGATCCTAGCACAGAGCGTGAAATCCGGTAGGGTTTGGTTCTCAGAGTACTGAACCCGCTCATCTCTAGTTAAAATTCATTATGTCTATTTTTTTGTTGTTACAAGAAGTAAACTTAAAAAAACACAGCTATTGTGTGGTGTTTTTATTAAACATAATCTTACATTTGTTTCTGTCTTTTTTCTATGTCAACTAGCCTTTTTTTTTTGTATATGTCTCTTTTTACTACATTTCATTTATGTCTTCCCTTTTTCTTTTAGATTAACATCACTATTTTAAAATACTAAATATTTTTAAAGATAATATTTTAAAATAGTATTGAGTGTATTGTGCAAATAGGACAAATCATTTTGATGAAGTATTTGTTGCCTTAATCTAATTGTTCAATAACATTCTGCAATTATCAAACTCTTCAATTTGCAGCGTTTTATCACTTAATTGTTCAACATTTCAAATCCTTATAGGCCCTACACACATGCCGATATTCTGAAAGATATGAACGATCTCGTTCATAAATGAACGAGAACTCATTCATATCTTTCAGTGTGGAGACTCCTGCGATGAACGATGCGCGGCCCCGCGCTCGTTCATCGCTGGTCTCCCGTCGGCTGTGCATGCAGGCCAATATGGACGATCTCGTCCATATTTGCCTGCACTTCAATGCAGCCGCGTGACGGGGGGAGTGAAGAAACTTCACTCCCCCGTCACTGCCCCCCCCCCCCCCCGCGTCGCTCGTCGGCCGTATCCGCCGTCGGGCAGCTCGGCGGCGGGTCGGCCAGTGAGTAGGGCCCTTTAGAGTGATTTGTTTTTTTAAATGGAGCTTGTCGTACATGTGCATGAATACAATGCACATGTACGACAAGCTCCATGATGCAGGCGTATCAATTTGCAACTATGCGAATGCATTGCTCCTGTATGACGTTAAATAGTAGACACCTTTTGTGAATTCGTACGTAATAGGCATGTTTCTTTCTGTTCGCACACTTGCGTATGAACGGATAGAACAGCGATCAGATCTGAATTAGTCCCTTTGTCTCCTACTCATTTGACTGTTATAGGATCACATGTGCTCAACGTAGTGATTGCAACTAAAATGTCTTGTGGCACCTGAGTCACTATACCAGCAAATCTTTAATTGTGCCTATACAATGCTTTGTGTCATTTGTCAGTTGTTTAAGCTTCATTAAAATAAATACTAAGCTCAATCAGAGGGAGAGAGTGTCCAGGAGGTGAATTAGTAAGTAGTAAGTTAAGGCCCATATAGATGGGCCGATGTGGGATAGATGCGCGCTGAGCGAACCGCTCAGCACACAGAGTCTTGCAGAAGTCAGATGTGTTTATGGTATGGAATAAATCACGCAGAGCCAGAAGAGTGCATTAAGGACTCGTTTATAGATTTGATTACACAAATTTGATTTGTGGAGGGAAGTATGTTGGGAATCAATGTACTGAAAGAAAATCCACATATACAGTATGACAAAACATGGATATTACATATAATGGTGTAACACTTCTAGAAATGATCAATTTTTATTCTAAACCTCGATAAGCAATAAAGCACAGCTCTCTAGTTCACTAAAAAAACAAAAACAAAAGAAAACTTAAAAAAATTTATTTATTTATAGATACACAGATCAGAAAAAACAAAAACAACCAGGATGCTGTCTGTACGGAGACTCTGGTGATTGTTACGAGCCAGTTGTACCAAGTATCTGTAAGAAACACAGATTGTAACATATAGGCAGGTCTTACCTTCAGAAAATACATTCTTCTAAGATGTGCGCAACTACAGGGCTACAGTGAACTCGCACTGGGCTGAGTACTGGAAGGGGGGGGGGGCGTGGACAAATCTGTGAAGTATGACTTTGATATATTGTAAATATTCAATAAGAAACATATCCGTGTAATGTTATACATACAGTACAGTCAGGTAAATACAGCACCCTTTGTCCAAGGCTTTTTCTAAACTGTATGTAGCACTGTATGATAATTATGTAGGAGATAATTAAGCACAAAGTTTGGCTGCGCACATCACAGTGTTTTCTGGCAGCCAATCATTGCCAATTTTCTAACGCACCTCTATGGGGTATAAGGGAAAATGAATGAAGTTACAGCCATGTATTGCCTCCACATGAATGTTGCACTTTGCATTGTTGATAGACTCCACCAGTAAGCCCCATCATATGAATTTATAGGATTATACAATTCCATTTAATAAAACTCAATTATAATACACAAGAAATCAAACGCTATTAGTTTAAACAGATTGTGACCGTCTCCAATGGGTGATACATTTTGTGCATTACCGTTAGTATTTTATTTATATCCATAGAAGCACCAGATGGTCTCAGGAATACTGGAGTCGAAACAGCAGCCTCTAGCCAGACAGTCCTTGGAGCGGATGTTGGGATATCCGCAGTCTTTCCTCAGCTTGGGGCTCACAGAGCATCCTGCACACAACAGAAAACACAATGTCATCAGAGGATACAGCACTACACACATAGATGGTCGGAATCCTCCCTACCCAACAACACTGACCCCCCCATGCTGTACCACTTCTAGCCAAAGGACGGACAGTCTTCTGATAATTTGTTACCCTGTGTCTCAGGCACTGAGCAAGTACTGTAAGTTCCGCTGAGCAGAGCAAAAGGATTCTACAAAAGTTCAGGGTAGAGGTGTATGTGTTACTGTGAGAGGAGGTGTGTATGAGTATTGAGTATGTGTGGGTGAGTATGAGTACAGGTGTAGTAAGTGTGATATGAGTGTGTGTGATCTTGCCTGTGCACATAAATATATTAATAGTGATAACATTTGTATTCCCACCATGAACAATTACAAGAACAGCTTTATGAAACACAGTATCTGCAATGTATGTTCAATGTTATTGCCAGCAAGTCAGTCTGAATAGGTCATACCTCCCAACTGTCCCAATTTTCATAGAACTGTCACACTGTCCCAACCGTGGGCCGCATTGTCCCACAGGGAGGGGGGGGGGGGGCACAGTTGGGAGGCTTCTGTCACACTGGAGAATAGATGCTGTGCGCATGCACACAGCATCTATTCATGGGAGACAGAGGGAGTAATGGCATGTCAGCAGCTCACAGAATGCTGGACATGCCCACTAAGTGATGAAGATGGGGCGTGGCTTGCAATTAAGGCCCTTTCTGCTAAGCCTTCCAATAGGCCACACCCTTTTTTCGGACAGACATGCTACACATGCACAGGTGTCTCTCTCCATGGGATTCTAATGTTGGGAGGCATGCATAAACTCTACACACATAGGGGCTCTAACTATAGTCAGAGTCGACTGCATCTATGTGATGGCACCGGCCCCTATAAATCCATGTGTGACAGTGGCTGCCATCACTATTACCAGCCCTATTCTTGGTGTAAGATCAGTGTGAAGTCACCTGGATCTCTGGATATGCTCAGCCTTGAATAGCTCACAATGCCGCCTCCCACAGCGCACTTATCCCATGTGTGAGGGCCCCTTTACCCACCCAGTGTCACTCATTTAGAAGATGCTGCTCAGCCATGTATGACCCCGAGTAGCAGGTCTGCAGGGGTGTATATGCTCATTTCACACATGCAGTGCAAAATATTGCAGATACTGTATACTCTACCTGTGTTTTGAGGGAAAAACACCATTTAATACTGGGACCACTTGAATTAAAACAGCAGCCTCTGGAATATCAAACTTGGGAAAACCCCAATCTTCCCGCTCTTTTATGCCCACACTGCAGATGCAGCCAAGCTCACCGTGACTACACCTGCACTAAATGTGCACACCTGGTGGAGCTAGGCATATACTGTCTGGTCATGGCCGAGAATAAGGGAAACACATGCAAAACTTACAGCTATGGGCATAATTCATGTTTGTGCACCATCAAGTCTGTAATCAATAGCACTACATGCTCCCACTCTACCACTGCACTCTATACTGTACCTGTGCTTTTGGGGTAAGAACACCATTTCGCCCCAGAAACACTCGAAGTAAAGCAGCAGCCTCTGGAACAACATTCCTTAGCGCTTGTCATGATTGGACGCTATTCTGACGCCAGAACGTGCATAACTGCAAATATTGTATTGATCAATGTCTGCAAATGCCCTGTGTGTGGTTATGTATAAACCCTGTGTGAAAAGGTCATAGGAGACTTCAGCCTTACGTGCCCCTGCTCCCATGCTGATCTTAAAGGGGGAGGTGTCATGATCCAGGCTATTTCAAGCAGGAATAGGCCTGTTAATAAGTAGTGTGATATCAATATAGATGATACCAGGATATCAGAGTGACGTATCAATGGATGTGATGCCAATGCATCTGGGTTATATTGAAATGGGCAGGATTGAAATTTATATTATTCCAATTGATGTATCAATGTACCAGTATGTGATAACGGTCTTTGCATGTCAAACGGTTGAAGCTTGATCTGCTCGCATTTCATTGTAGCCACAGAACTCAGACACACTGACTGTTTAGGTGTGAAATTTAGTTTAATTACCCCAGAACCAGAGCTAGGGCCAGAGAGGTGTTAAGCCCTTCCTGCTCTGTGTCCTCTCAGAACTAGCCATTTGTTTACACAAGAACCATAGCCAGATCTTGAAAGGAGAAGATAAGGCCATTCATCCCGGAGAGAGTAGCCGGGAAGCCCAGTATGAGCTGACACTCAATACCTTCTCTGGCTTATGGAAGGGTTAACAGTAACACTCCAGAGGGATGGGAGGTTGAAGGGGCAGCATGTTTTTTTAACTAGGAGTACCACAGAGTATAAATTGTGCATTATCAAAGAAGTGGGTCATGAGAACATTCTGGCTCTGTAATGTCCTGATATATCTGAAGAGGCTTCACTTCACCCCATCGTTCTACTCTGCATGTGTGCTAGGATCGGTGGGTTTATCTCCCTATTTTTATTTTCTTGAAATTATCTTTTCTGCTGTGACTGACTTATTATATTCTTGTACCCATCTTTTTTCTAGAACATAAGCTTTGAAGTGTTTTACTTGAATTAAATAATCTCATTTTAGATCTGGTTTCTGTTGTGTATCCAACCCAGCTCTATGAAAAAGGCATCACCAAAATATTAATTATGGGTGCAGGCAAAATCCATAAGTTTGCCTTGGGTCATACCCTAAACGTTGGTACTTTGGCTGGTGGCAGCGATTGTGTGAAATTGATGTACATGCTCAGGTATCCAGTTGTGGTGTCACATGGTAGGGATTCACAGATTGGCGTATCTGGGTAATCGCCGTACCTAGGATCGTGACAGCGCTTATCCCAGGAAAACTGCCTTGACAGTGCCAAATACATAAATCGGCAATATTGCAAACATGTCCCAGATACATGGAATAAAACTGTTTGACGAATCTGACTTATGAAAATAAGTCATATCTAAAATACTTCTTTTCCACATATCTTACCACATAGAATAAGAAAACACTAAGAATTGTACTCAATATTCAGAAAGAGGAGTTTTTGTGGAGTTGGGATGCAGTGAAGATTCCAGCTGTTGGGATTCCTGCAGTTGGATTGCTAACAGCTGGCATTCCATTTGTAGGTATAGCAGAAGGGTTCTGCTTAGGGTTAAGCTGTTGGAAGGTGGTGTTAGGGACCACTATGGGAGGTTAGGTGTTAAGCACTATGGGGGAATGGTTAGGATTAGGCTGCACAGAAGGTGGTTAGGTTTAGGCACCACCGATGGGATGTTCATGTCAGGCACTAAGAGGGAAGGTTAGGATTAGGCTGCAGAAAGGGATAAAGGGATGGTTAGTATTAGGATGTAGTGGAGAGAGGGGAACAATCTTATATCCCCACTGTCAGGACTTACACCATCAGGATGCCGGCAATAGTATTCTGACTGCTGGCATCCCAACAGCTGGGTTATCATACTGATCACATGGAGTTGATCAATTTTTTTTTTTTTTTTTTTTAAACTAGGGACAATAGAAGGAAGAACAATTTCCAGATACTTTTCTTTATACCAGAGATTGCCAACTGATATGAAGTTCCAGGGGGTAACTATGCATGAGTGGGCGGTGCTTCCTCTGTCCGCCCATTTGTGTGACATCATAAAAGAGCATAACCGACAGTTATCCTGGGCATACACCATACAATTATCTGACAGGCCATCTATCCAATCTGCATGGTTGGAATGAAGATATTGTAATGTACAGTATAGGATCAGATGTCAATCATTTGCTCCCAAACACTGGAAAATGGACAAAGTATTATACAATCAAACTTGTGAAACCCAAAATTTAACCAACAAGTTCAAATGACCATTTTTCTCCATTTTCCAGTGTTTCAGAGTAAATGGTTGATTGTCATTTACCTTCATAGATTACCAGATTTCCATTCCAACCAGCCAGTGTTGGACAGATGGTCTGCCAGATAATTATATACTGTAGTGCATCCAAGAGTCATAACTAGACCTCTTGGTGCCCTGTGGCAGAGATAATTGCCTCCCCTTCCCCCCCCCCCCATTTTTCCAATAGGGACATGACACATGCCTCATGGGGGAGAGGCATGACAAGATTTGTCCCAGAGAAGGAACATGCTAAAATTATATATAATCTCCCCTTTATTAAATAACATTTCAATAAACTGCCATACTGATAATTCAAACCTATAACCTGTTGAATTCTAATCAAACATTGAGACACTATGACCCTACTGGTACCTTGTAAACAAATAATAAGCAATGTAATTAAGATCTACAGTATGCAGCCACACATCCAATCTCTTGCAGCCACACACACACACACTACATACAGTAGATCTGCTCAGCTGCAATGCTGATTTTTTTTTTCACTATGTACACAGTAAGCTTCAAATAGTGAAAATTCTCTAGATTAGAATTATCTACCTTTCTATGGGGTATATGCAATAGCGGGCGAATTGGCAAAATAGGCGAATTCCGGGCCGTTTTCGCCTCCAAAAATCAATTCGCCTATGCAGTGCAGTCATTTTTCGCAAAAAAACGGCCCGTCAAAATTCGCCTTTTCTCAATTCGCCTTTTTCCGAATTCGCCTTTTCTGCAATGGTACAGATGCTGCAATTCGCCTCCAGCATATTCAATTCAAGTTTGGAAATTCGCCTGCAGTGCTTTTAGACAGCAAATTCGCGATTTTCACTCCGCCACACTTTGGAGGGTGAAAACAAATAAAAAATTTTTAAACATGTTTTTTTTTGTGTTTTTTTTTTTAGGAATAGCAGATCTATTTATATTAGAAGGGATTAGGTTTTTTTTTTTTTTTTGGGGGAGGCACAAATATTATTTATATATTTTTTAAAATATTTTTATTTTTTTATTTTTTTTATTGCTGGAACGGTAAAATCCGGGAAAAAAATGGCGTGGGGTCCCCCCTCCAAAGCATAACCAGCCTCGGGCTCATTGAGCTGGTCCTGGTTCTAAAAATGCGGGGAAAAAATTGACAGGGGATCCCCCGTATTTTTAAAACCAGCACCGGGCTCTGCGCCTGATGCTGGTGCCAAAAATACGGGGGACAAAACGAGTAGGGGTCCCCCGTATTTCACACCAGCATCGGGCTCCACTAGCTGGACAGATAATGCCACAGCCGGGGGTCACTTTTATACAGTGCCCTGCGGCCGTGGCATCAAATATCCAACTAGTCACCCCTGGCCGGGGAACCCTGGGGGAATGGGGACCCCTTCAATCAAGGGGTCCCCCCCCCCAGCCACCCAAGGGCCAGGGGTGAAGCCCGAGGCTGTCCCCCCCCATCCAATGGGCTGCGGATGGGGGGGCTGATAGCCTTTGTGTTCAAAAAAAAAGATATTGTTTTTTCCATTAGTACTACAAGTCCCAGCAAGCCTCCCCTGCAAGCTGGTACTTGGAGAACCACAAGTACCAGCATGCGGGAGAAAAACGGGCCCGCTGGTACCTGTAGTTCTAATGGAAAAAAAATACCCAAATAAAAACAGGACACAGACACCGTCGACAGTAAAACTTTATTACACACTGCCGACACACACATACTTACCTATGTTCACACGCCGACATCGGTCCTCTTCTCCATGTAGAATCCCGGGGTACCTGAAAATAAAAGATCAATTATACTCACCTCAACAGGCTCCAGAGATAAATCCACGGACTTGGCAAAAAAAGAAAGCGCATTTACCCGCACCAAAAACGGACTGAAAGGTGTCCCATGCTGACACATGGGACACCTATCCACGATTAAGATCTGTCAGTGACAGTTGTCACTGACAGGTCTCTAAGCCAATCAGGAAGCGCAACTTCGTTGCGCTAACCTGATTGGCTGATCGCTGTGACAGCGCATCGCACAGCTCCCTCCATTACTTTCAATGGTGGGAACTTAGCGGCTAGCGGTGGGGTCACCCGCCGGTCACCGCTGACCGGCGGGTGACCTCACCGCTAGCCGCTAAGTTCCCACCATTGAATATAATGGAGGGAGCTGTGCGATGCGCTGTCACAGCGATCAGCCAATCAGGTTAGCGCAACGAAGTTGCGCTTCCTGATTGGCTTAGAGACCTGTCAGTGACAACTGTCACTGACAGATCTTAATCGTGGATAGGTGTCCCATGTGTCAGCATGGGACACCTTTCAGTCCGTTTTTGGTGCGGGTAAATGCGCTTTCTTTTTTTGCCAAGTCCGTGGATTTATCTCTGGAGCCTGTTGAGGTGAGTATAATTGATCTTTTATTTTCAGGTACCCCGGGATTCTACATGGAGAAGAGGACCGATGTCGGCGTGTGAACATAGGTAAGTATGTGTGTGTCGGCAGTGTGTAATAAAGTTTTACTGTCGACGGTGTCTGTGTCCTGTTTTTATTTGGGTATTTTTTTTCCATTAGAACTACAGGTACCAGCGGGCCCGTTTTTCTCCCGCATGCTGGTACTTGTGGTTCTCCAAGTACCAGCTTGCAGGGGAGGCTTGCTGGGACTTGTAGTACTAATGGAAAAAACAATATCTTTTTTTTTTAACACAAAGGCTATCAGCCCCCCCATCCGCAGCCCATTGGATGGGGGGGGGGACAGCCTCGGGCTTCACCCCTGGCCCTTGGGTGGCTGGGGGGGGGGGACCCCTTGATTGAAGGGGTCCCCATTCCCCCAGGGTACCCCGGCCAGGGGTGACTAGTTGGATATTTGATGCCACGGCCGCAGGGCACTGTATAAAAGTGACCCCCGGCTGTGGCATTATCTGTCCAGCTAGTGGAGCCCGATGCTGGTGTTAAAAATACGGGGGACCCCTACTCGTTTTGTCCCCCGTATTTTTGGCACCAGCATCAGGCGCAGAGCCCGGTGCTGGTTTTAAAAATACGGGGGATCCCCTGTCAATTTTTTCCCCGCATTTTTAGAACCAGGACCAGCTCAATGAGCCCGAGGCTGGTTATGCTTTGGAGGGGGGACCCCACGCCATTTTTTTTTCGGGTTTTTCCCCGTTTTTTCCCGTTTTTTAAAATCGCGGTAAAATCCGCAAAATCGGCCGATTTTCGCCCGCGACTCTGGCGAATCCGTTTTTCATTGCATATGGTGAATTCCGGAAGCCACCTTCCGGAATTCACCTGGCGAATTTGGTCGAATTGAAAAAACGGCGATAATTGCCGCGATTTCGCCCGCTATTGCATATACCCCTATGCAAGGGCAAATAGCTTAATGAATAGATTGTCTGACTGCAATGCCGCAAACAACCGATTTGAATTCCAGACAGTGTGACTTAATAACAAAGAAATCTTAAGATGAGTTAATGAATGTTGTATAGGTATTAGCAACAGAAGGGGTAAGGATAGGAGACAGGGGTGGCCAGGGGATGCTGGGCTCCCAAACAAACAAACAAACAAAAAAAAAAAAAAAAAAAAAGGGGGGGGGGGGGGGGGGGAAGAAGCTGCAAGTGAAAGTAATTATAATGGATAATGGTCAAGTTCCACCAACAGCGCCCCCTACCCTGCAGCACCTTGTGCTGTGCCCCCTACACACACCTAGCTATGGCCCTGGTGCATATCCAGCTTTACTGATGGATCCATGTACCTGAAAGTCTTCATCACCCATGTACATCATGACTGAAGATTCCAATAATTTATTTATTATATGTTGCTATTAAGTTGGATACACTAATATTTTCTGTCCAATCTAGATGTTTGTAACAAAAATCTGCTAATATCTGGGCGCAAATGACAATCAACTATTTGCTCCTCAAGTCCCAAAAACATACAATAAAGATAGTTTGGATAAATTGGCTAAATGAAATGGATTTAAACAATAATGTTTATATTTTTTCAGTGTTTGGGAGCAAATTGTCAATTGTCATTTACTGCCACATATTACCAGATTTTAGTTTCAACTAGAAAAGATTGGACAGACACTAATCCAAATATGTATCCAGCTTAAGAGGTGCGAGCGTCATAACTATAATGACTTGTGTGTAACTATACAGCAGCTCCATACCTTGTGACTTGGAGTAGAAACACCAGTTAACCCCGGGAATGCTGGAGTCAAAGCAACAATTCCTCTTCTTACATTCCGCAGCACTTATTGTGGGGTAGCCGCAATCCCTTCTGTTGTACGGTTCCACGTTACATTGTTTCAGGTCACTTGCTGTTGATGCAGTAAGGAAACATCAAGAAGTTACAGCAGCTTAATTTTTCTTTAATAAAATCACTGGGCAATTTAGCTCATTTGGTCAACTGATCATTTGTGTTCAGCAGTGTTAAAATTACAAAGTACAATTTTTTTTTTTAAAGGAACAGTTAAACGTTGAACAGCTGATAACAGGAAACTTCCACTTCAACAGCATTGTCTTATATACTGTCTGACCATGGCTAAGAATAAGGGATACACCAGATTAACTCTGAGCACTATGGGCCCAATTCATGTTTGTGCACCATCAAATCTGTAATCAATAGCAGTACTTGCTCCCACTCTTCCACTGCACTCTGTCTGTGCTTTTGGGGTAAAAACACCATTTATCCCCAGGAACACTTGAATTAAAGCAGCAGCCTCTGGAAGAGGGCCATCTTTTCATATAGGCTCTTGCCCAAGGGCCCTTGTCTGATAGCTGAGGGTCCCCTGTTTCCAGATGTACCAGATTTAAAATAAAATGGCCATGGGGAACCAGAGATATCCAACTTGAAATCAGTGGTCCCCATCCAAGCCTTTTAATTGCTGTTACCAGCCAGATATCTTGGGTTCTGTCTGACGTAAAGTTTTCCCTGAGTGAATACTCCAAAACCTGGGACTTTCCACTTTTGGAGTACACTGCCAGCTTGTCTCTACTATGCCCAAAACCAGAGATATCAGCCTTCCAGCAGCTGGTCCCTGCTCCAGCTCCACACACCTGGTATGCAGTTTTAGATTTTAATTGGTGAATTGCTCTGGCTTCTGAGCTCTGATCCCCAAGTCCCCAGTACCTCTCAAAAGGTGGGACTGTAGTTTTTTTAAATCCCATTTGAAGCCAAGAAATCTATTTTCAGGAACTTGAGATAACTGCAGTCAAGCAAGCTGCCCTCCCACCATAAAATGATGAATATTCTTCCAACTCAACTATCCACCCCTCCCCTACATATTAAACACCCCTTACCACCCTGGAAGCCATGTGACAGGGCCCCTTCATTCAGCCCAATGCCCCCCTCTACAGCTTAGCCCCATCTGTACAGTAAATGAGTAATTAGCAGAAATTACTGCTCCAGGTCCTACATGCTGAGCGGAAGATAGAACACCCCCTAACACCAAATCTGCCACCGATATCACCCCCCACCCCTACTGCTGGAGAATGGGTAGGGGGCCCAGTGCATTGCTGTGACCATTGGTCTACACTGCGGTTAAGACAGCCCTGCTCTGGAATAGCATTACATGGGGCTTATCCTGAGAAAACCGCAATCTTCACGCTCTTTGATATCCACACTGCATTGCCGTTTATCTGGATGGAGCAGAGCACACAGCATCAGGACTTAGGAAACATTGTAAAAGCATAATAAGGAAGTTGGGAGCTCTACTGCAAGGACTCTAACCCTTGACGGTGCCAAATAAATAGGGACTAATTCAGATCTGATCGCAGCACAAATTTGTTAGCCAATGGGCAAAACTATGTGCATGCCAGTTGGGGCAGATGTAACATGTGCAGAGAGAGTTAGATTTGGGTGGGGTGTGTTCAAACTGAAATCTAAATTGTAGCGTTAAAATAAAGCAGCCAGTATTTACCCTGCACAGAAACAATAAAACACACCCAAAGCTACCTCTGCAAATGTTACATCTGCCCCCCCCGTGCACATTGTTGTGCCCATTAGCTAACAAATTTGCTGCTGCAATCAGATCTGAATTACCCCCCACAATTTACAACATTACAAACATGTCCCAGATATAGAAAAAAAACAAAATTTGATTAATCTGACTTAAATTATATTTTCATATGTAAATACTTACACACATCTTACCACAGAGAATAAGAAAAACACTAAGAATTAAACTCAATATTCAGAAAAAGTAATTGTTGTGGAGTTGGGATGCAGTGAAGATTTCAGCTGTTGAGATACCTGCAGTCAGTTTGCCAACAGCTGGTGATCCATTTGTAGGTATAGCAGATGGGTAAGACCTCAACCGTGGTGTTAGGGTTAAGCACCACTGTGGGAGGTTATGTTTTAAGCACTATGGGGGGGATGGTTAGGATTAGGCTGCATGGAAGGTGACATTATGTTTAGGCACTACAGATGGGATGTTAGTGTCAGGCACTAAGTGGGAAGTTTAGGGTTAGGGTGTAGGGGAGAGAGAGGAAAACTCAGGAATTACACTATCAGGATGGCAGCAATGGTATTCTGACTGCTGGAATCCCATCAGCTGTGATATCATACTGAATACATGGAGTTCAGTCAATTAAAAAATAAAATAAAAAAAAATTATATATATATATCTATCAGTATAATGGGCGGCACTCCAATGGATTTTAAGAAATCATACAGCTCACCAAGCCATCTTCGTTCAACGTTTCAGGTGCCTTTATTTACACCTTTCGTCAGGATACCCGACGAAAGGTGTAAATAAAGGCACCTGAAACGTGTATACATACATACTGCCTATCATACATACATACATACACACACACACAAAATGGAAGAACGAACACAATTTCCAGGTACTTTACTTAATACCAGAGACTGCCCCCCGGAACATCACATAAGTTAGCAACTATGTATGAGTGGGTGGTGCTTACTCTGTCCACTGATGTGTGACATCATACAAAAAGGCGCATTACTGACAACTATCCTGGGCATACACTATACAATTATCTGGCAGACTATCCATCCAATCTGGATTGTTGAAATGAAAATCTGGTAGTGTATAGGAGCAAATGTCAATTAACCATTTGCTCACATACACTGGAAAATGGACAAAGTATTGCACAAACTGGTTAAACCCAAGTTTTAACCAATTAGTTTGAAAGACCATTTTTGACAATGGTTTAGTGTTTGGGAGTAAATGGTTGATTGCCATTTGCACTCAGATACCAGATTTCCATTCCAACCAGCCAGTGTTGTACAGATGGTCTGCCAGATAAATAGTGCACATCCAGTTTTACGGATGGATCTATGTACCTGGGAGGCTTTATCACCCATGTACCTCATGACTGAAGATTCCAGTAATTTATTATACGATACTGTTTAAGTTGGATACACTAATATTTTCTATACAATCTAGCTGTTTGGAACAAAAGTCTGCCAATATCTGGGAGCAAGTGACGATCAACTATTTGCTCCTAAAGCATACTTGCCTACCTGACCCTCTCCAGGAGGGAGAAAGGCTCTGTTCCTGGACTTTCCTGGTAATGTATGATCGCCATCACCTGTGGTGAGCTAGTTAATTGATAAGAAAGGTGTTTCACCACAGGTGATGGCAATCATACATTACCAGGAAAGTCCAGGAACAGAGCATTTTCTCCCTCCTGGAGAGGGTCAGGTAGGCAAGTATGTCCAAAAGTCCAGAAAACATACAATAAAAAGGTAGTTCAGATAAACTGGCTAAATGAAACAGATGTAACCAATTTATCTGAATGACCGTTTTTATGTTTTCCAGTGTTTGGGAGCAAATGGTCAAATGACATTTACTCCCATAAATTACCAGATTTTCATTTCAACTAGAAAAGATTGGACAGATAATCTGTAAGTGTGTAGGGCACTTCTGTGTGTATCCAGTTTAAGAGGTGTGAGCAGCATATAACTATAATGACTTGTGAGTAATTATACAGCAGCTCCATACCTTGTGACTTGGAGTAGAAACACCAGTTAACCCCACGAATGCTGGAGTCAAAGCAACAATTCCTCTCCTTACATTCCATAGCACTTATTGTGGGGTAGCCGCAATCCCTTCTGTTGTACGGTTCCACATTACATTGTTTCTTATCACTTGCTGTTGCAGTAAGGAAACAACCAGAAGTTACAACAGCTTAAGGTTTCTTTTAAATAAAATGAGGCAATTTAGCACCTTTGCTTAACTGGTAATTTGGGTTCAGCAGTGTTAAAAATAAAACTATTTTTTTAAGAAACCGTTAATAAAACTTTGAACAACAGCTGATCGCAAGAAACTTCCAATTCACCAATGGCATTTTCTTATATACGGTCAGACCATAGCTAAGAATAAGGGATACACAAGCAAAACTCTTAGAGCTGAGCCCAATTCATGTTTATGCACCATCAAATCTGTAATCCATAGCACTACATGGTCCCACTCTACCACTGCACTCTATACTCTACCTGTGCTTTTGGGGTAAAAACACCATTTACCCCCAGGAACATTTGAATTAAAGCAGCAGCCTCTGGAATAGCATTCCTTAGCACTTATCCCAGGAAATCCACAATCTTTACGCTCCGTGATGTCCACACTGCATTGTGGTTTACCTGAATGGAGCAGAGCACACAGTACCAGAACATAGGAAATATTAAAATGCATGATCAGAAAGTTGGACGCTCTACTGCAAGGACTCTAACCCTTGACAGTGCCAAACACATAGGGACTAATTCAGAACTGACTGCAGCAGCAAATTTATTAGCCAATGGGCAAAACCATGTGTACTGCTGGGGGGCAGATATAACATGTGCAGAGAGAGTTAGATTTGGGTGGGGTGTGTTCAAACTGAAATCTAAATTGCAGGGTAAAAATAAAGCAGCCAGTTTTTACCTTGCACATAAACAATATAACCCACCCAAATCTAACTCTCTGCAAATGTTATATCTGCCCCCCCCCCCCTGCAGTGCACATGGTTTTGCCCATTAGCTAACAAGCTTGCTGCATCCAGATGTTAAAGCTGCTTAATGTTTCTTTTAACTGAAGGTTCAGCAACTCAAATTATTTTAGTGTAATACTGTAATCAAAACAGTTACAGGGATAAGTCCACATATTGTAGGTAGATTTATTGTTAGTGGTTAAATGCCCAAATTAAACCATAAGGCATAGTTCCCAAATGCTGTCATTGCAGTCCAGGTTTTAGGGAAATCATGCTTGAGCATAGGTGACTTAATTAGTACTTTGGTTAATGTGAGTGAACCATCTGGACTCAAGCATGGTTATCCTTAGAACCTGGGGGTATATTTACTAAAGTTAAATTTTGGATGATTTCAGACCGATTTAAGATCAATCTTAATCGATGTTGGGCTTCCAGGTTGAAAAAAACACACATTTACTAACATTTAAAAATTTCTATAAAAGATCATCTATTCGTAAATATTTGTTTTAACCTTGGAATCCCAACATCGATTAAGATCTTGATCTGAAATTGACCAACATCCACCAAAAAGACCAAATCAACCTTTAGTAAATACACCCCCTTGACTGTAATGAGACTCTGCTCTAAGAGGCTGATTCTGAGGTTGGAGCAAAGCAAAAACGCTACTAACTTTATATATGGAATAAACCATGTTGCACTGCATGGGGGGTCATTCAGGTGCGGACGCAAAGTGACGGTTGTACGCATATCGATCAATGTTTTCACACTGCGCATGTATATAAGACATAGGGCCTAATTCAGGTTGGATCACAATATGCATTCCAACCGAAAAACTATGAAGAGGATGCGGGCGCCTGTACAGGGCCCATTCATGTACAGGGCCCATACCTGCATTTTCTGCAGGCACCCCACAGAAAATGCGAATGCCTTTGCCTGTTCGCAGGGCGTTTTGCCGCCGCTTCGTGGGCGCAGTCCGGCCAATGCAGGCATGGCTGGACCGAATGAAGGGTGGGCCGAAACGGCTGCGTGACGTCACACGCAGCCACTGCGGGCCGGGGAGCGATGAGTAGCTCCCGGCCAGCACGCTAAAGCTGCGCTGGTCAGGAGCTACTCTGTGCGATGCCTTTGCACTTCTGGGCCGGCACTGACATGTGGGGTGGGATAGCCCAATGCTGGGCGTCCCCCCGCATGTCAGTGTGAATGATCATAGCTGTGCTAAATTGAGCATAGCTACGATCATCTCGGAATGATCCCCATTGCTAGATGGATTATCAATACTTTCTGTATACAGTCTCTCTCTCAATAAATTATACCTGTACTCACATGCTCACACATAGAATACTTAACCAGGTGTCTAGGGGCGGATTTACGCTACGCAACCTAGGCATTCGCTTAGGGCCACCTGTGTCTCAGGGGGCCCGGCCACACCCATGGATTTTTATCAGTAGCGGCGCTGCAGAGGAGTTTTTTTTAAATATACCGCACATCGAGGCTGAACCGGCCCAGCCCCAGCAGGCTGTCAGCGCACGCTGATTGGACAGCTGCCACTGGGACCAGAGCCAGATCACGCCCACACACAGTCTGTCTCCGCTCAGTCCGCTGTCAGTCACAGTGTAGCCACCTCCTCTCCTGCACAGTGGCACATGTGATTTACCAGCAGGGAGACGGAGCGGGACTCGGGAGAGACTGGAGCCCAGGAGAGGACTGTCTGTGAGGTGCGCCGCGGGCCGCTGAAAGGAATCAACAGAGGAGACTCACTGAAGAAGTTGTCAGTGAGTAACTATCGCGGCTGCCTTTGCGGCGCCAGGTGGGGGAGGAGCTAAGGGGGCGATCAAGCTTGTTGATAGGGGTGGGTGTTGGGGTTTGGGGTGCCTGCCAGTGAGGGGGGCACGATCGGGACTTGTTGAAGGGGCCGGGGGTAAGACTGACAGTGTGCCTGTCAGTGCCAGTACTGCTGGAGCCTGGAGGTGAGGACTAAGTGCCTGCTAGCGCTGGTGATGCAGCAATGTGTGTCTGGCACTGTGGAACAATGTGTATCTGGCCCTGTGTGGCAGTGTGTATCTGGCACTGTGGGGCAATGTGTGTCTGGCACTGTGGGGCAGTGTGTATCTGGCCCTGTGTGGCAGTGTGTATCTGGCACTGTGGGGCAATGTGTATCTGGCACTGTGGGGCAGTGTGTATCTGGCACTGTGGGGCATATGTATATCTGGCACTGTTGGGGCATATGTATATCCAGCACTGTGGGGCAACAACAGAGGCAGCGGGGGGAAATGTGTATCTGGCACTGTGGGGCAATGTGTATCTGGCACTGTGGGGCAGTGTGTATCTGGCACTGTGGGGCAATGTGTATCTGGCACTGTGGGGCAGTGTGTATTTGGCACTGTGGGGCAATGTGTATCTGGCACTGTGGGGCATATGTATATCTGGCACTGTGGGGCATATGTATATCTGGCACTGTGGGGGCATATGTATATCCGTCACTGTGGGGCAATGTGTATCTGGCATTGTGGGGCAATGTGTATCTGGCACTGTGGAGCAATGTGTATCTGACACTGTGGGACAATGTGTATCTGGCACTTTGGGGCAATGTGTATCTGGCACTGTGGGGCAACAACAGAGGCAGCGGTGAGCAGAGGGGGGCACTGTGGGACAATGTGTATCTGGTACTGTGGGGCAATGTGTATATGGCATTGTGGGGCATATAGTGTTATGGATTGTTTGAGGAAGGGGGGCCCCAAATCGGTGTCTTGCTTAGGGCCCCAATGAGATGTAAATCCGCCTCTGCAGGTGTCCTCCAGTCGTGCGTATAGTAGTGGTTCCTAAGGTGGCACTCCATAATAAAATGAAAAAACACTGCAAACCAGCAGTGTTTTTTCGTTTTATTATGGAGTGCCACATTTGGAACCAATATTATATATATATATATATATATATATATATATATATACATACATACATACATACATACATACATACATACATATATACATATATATATATATATATATATATATATATATACATATATAATTTATTACACCCCTTTCTTAACCCACCACTGCTTCATTAGTTGCTGCACTGATCGCACTGTCAGGATTCATTGTTCAACCCCCCACAAAACAATAATCTAGATCCGCCCCTGCCTGCAAGCAATTCAGCCCAATGCTGCCTTCTACAGTTTAGTGTTCTCCCTCCCACCATCTGCGCAGTAAAGGAGTAATTATTGCTCCAGGTCCTACATGCTGAGCAGAAGATAGAACACCCCCTACCGCCCGCGGGACATCACAGCTGCTGCTGATGACACCCCACCCCTACCGCTGGAAGATGGCTAGAGTCCCCAGTCCACTGCTTTGCTCAGGGACCTACACTGCTGTTAAGACAACCCTGTATGGATACCTAGTGGACAATCTTCTACAGCCCAAATCCATCTGAAATGTGTTTGCTAAAGGACTGTTTGGAAACATGCTTCAACAATTCTGGTAATACCTTGCTGCTCAAACTGGACTTATATTGTACAGACTAACGTTGAAGTCCTAATAGAGACTAATACCACTTTTACACTCGCACTCCCGGGTCACTCCCGGGATGCTTCCCGGGATGCCTTCCCGGGACTGACCCCTTTCACACTGCACTAAGACCTGGGATCGACCCGGGACAGCCCCATTTACACTGATCCCGGGATATCCCTGCAAATGCACATGTGTGTCATTAGAAATGGCCTTTTCTGGCTCACATTGATGAGGTTACACTAGTCAACAAAGGGAGGGGTGGTGCCTGCTCACACCATTGCTGCAGTCATGGCCGACGGAGTACCAGTGTGTATGCCTGAGCTCATGATTCTTTCTGCTTTGCAGATGTTTCATACAGCCACTGACAGCATGATGCAGCTTATCACACTGTGCAGTATACTGCACATATATTTTATGAGGAGGAGGAGGGCGCAATTTATGCTGGATAGGGCTGCTAGTCGCCGCCAATATTTGCGCAGGAGGAGAGCCTTCATATCATCCAGGATGAGTATCATACTGAGCGTGAGTATGGGCCCTAACCGCTCATTTTGGTCCAGAGATCGCCGGCACGGAGAAGCCTTTATGAGGACCGTGGAAGCTTACCAGGATGAGGAGTGGATGGCTAACTTCCGTGTGTCTCGTGCAACCTTTAACTACATCCTGGAATTACTTACCCCAGCACTTGACATGCAGACCACCAGGCTTAGGAGACCCATCGAGGCACGCAGGAGATTAGCTATTGCATTGTGGTGGTATGCTACCCCAGGAGAGTACCGCTCAGTCTCATGCTTGTTCGGTGTTGCAATCTCCACCTGCTGTGTCATAGTCCACCAGGTGACTAAAGCAATTGTATCTACCTTATACAAGCGCTTCATATCTCTACCACAAGGACAGCGCTTACAGGATACCATCATTGGATTTGTGAAGCGAGGCTATCCGCAGTGTGGAGGAGCGATTGATGGGACACACATCCCCATTATTGCCCCACGTGACAACCATGCTGACTATTTTAATAGGAAGGGCTGGCACTCCATCATATTACAGGCTGTTGTGGACCACAAATATTGGTAAGTGTTTATTTTTGGGGTGGTGGGATGAGTTGCATGTGTGAGTTTTACATTCTAATTGTTTTCAATTTTACTGTTCTTTAGTTTCCTAGATGTGTTTATTGGCTGGCCAGGCCGATCTCATGACTCCCGAGTTCTTGCCAATTCTGACCTGTACAACATCGTAGAGGAGAAGCAGGGAGGCTGGCTGTACCCCAAAGAGTGTGCAAAGATTGTGAATGGGGTGGAGATCCCTGTCCACATCATCGGGGATGCTGCATAGCCTTTACGCCCCTGGATTATGAAAGGCTACACCCAACAGGTCCAGTTAACCCCAGAGCAACAAACCTATACTCACACCCTGAGTTCAGCAAGGATGGTGGTTGAGAACGCCTTTGGCAGGTTAAAAGGAAGATGGCGTTGTTTGATGAAGCGCAATGATGTGGACCTTATGAATATGCCTAATGTAGTAGCTGCGTGCTGTATACTGCACAACATCTGTGTACTGCAAAATGAGCTATTCCTTCCTGAGTGGACTGTGCAGGACCCTGAGGTTATAAACCCACATGTGGGACTGCCTCAAACTCCACTGCAGAACAAATACGCCACACTATTACGTCCAACCTTGCAGCACTGGTACAATAGTGTTTAAGAATCAGCACAACATGTTTGGTGAATGAAAATGTTTTTATTTTGTATTCCACCTTTGATCTTTGGGTTCATTATTTATGTTTTTCCAAAAAAAACACATTGCCAGCAACTGTGTATATATGCATAAACAATGTAGAAAACACTGTAAACATGGTCTACTTTACGCACAAATGGGAATGTTATGCCTAGATTTGCAAACAAGTTTTTATTGGCATAAAAAAAAAAAAACACTGGTAGGTTTGTAGATACAACACCATAAACCACAGTGTCCCTGCAGTATATTATCACTGTGTAAAAAATAAATAAAAAGTGCTTTAATGTAGACACTATACAAAACAGAACATAGAAAAAAATGAAGGAAGGCACAAACAGTTGTGCATAAACAATGACCACACTGTGGTTATTTAACAACAAATAACAACCAAAAAAAGCAATTCACTGTGTTTCACGGCAAATTGCGCAATACAGTAAACTCTGGGCTTAGCGCACTAGATGGTGCAGTATTTGGGGCATAGTATGGACCAGGATTAAATGATGAAAAACCCTGCTCAGGGGGGTATTGTGAGTTGTGGTGTTGGTTTGGTGCTCTTGAGGTATTGGTCATACGCTCATAGAACGCCATGTTCATTTGGTGCAATTCCCTGTGGCGGTCATACTGCTCTCTACTCATGCGTTCCTGCATTGTCATGACTTGGGAAAGGAATGCATCATGCATTTGGCGTTCTGCCTCTAGAAACCTGTCGAGCCTTGCATCCTCCTGTGCGGACATTGTAGCGTCCATCTCTCGGAGTTGGTCGACAAGGACATTTGACATGGCTTTAGCCACTTGCTCCGCTCTGTTCAATTTCTTCCTTCTAGGCGGTACGGTGTAAACTGTGAAGAGAAGAAATACAAAATGAGCGTATATAAAAATAGCAGCGTTAGCAAACATGTGTTTGTGGCATTAATCCACCTACACACTAGCTACTCTGCAACATTGAACTTTTTTTAAAAATGCAAAGCCCCCTTGCGTGGGGGCAGAAAATGCAAAGTGTGCCACCGTGCCAGCAGCGTGTTGAGCGCAGTGATCCTGCAAGGGGCTCATTAGCGCTCGCCACGCTGCCGCCACACTGGCCACTCATACTACGCACATAACCGGATGATTAACAATTGTGGATTTGTGCTATGAGTGTTAATTTCTAAACATGTACTTACTGTTTTTCTGTAAAGTTGGGGTGACGGCACTTTGTACAGTCCCACTGTCACTGGTCTGAGCATCCACGACGTCTTCAATGGTTGCAGTTATGCTGTCGTCGTTTCTGGATGTGTTTATGGACGGCTGGGATGATGTGTCGCTGTCCTCAGGTGTGTCGTCAATTAACAACGGTGATGATGGACAGACGTCACTGCTTGTCTGTGTCTCTTCTGGAGTGCCTTCTGTAGCAGTGTACTGTGAACTGGAAGACAGACTCACCGGACTGCATATAGCTGTGTTTCCAAAGATATTGGCGCACATGTCATAGTACTGCCAGTCGATACGGCCAACACCGCTCTTTTTCCTGTTGTTGTCATGCACCTTAAGGAAATGCTTTTTAAGAGTTTTCATTTTGTTTAACACTTGCTGCTGTGTGCGGATGATTCCCCTGGCTTGCAGCATCTTGGAGATGTTTTTATAAATGACTGCATCTTTGACTGTGCCTGTGATCTGCCTCATAATTTCCTCCTCTCCCCTAATGCTCAGCAACTCTCTCACCTCCTGGTCTGTCCAGGTCGCCATGCTGCCTTCCTCACACGCATCAAGGACGCTCCCCAGGGCTCTGAATGATGACATCATCTTTTCTGAGCCCATGAAAGCTCCAATCGGAGGCCTTTTAACAGTCCCGGGTAGTGAATCCCGGGACGGGCCCTTTCACACTACCCAGCTTCCCGGGACGGTCCCGGGTTCAACCCTGCTTTTGACCTGGGATGAAATCCCGGGATGCTCGTCCCGGGAAATTGTCCCTGTACCCATTTACACTGAGAAGAATCCCGGGATGATGCGCGTTCACGTGCAATATCCCGGGATTTTTCTGCGAGTGTAAAAGGGGTATTATGCTTGATCCAGGAGCTGGTAGAGTGGCTTCATATTAATGAATTATTGCTATTTGGTTGCTATTTTTTGCTATGTTGTTTTAATAAATGTGTGTTTTTATTATCTAATCTATCTGTCAGTATATTATTGTTTACTAGAGCGCTGGTTACTTTTGTTTTTCCAGTCATCCTGATAGTTTGGTGACTGACAAACCCCTCTACCAGGTGCTAGTGACAGCACGATGGGAAATTTTACTATTGTTATTAGAGATGAGCGGCTTCGGTTCTCAGAGAACCGAATCGTACCGAACCTCACGCTCTGAGCCCGGCTCGGGTTTTCCCGCCAGACTCGGAAACTCGAACGAGGCAAAACGTCATCATCCCGCTGTCAGATTCTCGCGGGATTTGGATTCTATATAAAGAGCCGCGCGTCGCTGCCATTTTCACTCCAGTCTCGGAGAGTGTAGTGAGAGGACGTGTCTCCATCCTCAGTGTCTGTGTGGGGGCGGGAAAGTGGGGTGGCGTGTCTTGTGCTGTGTTGTGCTGCTCAGTCCAGTCCAGTGTAGTTAGTGTATTGTGCTGCATTAGTCCAGCCGGTCACAGTGTTGGTGTCCTCTGCTGCTATATGTCCCCAGTGCTGCTGGCTGCTGTATAAGTCCCTTACAGTTTTGCAGTGTTGTCTTGCATCAGACCAGGGGTAGTGTCTCTCTTGTGCAGCATCAGTACAGTGACCAGTCACAGTGGTGGTGTCCTCTGCTGCCATATATCCAGTGTAGCTGTATAATTCCCGTGATACTGCCGTATAATTCCCGTGATATTGCCGTATAATTCCTGTGACGTCGCCCTATAATTCTCAGAATAGTGGCGTATAATTCCTATGATATTGCTATATAATTCTCGGAATACTGCCGTATGATTTCTGTGACATTGCCGTATAATTCTCGGAATACTGCCATATAATTCCTGTGATATTGCCGTATAATTCCTGTGACATTGCCGTATAATTCCTGTGATACTGTCGTATAATTCCTGTGACATTGCAGTATAATTCTCGGAATACTGGCGTATAATTCCTATGATATTGTCGTATAATTCTCGGAATATTGGCGTATAATTCCTGTGACATTGCCATATAATTCTCGGAATACTGGCGTATAATTCCTGTGATATTGCCGTATAATTCTCGGAATACTGCCATATAATTCCTATGATATTGCCGTATAATTCTCGGAATACTGCCATATAATTCCTGTGATATTGCCGTATAATTCCTGTGACATTGCCGTATAATTCCTGTGATACTGTCGTGTCGTATAATTCCTGTGACATTGCAGTATAATTCTCAGAATACTGGCATATAATTCCTATGATATTGCCGTATAATTCTCGGAATATTGGCGTATAATTCCTGTGTCATTGCCATATAATTCTCGGAATACTGGCGTATAATTCCTATGATATTGCCGTATAATTCCCGTGATACTGTCGTATAATTCCTGTGACATTGCCGTATAATTCTCGGAACACTGACATATAATTCCTGTGATATTGCCGTATAATTCTCGGAATACTGGCGTATCATTCCTGTGACATTGCCATATAATTCTCGGAACACTGACATATAATTCCTGTGATATTGCCGTATAATTCTTGGAATACTGGCGTATAATTCCTGTGACATTGCCGTATAATTCTCGGAACACTGACATATAATTCCTGTGATATTGCCGTATAATTTTCGGAATACTGGCGTATAATTCCTGTGACATTGCCTTATAATTCTCAGAACACTGACATATAATTCCTGTAATATTGCCGTATAATTCTCGGAATACTGGCGTATAATTCCTGTGACATTGCAGTATAATTCTCGGAATACTGGCGTATAATTTCTATGATATTGCCATATAATTCCTGTGACATTGCCATATAATTCTCAGAATACTGGCGTATAATTCCTGTGACATTGCCGTATATTTCTTGGAATACTGGTGTATAATTCCTATGACATTGCCATATAATACCTGTAACATTGCCGTATAATTCTCGGAATACTGGCGTACAATTCCTATGACATTGCCGTATAATTCTCGAAATACTGGCATATAATTCCTATGAAATTGCCGTATAATTCTCGGAATACTGGCGTAAAAATCCTGTGACATTGCCATATAATTCTCTGAATACTGGCGTACAATTCCTATGACATTGCCGTATAATTCTCGGAATACTGGCGTATAATTCCTGTGACATTGCCGTATAATTCTTAGAATACAGTTGTATAATTCCTATGACATTGCCGTATAATTCTCTGAATACTGGCGTATAATGCCCGACCTTCCCAACACTGGACGGGAAGAGGTGGCTCCTTCCACCATTTGCATGCTCCCTGCAAGTGCTGGAAGGAGCACCCACAGTCCAGTTCCTGATATTGAAATTGAAGATATCACTGTTGAAGTACAACAGGATGAGGATATGGGTGTTGCTGGTGCTGAGGAGGAAGTTGACGATGAGGATTCTGATGGTGATGTGGTTTGTTTAAGTCAGGCACCGGGCGAGACACCTGTTGTCCGTGGGAAGAAGAAGCCCATTGTAATGCCTGGGCAATCTACCAAAAAAGCCACCTCTTCGGTGTGGAATTATTTCTCCACAAATCTGTATAACAAGTTTCAAGCCATCTGTTGCCTCTGTCAATCTGTAATAATTAGGGGTAAGGATGTTAACATCGTCCCTTATACGTCACCTGCTGCACATTCATCAGAAGTCAGTGTCAAGTTGTGAAATTTTGGGTAAGAGCATAAGCAGTCCACTGACACCTAAATCCCTTCTTCCTCCTGTACCCAAGCTCCTGCAAGCCACACCACGAACTCCCTCAACGTCATCTTCCTCCTAAGTCAGGGACATCAGTAGTCCTGCCGACCATATCACTGTCAAGACTGACGAGTCCTCTCCTAATCGGGATTCCTCCGGAGGATCCTTGAGTGATACACCTGCTGTTGTTGCTGCTGCTGTTGTTGCTGCTGGGAGTGGATCGTCATCCCAGAGGGGAAGTCAGAAGACCACGTGTACTACTTCCAGTAAGCAATTGACTGTCCAACAGACATTTGTGACGAAGATGAAATAGGATAGCAGTCATTCTTTTGCAAAGTGGATAACTGAGGCCTTGACAGCTATGTTGATGTTAGACGTGCGTCCAGTATCCGCTATTTGTTCAGTGGGACTTAGAGAATTGTTTGAGGTACTGTGTCCCCGGTATAAAATCCCATCTAGGTTCCACTTCTCTAGGCAGGCGATACCGAGAATGTACTCAGACGTCAGAAAAAGAGTCACCAGTGTCCTACAAAATGCGGTCGTGTCCAGTGTCCACTTAACCACGGACATGTGGACAAGTGGAACAGGGCAGACTTAGGACTATATGACTGTGACAGCCCACTGGCTAGATGTATGGCCTCCCATAGCAACAACAGCAGTGGAAAGGCTTACCCCAATTGGTCTCTCCTGGGGATTTGTGATATCGGACAACGCCACCAATATTGTGCGTGCATTACATCTGGGCAAATTCCAGCACGTCCCATGTTTTGCACATGCAATTAATTTGGTGGGGCAGAATTTTTTGAAAAATTACAGGGGTGTGCAGGAGATGCTGTCAGTGGCACAAAAAAATTGCAGGCCACTTTTGGCATTCAGCCACCACGTGCCGAAGACTGCAGCACCAGCAAACACTCCTGAATCTGCCCTGCCATCAACTGAAGGAAGAAGTGGTAACAAGGTGGAATTCAAGCCTAAAACATCCACCTACGATATAGGCAAAGGAGGGGGAATGCACCTGACTCAAGCGCAGTGGAGAATGATTTCTGTCTTATGCAAGGTACTCCAACCCTTTGAACTTGCCACACGTGAAGTCAGTTCAGACACTGCCAGCTTGAGTCAGGTCATTCCCCTCATCAGGCTTTTGCAGAAGCAGCTGGATAAATTGAAGGAGGAGCTAAGATATAGCGATTCCGTAAAGTATGTGGGACTTGTGGATGGAGCCCTTCATTCGCTTTGCCAGGATTCAAGGGTGGTCAATCTGTTGAAATCAGAGCACTACATTTTGGCCACCGTGCTCGATCCTAGGTTTAATGCCTACATTGTATCTTTCTTTCCAGCAGACACAAGTGTGCAGAGGTGCAAAGACCTGCTGGTGAGTAAATTGTCAACTCAAGCGGAACGTGACCCATCAACAGCTCGTCCTTAAATTTCTCCCGCCACTGGGGCTGCAAGGAAAAGGATAACAATTCCTAGCCCACCCACTGACAGTGATGCAGGGCATTCAGGAGCAAAAGCTGACATCTGGTCCGGACTGAAGGACTTGCCAATGATTACTGACATGTCTACTGTCATTGCATATGATTCTGTCACAATTGACAGAATAGTGGAGGATTATATGCGTCACAGCATCCACGTAGGCATGTCAGACAGTCAGTATGTATACTGCCAGGAAAAAGAGGCAATTTGGATGCCCTTGCACAAACTGGCTTTATTTTACCTAAGATGCCCACCTCCAGTGTGTACTCTGAAAGAGTGTTTAGTGCAGCCGGTAACCTTGTCAGCAATCGGCGTAGGAGGTTACTTCCACTAAATGTGGAGAAGATGATGTTCATTAAAATGAATTATAAATTACTCCGGGAAGTCCTTTACCAGCAATTGCCTCCCGAAAGTACACAGGGACCTGTGATGGTGGATTCCAGTGGGGATGAAGTAATACTCTGTGAGGAGAAGGATGTACACAGTAAAAGGGGAGAAAATCGGAGGATGAGGATGAGGTCGACATCTTGCCTCTGTAGAGCCAGTTTGTGCAAGGAGAGATTGATTGCTTCTTTTTTGGTGGGGGCCCAAACAAACCAGTCATTTCAGCCACAGCCGTGTTGCAGACCCTGTCACTGAAATGATTGGTTTGTTAAAGTGTGCATGTCCTGTTTATACAACATAAGGGTGGGAGGTCCCAAGGACAATTCCATCTTCCACCTCTTTTTCTTTTTTGCATCATGTGCTGTTTGGGGACTAGTTTTTTAAAGTGCTATCCTGTCTGTAATTGCAGTGCCACTCCTAGATGGGCCAGGTGTTTGTGCCGTACACTTGTGTCGCTTAGCTTAGTCTTCCAGCTACCTCTTTGCACCTCTGTTTCTTCTTTGCATCATGTGCTGTTTGGGGACTAGTTTTTAAATCTGCCATCCTGTTTGCCACTGCAGTGCCACTCAGGGCCAGGTGTTTGTGCTGCCCACTTGGGTCACTTAGCTAACTCATACAGCTACCTCATTGCACCTCTTTTTCTTCTTTGCATCATGTGCTGTTTGGGGCCTATTTTTAAATCTGCCATCCTGTCTGCCACTGCAGTGCCACTCCTAGATGGGCCAGGTGTTTGTGCCGCACACTTGTGTCGCTTAGCTTAGTCATCCAGCTACCTCATTGCACCTCTTTTCCTGCTTTGCATCATGTGCTGTTTGGGGCCTATTTTTTTAAATCTGCCATCCTGTCTGCCACTGCCGTGCCACTCCTAGATGGGCCAGGTGTTTGTGCTGCACACTTGTGTCACTTAGCTTAGTCATACAGCCACCTCAGTGCAACCTTTTGGCCTAAAAGCAATTTCTCTTACATCCTAGAGGATGCTGGGGTCCATATTAGTACCATGGGGTATAGATGGGTCCACCAGGAGCCATTGGCACTTTAAGAGTTTAATAGTGTGGGCTGGGTCCTCCCTCTATGCCCCTCCTACCTGACTCAGTTTAGAAAATGTGCTCGGAGGAGCCGGTCACAGCTAGGGGAGCTCTACTGAGCTTTTCTGGTAAAGTTTATTCTAGAGTTTATGTTTTTACAGAAGGCTGCTGGCAACAACCTGCCTGCAACGAGGGACTGAGGGGAGGGGGGAGCAGTGTCCACCATGCGGGGTCTGAACCACTGACTCCGCTGACTGGACATTGAGCTACAGAGTGGATAGATCGCGCCCCGCCACAGGGGAACGCTCGCCCCAGCAGCCGGCCGCCACCCCCTTGCAGAGCTGAAGTGTGGAGAGTGAGACACCGACCCCCTAGCAAGCAGGGGGTCGGTGTGAAGATGGCGGCTTCAGGGTAGGAGCACAGTATTGACTGCACTCCCAGATGGCTCAGTGGTACTGCGGTGCGGCACTGTGAGGGGCACCCTGAGCCAGCACCTTGCCCTACATTGACCAAATCAAGCCTGTCGGGGTCTGCAGATCTCAGCCAGCACAAAATCCTCAGGCCAGTATAATCTCAGAAGAATGGGAAGACAGCGCCATTAAGGGGATGGAGCTTCTCAGAACGGACCCAGCAGCATTTCAGTGCCATTTTCCGGCCTGCAGTCGGATGCAAGTGGAAGATCAGTCCCTCCAGTGCAACTCCAACTATCTGTATGGTACCAGGGGGTTGTAGAAGCAAGGGGAGGCTGTGTAAAGGATGTGTCACCTATTAAGGGACGCAGTCAGCGCTGGTTTAGGGCCTCCTTATTCCTATAATAGCGCTGTGTGTGGGTTGGCTCCAATCTCTGTGTCTCTCTGCCATTCTTGGGTGGAAACTCTGTCTGCCCAGTACCCTGTGTGTATGTGGGGTGATTGGTGTGTATTTGAAAATATGTCTAGAGACTCTGTTTCATATGCTGCAGAGGATTTATCTTCTCAGGAAGATCCCATCCCATGTAATCAGGATTGCACTGTTGTATCGCAGATCCCTGCTAGAGAACCAGAATGGTTAGTCTCTCTTAGGGGGACTATTTCTCAGATTTCTGAAAGAGTTGCTAGAACTGAGCATGCCACTCAGGTACTGCAATCCTCTATGGTTGTATGGTCTGATACTGCCCCCTCAGGGTCCCCTGCGGTACATTCTCACAAACGTGAACTTGCTAACATTATGCAGGATGACACGGACACTGATTCTGACAATGCAGACGGTGAAGGGGATGTGTTGAGGGAGACGGCATCACTTGCTAAGGGTGTGCAGTTAATGATTGAGGCCGTACAGGATGTGTTGCACATTCAGACACAACTCCTGAGCAGGTTGAGGAGGCCTTTTTCACAGATAGTAAAAAGCCCCCCCCCCTTTCCCCTTACCTCCCCTCACCTTCCCAACATCTAAGGAATTAAATGCTTTCTTTGAAAAAGCCTGAGAAAATCCAGAGAAAAAATTCCAGATCCCTAAGAGGGTCTTGGTTGCTTTTCCCTTCCCAGAGGAAGATAGAAAGACGTGGGAGTCTCCGCCGATAGTTGACGCCTCTGTCTCTTCTGCAAATTCCTATAGGACGGTTGGTCAACACCGAATGATTTCTAAGATTACTAATTTTCCATTTCTCATTGAACCTTTTTTTTATTTGACATACTTGTGTTCCAGTATTCACAGCTCACTCTTCCACCTGTACAAATACAAGACAACTAAATAGTACTGTGGAATCTATGGACAATTGATGCTGTTTTAAAGGCCTAGGATGTTCACACCAAATATTGATTTGATTTAGATTCTCTTCTGTTCCTTCACTTTGCATTTTGTTAATTAATAAAAAAAACTGTTAAGAATTCTATTTTTTGAAAGCATTCTTACTTTGCAGCACGTTTTCCACACTTGCCTAAAACTTGTGCACAGTACTGTAAATATATAATGTTAAGTATGTAGCCCTCACAGTGCTTTACATTTGCCATCACAGTACAAAATACAGAACAAGCTTAACAGTAGATATTAGTGAAACGCATGAGAAAATAAAAAAGTCTGGAGGCTGTTTTTTAAGGATTCTAGAATGAAGTTTCTCAAACTGTGCATGGAAGAGAGTTTTATGTAGATGGGGCCACAAAGCTGAGAGCTTGACGCCCAGGTGAATTACTGTATGGGAGATTGTATTGTAGGTACTGTAAATAGTTTTATATATATATATATATATATATATATATATATATATATATATATATCTATATCCTATAAATCACACACAATAGGGGACAAAATAATTTTATGAGTGCACTTGATTCAAATAACATTATAAAAGTTAAATCTTTAATGGTATATAGTAAAATGCTGAATGTATGTATGTTACAAGGAATGGTGATGTACAGTATTAAAATTAGAGAGGTGCTGCGGACACTTTTCGGGTTTTATTTTTGGTTTTGGATCTGGGTGATTTTTGAAAAAAACATAAAAACAGCTAAAATCACAGAATTTTGGAGTAATTTTAATCCTACGGTATTATTAAACTCAATACCATTAATTTCCACTCATTTCCAGTCTATTCTGAACACCTGACCCCTCACAATATTGTTTTTAGGCCAAAAGGTTGCACCGTGGTAGCTGGATGACCAAGCTAAGTGACACAAGTGGGCGGCTCAAACTCCTGGCCCATCTAGGAGTGGCACTGCAGTGGCAGACAGGATGGCAGTTTTAAAAAATTGGCCCCAGAGAGCACATAATGAAAAGAAAAAAAAGAGGTGCAAGATGGATTTGTCCTTGGGCCCTCCCACCCAACTGGGCTCTCCACCCAACCATATGTTGATTAAACAGGACATGCACAGTTTCTTAAACCCATCATTTCAGTGACAGGTGGTCCCCCTGGAAAAAGCTCGCCAAGTTATACAAGTTCTTCAAATCAAAGCTAGCTACAAACATACCACCTCCATATTTGATTACGTTTCACATTATGAGAAGAGGCGAGAGGAAGAGGACAGTATCAAGTAGGTGACAAAAATTAGAGAGGCACACAGGCTTTCTCCTCCACTCCTATATTGGTGTGGAACAGAAAGGACTTTAACCAAGCAAATATAGAATTATTAATTACCACATTACTGGACAAACTGAAAAACTAGGGGCCAAAGCCTCCAAATTTGTACCCCCTTCTCCATGTTCAGGGATTAAGATAATCTCAGATTTAATGCTGGGATGCAAATAAACTGGTGTATACCACAGGATCAAGATTGGATATTTTCCCCTCCCCGGAGTCTGGAGACTTATTTTGTCAAAATCTCGTGGGTTTCTTTTTTTTCCATCTTTGATTGCATTTTTATTTACAGATTGTGCGGCAGATGCCTTATTTTGGTATTTCACTGCTCCCAGTTACACGCATGTGAGCATACCTGTGTGTCCCAGTTACACGCATGTGAGCATACTGTACCTGTGTGTCTAGTTTATTTTTATCATATGTTATTTTTTAATAAAGCGGCCCCTTAGATGCTTTAGCAGCCCCTCCTGAGCCCCCACAGCAGAACCCCCGGATGGATTTGGTAAAGTACTAAGCATGTCTGTGCAGTGACTTTTTTTGTTATTGAGCCCCTGCCCTAGAGGAGCTTACCACTCTACAGTCGAAACTCATTTCATACTATAAGTAGGACTGTGGGAGGAAGCAATGATAACCTCTGTGCCCACAGCATGCCTCCACCTGGCAAGCCAGACATCTTCCTGGTTGTAAGCTACCATGAGACTCCATACTGGGCCTTATTCAGTAACTGTTTGTGCCTCACAGGAGCTCCTGGCCCATCTAGTGCTACAGTGCAATGGAAAGATGATGTAATGGAAGTGCACTGAAACTCTGTTCTTCTAACACTGCAAGGTCTTGCGTTAACCCTATGCAGTCCCTTAGGAAAAGAAGATCTCTGTACAATAAATGCGCATCTTCTAAATAAGTAATCCCAAACTGTGGAACATCAATAATAAATCAAAATTAAGGTTGACTAATTGGAGCCATTATATGAGTGAGTCCCTAACATGAAATAATTGAGAAGAACCTCTCTCAAATGCTCTGGCAGAAAAGATCACTTTTACCTCTCTGGCAGTTGCGCTGGATTATGATTCAGTCTCTTCTGAGTCACACTGATTTTGGCCACAAATGTGGTCTCTCCACACTTTATTTAAAAACACTGTCAGGAATCGACTCACCAAGCTGACATCTGTCCGCCGCTGCGGACTCCGTCCTGGGTCCCTGCGTTCATCTGTCATCCGCGTCTCTGCCATCAGACGCCATCCTGGGCCTGGGAGCGCTCCTGTGATAGCGGGCGTGTAGCACGCCGCGTTCCCGCTAGGCCGCGGCATGGGCGCCGCCATGACAGCCTCCAGCAGTCAGCATACGGCGGCCAATCCGGTGCTTGGCCGCACCCACTTTTCCTCACTCCACCAATGACTGTCTAACAAGGGGTATATATGAAGCTGCAGGATCAGTCTGCAGGCATCCTGAACTTTGTGTCACTCCTGCGACTCATGTGTAAGGATCTGGTTCCTGTTTCCTCCGTGTACCTGGATACCTACCTGCTGTTCCGTGTTCCTGGCTTTCTACCTGAGACTTTGTACTCCTGGTTACTCTTCACAGCTCCGTGGAACTTCAAGCCCCAGCAATACCTGCTTCCATCTACAGGCTTCACACTCATCACCATCTCTGTGTGCTTCAGCCTAGCAGTAGAGACTGACTCCAGGTGTGTTCCATCTCTCCACCTGTGATACAGCTTGCTTGCTGCCAGTGCCTCATCACCTGCACTGTGAGTCAGACTCCTGCCTCTGCTACCAGGTTTGCTATACAATACCATCTCTGCTGGTTCCATGTTTTAATCTGCTCTTGTTCCCATACCAGAATATTCTCTGCCAAATTATCACTCATCTGTTATCATCACTACCGGTTATTATTTCATCAGTCACCATTCATTCTGTTACCATAGACTTTCAGCTGCCACGCTGTACAATTGACATTTGCATTTCCTCCTGTTATTTTCTGCTGCCGTTTTGTGAACCATCTGTTTAATAAATATCATTGCGCTCATGCGCAGAAACATAATCCAGCCTCCTCGTTTTCTCCCATCCACCTCCACTGACCCACTAGCGCCCCCTCCGGGGACACAGACAAAACCAAGTCTGACAGTAAGTTCAGGATCGATGGACTCGGATGGTGGACGGAGTGTGGGGTCAGAGGCCTTGCAAAATCTGGTCTCCCGTCTGGATGGTCAAGAGGCTGCGCAGCAGCAGATGTTCCAGTTCCTGCAAGGGATGTCCTCCCGGATAGATACACTACAGCAATCCCTGCCTAGTGTACACACTTCTACAGTTCCTGTTACTCCAGCACCTGCCAGTACTGTGAGTTCCTCTATGCCGGCTGCATCAGCTCCAGTGTCACGTCTGCACCTGCCCGTGCCAAGCATGTATGATGGCAGCCCAAAGTTATGTCGCGGGTTTCTCAACCAATGTGAAATCCAGTTTGAATTGTTGTCACATAATTTCCCCACGTCAAGATCCAAGGTTGCCTACATCATCTCTCTACTTTCTGGATCTGCTTTGAGTTGGGTGTCTCCTCTGTGGGAACGTGCCGACCCTCTGATTAACAACTATACAGAATTCGTGTCAACCTTCAGACGGATCTTTGACGAGCCTGGTCGTGCAACATCAGCTTCTGCAGACCTAATCCAACTTCGTCAAGGTACCCGTAGTATGGGACAATATGTCATCCAGTTCCAGACGTTGGCCGCAGAGATTCAGTGGAACAATCAAGCCCTGGTAGCAGCTTTCTGGCATGGACTCTCTGATCGGATCAAGGACGAACTGGCAACCCACGATCTTCCTGTACAATTGTCTGATTTAATTTCCCTGTGCATCAAGTTGGACTCTCGCATCCGCGAACGCAACAATGAACGTGCTCGGAGTGAGCCACGCAGAGCAAGGATGATACCTTCCGTACAGTTCCAGTCTCCACCTTCTGATGAGCCTATGCAAATAAATAGGTCCCGCCTAACTCCTGAGGAGCGGTCAAGAAGACTTCGTGAGAGACTTTGTCTTTATTGTGCGGCTGCAGGTCACCAGATTAATTCCTGCACAGTGCGTTCGGGAAACGCCAGATCCTGACTTGTAAAGGAGGAGTCAAGTTGGGATCTTCTAGACAAGCTCCTTCTAATCAAGACCTTATCCTTCCTGTGACTTTAGAGACTTCAGTTGGGCTTCAGTCTGCATCAGCATTAGTGGACTGTGGAGCCGCAGGAAATTTCATCACCCAAGCTGCGGTAAATAAATTTTGCTTGCCTGTATGTGAACTTTCTTACCCAGTCTACATTACCGCCGTGGATGGTAGCCGAATCTCCAAGGGGAATATTTCTCACCAAACTGCACCAGTGGTTTTGGGAGTTGGGTTCCTACACTCAGAATTAATAAAGTTCTTAGTCATTCCTCAAGCCACCCAGGAGATCGTTTTGGGCATGCCCTGGCTCCAGCTACACAATCCACAGTTTGACTGGTCAACGTTACAACTTACTTCATGGGGTTCACATTGCCATCAGTCCTGTTTAGCCCAAGTTTGTCCAATCAAGTCTACTGAAGTAAAAACCCAGTCAAGTCTTCCTGCGGCTTATCAAGATTTCTCTGATGTCTTCAGTGAAAAGGCCGCGGATGTCCTGCCGCCCCATAGAGAATGGGATTGTCCCATCGATCTCCTTCCTGGCAAGAAGCCACCTAGGGGGCGTACCTACCCGTTATCTGTTCCTGAAACTGAAGCGATGAGCGACTACATCCGGGAAAATTTACAGAAGGGATTCATCCGTCCTTCATCATTACCCGCTGGTGCAGGCTTCTTCTTTGTTAAAAAGAAGGATGGAGGACTGCGTCCATGCATTGACTACCGGGGTCTCAATGACATTACCATTAAAAATAGTTATCCATTACCACTCATTACCGAATTATTTGACAGAGTTAAAGGAGCCCGCATCTTCACCAAGCTAGATCTCCGCGGTGCCTACAACCTCATCAGAATCCGGAGTGGTGACGAATGGAAGACAGCTTTTAACACTCGAGATGGTCATTACGAGTACCTGGTAATGCCATTCGGGTTGAGTAATGCCCCAGCAGTGTTCCAACACTTTGTGAACGAAATCTTCCGTGACGTTCTGTATAAATACCTCGTTGTTTATCTGGATGATATCCTCATCTTCTCCCAAGATCTTCCCTCTCATCGTCTACAAGTCCGTGAAGTCCTCCGACGTCTTCGTGAGACCCGGCTCTACGGTAAACTATCCAAGTGTACCTTTGAAGTTTCCTCTATACCCTTCCTGGGTTATATAATTTCCGGATCGGATCTCCAGATGGACCCGACAAAGTTGGAAGCCATTGCCAATTGGTCCATTCCAAATTCTCTCAAGTCTATTCAGCGGTTCCTGGGATTTGCCAACTACTATAGGATATTTATTCGGGGATTCTCCACTCTCATCGCTCCTATTACCAACTTAACTCGGAAAGGGGCAGACCATTCCAACTGGTCAGAAGAGGCTTTAGCGGCCTTCCAGAAGATCAAGCTGGCCTTTATGTCTGCTCCAGTTCTGTCCCAGCCAGATGTAAACAGACCGTTCGAGTTGGAGGTGGATGCCTCTACAGTTGGAGTTGGAGCTGTTCTCTCCCAGAAGGGAACCGATGGGAAAATCCACCCCTGTGGATTTTATTCTCGTAAATTCCTCCCTGCAGAAGCTAACTACTCCGTTGGAGATCAAGAACTACTGGCGATTAAGCTGGCCCTCGAGGAATGGAGGTATCTCCTGGAAGGGGCCAAACATCCGTTCAACATCTACACGGATCATAAAAATCTGCTATATTTAAAGGCAGCTCAGTGCCTTAATCCTCGCCAGTCCAGGTGGGCTATGTTTTTCTCACGTTTTAATTTTAAGCTTCATTTCCGCCCAGGTTCGCAGAATGTTAAAGCTGACGCCTTATCCCGATCTATGGAATCCGAAGAGGAAACGCCTGACTCAGTTCCACATTCCATCCTGAGTCCAGTGGTATTTGCTGCATCTCAAGTCTCCCCAGCTCCTCCTCCTGGTAAGACTTTTGTTTCCCCAGAACTCCGTCCCAAGTTGCTGTCTTGGGCCCATCAATCCAAGTTCACTGGTCATCCCGGTGTCCTGAAAACCTTCAAGTTCCTCTCTGAGACATACTGGTGGCCAAAGATGAAAGCTGACATCAAGGATTTCGTAGCATCCTGTCCTAAGTGTGTGCAGCACAAGACTCCTCGTCAGTCTCCAGCAGGTCAGTTACAACCATTGTCTATTCCTAGTCGCCCTTGGTCACACCTGTCCATGGACTTTATCTCCGACCTTCCTCCTTCTCAAGGATACAATACCATCTGGGTTGTAGTGGACAGATTTACCAAGATGGCCCATTTTGTTCCTCTCCAGGGTCTCCCTTCTGCCCCAAAACTCGCCCAAATCTTCCTACGGGAGATTTTCCGCTTACATGGTCTACCCTCAGAAATAATATCCGACCGAGGTGTACAGTTTGTAGCGAGGTTTTGGAGGGCTCTCTGTTCTGCCATGCAGGTTAAACTGAAGTTCTCGTCATCTTACCACCCTCAGACGAATGGGCAGACAGAGAGGGTAAATCAAGAACTAGAGACATTTTTAAGATTGTATGTTTCATCTTCTCAGGATGACTGGTTTGATCTGCTCCCATGGGCCGAGTTTGCCCACAACTTCCGCTACCACACTGCTACTGAGACAACTCCATTCTTTGCAGTATATGGGCAACATCCTCGTGTTCCAGACTTCCAAGAACTCCCTCACATGGATGTTCCTGCTGCCACTACTGCCCTGAGTCAGTTTTCTTCAATTTGGAGGAAGATTCACGTTTCTCTCAAAAAGGCCTCCAGCCGGTATAAATACTTTGCTGATCGCAAAAGACGCGCAGTTCCTAGCCTGAAACCTGGGGACAAGGTTTGGCTGTCTACCCGGAACCTCCGTCTTAGGGTCCCGTCTATGAAATTTGCACCACGTTTCATTGGCCCCTTCCCTGTCGAAAGAGTCATCAACCCTGTGGCCTACAAGCTGAAGTTACCACCTTCTCTGCGAATACCTAATGCTTTTCATGTTTCTCTCCTCAGACCTTTAGTCCTGAATCATTTCCAAAGAGCTCTTCCAGTTGGCCCCAAAGTTCGAACTCAGCGGGGCGTGGAGTTCGAGATTGGCAAGATTCTGGATTCCCGTTGCCGGTATGGACGTCTTCAATACCTTGTCGATTGGTCCGGTTATGGCCCAGAGGAGAGAAGTTGGGTGAATTCGTTGGATGTCCATGCTCCAAGGTTGGTCCGTGTCTTCCATAACACTCATCCTTCCAAGCCACGTGGGTGTTCGGTGCCCACCCTTAAAGGGGGGGTACTGTCAGGAATCGACTCACCAAGCTGACATCTGTCCGCCGCTGCGGACTCCGTCCTGGGTCCCTGCGTTCATCTGTCATCCGCGTCTCTGCCATCAGACGCCATCCTGGGCCTGGGAGCGCTCCTGTGATAGCGGGCGTGTAGCACGCCGCGTTCCCGCTAGGCCGCGGCATGGGCGCCGCCATGACAGCCTCCAGCAGTCAGCATACGGCGGCCAATCCGGTGCTTGGCCGCACCCACTTTTCCTCACTCCACCAATGACTGTCTAACAAGGGGTATATATGAAGCTGCAGGATCAGTCTGCAGGCATCCTGAACTTTGTGTCACTCCTGCGACTCATGTGTAAGGATCTGGTTCCTGTTTCCTCCGTGTACCTGGATACCTACCTGCTGTTCCGTGTTCCTGGCTTTCTACCTGAGACTTTGTACTCCTGGTTACTCTTCACAGCTCCGTGGAACTTCAAGCCCCAGCAATACCTGCTTCCATCTACAGGCTTCACACTCATCACCATCTCTGTGTGCTTCAGCCTAGCAGTAGAGACTGACTCCAGGTGTATTCCATCTCTCCACCTGTGATACAGCTTGCTTGCTGCCAGTGCCTCATCACCTGCACTGTGAGTCAGACTCCTGCCTCTGCTACCAGGTTTGCTATACAATACCATCTCTGCTGGTTCCATGTTTTAATCTGCTCTGGTTCCCATACCAGAATATTCTCTGCCAAATTATCACTCATCTGTTATCATCACTACCGGTTATTATTTCATCAGTCACCATTCATTCTGTTACCATAGACTTTCAGCTGCCACGCTGTACAATTGACATTTGCATTTCCTACTGTTATTTTCTGCTGCCGTTTTGTGAACCATCTGTTTAATAAATATCATTGCGCTCATGCGCAGAAACATAATCCAGCCTCCTCGTTTTCTCCCATCCACCTCCACTGACCCACTAGCGCCCCCTCCGGGGACACAGACAAAACCAAGTCTGACAAACACTTTGTCAAAATAGCAATTTCCATTTCCACCTTTGCGGCTATTTCTTCACAAATCTCTTTGTGATGTTGAAGCTAATTCCATTGGTGCTGCTGTACTTGATCCTAGGCTTTCATTTAAACCTAGGATCAAGTACAGCAGCACCAATGGAATTATACGGCAGCACCCCCGGAGAATTACACAGCACAGCAGCCAGGCAACAGCACCCCTGGACTTAAAAGGCAGTGGGGCAGCACCCCTGCACTAATAGGGCAGAGGGGCAGCACCCCTGGAATGATGTGGCAAAGAAAAGACGTGCAAGATGTAATTGTCCTTGGGCCCTCCTACCCACCCTTATGTTGTATAAACAGGACATGCACACTTTATCAAACCAATCATTTCAGCGACAGGGTCTGCCCCATGACTGTGGCTGAAATGATTGGTTTGTTTGGGCCCCACCAAAAAAGGATTATAAAGCATTATGGTTTTGTAAAAATATTTTTGTATTACCATGCATCACAATAAAATTAACATTATTTGTGGTCAAAGTGTAAGGCAATAAAAATACCTTTTATTTATGAACTCAAAACACAAAACAAGCACCTGGCTGTGCAGAAAAGAGGCTTACAGTACCCAGTAGTCAGTTACCCCCCATATCCGCAACAAATAAAACATAGAGCTGGTCCCAGTACCCTGGACGAGGAATATGTGAGCCAAATAGAAGAAGAAACTGGGCCCAGCGTCAGGGTCTGCCACATGACTGTGGCTGAAATGATTGGTTTGTTTGGGCCCCCACCAAATAAAAGCAATTAATCTATCCTTGCACAAACTGGCTCTTCAGTGGCAAGGTGTCGTCCTCATCCTCAGATCCCCCCTCCAGTGTTTACATCCTCAGAGAAATAATATTCAAACAAAACCACATCATTTAGGTTAGAGATGTGCACCGGAAATTTTTCGGGTTTTGTGTTTTGGTTTTGGGTTCGGTTCCGCGGCCGTGTTTTGGGTTCGAACGCGTTTTGGCAAAACCTCACCGAATTTTTTTTGTCGGATTTGGGTGTGTTTTGGATTCGGGTGTTTTTTTTAAAAAAAACCCTAAAAAACAGCTTAAATCATAGAATTTGGGGGTCATTTTGATCCCAAAGTATTATTAACCTCAATAACCATAATTTCCACTCATTTTCAGTCTATTCTGAACACCTCACACCTCACAATATTATTTTTAGTCCTAAAATTTGCACCGAGGTCGCTGGATGACTAAGCTCAGCGACCCAAGTGGCCGACACAAACACCTGGCCCATCTAGGAGTGGCACTGCAGTGTCACGCAGGATGGCCCTTCCAAAAAACACTCCCCAAACAGCACATGACGCAAAGAAAAAAAGAGGCGCAATGAGGTAGCTGTGTGACTAAGCTCAGCGACCCAAGTGGCCGACACAAACACCTGGCCCATCTAGGAGTGGCACTGCAGTGTCAGGCAGGATGGCCCTTCCAAAAAATACTCCCCAAACAGCACATGACGCAAAGAAAAAAAGAGGCGCAATGAGGTAGCTGTGTGAGTAAGCTAAGCGACCCTAGTGGCCGACACAAACACCTGGCCCATCTAGGAGTGGCACTGCAGTGTCACGCAGGCTGGCCCTTCCAAAAAACACTCCCCAAACAGCACATGACGCAAAGAAAAATGAAAGAAAAAAGAGGTGCAAGATGGAATTGTCCTTGGGCCCTCCCACCCACCCTTATGTTGTATAAGCAGGACATGCACACTTTAACCAACCCATCATTTCAGTGACAGGGTCTGCCACACGACTGTGACTGAAATGACGGGTTGGTTTGGACCCCCACCAAAAAAGAAGCAATTAATCTCTCCTTGCACAAACTGGCTCTACAGAGGCAAGATGTCCACCTCATCATCATCCTCCGATTCATCACCGAGTACATCCCCCTCCTCACAGATTATCAATTCGTCCCCACTGGAATCCACCATCACAGCTCCCTGTGTACTTTCTGGAGGCAATTGCTGCTGGTGAATGTCTCCATGGAGGAATTGATTATAATTCATTTTAATGAACATCATCTTCTCCACATTTTCTGGAAGTAACCTCGTACGCCGATTGCTGACAAGGTG